>NC_039364.1:23121121-23840531 GCF_003573695.1 Papaver somniferum | reverse complement strand
CCTGGATGTCGTAGAGGGAGACGAGGAGGATGGTTCCGGTGCTATACTCCCATCGAAGAATATCTCAGCTGCTCAGGTACGCAGATTGTAGTTGTGTTTCGTTTTTATAACTTCCATCGGACGGGAAGAATAATTCCTTTGTGGTGTCGGTTTCAGGTTTTGAAGAAGACAAAGATTAGGCCGAAGCAGTCTTCTACTATGGTGGTGGGTGAGGTTGAGGCCCAAGAAGAAGTTACTAGTCCTGTGAACGAAGAGTTTGCCGAGGACGAGATTACGGATGGGGAGGAACGTACTGGTACCTCCCCTATCAATGCCGAAGAAGAGGTCTTCGCTGGTCCCGCCGGTGATGGAGGAAGGAACAAGGGTGTAGTGGCGGATGATGTTGTCATCGAGGATGTTTCCGTCCCTGCTGGTGATGTCATGGATACCCTCCCCACTTCTCAAGAATTTTCTTTCGATCGGATGTATTCCACGGGGGAGTTCTTTGACGAAGCCCTCGATTTTCCCGAGGACTTCTCTTTACTTTCCCCTAATGACAATTGGGATGTTCTTGGTGGTGATGGTAATGGTGATGCTGCTGTAGAATGTGTTGGTGCGGAGGAGCCTGCTGTGCATGTAGGCGCGGGAGAACATGCCAACGTTCATGCTGAGGGGGTCGAGTCGGTCAAAGGAAAATTTGTTGTTGACGCGCCCGCCGATAGTCTTCCCCAGTCGCCGATGTCTGAGGGTGAGGATGCCATCATGAGTTGGTTCAAGGAGAAGAATCTTCTGTTTGTCCCTCATCCTGCTCCTGTGGTTGTTGGGGAAAAGGAATCAACCGCGTATACCCGTCGTATGATGGAGATGTCTTCGAAGGCGCAGGTGTCTGAAGCCTGGGGAACAAGGTTGACCGTTCCCGAAGCTACCCTCGTGCCAGAGCCTCCTACTTCTGTTGCCGATATGATGGCTATTGCCGACGGGTATCAATATGGCTTTCCGCAACAGCGTGTGCTGGAGGTATATTTTCGTACATTTTTGTTCGTGAGAATAGGACGCTTCGGTTGAATAATGTTTTGTCATTTTGATGTGTAGATGATGAGGAGCGAGCATTGCAACCACGTGCTATATCAGTTCTTTAAAGCAAAATCTCTGAAGCTCGAGGCTAAGCTTCGTCATCGGGAAAAGGAATTATCTGCGGCGGAGGTGGAAATAGAAGAGCTGAAGAAAAGCCTCAAGGAGAAAGAAAGACTGGGTGAAGCAGAGGCTGATCTTCGTTCAGAACTTATTGCAGTGCGCGCTGAGTTAGAGCAATCTCGTAGCCAAGTTTCCACTTTCACAGGTTTGGTTCTTTTCCTTCGCCGTTTGTCGTCATTCTTTTCTCTTAGTTGTTCTGTCTGAGTCTCCCCACCCTATGTCCAGTGGGTGGCATCCCCGATCTGGTATGGCTTCGAAACGAAAGAGCTCGGCAAAAATCTCGTATTAGAGATTTGGTTGAGAAGATTAAGAGTGAGGCTAGGAAATGGGATGCTCGGGCTGAAGTATGGCGCGCGCGGCATGTTCAGATGGTCGACATGCAAAATCTGTACAACCATGATCGTGCTTTATTTGATGGCACACTGCTGTGGACCAGTGATAATCTGCGGGAATCCCGCGAGCGTACTTCCTTGTTGGAATCTAGGATTCAGCTATTGGAAGAAGAATTACAGACGGCGCGGTCCATTCCTCTTTCAGGGGTCCAAGATAATATGCTTGGTCTTGCCAGGGAACGAGATGATGCTCGTGCTGAAGTCTATGCTCTCAGCAATGCTCTTTCCGCGTCTCGTGCCGATGTAGCCCGTCTTGCTGAGTCTGAGAGGAATCTTGAAGTGTGCATGTATAGACTCAGCAAAGGGGTCTCAGAGATAAATAAAGAGGTCGACCACCTTCGTCATATGGACTCGATGAAGCAGGTAGAATTAGATGCCTGTCAATTTACTCTCACCAACCTTCAACTAGACTATAAGAAATTATCCGCGGAATATGATCATCTTGATGAAGCGCGAGATGCGGTTGTTAATGAATATGAAGAGGCTTCGGCTTGTGTCGAAGGTATAATCCCAATTCATCGAGTGTGATCTTGTTAGTTTTCTACGCTAACTCCGTGGTGTTGTCTTTTTCAGGGCTCGAGGAACGGCTTCGCATCACAAATGAAGAACTTGAAAAGGCTCGATCTTCCTTAGCACAACAAAAGGAACAAACCAATCACTTCAAGAATTTAGCAGCCACCCGCGAGGAGGCCGTTGGTGCTGCTTCCAGAGAAGTGAATCGGCTATCCTCGTTATTATCCCAAGCCCAACAGCGGACAACAGTTATTAAACATAAGGCTCGTTGTCAATTGGCTGAGGAGACGAACAAGATGCTGGAGAGGATAGAGCTTGGCCTAAGGAATGAACATGGTCTCGTGAAGAACTACCCTCGTCGTCCCGTTCCTGCTGCATTGCCCAGCTCCTCGGGCCCCTCTTCTGGTGGGAGCGTCCCATCAAGTCTGAGGAAGAATCCGGATGACGGGACCGCCACCTAGGTAGAGATGGCAGCGTTCTGTAGGGTCCGCGGCATAATTGTGCTTTTTGTAACGATGTAATAGGAATGTTTTTTGATTGTGTATCCTTGGATTTGGCCGTTCACTTCTTGTAATCACCCTTTATGAAATGAATTCTCTTCTTGATATACCTACAATGTTTTTGTATTTTAAGTTTGTGAAAAATCAAATCAAAAGTTAAGTGTTTTTGAGTGCGATACGAAAGGAAGGTACCTTCGTGATCGTCTTGAGACCTGTCACCCCGCTGGCAAATCCTGGGCCAGAGGATTCCCAGACGGTGGGGGCCGGGGCAACGTTCTAGGATATGGGGCGTAAAATATGTACGCACCCATTCCGTCGACCCGTTGCCTTAAGATTGGTTGGGTATCTCTTTCTGCTGGGTGCCTTCCCCCTGGTCCTACACTTATGGACACTGATGGGGGAGCCCTGAGAGATTGTAGATTAACTACTTTCCCCAATATTGTAGGTAGATTCCACAGACTTGATAATTTAAAAGCTTGTTTAATTGATAAGTTGAGGTCTGCAATTCCTCTTCCAGAGATAGAAACATGTTGGGCGGGGAGGCTCCTTTCTTCTTCTGGTATATTCCCAGCAGATTCAAATCTGCGTTGCTTCTATGGGAAGTATGGTTTGAGCCATTTAGCATTCCAAGGATGCCGGAGGACCTCACCTTTTAGATTACGAAGGTAGTAAGAACCATTACCCGCAATGTCGTGGATCATAAACGGTCCTCCCCACGTAGGTGCTAACTTTCCCCATTTCTTTTCTTGCTGATATCGTGGGATTGTTCTCAACACATACTGTCCTTCTACAAAATTTCGTAGCTTTACCTTTTTGTTGTACTCCCTTGCTAGTCTTCGTTGATAATTTTCCATCTTTTGCAATGCTACTTCCCTTCTTCCCTCCAAGTCGTCCAACCTTTCTAACATCATATCTGTTGTTAGGTTTTTCTCCCAGGCTTCAGTCTTCGTGGTTGGCATAAGGATTTCTGTAGGTATGACTGCTTCAGCTCCATAAGTAAGAAGAAACGGGGATTCTCCGGTAGCGGACCTTCGTGTTGTCCTGTATGCCCACAAGACATTGTGCAGTTGTTCGCACCATCTTCCCTTATGCTCGTCTAATTGTTTTTTGAGTATAAGGGCGAGGGTCTTGTTGGTAGCTTCCGCTTGTCCGTTGCTTTGAGGGTATAAGGGGGTGGACTTGTTCTTTCTTATTTTAAAGGTGTCGAAGAGCATGTCTATATTTTTTCCCTGTAATTGCTTGCCGTTATCAGACACAATTTCAGCAGGTATACCAAATCTGCAAATGATGTTCTGGAATATGAAAGTGAACACATCCGCGTCTCTGATCCTGGCTAAGGCCTTAGCCTCCACCCATTTACTGAAGTAGTCTGTGGCTACTATCAAAAATCGTCTCTTCCTGGATCCTTCGATGAAAGGGCCGACGATGTCTACTCCCCATTTTGCAAATGGCCACGGGCTATCGACAGAGTTTAGCAATGTTGCCGGCGCGTGGATTTTTTTCGCGAAGCGCTGACATTCTTCGCATCGTCGGGACATCCTCGCAGCATCTTGTATCATGGTCGGCCAGTAATATCCTTGCGTTTTTGCCTTGTCAGCTAGTGATCTCATACCGCTATGATTCCCTGCGTCACCATAATGGATATCCTTTAGAATTCGATGCCCTTCTTTTCGGGATAAGCAGCGTAGTAATGGTCCGAGGAAAGATTTCCTATATAGGACCCCGTCCCGAAGATCGTATCTTCCCACTTTGGAGAGCGTCTTTCTAGCTTGCTTCCGATCCGTAGGTAGGCTTCCTTTGTCGAGGAAGGCATGTATTGTCACCCTCCAGTCATCTTCATTGCTGAAATCTTCGTCTTGATTTTCTTTTGACAAGATGTCTTCTTCATCAAAGTCGTTATGGATGTCTTCTCCTACTTGGTCTTCCATATATTCTTCCATCGTATCTTGATTGGTAGCGAAGGAGAATTGAGATGCAATCGAAGGCTCGTATACCCTTGCTATTTTAATACCTTCGGCATTTTTATCCCTCAACATGGATGATATGTATGCTAGGGAATCTGCATGCCTGAGGTCCCTTCTGCATAAGTGCCGGAACTTAATGTTCGGGATTTGTGAAGCCAATGTTTGGACCAATGCCATGTAAGCTGAAAGGGTGTCATCGTACACATTATATTCGAGCGCGATTTGCCGTATGACCAGCTGCGAATCACTTGTCAGCCTTACATCGGTTACCCCCATCTCTATTATTATACGTAGGGCATGTATGACAGCTTCGTATTCAACAATGTTATTGGTATGCTCTTTGAATTCCAATCTAAGTGCCTGTATGATCCTTTCTCCAGTTGGGGTGATGATGACAATACCTATTCCTGCCCCTTCCTTATTTTTAGATCCGTCGACGAAGACTTCCCATTGTCTATGACTCGCAGGTTCGAGGATATCCATTGGATCCCTGATTGCTTCCTCGGCTTCTGGTATTCCCTTGATCTCTTCGTCGTTGTCTAGAGGGAGGTCTGCTAAGAAATCTGCCAGAACTTGGGACTTCTGAGAATGTTGAATTTCATGAATGATGTTGAATTGGTCCAGATGGGTGTTCCATTTGGCTATTCGGCCCACTTTTCCTGTGCTTTTGAGGACTGCTTCCAATGGTGCTCTGCATGGTACCCTGACGAAGTGAGTTAGGAAGTAGGTTCTCAGTTTTTGGGTAGCCCATACCAGTGCGAGGATGAGTTGTTCAATCTTAGTATAATTTCTTTCCGCGGGATTGAGTGTCTTGCTGACGTAATAGATAGGCTGTTCTATCTTTGTATTGGTTTTGACTAATACCGCGCTGACTGCGTCCTCCGTTGCTGCTATGTACAGTGCTAAAACTTCATCAGGGTCAGGTTTCTGCAGGATAGGGATCGAAGCTAGATGTTCTTTGATCTTTTGGAATGCTTTCTCGCAATCGGCGGTCCATTCGAACCTGCTCCCTTTCTTAAGAATATTGAAGAAATGTTTGCACTTGTCCGAAGACCGTGCAATAAATCTGCCCAACGCTGCTATGGATCCATTGAGCTTCTGTACTTCCTTTAGATTCTTTGGTGACGGCATCTCTACTATGGCTTGAATCTTAGCTGGGTCTACCTCGATGCCCCTTTTCGTCACCAGATAACCGAGGAACTTCCCTGAGGTGACACCGAAAGTACATTTCTCCGGATTTACTTTCATGTGATGTTGTCTCATTGCATTGAAAATATTCCTCAGGTCCTGGTGGTGATTTTTACGCAGCTTGATTTTGACGAGCATGTCGTCCACGTAGACTTCTAGGGTTCCTCCAATCCATGGTTTGAAGATAGCATCGACCATCCTTTGGTATGTTGCCCCTGCGTTTCGGAGCCCGAAAGGCATTCTGGTATAGCAATAAAGGCCATGTGGTGTATAGAATGCTGTGTGTTGCTGATCTTCTTCTGCCAGGGCTACTTGGTTGTACCCAGAGTATCCGTCCATAAACGACAGCTCCTCGTACCCTTCAACTGCTTCAACCAGTTGATCTATGCTCGGCAGGGGATAGCTGTCCTTTGGACACGCCTTGTTGAGATTAGTAAAGTCGATGCATATTCTAACCCCTCCATTTTTCTTAGGAACAATGACCATGTTGGATATCCAGGTAGGATACTTGACTTCCTTGATAAATCCTGCGTCTAGTAGCTTCCGAAGTTCTGTTTCTACCGCCTCATGATATTCTGGAGCCACTTTTCGTATTTTCTGCCTGAACGGGGGTGTGCCCTGTTTGATGCGTAGTTCATGTTGGATTACTTTTGGGTCAATCCCCGGCATATCTCCTAACTTCCAGGCGAACACGTCCTCATATTCCTTAAGTAATTGGGTTAAGGAATGTTCTCTCTCTTCTCCCATGATGGTCCCAATTTTGACCATCTTCGGGTCTTCTTTCGTTCCTATGTTGATTTCCTTTGTGGGTTCCACTGGTGTGAACATAGGCTTCGGGTTTCCGAGGACTGGGGCGCTCTTTAATTGCTATTTGGCGTGTTTCTGCTCTTTGTTGATTGTTGAGGTACTTGTTTCCGAGCCTCGGACATTATCCTCTTTCGTCAAGCCTTTTCCTGTAGTTTCCTTAAGGAATAGGTCTACGGCTTTCTCTTTCGTGCTTTCTTGATTTCTTACTCTTCGGATTTTTCGCTGTTCTTCTTGCTCATTGTTGATATGATCCTGAGTGGCCTGGCATTCTCGTGTAGCGATTCGATCTCCCTTGATCTCCATGATTCCCTCAGGTGTTGGAAATCTGAGGTATTGGTGGTATGTTGCCGCTACTCCTTTGAGCTTGTGTACCCATTGTCGTCCAATAATGGCATTGTAGGGGGAAGGGGTGTCCACCACACTGAATCGGGTATCCAGCTTCATGGGCCCTGCGTTAACCTGTAACACAATGTCTCCCAAGGGCTTCGTGGCCGCTCCATTGAATCCGTAGATGGTGTGATAAGAGGTCATCAACTGTTCATCATGGAGCTTCATCCGCTTGAATGCGTCATAGAATAGGACATTCACAGAGCTTCCCCCGTCTATGAGGATTTTTTTGAGGTTACATCCCGCTATTGGTAATGTCAGGACCAAGGGATCGTTATGGTCTTCCATATCTTCTTCGATATCCTCGGCATCGAAGATGACTGGTAATTCCATCCATTTTTCATGTTCGTCCATTGTTATCCCATCGACCTTATATAACTCGCAGCGATCTTCGAATTGCTTCCGTAACCTTTTTCCAATCTGTGCTGTGAGCGAGGGTCCTGTGGCTTCGGAACACGAGATGGTGTTGATTGTTCGGTTTTCTTCCGGAAGTTGGACTGGCTTGGTTCGTTTGGATCTGTCCTCGGTAACCTCCTTCCGTATGTAATGTTTGAGCTCACCCGCATCAATTAATTTTTGAATCATTATTTTAAGGTTCTTGCATTTTTCGGTCTGGTGTCCGTTGAAACAGTGATACTCACAGTAATCTTTAGACTTTTCGGATCTTGGGGGCTGCTTTCCCTTAGACCATGGCCATTCTAAGTTTTCCCTCCCTTTGATCTCCCGCAGGATACGAGCATAGCTAGCGTTGAGTTTCGTGTAAACTTGGTCTTCGAATTTTCGGTCGCCTGTTCTTCGTTTATCCCTCCGTTCCTTTCTATCTTCGTGAGGTCTCTCATCTGAGGAACCCCTTTTGGCCTTATTGGTTTGTTCTGCTGAATTGGTGCGGTGAGACCTCTGCGGATATGCCCTCGGGTTTTCCCGTTGAATTTCTTCAAGTCGAGCGTGCTTCTCGATAATTATTCGGAGATCGCCTTCTGTCTTGGGCACGCTCCCGTGAATTTCAACAAATAGGGGACTCATTCGGTCCAAGCCCCACTTATAGCAATTGATGCTTACCACTGGGTCCACGCTTCCTATGGCTTGGCAGATCCTATGCCATCTGTTTGTGTATTCTCTCGTGGTTTCCTTGTAGCCGATTGCTAGTGAAAAAAGCTTATCCATCCCAGTGTTTACAGTCTTGTTGTACATGTATGTTCTTAAGAATTTCTCTGCCAGTTGGTCGTATGAGTGTATGGAGTTTGGTGGCAGATTATCAAACCATGATAACGCCGATCCCTTCAAACTTGACGGGAAGTATCTACAGAGTACGGCGTCGTTCTGTCCCCATCTTGCTAGGACGCGGTTGTAGTACCGAACATGTGCAGCAGGGTCGCTGGACCCATCATAGCATTCGAACGTCGGGACAGGGCATTTCAGGGGAATAGGGGTGTTGGCCAAGCGATGCGTCAGGGGCGTGGAGTTAGCTTCTCTCATAACCTCTTCTAACCTTCCCCCTCCTTGTTTATTTTTCAATTGCCTGATCTCTGCCATCATCTCATCTCGCAGTTCCTCCATTGCTCGTTGGTGTTCTAAATTCTTCAGATCATTTCCGTTTGATTCTCCATCGTCATAATCCGGGTCGGATACGCTATGTCTCCTTGTCGCGTCTTCATTGGTCGCTAGGACGACTCTGCAGTCTTGGTTTGGCTCTGGTGCTTTGGAGCTTGCTTCATCAAGTTGTTGGTTGGTCTTTGTGCTTAGAGCAATCCGCTCCTTTAAATCTTGATTTTCTCTGGCCAAAAGTGCTACAGCTTCTGCGTAAACCTGTTGGTTCCTTTTCAGTTCCTCGAGCTCAGCCATTAGTTGGTGTGATTGGTTGGACCCCTGATTGGGAGTCCCCGCACGTGCCGCTACAGCCGTGGCGCCGCCCTCCTCCATGGTCTGTACTAAAGGTGGCAGGGGTTCAACTTCTGTTGCTGGTGTTTCCAAATTGGAGTGAGCGCCCCTCTGCGGTGCCCGAGCCGCCGGTATGGTTTGATTCTGGTTATTTGTTAGCGGCATTCCAAAGGTTAGCAGATGCGCGGGTTGGAATGTTCTGGATTCATCCACCCTCTCCCTTGGTTGGTTAAGTTGACTCATGGCGAAGGTATTGCTAGCCTCCGCAGCCTTCGGGACTTCTGCGGCTTCCCCGTATTTTATCGTTGCTGCTCTGAGAGCCGCCATTGCAACAGAATTAGCGTTCATGGGTGAAGTGATTTCAGTGGTATCCTGCCTTCGATTGGTCATTTTAGTTTTATCTCCTTTCTGCTTGCTTCGGGTGATGATCGGGGTTGTCCGGGGTGTTTCTTTTGACAAAGCTTTGGATTTTCCTGCTTCATGCGTCTTCTCCATCACGTGCCTTTTTGTTGACGAAATCTAGCGTAAACTCGCCTTCTTTACTCACAACACGTTCTCTGTAAAAATTTATTCAAACAGAAACGGGGATGTCCGCGTGAAGCGGGTTAGTTGTCGAAATACAATTTTTCAAAAGCGGGTTTATTAAAGGCGATCTTTAGTATATATAAAAAAAAACTGAAAATTGTAAATCCGACGGATTAGGACAATAACCCATGCTTGGAACACTAACTCTTATCGAAGGCAAAAGGTGGGTTTTTGAATATAATACTGTTGACGAATGATCTATACAGTCAGAGCTGATAAAATCGAAGCAATCGTATGCCAAATTAGAATGAAATCACAGGACAAGATAAATCTTTTACCGGGACGAAGTCCCTGTTTCTAGCGCCAAATTGTGGACACACGAACTACGCGAGATCCGAATGCCCGCAATCAATTGTTAAAGTCTAAAGAGATTACGAGGATGATACCCTGATGTGGGTTCATTGGCTCAAAACCCGCGGGTTTATCATGGCCTCCTCCATCTTCCCCATGCGTAGCGATTATGCATGGGGTACAAATATAAAAGGAAAACTGCATATATAAGTAAATGCATGCGGAACTAAATGAATGTAAAGTGCTGAAATGTAAATAAGACCAAGGTTTACGTGGTTCAGCACTAAGGCCTACATCCACGGGGTTTGTTGTTCTGCTATATTATTCACGGTTACACGAATAGTTGAATGACTTGGGGTTTACATATTTCTCTCCACTATGGGATTCCTTACCTTTGCTACTCTCTCTCTCTCTCTATCTCTTTCCTGATGTTTTTTCGATCCCCTTCCCCCTTTGTGGAGATTGGGTATTTATAAGGTAGGAATGTGGGACCCATCTCTGAAGACCGTTGGAACCTTATCTTCTAGTGTCTTGTGTCCATCACGCAGAGGTCTGCGTTTCCCCCTCGATCCCGCGGAGGCATCTTCGCTCGTTCCATAGGTCGGTCGACACGTGCACTGCTCAGAGTGTTTAATGCGGGTGGTTGAGGGGTCTGCTCGTGTCAGACAAGTGTCTTCTGCCCCTGTCAGTACGTGTCAGCTGACTTTCTCCCCACCGTTGATCTTAGCTCCTCTTCTGGGGATGAGATAAAGCAACTCCTAGGGGTTTATTTGGTGCTTCGCGACGCATCGTGTTTTGATGTCTTGGCTTGCATGCTTTCCACGTACCTTTCTGTATACACGTGTCCGTTGGTGAGATATATGTGTACACAGGTTCATCACCAAGAATTCAATCGTACCTGTTGAAACTGGGAGGAATACGGAAACCCATGAAGATTCTATCTGCAATTTTGGTGGTGCTAGTGGTAACTTGTTCGATGAGAAATTCAAATACCCATTTTCCATCGAAATGATCACAAAATTCAGGAGGCCTTTCACTTTCTTCAATAATCTTCTTGGGTAATTTAGTTCAGTTCTTGATTTTTGTCTATTAACATGGGTTCTTGGGTTTTTGATTGGAATTATCAATAGGTACTAATAAAGTAGTCTTAGTTAGTGGAAGGTCCACCCACTAAAGCCCAGTAATCAGAGGTCCATAATTAAAACAAAAAAAGAAAATGGACCTAATTTTTTAAGCCTAGGTCATGTACACGTGCGGAACACATGAAACGTATTATTATAATTCCCAAAACACCTTCGAGTATATAAAACACAATAATGTGATTCATTTATGTAAAACACTAAAATAATCAAAACCCTCTTTTCATTTTCCTTTAAACCTTTTCTTTCAGAAACATCTCCTCCTCCTTCTCGAGGGTTTTCCTTCCCAGTTCTCAGATTTTCTCTTTAATGGCGGCCGGTTAAACATTGTGATTCCAGATATAAGTTGTTTCTACACTAAACAAGTCTCTCGATCTTCACTGCTGCTTTTTTTTCTACTAGTGCTTCCAATTAATCGCTCTGTCTTGGTAAGTCAACACTTCAGTTTAGTAATCTTTGCTTGAATGTACAATTTTACATAATCACTTAAAATTATCTTGATCTTGCATTGTTTGGTGATTTTTTCGATCTGTACATATATATGGTCCTTTTTGATGTTTGATTCTTCGATCTCCATGCTTTATTAGTTTATTTTCATGAAAATAGGTCAGATCTAGATGGATCCTCACATTTTTTGTTTATTTCGTTATGAGATTTGCCTATACTAGTTTCTTTTTGTTAGTTTTAGATTTTTTTCACTTTGTTTTTCTTTATGAACCATCAATACATATATGATGTACTGGTAGTTTTTGATGAAAATAGTTCAGATCATGCTTGTTTGTTGTTAGAAATTGTTTGGATCAGCAGTACATATATGGAATACTGATAAAAATTGCTTTAATTTTGTTGTATTTATAGTTTTTTAATTTTTTTTTGCTTGATCTAGAAGTACATATATGCAATACTGAGATATAACTGTTTTGATTTTGTTGTATTTGTAGATTTATAAGTTTTTTTTGACATGCAGTTGATTTTAACTTATGAATCATAGGTACATATATGGAATACTGAAAAGAACTTCCTTAATTTGATTATCTTTTTGTTTTTCGCTTCAAAACCACGCTTGTTTGTAGATTCAGATGTTATTATCCACAAGTACATATGTCAGATACTGATATGAAGTGCTCTTTGTTGTGTTTGATTCATAGTTTTGTCACCTTTTTAATCTTATCCTTCAGTAAGTATGTTAAATACGGTAATATGTCTTTCGATTCTCTTATTTTTCATAGATCTGTCACCTATTCTTGTCATGCAGTTGATTTGTAATTCAAAAATCTTTAGTACATATGTCACATAGTGATAGTAAGTGCTTTTTGTTGTGTTTGATTCAGTACGTGTGTGAAATACTGAAATAGATTCTAGTTTTGTTGATGTGTTTTACGCGGTACGTATTCATATACAGGTTTGTACTCGCCATTTTGCAGGTACAACCATGGTTTAATTTCTCTCCTTTTGGTATTGCTTCTTTTTCTCCCGCTGATGTACCTATGCAATCCATGAAAAGTAGATTACTGTGTAGAATAGGCTTTCATTGGTGTTTCCTTTTGTCGTGTGTTGTTTTTGCTGCTCAAAACCATCGTTACTCCATTGGTACTGCCTTTTGGTATTGCTTCTCAACCATATGTATCAAACGACATCAAAGTTGGCTGGGAGACAACCGGCCGTTGATGATGAGCATATGGAGTTGGTACTATGGTGTTGAGCTGTTAATATTGAACTAAAGCCCCAACTGCTATGGAGTTGTATTAGCCAATACAGAGGATCTGCTGCCTCGTGATCTACTCCCTTGAATTTACTTTTGATTTCTGGAAGTTATTTAGAGTAAAAAAAATTACTAATAATAAATAAAAAATCTTTCACTGGTATTTTATTTAGAGCGTTATGAATAAGAAAGAAATCACAGGAAAGAACTAATAAGGAAAAGATATATAACCATTAATATCATGACTGCCAGAAGGTTATTTGATTAGAAGAAGATATATATCGTATATCCATTTAGGGAATATATACTATATATGTCGATTTGACTGTCCTTGATTGGATATTTTCCAATTACTCATCATAATATCTTTATTGAGATCTCCATTTTTATTTTAGATGTTAAATTAATGTCTCATGCGTTTCAGGTTCGGCTCTTCTTAGATTTGATTAAGCTACTGTTGATAAAAAATTCTCATTATGTGGTAACAATCGACAGGTAAAATCATTGATAACCTCCCATGGTAATTTGAATTTAATTACACCCCTTTTAAATTCTTTATGGCTATGATTGAGGAAAACTACTAATGTTAGCTTCGGGGTAAAGCGCAGCTTATGATGTAAATGTCTTCTCATTGTTGATACTAATGTTTTTTTTCTTTTTCTTAATGTATTAACTATTGTGTATTAGATGCTTTAATGGCAGGGGCATCAAGAATGCCAATTATGTGCTTCCAGTTTAGTTTTTTGGTTGTCGATTAACTGTAAGAAACTAGCAAAAACAAAAAACATAGTTGCACGACTTATTTCAGCAGAAGTAATATAGTTTTTCAGTTATATTATGACTGTATTTTTATGAGATTGGTGCTTTTGTTGACCAGACTTCGATGTATTTCTGCAGGATTTATTGGTGGAGACCGCAACAGAGCAGGATGGCTCAGTCAGTAATATCACCGTGCATCCCACAGTTTTTCAGGTTCATTAAATTCTGGATTTATTGGTGGAGACCATTTGTCGTGCATTATGAGTTTTATTTGCATTGGTTTGTATGGTTCCTCAAATTAGACTCTGTATGTTTGGGCATAAGTTATGGCCCCTATGATGAACGTTTTAATTTTTGTGTGTCTGCAGGCATTGACACTAACAGTACGTAAACCGAGTCAATCTATATGCAGTTAAGAAGAAAACGATAATAGAAGATCCTTGCTTTGCCCCCAGAAGCATGGCAATACAGTCGAAGAAAAATTATAATCATCACAATGTATGTGATGTAATACGTTTTCTAATTTATTTATCATTGATTCTTACAGATTTGTACTCTACCTGGAAGCAGTGCAGCAAATATGTACTTGAATTTGTAAGCATTCAGATATATAATCGGATTTGTAAGCAGTACGACAGATATGTACTCAGATTTCTAAGCAGTGCGACAGATATGTACTCAAATTTGTAAGCAGTGCGACAGATATGTACCCAAATTTGTAAGCAGTGTAGCAAATGTGTACTCGAATTTTTAAGCAGTGTACCAGATATGTACTCAAATTTGTAAGCAGTGTAGACACACACGTTTGGTAGTAATGGGCATTATGGACATTTCCATGTTTTAATTAATTTTGGACCTCCGGATAAAAAAAAATCCGGTTGGATCCTACTATAAATAACTATATGGACCTAGGACCAAACAAGAAATTTTCCTTTTTGATTTTATTGATTTTTCATTAACATGGGTTTCTTGTGATTCAGTAGCAGTTCTTGAATTCATATTATCACCTTCTTCTTCGGTATTTTTAATTGACGTTAAATTTCTCGGTAAACTTCTGGATGATGTTGTTGATCATTATGATTATGAGAAGTAATAGGTTTAGTTGATAATTGGAATAATGGAATTTTGTTATTGATTTTGTTTTGGTTTGGAACAGATGAGTAGGGGAGTATTAAAGAATGTAACATACATTTTTGATGATTTAGTCCAAACCTAGAATCAACTGCATCCCAATTCAACAATCTAGAGTAGATCTTATATATATTGCCTTTTCATTATTGAAGTAGAGAAGATCTAGTTATTTCTTGAACCATTGCGTTGTTTGATGAAACTTCGCAATGTTTGCATTATCATAGTGGAAATGATCTAGTTATTTCTGGAGCCATTGTGATGTTCCATGAAACATTGTGACTATTCATGGCTCAACACATTCACATCCATCCATGTATATAAGAATTATGCATCATTCACTATGTTTTCTATTTTGGATTCTTTGTTTATCCCCAGCAATCTTCAAATGCAGAACTGTGAAGAAGTTAATATGGATATAGTTGTTGAAGATCTTCCATCATTTTTAAAAAGGTTTAGCACCTTGCAAAACCTATACCAACTTGAACAACATGTGCGTATCGTTGTCATTTCTTGTTACTCCAATTTGAATTTTGATTTACTCCTTTTCAGACTCCTAATTTTGTTTTGTGTTGTTTGTAATCCGTTCTGGTGATTAGTTAGCTGATGAGAATGAAAGGCTTGCTTTGAAAGCGGCTTTAGACAATGCTGATACAGAACTGGTTCAGTCTCACATAAAGGTATGTGCATTCGACAAGGTTTTTGCTTTTTTATAATTGTTATTCATGATTTTCTTTTGGGAAACAATCATTTTAGAACTAATGAAATGAACCAGTTTATGATGTCTGCTACATGGGGTAGCGATATTGAAGAACAGACTTTTAGATGATTAAATTGCAAAATTTACCTGATTTCTCACATAGAAAATGTAACTCAAGGTTCTATGACAAATGAATTACATGATGCATTGGCTAAAAAGTAAAGGTTAGAGTTATAGTTTATGTTTTTGTTTAAATTTCTGAATTAAACAGACAGTTGGGGACATCAAGCGCTCCCTCTCTGAATTTTGAAAAACTCCAATAATATCTTGTGTTTACAACCAAAGTAAAGGGAGATGATCTCCTAAAGATAAATAAGGTAACAAGATAATATAAACTCTATTAGTATCTGTGAAAATTCTTGGCTCATTCATTTTCTCTGTTAGAATATGTAGTGTGATTCTTGTTATTTCATTTTAGATTACTCATTCATTTTTCCCTTTTGCCAGTTGTTCTTATTGGATCAGTGTTACTCACTTTTTATCAATCACTCGAAGCCATATATATATAAAAATTAATACCAGATCTTTGTAAGTTCCTGTAAAAGGCCTCAGTAAATGTTAATTAAGACTAAAGATACTTTTGGCAAACGGGAGATAATGAAATTGTTGTATGAAACTTCTTCTGCAGCTGTATTCGATCCATCACTGAATACAAAGCTCGTCCCTGATTGTTGAATTTATTCCAGCTTTTTGTCTTTAAGAACTGCAGGTATTGGTGTTGTTTAGAAGTTCTGCTAGATACTTGTTATTGGAATGGAAGTACTTGAAATTGATATAACTGGTGTAATGTTAGCAATGCATGTTTTCATCTAGCAATCTATCTAAATTGTAAAATATCTTGTTGTTAAATTTATTTGTTCCCTGCATTGAGTAACTTGTTTTAAATTGTGAAGTGGTGGAGTGCGTCAAGCACCCAGGGAAGTTTGCACGCCTCGGAGGAAAGCTGCTCAAGGTATATTTAGATGCTTAAAATTCTTTCAGTATATACCTTTATATGCCGCAGTAACTTGCGCTTGGATGCATTTGTGCTTTTCATTTAGCATTGCTCTTTTGTTAACCATTTATCTGCATATTTGGAACCTGGTTTCAGGGAAGATTCAGAATTTTGAGGAATTGTAAGTCTGCAATTCTGCACGATCTGTTCAGATTGAAATTTACTCATTGGATTTGTGCATGAAACTTATTCTTATCATAGTGGTTGGTGTAATGCTCTTCTTGGCATTTTTTAGTCTTTTATAAGCACATTGATCTTCCTATCTTGATTTAAGTTTCGTAGTTTGCAAAGCATAATCTGAGAATAGTGGAACAGCTAACAAAACAAATACTTTAAGATACATTACTTACTGTGCACCACTTATAATTCCTTCAATTGGTCAATTGTGTTTGCAGGAGGGTATGCCAATGGAATCTCTGTGTGAAGCAAAATAAAAGGAAGAGGGAGAAAATATCAGAAGCGTAGCCGCAAACACTGTATATGATATATCTTGGAGCCACAAAAGCTGCAGTAGTTGACGCTGGCAGAATGGTCTCGACGAGAAAAAATATACTAAACTATTAAAATTTAGTTCTATGCCACACTGCAATGAACCATGGAAGCTTAACTTTTTTACAACAGAAAGAAACTTGTACTGCCTACTGTCCTGTGCAAATTTTTAGCTTTCAGAAAATCTCAAACAATTTTTTGGCAGGGATAAAAGCTTTTCAAAGAGATGTATTTACCTATCAGTCCCCGAGTTATAACCCCAAAGGTGTCACTATCCATCCACAAAAAACCCATCAAAACAAAAGTAACACAAAAACCCCAAAAAAAACAAAAGTAACACAAGAATCCCAAAGAATTTGATGAAATCAATTTCGAAATTTGGGGTTTTTGTACCAATTTTGAAAAATTTGGGGTTTTTGTATCAATTTTGTTTAAGATGGAGTTTTAATGGATCCCAACATTTGAACGGGTTTTTTGTACCACAAGTTTAGTCACCTTGGGTTTTTATGACTAGTTTTGTTTACCTATTACGTATAAGATGAATCTCCATAAATAGCAATCAGCTCTATAATGGGTTACTAGTGTTGGATGGAAAGAACTAGATAGTCTCAAAATATATAAATGAAGGTAACATTTAGTTATTTTTTGATAGGCAATAGAAAGCATATTGATCGAAAACAGCACGTTTGAGATGTAGCACGATTACAGCAAATATGACAAGGCCTACGCCCTACAGCCGGCCAGATGCAGAAAAGTCTTTTAACAGAGAAACCAAGGCAGATGCATTTTAACAGACCCCAACTACAGCTCAAAACAACCTCACAAACAAAGGACGAAACGGAAAATACTTTCCTCCTTGACCTCACTCTATCAAGATGAATGTCATCAACATCTGTTTGAAGAAATTTGGTTTACAATTTAACCATATGTTCCCATGGTTAAGTAATTAGTGTACTAGCTTAAATGCGCTGGTCAAGACAATGACAACAATAAAGATAAAGCTGCATTTCTGCCTTGAACACGACCAGTCTTGGGCTCAAAATTTAAAACCTCTTCGGCTATACCCATGGGCCATTTTTAAGGTTTATGCGTACTTAAGTAGAGTTGAATCTACTGAAAGCAAATCGTGAAGAATGAAATATCTGATCAAGTGATTAGTCCGTAATGTGGAGAATCTGGAGATAACTACTCCGTATGGCTCACATTGCGGGCAGACTAACTCCGGAAGGAAAAGTCGCCATCGGAAAAACATTCTATAATTGAGATGTCCCGGTCCTTTTAACCAAAATATTCGAATTAGACGGCCTAAAAATAGAAAAGGTTAAAGTCAGATAAGTAAAACCGCCACAACTTGTTTTGTTATGTAGTAAAATCTGCATATGAGCGGAGCCGGCTGCATGCTTACATCTTGTTCCCATTTGTTATTGCATATCATCAATACAACATCTGTACAATGGTGTATATATAGTTAATCCGTCTTGTTACTTGAGAAACAAAAATCCTAGAGTTTTCAGGAGTAACTAAACCAGTCAAAGAAAATTTTTTATCGCCGTACTCTGAAGCAAGGATTTTAGCGAACGCTAGTCATGGGTAAACTAAGCAGCAAAGGAACAACCATGTTTTTCAACTTGGTCTTGATGTTGGTTATCCTTGTGATCAGTTTGTCCATCGCTGATGCTAAATTCCTTGGCCGTGGTAAGTTTTAGTATTAATGCATGTGCACAGCATCATTTGGCTAACCCTTTCCCTGTCAAATGGCTGCATGAGATGTGGACCCGATGCCTTAATTAATCATTGGATGAGTCTAGCTTTCCTTATACTGACACATTGTAAATAACATTATCTTGTTATATATCGGCATGCGTTTTAACAAGCATACTCGCAAATCCCTGGCTTTGTCCTGCTAGGAAGACACTATTAAACAACCCGAATCCAGAATTTAAATCATTGTCAGGGCTAGGTCGCATCCAACCATTATGGATGATACCTGGTATGGGCCTGCATATTTGAAACTACAGACACATGAGAAGCATATGTAAGACTTTAATTTTAGTGTAGACGCATGATATTCTAGGATGTTGATATGTAGTATGAAACACTGACTTATGAATGAACAGTAGGGCTAGTGAAAGCAGTGAAGGCCATCACCGTCCCAACACTTGAATGCGAGAGTAACACAGGGGTCGCTAGTGGAGACACATGCTTTGACATTATGCAGGATTTCAATGTCCCCGCAGACGTGTTCTTAGGAATCAACCCTAATCTTCAATGCGATAAACTCTTCGTCGGTCAGTGGGTTTGTGTTGCAGCTGTCTCGGTGTAACATTGATGAGCTGCACTCATGAGCAATAACAACCTACCAATACCATATGAAAATAAATGTTTTGGGGTATATGATGAGCCCATCTCAAATAAGAGCGAGAGAGCGACAGGCGACAGCCAATTAATGGATGTTTAACTCTTACTCGTGCTTGTATTTCGTTTTCTTTGTTCCATTCTTTACAATTGGACATTTGAGACCTTTGATAAAGTTCTCTTATCTTGTACCGTAATTATCGTTTGCTCCAAAAATTACATGAAGCCGAGAATACCTTCCAAAAGCAAGATATTTCTATATAAACGGAAGACCATACATTATCATCAGTAGGTCATAACTAAAGAATGTCAACCGTAGTAGATTTCAAGGTTGTTGGCTCATAAGTCTAAGTAATGGGGTATCATCATGGTATCTCCAAATGCATAAATTCCAAGGCAAAAATGACAGAAGTTAATGAAAGACTTGAAAGCCTAAAGACCTAGATTGGGACCAGTATGGATGCGTAAATATTCAAGCTGTTAAAGGCTGACTTTTGTCATATGCGGATCCTAGTTAGTAATTCTCGGAATCATTGACGAACATCTCCAAACTGACCGAATCTGAATGATACTTCCGAATTATTTAAACTCCGAATCTAGTTCCTGAATTATATGGACCTCACGAATGATTCGCGAACATATCCGAACTGACCGAATCCAAATGATATTTCCGAACTAAAACTTCGAACCTAGTTCGTTAGGAGTGGTAAAACGGTGGACAATAAGGTAGCCATGCCTAGTGGACATACTGTAGTTCCACCTTATACTTCCCAAGAGGATCCCGTAGATGAGGAAACTGAAAAGGTCTCTAAGGACTCCCAAGACTCCCAAGAAATTCCTGATAGGTCTACCTTTGTGCCTAGAGCCTCATATTCACATTTGTTAGCCCCAACAAAGAAAGAGTCGACTTTCAACGAGATAATATAAACATTTAAGCAGGAGAACATCAACATTCCATTATTAGAAGCAATTAGGCAGATGCCTGCTTATGCCAAGTTCCTTAAAGATCTTTGTACACGAAAGCGTAAGCTTAATGTCCATAAGAAAGCCTTTTTAGCTGGTCAAATAAGTTCCATCCTTCTGAACCAAACTCCCCCTAAGTATAAGGACCCTGGATGCCCCACCATATCTTGTGCCATTGATAATCACATGGTCGATAAATCTTTACTTGACTTAAGAGCTAGTGTTAACTTACTCCCATATCATGTATACACCCAGCTAGGTCTTGGTAAGTTGAAACCGACTAAAATGACACTACAATTAGCTGATAGGTCTGTCAAAGTCCCTCGTGGTGTCATAGAGGATGTTCTGATTGAGGTTGATAAGTTTATTTATCCAGTGGATTTCGTTGTTCTAGATACCCAGCTGTTGTAATATTAAGATTGCGGTAAATACGGATTCGTTGCTCGGACTTGAATAGATTTAAAAACAAAAATATGTACAAAATTGTCACAAGATCAAGAGGAACCAGGACTCAGGATTCCAATGTGTTTCATATTCAAGTGGCTCAGAAAATAATTCTAGGCGATTATAGCTCAAAATAAAACAAGTATTAACTCTATCTTTGCCAAATTAGATTCCATAAAATATTACTTGTATATGATAAGCATGGAACATCAAGAATCCCTAGGACTAAGCATGTTCCATCAAACAAAATCACAAGTAATTAATTGAAATCATAAATCAATTAAAATCGGTGCAAAAAGTGAATTAAGAATTATTTAAATAACCACATGGCTGAAAAACAGCTTCCTCCATCATCCCAGTATTGGGGTTTAGCTACTCATAATAATCATGTTCTTAAAATACATACTTGATGCTCAAAATATGATTAAAAGAGTGAAAAATATAATACAGTGAAACTACGACCCTCTTTAAGCGTCCAGAGAAGAACGATAGAATACCACTGCTGTAAAAACGATACCTCACGGCTGCTGTTGACGCTGCTGTTTTATGACCCTCGGATGGTAGTCGTTGACACTGTTGATAAACGACTGTCTATGCTGGTGTGTTCTTTGTGTTCTTCGAGCTTTGTTAATGGCAGCAGCAGCAGCAGGTACAATTCCTGCAACTCCTCCTGCGCCTCTCTGCTGGCCTCCCAATCGACCCCTAACTCTTGATAAAACTTTCTCTCACTTCCCACCAGCCTTTATATACCAATAGGGTCCAAATAACTCGATTAAATCCGAGTTTATCTCCCTTTTTTCTTCACGTGCAGTTGAGAGAGAAATCTCTTTTCTGTTGCTTTGTACGCGTCTTCTGGCAATTTCTTACGCTCCAAACTTCTCCTAATCCTTAAACAAGACTAGATACACTTTACTTCAACGTAAAACTCTCCCAGAATCTCTAAAAATATATTTGAAAACTTCACAGAGAACACGTATTCTGTTTGGACTTTGATCGCTTCTCCCAGCCATTCCAGCCCAAGTTGATCGATAAAATCACTTGCATACGATCTGTTTATTCTTAACAGGCCTAGCCCAATTGATTTCAGGGATTTAATCTCCCTCAAAACTGCCCAGAAATCCAACAGAGAATTATCAGACGTGAACTTAGTTTTCCCGCCAAATTCCATTATTTGAACTTGAATGTGGTGTCCCCTTAACCAGACCTGGTGTCCCTTTAGCAGCTGCTTGGAAATGGGTCACCCCTTAGTAATTAGGTTACCCCTTATCCAAAATCAAGGGTCCATATAGCAAGTTTCCTCTGGGGCATTTTCCGCACTTTTTTCGGGGTTCCTCCGGGGTATTTCTGGGGTACTTCCGGTACACTTCTGGGGCGCTTCCGGCACTCTATCAATGGAGGTTCAAACGCCGCATTTTCAGCCAATTTCGCCGCAAATCCTTATTCTTCTGAAAACACCTACAAATATATAAAATAACCAAATAAGTACAAAAATGGGTGCTAACACTATATACAATTGAGATATATTAGACACATAAATGCGTCTATCAAATACCCCCAAACTTATTATTTGCTAGTCCCGAGCAAATCAAAACTACAAAATAAAATCCTAACTCACTGTCGCAGGCATCGTCGATTGCATTTAGCGTATGCAATAAGCCTTTAAACCCCTAGGTGGCCCTAGTGGCCGAGTTATAGTCTCGGGAGGGCTTACCAGAGATATACCCACAAAACCTGTACTCCAGACATTAGCTATCTACGCAGAACCTTGGAAGGCACTAAAGAATCTCCTTGGTTGGCATACTTATTGACTACAGGAAGAAGTACCCTGATGCGAAATTCCAATTGCTGTACACGAGTTTGCACTCAAGCATACTAAAATTCATATAAAGTGACAGAGCTCTACTCAGATAGTTGCACTATGGACATCATATTCGGAGTCAAAACTAATCACATGGTTAGATCAAGAAGATGGATATAGAAAAACATAGATGGTTTTGATGTTTACTAAGTGAACGACGTTTCCCATATCTGTCTGAAGGCCTCCGCCAAAATGAACCTATCCTAATGGATTGAGATACTAGTCTGACTAATATCAACACACTGGCATATACAAGGGTACTAGTGGTCGATAACCTAACTCTAGGTCAACACAACTGGCATATACAAGGGTACCAGTGGTCGACTTTATTGAATTTATTCCTTTTGGTCAAATGGTCTGGTCTCAATTTTTTTTTTCATGGTATCTCAATCACTCTAATTCACCCTAGCATTGGTAACAACTTGAATCGTGGGCCCCACCTATCACTTAGAGAAACATAGTTTAAAAACAAAATAAAAATAGAAGTGAAAAGGACTCAACGAGATATGGTGCAACTATCATGTTATTTCTAACACCTGAGCTCTGTGCTTTTATGAATAGACTCTATAGATGTTTCCATCTAATCAGATTGGTTCCTCAACTCCTACAACCAAGATGTTCCCATCCACTTAGATTGGTTAGTGCAAACCTTAATAGGCATAAATTTCTAGGCTCTGGAGTTTACTAATTGCAACTAAAAAGTTTCTCCCATACCCCCAAACTTAAATCTAACATTGTCCTCAATGTTCTAAAGATGAAACTAAAAGCATGAACAAGGAGAAACTGTTACCATTTGAAGCGAAAGAGTTAAGGAAAGATATTACCGTGTTGCATGAGATTGGGTTACCTCCCAAGAAGTGCTAAGTTTAAAGTCTTCAGCCAGACTTAGGAAAGGATTAGTCAACTCGAACCATAAAGTAACAGTCGAAATAACTGTGGGTCTTCAAAACGAAAAAGAGCTGACCAAAGGAAACTGCAGTGAACCAAGAAAATGTACAAGACTAGCATGCCCTTACCTAGTTTCCTGATAACTATCGCTAATTGTGGTTCAGGTTCAGGTTCTATGAAAGGGTCTAAATAGAATATTTTCATTGGCTGTGTTTCTTCATAGGTTGGATCCAAATTATTAGGTCTTAGAGTCTGTAAAAACTCAAATAAGAACTTAGAATCACAAAATAATAACCTAAATAATTGCGGATCCTCTAAGTCAATCAGATATGACTTACATAGTTGACCACAATGAGAGTAGTGGTCATTCTTAGGAAAATGTGTCGATTCCATTAACCTAAAGTACTTAGGCTTAGTCTCAGAACTTAATAAGTGACACATTTGAAATCTATACGTTCCCACAATTGGAAGAAAACTATTTGGTGGGAAAACAAAATCAATCTTGGTATTATTGCATGGGTTAACCACATCAATCAGAGGATGGGTTTCTAACATTTGAGACTCTTGTTGGATATCATTAGGTTCTGGAAAACGATTATGAAGATAATCTTGTAAGATGGTTGAGGCATTGATGTCAAGTCCCAAGTGAGGGACCTTACTAAGAGTTAAAGCACATGGAGAATGATACTCACCCCCAAACTTAGAGTTTTCGGCGTCTCTAGATAGACTAGTCATAACCTCCCTAATTTCTAGGTCGGCAATTGATTTTTCTAAGTCAGGTTCATCCTCGCTAATCTCTACGAGTTCATCTAAGACTATTGTTTCTAAATCGTTTGACTCGATCTCAAGATAAACTGGTTCCTCTAAACCATCATCGGTTTCGTAAACAGGACATACTACATCGTCTGAAACGGGGGTATCTCTAGTCAAATCCTCGTCCTTTTGAATAGGTGAATAATTTCTAAAATTATTAGGATCTGAATCAGAAATAATATAATCATTATAAGGCTCAACTGGGGTAACAAATTCCTGATCACTATTCCCACATATTTCAGATTCTTCATCATCACTATCCTCATCATCATGATACAATTTTTGAAATTCAAGAATTCTCAATCTTTGTTCCAAACTACATGGTCTATGTTTATAATATTTCTCATAGATCGTTAGAGGTGATTCCTCAATAAAAGTTGGAGTATCCATATATCGCTGCCCACGCATATATTCACCAAGAGTCATTTCCGAAGACGTCTCTTGATAACGAGAATTTCTAGACATATATTCTCGCAACGTCATCGCAGGTGGCGTCTCCTCAAAAGGATTCATCACCGAAGAAATATAAACTACAGAGGGATTCTATACAATCACAAACAAGGCCGACTCGACTCCACCAAAGCAAACCTAAAGATTTTTAGCAAACAAAAAGCATGATGGCTCCACTTAGATTGTTTCTAGACCAGCTTCTATCTTTCGAAAGGGAATTCATTGCAATTTGAGCAAACCCCTCTGGAATCAATCCGAGTCAAAGTAAGTTGAATTGAGGCGAGGGAAGCTCAGTGGAGCTTTGATACCCAAGGCCTCACCGCTATCACAAGGCGGCGCAGTCACGCATTCAACTCACAGAAACCATCATGAACTTTGAAATGTGCTTAAAGAGCAACCAATATTTTTCGAACGAGTTTCCTATTAAGCTCGTTACCCTATTGGTCTCGTTCTATTCAAAATTTTAGGCTTAGGTTCGCGTTTGGTTTCGTTTTCCTAAGGCGGGCAAGAAGGAAACGGTGATGAAATCCGAGTCCTTATCTTGATTTGGCCAGGCCTTGCCCTTTACTAGGAAATTAAAAACAGTCCGGTTCGTCCTCAAACAATTATCACCTTAAGGCAGACAGTAACCCGCTTGCAGGAGATTCGCGGGTGTTTCGATTGGACTTACCTCCCGTACCAGACGGGCGATGAACCGTTGTTGTCGACTCGGGCCACGACTCCTATGCCGTGTGCGAACCCGAGGGGCCGAGACGATATAGTAATCGTCGTCCTTCCCTGCAAACAGTTTGTATTTAATTTTTTTTTTAATTTGTAACCCTTCCGTAGGGTTTTTAAAAATAATGTCCAAAGTCCAGAATAAAGTCCAAATAAAAAGTCCAAAAATTACAAAAATTATGAAAAATAAAGCCTATTTACAAATTCTAAAAAAAATATATAAAAGCTATATACAAAAATAAATAAAAATAATAATAAAAATAAAATTAAATCCTAAAAAAAATTATGTCTTTTTTCTCTTCTCTTTTAGCTTTTAGCTTTAAGCTTTTTGTTCCCAAGTCCTTAGTATTCCACTTCGAACCTGTAAATCAAAGACACAAAAAGAAACGTAAAAAGGAACAAATAATAATAAATAAATAAAAAATTAAACCTAAAAACAAATCTATATACAAGTCCGCGTCGGCGGCGCCATTTTGTTGTAGTAATTCGATTGCGGTAAATACGGATTCGATGCTCGGACTTGAATAGATTTAAAAAACAAAAATATGTAGAAAATTTGTCACAAGATCAAGAGGAACCAGGACTCAGGATTCCAATGTGTTTCATATTCAAGTGGCTCAGAAAATAATTCTAGGCGATTATAGCTCAAAATAAAACAAGTATTAACTCTATCTTTGCCAAATTAGATTCCATAAAATATTACTTGTATATGATAAGCATGGAACATCAAGAATCCCTAGGACTAAGCATGTTCCATCAAACAAAATCACAAGTAATTAATTGAAATCATAAATCAATTAAAATCGGTGCAAAAAGTGAATTAAGAATTATTTAAATAACCACATGGCTGAAAAACAGCTTCCTCCATCATCCCAGTATTGGGGTTTAGCTACTCATAATAATCATGTTCTTAAAATACATACTTGATGCTCAAAATATGATTAAAAGAGTGAAAAATATAATACAGTGAAACTACGACCCTCTTTAAGCGTCCATAAAAGAACGATACCTTATTGCTGCTGTTGATAAGCGACGCTGGTATTCTGCTGTTGAAGAACGACGCAGGTCTACTGCTGCTAGCACTGTTGAAGAACGACGGTCCTGGAGGGTCCGTTCTTCGTCTTCTTCTTCCTCCTCGAGCAGCAGCAGGAAGCTTTCCTGCAGCTTCCTGTTCTTCGTCTTCCAGCCTCTCTGCTGCGTCTCTGTGGTCTCTAAACTTTCCCAAACTCTTTGATAAAACTTTCTCTCACTTCCCACCAGCCTTTATATACCAATAGGGTCCAAATAACTCGATTAAATCCGAGTTTATCTCCCTTTTTTCTTCACGTGCAGTTGAGAGAGAAATCTCTTTTCTGTTGCTTTGTACGCGTCTTCTGGCAATTTCTTACACTCCAAACTTCTCCTAATCCTTAAACAAGACTAGATACACTTTACTTCAACGTAAAACTCTCCCAGAATCTCTAAAAATATATTTGAAAACTTCACAGAGAACACGTATTCTGTTTGGACTTTGATCGCTTCTCCCAGCCATTCCAGCCCAAGTTGATCGATAAAATCACTTGCATACGATCTGTTTATTCTTAACAGGCCTAGCCCAATTGATTTCAGGGATTTAATCTCCCTCAAAACTGCCCAGAAATCCAACAGAGAATTATCAGACGTGAACTTAGTTTTCCCGCCAAATTCCATTATTTGAACTTTGAATGTGGTGTCCCCTTAACCAGACCTGGTGTCCCTTTAGCAGCTGCTTGGAAATGGGTCACCCCTTAGTAATTAGGTTACCCCTTATCCAAAATCAAGGGTCCATATAGCAAGTTTCCTCTGGGGCATTTTCCGCACTTTTTTCGGGGTTCCTCCGGGGTATTTCTGGGGTACTTCCGGCACACTTCTGGGGCGCTTCCGGCACTCTATCAATGGAGGTTCAAACGCCGCATTTTCAGCCAATTTCGCCGCAAATCCTTATTCTTCTGAAAACACCTACAAATATATAAAATAACCAAATAAGTACAAAAATGGGTGCTAACACTATATACAATTGAGATATATTAGACACATAAATGCGTCTATCAAATACCCCCAAACTTATTATTTGCTAGTCCCGAGCAAATCAAAACTACAAAATAAAATCCTAACTCACTGTCGCAGGCATCGTCGATTGCATTTAGCGTATGCAATAAGCCTTTAACCCCCTAGGTGGCCCTAGTGGCCGAGTTATAGTCTCGGGAGGGCTTACCAGAGATATACCCACAAAACCTGTACTCCTAATTGGTCACAAGTATCCAAAGAGCTATGAGGACATACATATTCTCAACCTATCTCCAAGTAACTAGAATGCCAGAGAAGTTAAAGGTGTCAGCTCTAAAGCTAACTGAAGAAAAGGGGAGACACATCCACACGACTGCTAGATAAAGAGATATCCGCTATACAGCTAGATAAACATTTTAAGATGCGTCCGCTGCTTTACAGCTGGATAAGATTAGGAGAGAGATAAAAATGAGAGGGACATCTGCTATACAGCTGGACTAATTACGTGTGATGAGTTAAACCAGTGCTAGAAAGATCTTGCGTCAGATTGAAAGCAGACTAACAAAGCAACCAAAATGCATCTTTCTTCGACTCTCTCACAGTGCCCAGTAGAAACAACGCCTTCTTCGGTCTTCAACTGTTGATGATAAACTCTCGAACCTCATAGAACCTTGACAATTAACTCTTCTCTTCGATTTCTTGCTAAATTTCTTCTTCCCTATGGCCTTATTGAACAAAAAGAACGTAATGATGTTTTATTTTATTTTTTTGTTTTTTTTTTCATTTTTTTTTAAAACAAAAATAACAAGACAAAAATTTAAATGGCCATGAGAGAAGGACTTTAGAACTTGGATCTTCACAAATTGTGATGTCTTGGTATCATGAACTTCAACAACTTATATCATTTGCTCTTGTAACTTCTTGTAACTAAGTCTTCAACTTTGATTTTTGAATTATTCTTTTCTATTGTTGCTTCTAAACCTTAAACGTCTTCAACTTTTTCATAAATTTTGATGTCACTCCGCTTGTTGATGATGATAAGTTTCTACTGAGAGAGAGTCGCAATCCAGTAACTAAGACTACATTGTGAGGTTGCTTTGTCTTTCTGGCATTTCCTGACCTACTTGCCTTTCCATCATGTATGGTTAGGTCCATCACGGTTACCCTCTAAAAGGAACAAGTTCTCTCCTGAATTTCAAGGATCTCAATGTCTTTTTCTCTAATGTCTCAATAAGTTGTTATCTGTAGCATTCCAATTTCTATCTTTTCGGTGAGAAACAGTATGTAAACTTAGCTAACCGGATACCATGTGACGCTAGAAGTTTCAAAAGTGCGACTAAAATGTTTCTCCCATACCCCCAAACTTAAATCTAACATTGTCCTCAATGTTCTAAAGATGAAATTAAAAGCATGAACAAGGAGAAACTGTTACCATTTGAAGCAAAAGAGATAAGGAAAGATATTACCGTGTTGCATGAGATTGGGTTACCTCCCAAGAAGTGCTAAGTTTAAAGTCTTCAGCCAGACATAGAAAAGGTTTAGTCAACTCGAACTGTATAACAGTAGCCGGAATAACTGTGGGTCTTTAAAACCAAAAAGAGCTGACAAAAGGAAACTGCAGTGAACCAAGAAAATGTACAAGACTAGCATGCCCTTACCTAGTTTCTGGATAACTATCGCTAATTGCGGTTCAGGTTCAGGTTCTATGAAGGGGTCTAAATAGACTATTTTCCTCTGATGCATTTCCTCATAGGTAGGATCCAAATTATTAGGTCCTAGAGTCTGGAAAAACTCAGATAAGAACCTGGAATCACAAAATAACCTAAATAATTTAGGATCCTCTAAGTCAATTAGGTATGACTTACATAGTTGACCACAGTCAGAGTAGTGGTCATTCTGAAGTAAATGTGTCGATTCTAATTTCCTAAAGTACTTAGGCTTAGTCTCAGAACTTAATAAGTGACACATTTGAAATCTATACGTTCCCACAATTGGAAGAAAACTATTTGGTGGGAAAACAAAGTCAATCTGGGTATCATAGCCTGGGCAAACCACATCAACCAGAGGATGGGTTTCTAACGACTGAACTTTTTTCATGACATCATTAGGTTCGGGAAACCTAGTATGAAGATAATCTTGTAAGATGGTTGAGGCATGGATATCACGTCCTATGTGAGGGGACTTTCTGAGAGTTAAAGGTAAAGCACTAGGAAAGTGATAATCACCCCCAAACTTAGAGTTTTCAGTGTCTCTAGTTAGACTAGCCACAATCTCCCTAATTTCTAGGTCATCAGATTCCTGAAAATGGGCAATTGATTCTTCTAAGTTGTAATATTGCAGTGTATCCTCATTAATCTCTACGAGTTCATCTAAGACTATTGTTTCTAAATCGTACGACTCTGAAACAGTATTCTCAGGGTAAAACCGTTCCTCGAAACCATCATCGATTACAGTTTCTAAATCGTTCGACTCGAAAACAGTAGTCTCAAGATAAACCGGTTCCTCTAAACCTTTATCGGATTCGTAAACAGGAAAAACTACATCGTCTAAAACAGTGGAATCCCTAATCAAATCCTCGTCCTTTTGAATAGGTGAATAATCATAATAATTATTTGGATTTGAACTAGAAATAATATAATCATTATAAAGCTCAATTGGATTACTAGATTCCTGATTACTATGCCTACATATTTCAGATTCTTCATCACTACTATCCTCATCATCATAATAGTACGAAGATGATTGAACCTTATCTAAATAAGTAGTGTTACCAATTATAACCTCGTTATCTTGATACCTTAGTGCTGCTGTTGATAAGCGACGCTGGTATTCTGCTGTTGAAGAACGACGCAGGTGTACTGCTGCTAGCACTGTTGAAGAACGACGGTCCTGGAGGGTCCGTTCTTCGTCTTCTTCTTCCTTCTCGAGCAGCAGCAGGAAGCTTTCCTGCAGCTTCCTGTTCTTCGTCTTCCAGCCTCTCTGCTGCGTCTCTGTGGTCTCTAAACTTCCCCAAACTTCTTGATAAAACTTTCTCTCACTTCCCACCAGCCTTTATATACCAATAGGGTCCAAATAACTCGATTAAATCCGAGTTTATCTCCCTTTTTTCTTCACGTGCAGTTGAGAGAGAAATCTCTTTTCTGTTGCTTTGTACGCGTCTTCTGGCAATTTCTTACGCTCCAAAATTCTCCTAATCCTTAAACAAGACTAAATACACTTTACTTCAACGTAAAACTCTCCCAGAATCTCTAAATATATTTGAAAACTTCACAGAGAACACATATTCTGTTTGGACTTTGATCGCTTCTCACGGCCATTCCAGCCCAATTCGATCAGCCCAATCACTTGCATAGGGTCTGTTTAGGTCTAACAGGATTATCCCAACTGATTTCCGGTGTTTAATCGCATTAAAACTCCTCCAATAATCGAACCAAAATCTGCCAGACGATGCATGCATTTTCCCGCCAAAATTTGCTTTTAAATTTGAGAAGTTGACCTCCCCTTATCTGTGGCTGGTCTCCCTTTAGCAGCTGCCTGGAAATGGGTCACCCCTTAGTAATTAGGTTACCCCTTATCCAAAATCAAGGATCCGTATAGCAAGTGTCCTCTGGGGCATTTTCCGCACTTTTTCCGGGGTTCCTCCGGGGTATTTCTGGGGTACTTCCGGTACACTTATGGGGCGCTTCCGGTACTCTATCAACGGAGGTCCAAACGCCGCATTTTCAGCCAATTTCGCCGCAAATCCTTATTCTTCTAAAAACACCTACAAATAAATAAAATAACCAAATAAGTACAAAATTGAGCACTAACAATATATACAAATGAGCTATATTAGACACATAAATGCGTCTATCAAATACCCCCAAACTTATTATTTGCTAGTCCCGAGCAAATCAAAACTACAAAATAAAATCCTAACTCACTGTCGCAGGCATCGTCGATTGCATTTAGCGTATGCAATAAGCCTTTAAACCCCTAGGTGGCCCTAGTGGCCGAGTTATAGTCTCGGGAGGGCTTACCAGAGATATACCCACAAAACCTGTACTCCAGAGCTTAGCTATCTACGCAGAACCTTGGAAGGCACTAAAGAATCTCCTTGGTTGGCATACTTATTGACTACAGGAAGAAGTACCCTGATGCGAAATTCCAATTGCTGTACACGAGTTTGCACTCAAGCATACTAAAATTCATATAAAGTGACAGAGCTCTACTCAGATAGTTGCACTATGGACATCATATTCGGAGTCAAAACTAATCACATGGTTAGATCAAGAAGATGGATATAGAAAAACATAGATGGTTTTGATGTTTACTAAGTGAACGATGTTTCCCATGTCTGTCTGAAGGCCTCCGCCAAAATGAACCTATCCTAATGGATTGAGATACTAGTCTGACTAATATCAACACACTGGCATATACAAGGGTACCAGTGGTCGATAACCTAACTCTAGGTCAACACAACTGGCATATACAAGGGTACCAGTGATCGACTTTATTGAATTTATTCCTTTTGGTCAAATGGTCTGGTCTCAATTTCTTTCTTTTTTTTTTTCAACTTTTTTTCAACTTTTTTTCAACTTTTTTTTTTACTTTTTTTCTCTTTTTCTTTTTCAACTTTTTTTTTTTTCATGGTATCTCAATCACTCTAATTCACCCTAGCATTGGTAACAACTTGAATCGTGGGCCCCACGTATCACTTAGAGAAACATAGTTTAAAAACAAAATAAAATAAAAATAGAAGTGAAAAGGACTCAACGAGATATGGTGAAACTATCATGTTATTTCTAACACCTGAGCTCTGTGCTTTTATGAATAGACTCTTTAGATGTTTCCATCTAATCAGATTGGTTCCTCAAACTCCTACAATCAAAATGCTTCCATCCACTTAGATTAGTTAGTGCAATCCTCAATAGGCATAAATTTCTAGGCTCTGGAGTTTATTTATTGCAACTAAAAAGTTTCTCCCATACCCCCAAACTTAAACCTAACATTGTCCTCAATGTTCTAAAGATAAAATTAAAAACATGAACAAGGAGAAACTATTACCATTCGAAGAAAAAGAGTTAAGGAAAGATATTACCTGGTTGCATGAGTTTGGGTTACCTCCCAAGAAGTGCTAAGTTTAAAGTCTTCAGCCAGACATAGAAAAGGTTTAGTCAACTCGAACCGTATAACAATAGCCGGAATAACTGTGGGTCTTTAAAACCAAAAAGAGCTGACAAAAGGAAATTGCAGTGAACCAAGAAAATGTACAAGACTAGCATGCCCTTACCTAGTTTCTGGATAACTATCGCTAATTGCGGTTCAGGTTCAGGTTCTATGAAGGGGTCTAAATAGACTATTTTCCTCGGATGCATTTCCTCATAGGTAGGATTCAAATTATTAGGTCCTAGAGTCTGGAAAAACTCAGATAAGAATCTGGAATCACAAAATAACCTAAATAATTTAGGATCCTCTAAGTCAATTAGGTATGACTTACATAGTTGACCACAGTCAGAGTAGTGGTCATTCTGAAACAAATGTGTCGATTCTAATTTCCTAAAGTACTTAGGCTTAGTCTCAGAACTTAATAAGTAACACATTTGAAATCTATACGTTCCCACAATTGGAAGAAAACTATTTGGTGGGAAAACAAAGTCAATCTGGGTATCATAGCCTGGGCAAACCACATCAACCAGAGGATGGGTTTCTAACGACTGAACTTTTTTCATGACATCATTAGGTTCGGGAAACCTAGTATGAAGATAATCTTGTAAGATGGTTGAGGCATGGATATCACGTCCTATGTGAGGGGACTTTCTGAGAGTTAAAGGTAAAGCACTAGGAAAGTGATAATCACCCCCAAACTTAGAGTTTTCAGTGTCTCTAGTTAGACTAGCCACAATCTCCCTAATTTCTAGGTCATCAGATTCCTGAAAATGAGCAATTGATTCTTCTAAGTTGTAATATTGCAGTGTATCCTCATTAATCTCTACGAGTTCATCTAAGACTATTGTTTCTAAATCGTACGACTCTGAAACAGTATTCTCAGGGTAAAACCGTTCCTCGAAACCATCATCGATTACAGTTTCTAAATCGTTCGACTCGAAAACAGTAGTCTCAAGATAAACCGGTTCCTCTAAACCTTTATCGGATTCGTAAACAGGACATACTACATCGTCTAAAACGGTGGAATCCCTAATCAAATCCTCGTCCTTTTGAATAGGTGAATAATCATAATAATTATTTGGATTTGAACTAGAAATAATATAATCATTATAAAGCTCAATTGGATTACTAGATTCCTGATTACTATGCCTACATATTTCAGATTCTTCATCACTACTATCCTCATCATCATAATAGTACGAAGATGATTGAACCTTATCTAAATAAGTAGTGTTACCAATTATAACCTCGTTATCTTGATTATGTGAAAAAGTATCTTCATTCTCAAGGGTATTATTGGATACACTATATTGGCAATTCAAGTTATTTCGAGCAATACTTTCGTTCGTCTCTAACTCAAGTCTACGTGTCGACTCAGCTATCCTCTCAAGGGTCTCTTCCAAAGAAAGTTACCTTAGTGTAGGATCTAAGTTTTGAGTTAATCTATTGAGGATATGTTCTACAGATTCAGTTGTTGTTGCAGTTCTTTCGTCCATATCTACGTTATTCACCTCATCTAATTTATACGTCGATTCAGCTAACTGACGTGATGACTCAGCTAAATTCCTAAGAGTCTCTTCTAGAGAAGGAATAGGAACTGAAGGATCATAATAAGGACTACTTTTCAATAGTTTGATTGTATCCTCTAGAGACGAAGAACTAGTACTATAATCTTCTTGCTCGTATGACTGATGCGCGTGCGGATAGTAATTGGGATCACCATGGTATGAACCATAACCTTGAAAAGGTTGGCGTCCCCAACCACTATTCTCACTATGGTCATAATACTGATGATGTCCATATTCAAATTCAGGTCGATATTCATTGTATTGGCTTCTATCATACCAGTTCGACATTCTTAATTGCAGGGGAATTCTACACAATCACAAACAAGGCCGACTCGACTCCACCAAAACAAACCTAAATATTTCTAGCAAACAAAAAGCATGATGGCTCCACTTAGATTGTTTTCTAGACCAGCTTCTATTCCTTCGAAAAGGAATTCGTTACAATTTGAGCACACCCCTCTGGAATCAATCCGAGCTAATGTAAGTTGAATCGAGGCGAGGGAAGCTCAGTGGAGCTTTGATACCCAAGGCCTCACCGCTATCACAAGGCGGCGCAGTCACGCATTCAACTCACAGAAACCATCATGAACTTTGAAATGTGATTAAAGAGCAACCAATATTTTTCGAACGAGTTTCCTATTAAGCTCGTTACCCTATTGGTCTCGTTCTATTCAAAATTTTAGGCTTAGGTTCGCGTTTGGTTTCGTTTTCCTAAGGCGGGCAAGAAGGAAACGGTGATGAAATCCGAGTCCTTATCTTGATTTGGCCAGGCCTTGCCCTTTACTAGGAAATTAAAAACAGTCCGGTTCGTCCTCAAACAATTATCACCTTAAGGCAGACAGTAACCCGCTTGCAGGAGATTCGCGGGTGTTTCGGTTGGACTTACCTCCCGTACCAGACGGGCGATGAACCGTTGTTGTCGACTCGGGCCACGACTCCTATGCCGTGTGCGAACCCGAGGGGCCGAGACGATATAGTAATCGTCGTCCTTCCCTGCAAACAGTTTGTATTTAATTTTTTTTTAATTTATAACCCTTCCGTAGGGTTTTTAAAAATAATGTCCAAAGTCCAGAATAAAGTCCAAATAAAAAGTCCAAAAATTACAAAAATTATGAAAAATAAAGCCTATTTACAAATTCTAAAAAAATATATATAAAAGCTATATACAAAAAAAAAAAAATAATAATAAATAAAAATAAAATAAAATTAAATCCTAAAAAAAATTATGTCTTTTTTTTCTTCTCTTTTAGCTTTTAGCTTTTAACTTTAAGCTTTTTGTTCCCAAGTCCTTAGTATTCCACTTCGAACCTGTAAATCAAAGACACAAAAAGAAACGTAAAAAGGAACAAATAATAATAAATAAATAAAAAAATTAAACCTAAAAACAAATCTATATACAAGTCCGCGTCGGCGGCGCCATTTTGTTGTAATATTAAGATTGCGGTAAATACGGATTCGTTGCTCGGACTTGAATAGATTTAAAAACAAAAATATGTACAAAATTGTCACAAGATCAAGAGGAACCAGGACTCAGGATTCCAATGTGTTTCATATTCAAGTGGCTCAGAAAATAATTCTAGGCGATTATAGCTCAAAATAAAACAAGTATTAACTCTATCTTTGCCAAATTAGATTCCATAAAATATTACTTGTATATGATAAGCATGGAACATCAAGAATCCCTAGGACTAAGCATGTTCCATCAAACAAAATCACAAGTAATTAATTGAAATCATAAATCAATTAAAATCGGTGCAAAAAGTGAATTAAGAATTATTTAAATAACCACATGGCTGAAAAACAGCTTCCTCCATCATCCCAGTATTGGGGTTTAGCTACTCATAATAATCATGTTCTTAAAATACATACTTGATGCTCAAAATATGATTAAAAGAGTGAAAAATATAATACAGTGAAACTACGACCCTCTTTAAGCGTCCATAAAAGAACGATACCTTATTGCTGCTGTTGATAAGCGACGCTGGTATTCTGCTGTTGAAGAACGACGCAGGTCTACTGCTGCTAGCACTGTTGAAGAACGACGATCCTGGAGGGTCCGTTCTTCGTCTTCTTCTTCCTCCTCGAGCAGCAGCAGGAAGCTTTCCTGCAGCTTCCTGTTCTTCGTCTTCCAGCCTCTCTGCTGCGTCTCTGTGGTCTCTAAACTTTCCCAAACTCTTTGATAAAACTTTCTCTCACTTCCCACCAGCCTTTATATACCAATAGGGTCCAAATAACTCGATTAAATCCGAGTTTATCTCCCTTTTTTCTTCACGTGCAGTTGAGAGAGAAATCTCTTTTCTGTTGCTTTGTACGCGTCTTCTGGCAATTTCTTACGCTCCAAACTTCTCCTAATCCTTAAACAAGACTAGATACACTTTACTTCAACGTAAAACTCTCCCAGAATCTCTAAAAATATATTTGAAAACTTCACAGAGAACACGTATTCTGTTTGGACTTTGATCGCTTCTCCCAGCCATTCCAGCCCAAGTTGATCGATAAAATCACTTGCATACGATCTGTTTATTCTTAACAGGCCTAGCCCAATTGATTTCAGGGATTTAATCTCCCTCAAAACTGCCCAGAAATCCAACAGAGAATTATCAGACGTGAACTTAGTTTTCCCGACAAATTCCATTATTTGAACTTTGAATGTGGTGTCCCCTTAACCAGACCTGGTGTCCCTTTAGCAGCTGCTTGGAAATGGGTCACCCCTTAGTAATTAGGTTACCCCTTATCCAAAATCAAGGGTCCATATAGCAAGTTTCCTATGGGGCATTTTCCGCACTTTTTTCGGGGTTCCTCCGGGGTATTTCTGGGGTACTTCCGGTACACTTCTGGGGCGCTTCCGGCACTCTATCAATGGAGGTTCAAACGCCGCATTTTCAGCCAATTTCGCCGCAAATCCTTATTCTTCTGAAAACACCTACAAATATATAAAATAACCAAATAAGTACAAAAATGGGTGCTAACACTATATACAATTGAGATATATTAGACACATAAATGCGTCTATCAAATACCCCCAAACTTATTATTTGCTAGTCCCGAGCAAATCAAAACTACAAAATAAAATCCTAACTCACTGTCGCAGGCATCGTCGATTGCATTTAGCGTATGCAATAAGCCTTTAAACCCCTAGGTGGCCCTAGTGGCCGAGTTAAAGTCTCGGGAGGGCTTACCAGAGATATACCCACAAAACCTGTACTCCAGACCTTAGCTATCTACGCAGAACCTTGGAAGGCACTAAAGAATCTCCTTGGTTGGCATACTTATTGACTACAGGAAGAAGTACCCTGATGCGAAATTCCAATTGATGTACACGAGTTTGCATTCAAGCATACTAAAATTCATATAAAGTGACAGAGCTCTACTCAGATAGTTGCACTATGGACATCATATTCGGAGTCAAAACTAATCACATGGTTAGATCAAGAAGATGGATATAGAAAAACATAGATGGTTTTGATGTTTACTAAGTGAACGACGTTTCCCATATCTGTCTGAAGGCCTCCGCCAAAATGAACCTATCCTAATGGATTGAGATACTAGTCTGACTAATATCAACACATTGGCATATACAAGGGTACCAGTGGTCGATAACCTAACTCTAGGTCAACACAACTGGCATATACAAGGGTACCAGTGGTCGACTTTATTGAATTTATTCCTTTTGGTCAAATGGTCTGGTCTCAATTTCTTTTTTTTTTTTTTTTTTTTTTTTTTTTTTTTTTTTTTTTTTTTTTTTTTTTTTTTTTTTTTTTTTTTTTTTTTTTTTTTTTTTTTTTTTTTTTTTTTTTTTTTTTTTTTTTTTTTTTTTTTTTTTTTCATGGTATCTCAATCACTCTAATTCACCCTAGCATTGGTAACAACTTGAATCGTGGGCCCCACCTATCACTTAGAGAAACATAGTTTAAAAACAAAATAAAATAAAAATAGAAGTGAAAAGGACTCAACGAGATATGGTGAAACTATCATGTTATTTCTAACACCTGAGCTCTGTGCTTTTATGAATAGACTCTTTAGATGTTTCCATCTAATCAGATTGGTTCCTCAAACTCCTACAATCAAAATGCTTCCATCCACTTAGATTAGTTAGTGCAATCCTCAATAGGCATAAATTTCTAGGCTCTGGAGTTTATTTATTGCAACTAAAAAGTTTCTCCCATACCCCCAAACTTAAACCTAACATTGTCCTCAATGTTCTAAAGATAAAATTAAAAACATGAACAAGGAGAAACTATTACCATTCGAAGAAAAAGAGTTAATGAAAGATATTACCTGGTTGCATGAGTTTGGGTTACCTCCCAAGAAGTGCTAAGTTTAAAGTCTTCAGCCAGACATAGAAAAGGTTTAGTCAACTCGAACCGTATAACAATAGCCGGAATAACTGTGGGTCTTTAAAACCAAAAAGAGCTGACAAAAGGAAACTGCAGTGAACCAAGAAAATGTACAAGACTAGCATGCCCTTACCTAGTTTCTGGATAACTATCGCTAATTGCGGTTCAGGTTCAGGTTCTATGAAGGGGTCTAAATAGACTATTTTCCTCGGATGAATTTCCTCATAGGTAGGATTCAAATTATTAGGTCCTAGAGTCTGGAAAAACTCAGATAAGAACCTGGAATCACAAAATAACCTAAATAATTTAGGATCCTCTAAGTCAATTAGGTATGACTTACATAGTTGACCACAGTCAGAGTAGTGGTCATTCTGAAACAAATGTGTCGATTCTAATTTCCTAAAGTACTTAGGCTTAGTCTCAGAACTTAATAAGTAACACATTTGAAATCTATACGTTCCCACAATTGGAAGAAAACTATTTGGTGGGAAAACAAAGTCAATCTGGGTATCATAGCCTGGGAAAACCACATCAACCAGAGGATGGGTTTCTAACGACTGAACTTTTTTCATGACATCATTAGGTTCGGGAAACCTAGTATGAAGATAATCTTGTAAGATGGTTGAGGCATGAATATCACGTCCTATGTGAGGGGACTTTCTGAGAGTTAAAGGTAAAGCACTAGGAAAGTGATAATCACCCCCAAACTTAGAGTTTTCAGTGTCTCTAGTTAGACTAGCCACAATCTCCCTAATTTCTAGGTCATCAGATTCCTGAAAATGGGCAATTGATTCTTCTAAGTTGTAATATTGCAGTGTATCCTCATTAATCTCTACGAGTTCATCTAAGACTATTGTTTCTAAATCGTACGACTCTGAAACAGTATTCTCAGGGTAAAACCGTTCCTCGAAACCATCATCGATTACAGTTTCTAAATCGTTCGACTCGAAAACAGTAGTCTCAAGATAAACCGGTTCCTCTAAACCTTTATCGGATTCGTAAACAGGACATACTACATCGTCTAAAACGGTGGAATCCCTAATCAAATCCTCGTCCTTTTGAATAGGTGAATAATCATAATAATTATTTGGATTTGAACTAGAAATAATATAATCATTATAAAGCTCAATTGGATTACTAGATTCCTGATTACTATGCCTACATATTTCAGATTCTTCATCACTACTATCCTCATCATCATAATAGTACGAAGATGATTGAACCTTATCTAAATAAGTAGTGTTACCAATTATAACCTCGTTATCTTGATTATGTGAAAAAGTATCTTCATTCTCAAGGGTATTATTGGATACACTATATTGGCAATTCAAGTTATTTCGAGCAATACTTTCGTTCGTCTCTAACTCAAGTCTACGTGTCGACTCAGCTATCCTCTCAAGGGTCTCTTCCAAAGAAAGTTACCTTAGTGTAGGATCTAAGTTTTGAGTTAATCTATTGAGGATATGTTCTACAGATTCAGTTGTTGTTGCAGTTCTTTCGTCCATATCTACGTTATTCACCTCATCTAATTTATACGTCGATTCAGCTAACTGACGTGATGACTCAGCTAAATTCCTAAGAGTCTCTTCTAGAGAAGGAATAGGAACTGAAGGATCATAATAAGGACTACTTTTCAATAGTTTGATTGTATCCTCTAGAGACGAAGAACTAGTACTATAATCTTCTTGCTCGTATGACTGATGCGCGTGCGGATAGTAATTGGGATCACCATGGTATGAACCATAACCTTGAAAAGGTTGGCGTCCCCAACCACTATTCTCACTATGGTCATAATACTGATGATGTCCATATTCAAATTCAGGTCGATATTCATTGTATTGGCTTCTATCATACCAGTTCGACATTCTTAATTGCAGGGGAATTCTACACAATCACAAACAAGGCCGACTCGACTCCACCAAAACAAACCTAAATATTTCTAGCAAACAAAAAGCATGATGGCTCCACTTAGATTGTTTTCTAGACCAGCTTCTATTCCTTCGAAAAGGAATTCGTTACAATTTGAGCACACCCCTCTGGAATCAATCCGAGCTAATGTAAGTTGAATCGAGGCGAGGGAAGCTCAGTGGAGCTTTGATACCCAAGGCCTCACCGCTATCACAAGGCGGCGCAGTCACGCATTCAACTCACAGAAACCATCATGAACTTTGAAATGTGATTAAAGAGCAACCAATATTTTTCGAACGAGTTTCCTATTAAGCTCGTTACCCTATTGGTCTCGTTCTATTCAAAATTTTAGGCTTAGGTTCGCGTTTGGTTTCGTTTTCCTAAGGCGGGCAAGAAGGAAACGGTGATGAAATCCGAGTCCTTATCTTGATTTGGCCAGGCCTTGCCCTTTACTAGGAAATTAAAAACAGTCCGGTTCGTCCTCAAACAATTATCACCTTAAGGCAGACAGTAACCCGCTTGCAGGAGATTCGCGGGTGTTTCGGTTGGACTTACCTCCCGTACCAGACGGGCGATGAACCGTTGTTGTCGACTCGGGCCACGACTCCTATGCCGTGTGCGAACCCGAGGGGCCGAGACGATATAGTAATCGTCGTCCTTCCCTGCAAACAGTTTGTATTTAATTTTTTTTTAATTTATAACCCTTCCGTAGGGTTTTTAAAAATAATGTCCAAAGTCCAGAATAAAGTCCAAATAAAAAGTCCAAAAATTACAAAAATTATGAAAAATAAAGCCTATTTACAAATTCTAAAAAAATATATATAAAAGCTATATACAAAAAAAAATAATAATAATAAATAAAAATAAAATTAAATTAAATCCTAAAAAAAATTATGTCTTTTTTTTCTTCTCTTTTAGCTTTTAGCTTTTAACTTTAAGCTTTTTGTTCCCAAGTCCTTAGTATTCCACTTCGAACCTGTAAATCAAAGACACAAAAAGAAACGTAAAAAGGAACAAATAATAATAAATAAATAAAAAAATTAAACCTAAAAACAAATCTATATACAAGTCCGCGTCGGCGGCGCCATTTTGTTGTAATATTAAGATTGCGGTAAATACGGATTCGTTGCTCGGACTTGAATAGATTTAAAAACAAAAATATGTACAAAATTGTCACAAGATCAAGAGGAACCAGGACTCAGGATTCCAATGTGTTTCATATTCAAGTGGCTCAGAAAATAATTCTAGGCGATTATAGCTCAAAATAAAACAAGTATTAACTCTATCTTTGCCAAATTAGATTCCATAAAATATTACTTGTATATGATAAGCATGGAACATCAAGAATCCCTAGGACTAAGCATGTTCCATCAAACAAAATCACAAGTAATTAATTGAAATCATAAATCAATTAAAATCGGTGCAAAAAGTGAATTAAGAATTATTTAAATAACCACATGGCTGAAAAACAGCTTCCTCCATCATCCCAGTATTGGGGTTTAGCTACTCATAATAATCATGTTCTTAAAATACATACTTGATGCTCAAAATATGATTAAAAGAGTGAAAAATATAATACAGTGAAACTACGACCCTCTTTAAGCGTCCATAAAAGAACGATACCTTATTGCTGCTGTTGATAAGCGACGCTGGTATTCTGCTGTTGAAGAACGACGCAGGTCTACTGCTGCTAGCACTGTTGAAGAACGACGGTCCTGGAGGGTCCGTTCTTCGTCTTCTTCTTCCTCCTCGAGCAGCAGCAGGAAGCTTTCCTGCAGCTTCCTGTTCTTCGTCTTCCAGCCTCTCTGCTGCGTCTCTGTGGTCTCTAAACTTTCCCAAACTCTTTGATAAAACTTTCTCTCACTTCCCACCAGCCTTTATATACCAATAGGGTCCAAATAACTCGATTAAATCCGAGTTTATCTCCCTTTTTTCTTCACGTGCAGTTGAGAGAGAAATCTCTTTTCTGTTTCTTTGTACGCGTCTTCTGGCAATTTCTTACGCTCCAAACTTCTCCTAATCCTTAAACAAGACTAGATACACTTTACTTCAACGTAAAACTCTCCCAGAATCTCTAAAAATATATTTGAAAACTTCACAGAGAACACGTATTCTGTTTGGACTTTGATCGCTTCTCCCAGCCATTCCAGCCCAAGTTGATCGATAAAATCACTTGCATACGATCTGTTTATTCTTAACAGGCCTAGCCCAATTGATTTCAGGGATTTAATCTCCCTCAAAACTGCCCAGAAATCCAACAGAGAATTATCAGACGTGAACTTAGTTTTCCCGCCAAATTCCATTATTTGAACTTTGAATGTGGTGTCCCCTTAACCAGACCTGGTGTCCCTTTAGCAGCTGCTTGGAAATGGGTCACCCCTTAGTAATTAGGTTACCCCTTATCCAAAATCAAGGGTCCATATAGCAAGTTTCCTCTGGGGCATTTTCCGCACTTTTTTCGGGGTTCCTCCGGGGTATTTCTGGGGTACTTCCGGCACACTTCTGGGGCGCTTCCGGCACTCTATCAATGGAGGTTCAAACGCCGCATTTTCAGCCAATTTCGCCGCAAATCCTTATTCTTCTGAAAACACCTACAAATATATAAAATAACCAAATAAGTACAAAAATGGGTGCTAACACTATATACAATTGAGATATATTAGACACATAAATGCGTCTATCAAATACCCCCAAACTTATTATTTGCTAGTCCCGAGCAAATCAAAACTACAAAATAAAATCCTAACTCACTGTCGCAGGCATCGTCGATTGCATTTAGCGTATGCAATAAGCCTTTAAACCCCTAGGTGGCCCTAGTGGCCGAGTTAAAGTCTCGGGAGGGCTTACCAGAGATATACCCACAAAACCTGTACTCCAGACCTTAGCTATCTACGCAGAACCTTGGAAGGCACTAAAGAATCTCCTTGGTTGGCATACTTATTGACTACAGGAAGAAGTACCCTGATGCGAAATTCCAATTGATGTACACGAGTTTGCATTCAAGCATACTAAAATTCATATAAAGTGACAGAGCTCTACTCAGATAGTTGCACTATGGACATCATATTCGGAGTCAAAACTAATCACATGGTTAGATCAAGAAGATGGATATAGAAAAACATAGATGGTTTTGATGTTTACTAAGTGAACGACGTTTCCCATATCTGTCTGAAGGCCTCCGCCAAAATGAACCTATCCTAATGGATTGAGATACTAGTCTGACTAATATCAACACATTGGCATATACAAGGGTACCAGTGGTCGATAACCTAACTCTAGGTCAACACAACTGGCATATACAAGGGTACCAGTGGTCGACTTTATTGAATTTATTCCTTTTGGTCAAATGGTCTGGTCTCAATTTCTTTCTTCTTTCATTTTTTTTTTTTTTTTTTTTTTTTTTTTTTTTTTTTTTTTTTTTTTTTTTTTTTTTTTTTTTTTTTTTTTTTTTTTTTTTTTTTTTTTTTTTTTTTTTTTTTTTTTTTTTTTTTTTTTTTTTTTTTTTGGCTGAAGGTATCTCAATCACTCTAATTCACCCTAGCATTGGTAACAACTTGAATCGTGGGCCCCACCTATTACTTAGAGAAACATAGTTTAAAAACAAAATAAAATAAAAATAGAAGTGAAAAGGACTCAACGAGATATGGTGAAACTATCATGTTATTTCTAACACCTGAGCTCTGTGCTTTTATGAATAGACTCTTTAGATGTTTCCATCTAATCAGATTGGTTCCTCAAACTCCTACAATCAAAATGCTTCCATCCACTTAGATTAGTTAGTGCAATCCTCAATAGGCATAAATTTCTAGGCTCTGGAGTTTATTTATTGCAACTAAAAAAATTTCTCCCATACCCCCAAACTTAAACCTAACATTGTCCTCAATGTTCTAAAGATAAAATTAAAAACATGAACAAGGAGAAACTATTACCATTCGAAGAAAAAGAGTTAAGGAAAGATATTACCTGGTTGCATGAGTTTGGGTTACCTCCCAAGAAGTGCTAAGTTTAAAGTCTTCAGCCAGACATAGAAAAGGTTTAGTCAACTCGTACCGTATAACAATAGCCGGAATAACTGTGGGTCTTTAAAACCAAAAAGAGCTGACAAAAGGAAACTGCAGTGAACCAAGAAAATGTACAAGACTAGCATGCCCTTACCTAGTTTCTGGATAACTATCGCTAATTGCGGTTCAGGTTCAGGTTCTATGAAGGGGTCTAAATAGACTATTTTCCTCGGATGCATTTCCTCATAGGTAGGATTCAAATTATTAGGTCCTAGAGTCTGGAAAAACTCAGATAAGAACCTGGAATCACAAAATAACCTAAATAATTTAGGATCCTCTAAGTCAATTAGGTATGACTTACATAGTTGACCACAGTCAGAGTAGTGGTCATTCTGAAACAAATGTGTCGATTCTAATTTCCTAAAGTACTTAGGCTTAGTCTCAGAACTTAATAAGTAACACATTTGAAATCTATACGTTCCCACAATTGGAAGAAAACTATTTGGTGGGAAAACAAAGTCAATTTGGGTATCATAGCCTGGGCAAACCACATCAACCAGAGGATGGGTTTCTAACGACTGAACTTTTTTCATGACATCATTAGGTTCGGGAAACCTAGTATGAAGATAATCTTGTAAGATGGTTGAGGCATGGATATCACGTCCTATGTGAGGGGACTTTCTGAGAGTTAAAGGTAAAGCACTAGGAAAGTGATAATCACCCCCAAACTTAGAGTTTTCAGTGTCTCTAGTTAGACTAGCCACAATCTCCCTAATTTCTAGGTCATCAGATTCCTGAAAATGGGCAATTGATTCTTCTAAGTTGTAATATTGCAGTGTATCCTCATTAATCTCTACGAGTTCATCTAAGACTATTGTTTCTAAATCGTACGACTCTGAAACAGTATTCTCAGGGTAAAACCGTTCCTCGAAACCATCATCGATTACAGTTTCTAAATCGTTCGACTCGAAAACAGTAGTCTCAAGATAAACCGGTTCCTCTAAACCTTTATCGGATTCGTAAACAGGACATACTACATCGTCTAAAACGGTGGAATCCCTAATCAAATCCTCGTCCTTTTGAATAGGTGAATAATCATAATAATTATTTGGATTTGAACTAGAAATAATATAATCATTATAAAGCTCAATTGGATTACTAGATTCCTGATTACTATGCCTACATATTTCATATTCTTCATCACTACTATCCTCATCATCATAATAGTACGAAGATGATTGAACCTTATCTAAATAAGTAGTGTTACCAATTATAACCTCGTTATCTTGATTATGTGAAAAAGTATCTTCATTCTCAAGGGTATTATTGGATACACTATATTGGCAATTCAAGTTATTTCGAGCAATACTTTCGTTCGTCTCTAACTCAAGTCTACGTGTCGACTCAGCTATCCTCTCAAGGGTCTCTTCCAAAGAAAGCTCCCTTAGTGTAGGATCTAAGTTTTGAGTTAATCTATTGAGGATATCTTCTACAGATTCAGTTGTTGTTGCAGTTCTTTCGTCCATATCTACGTTATTCACCTCATCTAATTTATACGTCGATTCAGCTAACTGACGTGATGACTCAGCTAAATTCCTAAGAGTCTCTTCTAGAGAAGGAATAGGAACTGAAGGATCATAATAAGGACTACTTTTCAATAGTTTGATTGTATCCTCTAGAGACGAAGAACTAGTACTATAATCTTCTTGCTCGTATGACTGATGCGCGTGCGGATAGTAATTGGGATCACCATGGTATGAACCATAACCTTGAAAAGGTTGGCGTCCCCAACCACTATTCTCACTATGGTCATAATACTGATGATGTCCATATTCAAATTCAGGTCGATATTCATTGTATTGGCTTCTATCATACCAGTTCGACATTCTTAATTGCAGGGGAATTCTACACAATCACAAACAAGGCCGACTCGACCAAATCAAACCTATAGAATCTAGCAAACAAAAAGCATGATGGCTCCACTTAGATTGTTTTCTAGACCAGCTTCTATTCCTTCGAAAAGGAATTCGTTACAATTTGAGCACACCCCTCTGGAATCAATCCGAGCTAATGTAAGTTGAATTGAGGCGAGGGAAGCTCAGTGGAGCTTTGATACCCAAGGCCTCACCGCTATCACAAGGCGGCGCAGTCACGCATTCAACTCACAGAAACCATCATGAACTTTGAAATGTGCTTAAAGAGCAACCAATATTTTTCGAACGAGTTTCCTATTAAGCTCGTTACCCTATTGGTCTCGTTCTATTCAAAATTTTAGGCTTAGGTTCGCGTTTGGTTTCGTTTTCCTAAGGCGGGCAAGAAGGAAACGGTGATGAAATCCGAGTCCTTATCTTGATTTGGCCAGGCCTTGCCCTTTACTAGGAAATTAAAAACAGTCCGGTTCGTCCTCAAACAATTATCACCTTAAGGCAGACAGTAACCCGCTTGCAGGAGATTCGCGGGTGTTTCGGTTGAACTTACCTCCCGTACCAGACGGGCGATGAACCGTTGTTGTCGACTCGGGCCACGACTCCTATGCCGTGTGCGAACCCGAGGGGCCGAGACGATATAGTAATCGTCGTCCTTCCCTGCAAACAGTTTGTATTTAATTTTTTTTTAATTTATAACCCTTCCGTAGGGTTTTTAAAAATAATGTCCAAAGTCCAGAATAAAGTCCAAATAAAAAGTCCAAAAATTACAAAAATTATGAAAAATAAAGCCTATTTACAAATTCTAAAAAAAAATATATAAAAGCTATATACAAAAATAAATAAAAATAATAATAAAAATAAAATTAAATCCTAAAAAAAATTATGTCTTTTTTCTCTTTTAGCTTCTAGCTTTTAGCTTTAAGCTTTTTGTTCCCAAGTCCTTAGTATTCCACTTCGAACCTGTAAATCAAAGACACAAAAAGAAACGTAAAAAGGAACAAATAATAATAAATAAATAAAAAAATTAAACCTAAAAACAAATCTATATACAAGTCCGCGTCGGCGGCGCCATTTTGTTGTAGCTTTGAAAGTGGTAGTAAAAGTTCGTTGCTCGGACTTGAATAGATTTTAAAACGAAAATATATGTACAAATTTGTCACAAGATGTTCGAGAGGTATTGGGACTAAGGACTTGGCCAATTCTTCATGCATGTGGTATATTTTATTTATTCTTAACAATTACTACTCAAAACATAAATATATGGACTCTTATTTTGCCAAAATAGATTCTCAGAATATTAGTTATAAATCATAAGCATGGGACATCAAACATTTAAGCAAGCATGCCGCATCAAATAAAATGATAACTAATTAATTAAAATCATTTTTCAATTTTTAATCAGTGCAAAAGTCATAAAAAGAATAAATTAAATTTACCACAATGACGAAAATAGACTCCCTCCGTCGTCCCAATGTTGGGTTTAGCTCCTCATATTAATCATAATCTCAAAATGTTTTATTATTGCTCCAAAGTTGATTACAATTGAGTAAACAATGCAACAGAGAAATCGCAACAGCAGTTCCTGTTGCGAAGACGATGTTGGACTGTTACAGAGAAACAAATGGTGACGGAAAATTAAATGCTGTAGTTTACTTCTCTGTTGCAAAATATGATGAAGAAACTGTTGCGATGAAGATAAACGTTGCAGAGCAGTTGAAGAAACTGTTGCGATGAAGATAAACGTTGCAGAGCAGTTGAAGAAACAGTTGCAAATGGATGAAGGAACCGTGGCCGATTCCTTGTTCTTCACGGGCAGCAGCAGCAGCAGCAACAGAGTTCTGAAAACTCTGATTTCTGCTCCTCTGGCCCTCCTTTAGACTCCCAACTCTCGACTAAGGGTTTCTAACCTTTCTTTGATGTAAACCAACACTTATATATCCTTCAGATTCCCTAGAAACTCGATCAAATTCGAGAATAAATCTCTTATTCTTCACGTGCTGTTTGAAGAATAATCTTCTTCTTGTTGCGTTCCAGGCTGTTTTTAGCTATTCTCTCGACTCAAATATCTTCTAGGACTTGGACTAAACTGTTTTGAAGTATATCCCACGCAAGAATATCTCCCAAATCTTTCAAACCAATTCAAAACCCTAAACAGGGACCGTGTGCACTGTCTTGACTTTGTGTGGATTTTGTGACTTATCCAGCCCAATTAGATGGGTCTAATCGCTTCTAACAGGTCCCTTATGTCTTGTAGAGTCCGTGGGTACCAAATTTGCCCATTGAATCGCCTCCTAGGTCGCTCAAATCCTTGATCCAAAACTGTTGACGCTGCTGCCTTTTTTTCCGCCAAAATCCAGAAACTTTGAAGATGACCTCCCCCTATCCAGTTCCGGTGTCCCTTTAGTACATGCCCTCAAATGGGGTGCCCCTTAGTAATTAGGTTACCCCTTATCCAAAGTGAGAGTCCGTATAGTAATTTTCTCCCACGAGCGCAAAAACCACTTTTTAGCCAATTTCGCCGCAAAAGCTTATTTCTCCAAAAACACCTACAAAGACATAAAATAACCAAATAAGTACAAAATAGAGTACTAACAATATAAACAATTGGGACAAATTAGACACATAAATGCGTCTATCAAATACCCCCAAAATTATTATTTGCTAGTCCTCGAGCAAATCTAATCTAAAATAAAATGACTACACTTAGCACGTGCAGTAAGCCGTTAAACCACTAGGTGGCCCTAGTGGCGGAGTGTTGTCTCCGGGGGGTTTACCAGAGGTGTACCCACAAAACCTTAATACTCCAGAGGTTAGCTATCTACGCAGAACCTTGTAAGGCACTAAAGAATCTCCTTGGTTGGCATACTTATTGACTACAGGAAGAAGTACCCTGATGCGAAATTCCAATTGCTGTACACGAGTTTGCACTCAAGCATACTAAAATTCATATAAAGTGACAGAGCTCTACTCAGATAGTTGCACTATGGACATCATATTCGGAGTCTAAACTAATCACATGGATAGATCAAGAAGATGGATATAGGAAACATAGATGGTTTTGATGTTTACTAAGTGAACGACGTTTCCCATATCTGTCTGAAGGCCTCCGCCAAAATGAACCTATCCTAATGGATTGAGATACTAGTCTGACTAATATCAACACACTGGCATATACAAGGGTACCAGTGGTCGATAACCTAACTCTAGGTCAACACAACTGGCATATACAAGGGTACCAGTGGTCGACTTTATTGAATTTATTCCTTTTGGTCAAATGGTCTGGTCTCAATTTTTTTTTTTTTTTTTAGTATCTCAATCACTCTAATTCACCCTAGCATTGGTAACAACTTGAATCGTGGGCCCCACCTATCACTTAGAGAAACATAGTTTAAAAACAAAATAAAATAAAAATAGAAGTGAAAAGGACTCAACGAGATATGGTGAAACTATCATGTTATTTCTAACACCTGAGCTCTGTGCTTTTATGAATAGACTCTTTAGATGTTTCCATCTAATCAGATTGGTTCCTCAAACTCCTACAATCAAAATGCTTCCATCCACTTAGATTAGTTAGTGCAATCCTCAATAGGCATAAATTTCTAGGCTCTGGAGTTTATTTATTGCAACTAAAAAGTTTCTCCCATACCCCCAAACTTAAACCTAACATTGTCCTCAATGTTCTAAAGATAAAATTAAAAACATGAACAAGGAGAAACTATTACCATTCGAAGAAAAAGAGTTAATGAAAGATATTACCTGGTTGCATGAGTTTGGGTTACCTCCCAAGAAGTGCTAAGTTTAAAGTCTTCAGCCAGACATAGAAAAGGTTTAGTCAACTCGAACCGTATAACAATAGCCGGAATAACTGTGGGTCTTTAAAACCAAAAAGAGCTGACAAAAGGAAACTGCAGTGAACCAAGAAAATGTACAAGACTAGCATGCCCTTACCTAGTTTCTGGATAACTATCGCTAATTGCGGTTCAGGTTCAGGTTCTATGAAGGGGTCTAAATAGACTATTTTCCTCGGATGCATTTCCTCATAGGTAGGATTCAAATTATTAGGTCCTAGAGTCTGGAAAAACTCAGATAAGAATCTGGAATCACAAAATAACCTAAATAATTTAGGATCCTCTAAGTCAATTAGGTATGAATTACATAGTTGACCACAGTCAGAGTAGTGGTCATTCTGAAGCAAATGTGTCGATTCTAATTTCCTAAAGTACTTAGGCTTAGTCTTAGAACTTAATAAGTGACACATTTGAAATCTAAACGTTCCCACAGTTGGAAGAAAACTATTTGGTGGGAAAACAAAGTCAATCTGGGGATCATAGCCTGGGCAAACCACATCAACCAGAGGATGGGTTTCTAACGACTGAACTTTTTTCATGACATCATTAGGTTCGGGAAACCTAGTATGAAGATAATCTTGTAAGATGGTTGAGGCATGGATATCAAGTCCTATGTGAGGCGACTTTCTGAGAGTTAAAGGTAAAGCACTAGGAAAGTGATAATCACCCCCAAACTTAGAGTTTTCAGTGTTTCTAGTTAGACTAGCCACAATCTCCCTAATTTCTAGGTCATCAGATTCCTGAAAATGGGCAATTGATTCTTCTAAGTTGTAATATTGCAGTGTATCCTCATTAATCTCTACGAGTTCATCTAAGACTATTGTTTCTAAATCGTACGACTCTGAAACAGTATTCTCAGGGTAAAACCGTTCCTCGAAACCATCATCGATTACAGTTTCTAAATCGTTCGACTCGAAAACAGTAGTCTCAAGATAAACCGGTTCCTCTAAACCTTTATCGGATTCGTAAACAGGAAAAACTACATCGTCTAAAACGGTGGAATCCCTAATCAAATACTCGTCCTTTTGAATAGGTGAATAATCATAATAATTATTTGGATTTGAACTAGAAATAATATAATCATTATAAAGCTCAATTGGATTACTAGCTTCCTGATCACTATTCCTACATATTTCATGTTCTTCATCAATGCTATCCTTATCATAATCATCATTATAACATGAAAAAGATCGAACCTCATCAAAACAAGTAGTGCTACCAATTCTAACCTTATTATCTTGATTATGTGAAAAAGTATCTTCATTCTCAAGGGTATTATTGGATACACTATACTGGCAATTCAAGTTATTTCGAGCAATACTTTCGTTCGTCTCTAACTCAAGTCTACGTGTCGACTCAGCCATCCTCTCAAGGGTCTCTTCCAAAGAAAGTTCCCTTAGTGTAGGATCTAAGTTTTGAGTTAATCTATTGAGGATATCTTCTACAGATTCAGTTGTTGTTGCAGTTCTTTCGTCCATAACTACATTATTCACCTCATCTAATTTATACGTCGATTCAGCTAACTGACGTGATGACTTAGCTAAATTCCTGAGAGTCTCTTCTAGAGAAGGAATAGGAACTGAAGGATCATAATAAGGACTACTTTTCAAAAGTTTGATTGTATCCTCTAACGACGAAGAACTAGTATTATAATCTTCTTGCTCGTATGACTGATGCGCGTGCGGATAGTAATTGGGATCACCATGGTATGAACCATAACCTTGAAAAGGTTGGCGTCCCCAACCACTATTCTCACTATGGTCATAATACTGATGATGTCCATATTCAAATTCAGGTCGATATTCATTGTATTGGCTTCTATCATACCAGTTCGACATTCTTAATTGCAAGGGAATTTTACACAACCACAAACAAGGCCGACTCGACTCCACCAAAACAAACCTAAAGATTTCTAGCAAACAAAAAGCATGATGGCTCCACTTAGATTGTTTTCTAGACCAGCTTCTATTCCTTCGAAAAGGAATTCGTTACAATTTGAGCACACCCCTCTGGAATCAATCCGAGCTAATGTAAGTTGAATCGAGGCGAGGGAAGCTCAGTGGAGCTTTGATACCCAAGGCCTCACCGCTATCACAAGGCGGCGCAGTCACGCATTCAACTCACAGAAACCATCATGAACTTTGAAATGTGCTTAAAGAGCAACCAATATTTTTCGAACGAGTTTCCTATTAAGCTCGTTACCCTATTGGTCTCGTTCTATTCAATATTTTAGGCTTAGGTTCGCGTTTGGTTTCGTTTTCCTAAGGCGGGCAAGAAGGAAACGGTGATGAAATCCGAGTCCTTATCTTGTTTAGGCCAGGCCTTGCCCTTTACTAGGAAATTAAAAACAGTCCGGTTCGTCCTCAAACAATTATCACCTTAAGGCAGACAGTAACCCGCTTGCAGGAGATTCGCGGGTGTTTCGATTGGACTTACCTCCCGTACCAGACGGGCGATGAACCGTTGTTGTCGACTCGGGCCACGACTCCTATGCCGTGTGCGAACCCGAGGGGCCGAGACGATATAGTAATCGTCGTCCTTCCCTGCAAACAGTTTGTATTTAATTTTTTTTTAATTTATAACCCTTCCGTAGGGTTTTTAAAAATAATGTCCAAAGTCCAGAATAAAGTCCAAATAAAAAGTCCAAAAATTACAAAAATTATGAAAAATAAAGCCTATTTACAAATTCTAAAAAAAATATATAAAAGCTATATACAAAAATAAATAAAAATAATAATAAAAATAAAATTAAATCCTAAAAAAAAAATTATGTCTTTTTTCTCTTCTCTTTTAGCTTTTAGCTTTTAGCTTTAAGCTTTTTGTTCCCAAGTCCTTAGTATTCCACTTCGAACCTGTAAATCAAAGACACAAAAAGAAACGTAAAAAGGAACAAATAATAATAAATAAATAAAAAATTAAAATTAAAAACAAATCTATATACAAGTCCCCGGCAGCGGCGCCATTTTGTTATAGTAATTCGATTGCGGTAAATAAGGATTCGATGCTCGGACTTGAATAGATTTAAAAACAAAAATATGTACAAAATTTGTCACAAGATCAAGAGGAACCAGGACTCAGGATTCCAATGTGTTTCATATTCAAGTGGCTCAGAAAATAATTCTAGGCGATTATAGCTCAAAATAAAACAAGTATTAACTCTATCTTTGCCAAATTAGATTCCATAAAATATTACTTGTATATGATAAGCATGGAACATCAAGAATCCCTAGGACTAAGCATGTTCCATCAAACAAAATCACAAGTAATTAATTGAAATCATAAATCAATTAAAATCGGTGCAAAAAGTGAATTAAGAATTATTTAAATAACCACATGGCTGAAAAACAGCTTCCTCCATCATCCCAGTATTGGGGTTTAGCTACTCATAATAATCATGTTCTTAAAATACATACTTGATGCTCAAAATATGATTAAAAGAGTGAAAAATATAATACAGTGAAACTACGACCCTCTTTAAGCGTCCAGAGAAGAACGATAGAATACCACTGCTGTAAAAACGATACCTCACGGCTGCTGTTGACGCTGTTATTTTAAGACCCTCGGATGCTAGTCGTTGACACTGTTGATAAACGACTGTCTATGCTGGTGTGTTCTTCGAGCTTTGTTAATGGCAGCAGCAGCAGCAGGTACAATTCCTGCAACTCCTCCTGCGCCTCTCTGCTGGCCTCCCAATCGACCCCTCACTCTTGATAAAACTTTCTCTCACTTCCCACCAGCCTTTATATACCAATAGGGTCCAAATAACTCGATTAAATCCGAGTTTATCTCCCTTTTTTCTTCACGTGCAGTTGAGAGAGAAATCTCTTTTCTGTTGCTTTGTACGCGTCTTCTGGCAATTTCTTACGCTCCAAACTTCTCCTAATCCTTAAACAAGACTAGATACACTTTACTTCAACGTAAAACTCTCCCAGAATCTCTAAAAATATATTTGAAAACTTCACAGAGAACACGTATTCTGTTTGGACTTTGATCGCTTCTCCCAGCCATTCCAGCCCAAGTTGATCGATAAAATCACTTGCATACGATCTGTTTATTCTTAACAGGCCTAGCCCAATTGATTTCAGGGATTTAATCTCCCTCAAAACTGCCCAGAAATCCAACAGAGAATTATCAGACGTGAACTTAGTTTTCCCGCCAAATTCCATTATTTGAACTTTGAATGTGGTGTCCCCTTAACCAGACCTGGTGTCCCTTTAGCAGCTGCTTGGAAATGGGTCATCCCTTAGTAATTAGGTTACCCCTTATCCAAAATCAAGGGTCCATATAGCAAGTTTCCTCTGGGGCATTTTCCGCACTTTTTTCGGGGTTCCTCCGGGGTATTTCTGGGGTACTTCCGGTACACTTCTGGGGCGCTTCCGGCACTCTATCAATGGAGGTTCAAACGCCGCATTTTCAGCCAATTTCGCCGCAAATCCTTATTCTTCTGAAAACACCTACAAATATATAAAATAACCAAATAAGTACAAAAATGGGTGCTAACACTATATACAATTGAGATATATTAGACACATAAATGCGTCTATCAAATACCCCCAAACTTATTATTTGCTAGTCCCGAGCAAATCAAAACTACAAAATAAAATCATAACTCACTGTCGCAGGCATCGTCGATTGCATTTAGCGTATGCAATAAGCCTTTAAACCCCTAGGTGGCCCTAGTGGCCGAGTTATAGTCTCGGGAGGGCTTACCAGAGATATACCCACAAAACCTGTACTCCAGACCTTAGATATCTACGCAGAACCTTGGAAGGCACTAAAGAATCTCCTTGGTTGGCATACTTATTGACTACAGGAAGAAGTACCCTGATGCGAAATTCCAATTGCTGTACACGAGTTTGCACTCAAGCATACTAAAATTCATATAAAGTGACAGAGCTCTACTCAGATAGTTTCACTATGGACATCATATTCGGAGTCAAAACTAATCACATGGATAGATCAAGAAGATGGATATAGAAAACATAGATGGTTTTGATGTTTACTAAGTGAACGACGTTTCCCATATCTGTCTGAAGGCCTCCGCCAAAATGAACCTATCCTAATGGATTGAGATACTAGTCTGACTAATATCAACACACTGGCATATACAAGGGTACCAGTGGTCGATAACCTAACTCTAGGTCAACACAACTGGCATATACAAGGGTACCAGTGGTCGACTTTATTGAATTTATTCCTTTTGGTCAAATGGTCTGGTCTCAAATTTTTTTTTTTTTTTCTACTTTTTGGTAACTACCATTTTTTTTTCATCTTTTTTTTTTCATCTCTTTTTCTTTTTCAACTTTTTTTTTCATGGTATCTCAATCACTCTAATTCACCCTAGCATTGGTAACAACTTGAATCGTGGGCCCCACCTATCACTTAGAGAAACATAGTTTAAAAACAAAATAAAATAAAAATAGAAGTGAAAAGGACTCAACGAGATATGGTGAAACTATCATGTTATTTCTAACACCTGAGCTCTGTGCTTTTATGAATAGACTCTTTAGATGTTTCCATCTAATCAGATTGGTTCCTCAAACTCCTACAATCAAAATGCTTCCATCCACTTAGATTAGTTAGTGCAATCCTCAATAGGCATAAATTTCTAGGCTCTGGAGTTTATTTATTGCAACTAAAAAGTTTCTCCCATACCCCCAAACTTAAACCTAACATTGTCCTCAATGTTCTAAAGATAAAATTAAAAACATGAACAAGGAGAAACTATTACCATTCGAAGAAAAAGAGTTAAGGAAAGATATTACCTGGTTGCATGAGTTTGGGTTACCTCCCAAGAAGTGCTAAGTTTAAAGTCTTCAGCCAGACATAGAAAAGGTTTAGTCAACTCGAACCGTATAACAATAGCCGGAATAACTGTGGGTCTTTAAAACCAAAAAGAGCTGACAAAAGGAAACTGCAGTGAACCAAGAAAATGTACAAGACTAGCATGCCCTTACCTAGTTTCTGGATAACTATCGCTAATTGCGGTTCAGGTTCAGGTTCCATGAAGGGGTCTAAATAGACTATTTTCCTCGGATGCATTTCCTCATAGGTAGGATTCAAATTATTAGGTCCTAGAGTCTGGAAAAACTCAGATAAGAACCTGGAATCACAAAATAACCTAAATAATTTAGGATCCTCTAAGTCAATTAGGTATGACTTACATAGTTGACCACAGTCAGAGTAGTGGTCATTCTGAAGCAAATGTGTCGATTCTAATTTCCTAAAGTACTTAGGCTTAGTCTTAGAACTTAATAAGTGACACATTTGAAATCTAAACGTTCCCACAGTTGGAAGAAAACTATTTGGTGAGAAAACAAAGTCAATCTGGGGATCATAGCCTGGGCAAACCACATCAACCAGAGGATGGGTTTCTAACGACTGAACTTCTTCCTGGACATCATTAGGCTCGGGAAAACGAGTATGAAGGTAATCTTGTAAAATGGTTGAGGCACATATATCAAGTCCTAAGTGTGAGGACTTTCTGAGAGTTAAAGGTAAGGCACTAGGGAAGTGATAATCACCCCCAAACTTAGAGTTTTCAGTGTCTCTAGATACACCACTAATTATTTCTTGAATTTCCGTATCTTCAGAGTTCTTAAAATATTCAAGAGATTCTTCTAAGTTATTATCAGGTAGTGCATCTTTACTCATATCTACGGGTCTATCTTCTTCTTCCAAGACTATTGTTTCTAAGTCGCTAGACTCTAAAACAGTATTTTCGAAATGAACCCGTTCCTCTAAACCACTATCGGCTTCGTAATCAAAAGGAAAAACTACATCGTCTAAAACGATAGTATCCCTAATCAAGTCCTCGTCCTTTTGAATAGGTGAATAATCATAAAAATTATTTGGATTTGAACTAGAAATAATATAATCACTATACAGCTCAATTGGATTACTAGATTCCTGATCACTATGCCCACATATTTCAGATTCTTCATCACTACTATCCTCATCATCATAATAGTACGAAGATGATTGAACCTTATCTAAATAAGTAGTGTTACCAATTATAACCTCGTTATCTTGATTATGTGAAAAAGTATCTTCATTCTCAAGGGTATTATTGGATACACTATATTGGCAATTCAAGTTATTTCGAGCAATACTTTCGTTCGTCTCTAACTCAAGTCTACGTGTCGACTCAGCTATCCTCTCAAGGGTCTCTTCCAAAGAAAGTTCCCTTAGTGTAGGATCTAAGTTTTGAGTTAATCTATTGAGGATATCTTCTACAGATTCAGTTTTTGTTGCAGTTCTTTCGTCCATAACTACGTTATTCACCTCATCTAATTTATACGTCGATTCAGCTAACTGACGTGAAGACTCAGCTAAATTACTAAGAGTCTCTTCTAGAGAAGGAATAGGAACTGAAGGATCATAATAAGGACTACTTTTCAATAGTTTGATTGTATCCTCTAGAGACGAAGAACTAGTACTATAATCTTCTTGACCGTATGACTGATGCGCGTGCGGATAGTAATTGGGCTCACCATGGTATGAACCATAACCTTGAAAAGGTTGGCGTCCCCAGCCACTATTCTCACTATGGTCATAATACTGATGATGTCCATATTCAAATTCAGGTCGATATTCATTGTATTGGCTTCTATCATACCAGTTCGACATTCTTAATTGCAGGGGAATTCTACGCAATCACAAACAAGTCCGACTCGACCAAATCAAACCTATAGAATCTAGCAAACAAAAAGCATGATGGCTCCACTTAGATTGTTTTCTAGACCAGCTTCTATTCCTTCGAAAAGGAATTCGTTACAATTTGAGCACACCCCTATGGAATCAATCCGAGCTAATGTAAGTTGAATTGAGGCGAGGGAAGCTCAGTGGAGCTTTGATACCCAAGGCCTCACCGCTATCACAAGGCGGCGCAGTCACGCATTCAACTCATAGAAACCATCATGAACTTTGAAATGTGCTTAAAGAGCAACCAATATTTTTCGAACGAGTTTCCTATTAAGCTCGTTACCCTATTGGTCTCGTTCTATTCAAAATTTTAGGCTTAGGTTCGCGTTTGGTTTCGTTTTCCTAAGGCGGGCAAGAAGGAAACGGTGATGAAATCCGAGTCCTTATCTTGTTTAGGCCAGGCCTTGCCCTTTACTAGGAAAATAAAGACAGTCCGGTTCGTCCTCAAACAATTATCACCTTAAGGCAGACAGTAACCCGCTTGCAGGAGATTCGCGGGTGTTTCGATTGGACTTACCTCCCGTACCAGACGGGCGATGAACCGTTGTTGTCGACTCGGGCCACGACTCCTATGCCGTGTGCGAACCCGAGGGGCCGAGACGATATAGTAATCGTCGTCCTTCCCTGCAAACAGTTTGTATTTAAATTTTTTTTTAATTTATAACCCTTCCGTAGGGTTTTTAAAAATAATGTCCAAAGTCCAGAATAAAGTCCAAATAAAAAGTCCAAAAATTACAAAAATTATGAAAAATAAAGCCTATTTACAAATTCTAAAAAAAAATATATAAAAGCTATATACAAAAATAAATAAAAATAATAATAAAAATAAAATTAAATCCTAAAAAAAATTATGTCTTTTTTCTCTTTTAGCTTTTAGCTTTTAGCTTTAAGCTTTTTGTTCCCAAGTCCTTAGTATTCCACTTCGAACCTGTAAATCAAAGACACAAAAAGAAACGTAAAAAGGAACAAATAATAATAAATAAATAAAAAAATTAAACCTAAAAACAAATCTATATACAAGTCCCCGGCAGCGGCGCCATTTTGTTGTAGTCTTAAATTTGCGGTAAATACGGATTCGATGCTCGGACTTGAATAGATTTAAAAACAAAAATATGTACAAAATTGTCACAAGATCAAGAGGAACCAGGACTCAGGATTCCAATGTGTTTCATATTCAAGTGGCTCAGAAAATAATCCTAGGCGATTATAGCTCAAAATAAAACAAGTATTAACTCTATCTTTGCCAAATTAGATTCCATAAAATATTACTTGTATATTATAAGCATGGCACATCAAGAATCCCTAGGACTAAGCATGTTCCATCAAACAAAATCACAAGTAATTAATTGAAATCATAAATCAATTAAAATCGGTGCAAAAAGTGAATTAAGAATTATTTAAATAACCACATGGCTGAAAAACAACTTCCTCCATCATCCCAGTATTGGGGTTTAGCTACTCATGATAATCATGTTCTCAAAATACATACTTGATGCTCAAAATATGATTAAAAGAGTGAAAAATGTAATACAGTGAAACTACGACCCTCTTTAAGCGTCCATAAAAGAACGATACCTTAGCGCTGCTGTTGATAAGCGACGCTGGTGTTCTGCTGTTGAAGAACGACGAAGGTCTACTGCTGCTAGCACTGTTGAAGAACGACGGTCCTGGAGGGTCCGTTCTTCGTCTTCTTCTCCCTCCTCGAGCAGCAGCAGGAAGCTTTCCTGCAGCTTCCTGTTCTTCGTCTTCCAGCCTCTCTGCTGCGTCTCTGTGGTCTCTAAACTTCCCCAAACTTCTTGATAAAACTTTCTCTCACTTCCCACCAGCCTTTATATACCAATAGGGTCCAAATAACTCGATTAAATCCGAGTTTATCTCCCTTTTTTCTTCACGTGCAGTTGAGAGAGAAATCTCTTTTCTGTTGCTTTGTACGCGTCTTCTGGCAATTTCTTACGCTCCAAAATTCTCCTAATCCTTAAACAAGACTAGATACACTTTACTTCAACGTAAAACTCTCCCAGAATCTCTAAATATATTTGAAAACTTCACAGAGAACACATATTCTGTTTGGACTTTGATCGCTTCTCACGGCCATTCCAGCCCAATTCGATCAGCCCAATCACTTGCATAGGGTCTGTTTAGGTCTAACAGGATTATCCCAACTGATTTCCGGTGTTTAATCGCATTAAAACTCCTCCAATAATCGAACCAAAATCTGCCAGACGATGCATGCATTTTCCCGCCAAAATTTGCTTTTAAATTTGAGAAGTTGATCTCCCCTTATCTGTGGCTGGTCTCCCTTTAGCAACTGCCTGGAAATGGGTCACCCCTTAGTAATTAGGTTACCCCTTATCCAAAATCAAGGATCCGTATAGCAAGTGTCCTCTGGGGCATTTTCCGCACTTTTTCCGGGGTTCCTCCGGGGTATTTCTGGGGTACTTACGGTACACTTCTGGGGCGCTTCCGGTACTCTATCAACGGAGGTCCAAACGCCGCATTTTCAGCCAATTTCGCCGCAAATCCTTATTCTTCTAAAAACACCTACAAATAAATAAAATAACCAAATAAGTACAAAATTGAGCACTAACAATATATACAAATGAGCTATATTAGACACATAAATGCGTCTATCAAATACCCCCAAACTTATTATTTGCTAGTCCCGAGCAAATCAAAACTACAAAATAAAATCCTAACTCACTGTCGCAGGCATCGTCGATTGCATTTAGCGTATGCAATAAGCCTTTAAACCCCTAGGTGGCCCTAGTGGCCGAGTTATAGTCTCGGGAGGGCTTACCAGAGATATACCCACAAAACCTGTACTCCAGACCTTAGCTATCTACGCAGAACCTTGGAAGGTACTAAAGAATCTCCTTGGTTGGCATACTTATTGACTACAGGAAGAAGTACCCTGATGCGAAATTCCAATTGCTGTACACGAGTTTGCACTCAAGCATACTAAAATTCATATAAAGTGACAGAGCTCTACTCAGATAGTTGCACTATGGACATCATATTCGGAGTCAAAACTAATCACATGGTTAGATCAAGAAGATGGATATAGAAAAACATAGATGGTTTTGATGTTTACTAAGTGAACGACGTTTCCCATATCTGTCTGAAGGCCTCCGCCAAAATGAACCTATCCTAATGGATTGAGATACTAGTCTGACTAATATCAACACACTGGCATATACAAGGGTACTAGTGGTCGATAACCTAACTCTAGGTCAACACAACTGGCATATACAAGGGTACCAGTGGTCGACTTTATTGAATTTATTCCTTTTGGTCAAATGGTCTGGTCTCAATTTTTTTTTTCATGGTATCTCAATCACTCTAATTCACCCTAGCATTGGTAACAACTTGAATCGTGGGCCCCACCTATCACTTAGAGAAACATAGTTTAAAAACAAAATAAAAATAGAAGTGAAAAGGACTCAACGAGATATGGTGCAACTATCATGTTATTTCTAACACCTGAGCTCTGTGCTTTTATGAATAGACTCTTTAGATGTTTCCATCTATTCAGATTGGTTCCTCAACTCCTACAACCAAAATGCTTCCATCCACTTAGATTGGTTAGTGCCATCCTAAATACGCATAAATTTATAGGCTCTGGAGTTTATTTATTCATACTGCAACTAAAAAGTTTCTCCCATACCCCCAAACTTAAATCTAACATTGTCCTCAATGTTCTAAAGATGAAATTAAAAGCATGAACAAGGAGAAACTGTTACCATTTGAAGCAAAAGAGATAAGGAAAGATATTACCGTGTCGCATAAATATTGGGTTACCTCCCAAGAAGTGCTAAGTTTAAAGTCTTCAGCCAGACTAAGCAAGGATTAGTCAACTCGAACCGTATAACAGTAGCCGGAATAACTGTGGGTCTTTAAAACCAAAAAGAGCTGACAAAAGGAAACTGCAGTGAACCAAGAAAATGTACAAGACTAGCATGCCCTTACCTAGTTTCTGGATAACTATCGCTAATTGCGGTTCAGGTTCAGGTTCTATGAAGGGGTCTAAATAGACTATTTTCCTCGGATGCATTTCCTCATAGGTAGGATCCAAATTATTAGGTCCTAGAGTCTGGAAAAACTCAGATAAGAACCTGGAATCACAAAATAACCTAAATAATTTAGGATCCTCTAAGTCAATTAGGTATGACTTACATAGTTGACCACAGTCAGAGTAGTGGTCATTCTGAAATAAATGTGTCGATTCTAATTTCCTAAAGTACTTAGGCTTAGTCTCAGAACTTAATAAGTAACACATTTGAAATCTATACGTTCCCACAATTGGAAGAAAACTATTTGGTGGGAAAACAAAGTCAATCTGGGTATCATAGCCTGGGCAAACCACATCAACCAGAGGATGGGTTTCTAACGACTGAACTTTTTTCATGACATCATTAGGTTCGGGAAACCTAGTATGAAGATAATCTTGTAAGATGGTGGAGGCATGGATATCACGTCCTATGTGAGGGGACTTTCTGAGAGTTAAAGGTAAAGCACTAGGAAAGTGATAATCACCCCCAAACTTAGAGTTTTCAGTGTCTCTAGTTAGACTAGCCACAATCTCCCTAATTTCTAGGTCATCAGATTCCTGAAAATGGGCAATTGATTCTTCTAAGTTGTAATATTGCAGTGTATCCTCATTAATCTCTACGAGTTCATCTAAGACTATTGTTTCTAAATCGTACGACTCTGAAACAGTATTCTCAGGGTAAAACCGTTCCTCGAAACCATCATCGATTACAGTTTCTAAATCGTTCGACTCGAAAACAGTAGTCTCAAGATAAACCGGTTCCTCTAAACCTTTATCGGATTCGTAAACAGGACATACTACATCGTCTAAAACGGTGGAATCCCTAATCAAATCCTCGTCCTTTTGAATAGGTGAATAATCATAATAATTATTTGGATTTGAACTAGAAATAATATAATCATTATAAAGCTCAATTGGATTACTAGATTCCTGATTACTATGCCTACATATTTCAGATTCTTCATCACTACTATCCTCATCATCATAATAGTACGAAGATGATTGAACCTTATCTAAATAAGTAGTGTTACCAATTATAACCTCGTTATCTTGATTATGTGAAAAAGTATCTTCATTCTCAAGAGTATTATTGGATACACTATATTGGCAATTCAAGTTATTTCGAGCAATACTTTCGTTCGTCTCTAACTCAAGTCTACGTGTCGACTCAGCTATCCTCTCAAGGGTCTCTTCCAAAGAAAGCTCCCTTAGTGTAGGATCTAAGTTTTGAGTTAATCTATTGAGGATATCTTCTACAGATTCAGTTGTTGTTGCAGTTCTTTCGTCCATATCTACGTTATTCACCTCATCTAATTTATACGTCGATTCAGCTAACTGACGTGATGACTCAGCTAAATTCCTAAGAGTCTCTTCTAGAGAAGGAATAGGAACTGAAGGATCATAATAAGGACTACTTTTCAATAGTTTGATTGTATCCTCTAGAGACGAAGAACTAGTACTATAATCTTCTTGCTCGTATGACTGATGCGCGTGCGGATAGTAATTGGGATCACCATGGTATGAACCATAACCTTGAAAAGGTTGGCGTCCCCAACCACTATTCTCACTATGGTCATAATACTGATGATGTCCATATTCAAATTCAGGTCGATATTCATTGTATTGGCTTCTATCATACCAGTTCGACATTCTTAATTGCAGGGAAAATCTACACAATCACAAACAAGGCCGACTCGACTCCACCAAAACAAACCTAAATATTTCTAGCAAACAAAAAGCATGATGGCTCCACTTAGATTGTTTTCTAGACCAGCTTCTATTCCTTCGAAAAGGAATTCGTTACAATTTGAGCACACCCCTCTGGAATCAATCCGAGCTAATGTAAGTTGAATCGAGGCGAGGGAAGCTCAGTGGAGATTTGATACCCAAGGCCTCACCGCTATCACAAGGCGGCGCAGTCACGCATTCAACTCACAGAAACCATCATGAACTTTGAAATGTGCTTAAAGAGCAACCAATATTTTTCGAACGAGTTTCCTATTAAGCTCGTTACCCTATTGGTCTCGTTCTATTCAAAATTTTAGTCTTAGGTTCGCGTTTGGTTTCGTTTTCCTAAGGCGGGCAAGAAGGAAACGGTGATGAAATCCGAGTCCTTATCTTGATTTGGCCAGGCCTTGCCCTTTACTAGGAAATTAAAAACAGTCCGGTTCGTCCTCAAACAATTATCACCTTAAGGCAGACAGTAACCCGCTTGCAGGAGATTCGCGGGTGTTTCGGTTGGACTTACCTCCCGTACCAGACGGGCGATGAACCGTTGTTGTCGACTCGGGCCACGACTCCTATGCCGTGTGCGAACCCGAGGGGCCGAGACGATATAGTAATCGTCGTCCTTCCCTGCAAACAGTTTGTATTTAATTTTTTTTAATTTATAACCCTTCCGTAGGGTTTTTAAAAATAATGTCCAAAGTCCAGAATAAAGTCCAAATAAAAAGTCCAAAAATTACAAAAATTATGAAAAATAAAGCCTATTTACAAATTCTAAAAAAAATATATAAAAGCTATATACAAAAATAAATAAAAATAATAATAAAAATAAAATTAAATCCTAAAAAAAAAATTATGTCTTTTTTCTCTTCTCTTTTAGCTTTTAGCTTTTAGCTTTAAGCTTTTTGTTCCCAAGTCCTTAGTATTCCACTTCGAACCTGTAAATCAAAGACACAAAAAGAAACGTAAAAAGGAACAAATAATAATAAATAAATAAAAAAATTAAACCTAAAAACAAATCTATATACAAGTCCGCGTCGGCGGCGCCATTTTGTTGTAGTATTAAATTTGCGGTAAATACGGATTCGATGCTCGGACTTGAATAGATTTAAAAACAAAAATATATACAAAATTATCACAGGATCAAGAGGAACCAGGACTCAGGATTCCAATGTGTTTCATATTCAAGTGGCTCAGAAAATAATTCTAGGCGATTATAGCTCAAAATAAAACAAGTATTAACTCTATCTTTGCCAAATTAGATTCCATAAAATATTACTTGTATATGATAAGCATGGAACATCAAGAATCCCTAGGACTAAGCATGTTCCATCAAACAAAATCACAAGTAATTAATTGAAATCATAAATCAATTAAAATCGGTGCAAAAAGTGAATTAAGAATTATTTAAATAACCACATGGCTGAAAAACAGCTTCCTCCATCATCCCAGTATTGGGGTTTAGCTACTCATAATAATCATGTTCTTAAAATACATACTTGATGCTCAAAATATGATTAAAAGAGTGAAAAATATAATACAGTGAAACTACGACCCTCTTTAAGCGTCCAGAGAAAAACGATAGAATACCACTGCTGTAAAAACGATACCTCACGGCTGTTGTTGACGCTGCTGTTTTAAGACCCTCGGATGCTAGTCGTTGACACTGTTGATAAACGACTGTCTATGCTGGTGTGTTCTTCGTGTTCTTCGAGCTTTGTTAATGGCAGCAGCAGCAGCAGGTACAATTCCTGCAACTCCTCCTGCGCCTCTCTGCTGGCCTCCCAATCGACCCCTAACTCTTGATAAAACTTTCTCTCACTTCCCACCAGCCTTTATATACCAATAGGGTCCAAATAACTCGATTAAATCCGAGTTTATCTCCCTTTTTTCTTCACGTGCAGTTGAGAGAGAAATCTCTTTTCTGTTGCTTTGTACGCGTCTTCTGGCAATTTCTTACGCTCCAAAATTCTCCTAATCCTTAAACAAGACTAGATACACTTTACTTCAACGTAAAACTCTCCCAGAATCTCTAAAAATATATTTGAAAACTTCACAGAGAACACGTATTCTGTTTGGACTTTGATCGCTTCTCCCAGCCATTCCAGCCCAAGTTGATCGATAAAATCACTTGCATACGATCTGTTTATTATTAACAGGCCTAGCCCAATTGATTTCAGGGATTTAATCTCCCTCAAAACTGCCCAGAAATCCAACAGAGAATTATCAGACGTGAACTTAGTTTTCCCGCCAAATTCCATTATTTGAACTTTGAATGTGGTGTCCCCTTAACCAGACCTGGTGTCCCTTTAGCAGCTGCTTGGAAATGGGTCACCCCTTAGTAATTAGGTTACCCCTTATCCAAAATCAAGGGTCCGTATAGCAAGTGTCCTCTGGGGCATTTTCCGCACTTTTTTCGGGGTTCCTCCGGGGTATTTCTGGGGTACTTCCGGTACACTTCTGGGGCGCTTCCGGTACTCTATCAACGGAGGTCCAAACGCCGCATTTTCAGCCAATTTCGCCGCAAATCCTTATTCTTCTAAAAACACCTACAAATAAATAAAATAACCAAATAAGTACAAAATTGAGCACTAACAATATATACAAATGAGCTATATTAGACACATAAATGCGTCTATCAAATACCCCCAAACTTATTATTTGCTAGTCCCGAGCAAATCAAAACTACAAAATAAAATTCTAACTCACTGTCGCAGGCATCGTCGATTGCATTTAGCGTATGCAATAAGCCTTTAAACCCCTAGGTGGCCCTAGTGGCCGAGTTATAGTCTCGGGAGGGCTTACCAGAGATATACCCACAAAACCTGTACTCCAGACCTTAGCTATCTACGCAGAACCTTGGAAGGCACTAAAGAATCTCCTTGGGTTGCATACTTATTGACTACATGAAGAAGTACCCTGATGCGAAATTCCAATTGCTGTACACGAGTTTGCACTCAAGCATACTAAAATTCATATAAAGTGACAGAGCTCTACTCAGATAGTTGCACTATGGACATCATATTCGGAGTCAAACTAATCACATGGAAAGATCAAGAAGATGGATATAGAAAACATAGATGGTTTTGATGTTTACTAAGTGAACGACGTTTCCCATATCTGTCTGAAGGCCTCCGCCAAAATGAACCTATCCTAATGGATTGAGATACTAGTCTGACTAATATCAACACACTGGCATATACAAGGGTACCAGTGGTCGATAACCTAACTCTAGGTCAACACAACTGGCATATACAAGGGTACCAGTGGTCGACTTTATTGAATTTATTCCTTTTGGTCAAATGGTCTGGTCTCAATTTCTTTCTTCTTTTTTTTTTTCAATTTTTTTTCAACTTTTTTTTCAACTTTTTTTTTTTTTTCTTCATGGTATCTCAATCACTCTAATTCACCCTAGCATTGGTAACAACTTGAATCGTGGGCCCCACCTATCACTTAGAGAAACATAGTTTAAAAACAAAATAAAATAAAAATAGAAGTGAAAAGGACTCAACGAGATATGGTGAAACTATCATGTTATTTCTAACACCTGAGCTCTGTGCTTTTATGAATAGACTCTTTAGATGTTTCCATCTAATCAGATTGGTTCCTCAAACTCCTACAATCAAAATGCTTCCATCCACTTAGATTGGTTAGTGCCATCCTAAATAAGCATAAATTTCTAGGCTCTGGAGTTTATTTATTCATACTGCAACTAAAAAGTTTCTCCCATACCCCCAAACTTAAACCTAACATTGTCCTCAATGTTCTAAAGATAAAATTAAAAACATGAACAAGGAGAAACTATTACCATTCGAAGCAAAAGAGTTAAGGAAAGATATTACCTGGTTGCATGAGTTTGGGTTACCTCCCAAGAAGTGCTAAGTTTAAAGTCTTCAGCCAGACATAGAAAAGGTTTAGTCAACTCGAACCGTATAACAGTAGCCGGAATAACTGTGGGTCTTTAAAACCAAAAAGAGCTGACAAAAGGAAACTGCAGTAAACCAAGAAAATGTACAATACTGGCATTCCCTTACCTAGTTTCTGGATAACTATCGCTAATTGCGGTTCAGGTTCAGGTTTTATGAAGGGGTCTAAATAGACTATTTTCCTCGGATGCATTTCCTCATAGGTAGGATCCAAATTATTAGGTCCTAGAGTCTGGAAAAACTCAGATAAGAACCTGGAATCACAAAATAACCTAAATAATTTAGGATCCTCTAAGTCAATTAGGTATGACTTACATAGTTGACCACAGTCAGAGTAGTGGTCATTCTGAAGCAAATGTGTCGATTCTAATTTCCTAAAGTACTTAGGCTTAGTCTCAGAACTTAATAAGTGACACATTTGAAATTTATACGTTCCCACAATTGGAAGAAAACTATTTGGTGGGAAAACAAAGTCAATCTGGGTATCATAGCCTGGGCAAACCACATCAACCAGAGGATGGGTTTCTAACGACTGAACTTTTTTCATGACATCATTAGGTTCGGGAAACCTAGTATGAAGATAATCTTGTAAGATGGTTGAGGCATGGATATCAAGTCCTATGTGAGGGGACTTTCTGAGAGTTAAAGGTAAAGCACTAGGAAAGTGATAATCACCCCCAAACTTAGAGTTTTCAGTGTCTCTAGTTAGACTAGCCACAATCTCCCTAATTTCTAGGTCATCAGATTCCTGAAAATGGGCAATTGATTCTTCTAAGTTGTAATATTGCAGTGTATCCTCATTAATCTCTACGAGTTCATCTAAGACTATTGTTTCTAAATCGTACGACTCTGAAACAGTATTCTCAGGGTAAAACCGTTCCTCGAAACCATCATCGATTACAGTTTCTAAATCGTTCGACTCGAAAACAGTAGTCTCAAGATAACCTGGTTCCTCTAAACCTTTATCGGATTCGTAAACAGGACATACTACATCGTCTAAAACGGTGGAATCCCTAATCAAATCCTCGTCCTTTTGAATAGGTGAATAATCATAATAATTATTTGGATTTGAACTAGAAATAATATAATCATTATAAAGCTCAATTGGATTACTAGATTCCTGATTACTATTCCTACATATTTCAGATTCTTCATCACTACTATCCTCATCATCATAATAGTACGAAGATGATTGAACCTTATCTAAATAAGTAGTGTTACCAATTATAACCTCGTTATCTTGATTATGTGAAAAAGTATCTTCATTCTCAAGGGTATTATTGGATACACTATATTGGCAATTCAAGTTATTTCGAGCAATACTTTCGTTCGTCTCTAACTCAAGTCTACGTGTCGACTCAGCTATCCTCTCAAGGGTCTCTTCCAAAGAAAGTTCCCTTAGTGTAGGATCTAAGTTTTGAGTTAATCTATTGAGGATATGTTCTACAGATTCAGTTGTTGTTGCAGTTCTTTCGTCCATATCTACGTTATTCACCTCATCTAATTTATACGTCGATTCAGCTAACTGACGTGATGACTCAGCTAAATTCCTAAGAGTCTCTTCTAGAGAAGGAATAGGAACTGAAGGATCATAATAAGGACTACTTTTCAATAGTTTGATTGTATCCTCTAGAGACGAAGAACTAGTACTATAATCTTCTTGCTCGTATGACTGATGCGCGTGCGGATAGTAATTGGGATCACCATGGTATGAACCATAACCTTGAAAAGGTTGGCGTCCCCAACCACTATTCTCACTATGGTCATAATACTGATGATGTCCATATTCAAATTCAGGTCGATATTCATTGTATTGGCTTCTATCATACCAGTTCGACATTCTTAATTGCAGGGGAATTCTACACAATCACAAACAAGGCCGACTCGACTCCACCAAAACAAACCTAAATATTTCTAGCAAACAAAAAGCATGATGGCTCCACTTAGATTGTTTTCTAGACCAGCTTCTATTCCTTCGAAAAGGAATTCGTTATAATTTGAGCACACCCCTCTGGAATCAATCCGAGCTAATGTAAGTTGAATCGAGGCGAGGGAAGCTCAGTGGAGCTTTGATACCCAAGGCCTCACCGCTATCACAAGGCGGCGCAGTCACGCATTCAACTCACAGAAACCATCATGAACTTTGAAATGTGCTTAAAGAGCAACCAATATTTTTCGAACGAGTTTCCTATTAAGCTCGTTACCCTATTGGTCTCGTTCTATTCAAAATTTTAGGCTTAGGTTCGCGTTTGGTTTCGTTTTCCTAAGGCGGGCAAGAAGGAAACGGTGATGAAATCCGAGTCCTTATCTTGATTTGGCCAGGCCTTGCCCTTTACTAGGAAATTAAAAACAGTCCGGTTCGTCCTCAAACAATTATCACCTTAAGGCAGACAGTAACCCGCTTGCAGGAGATTCGCGGGTGTTTCGGTTGGACTTACCTCCCGTACCAGACGGGCGATGAACCGTTGTCGTCGACTCGGGCCACGACTCCTATGACGTGTGCGAACCCGAGGGGCCGAGACGATATAGTAATCGTCGTCCTTCCCTGCAAACAGTTTGTATTTAATTTTTTTTTAATTTATAACCCTTCCGTAGGGTTTTTAAAAATAATGTCCAAAGTCCAGAATAAAGTCCAAATAAAAAGTCCAAAAATTACAAAAATTATGAAAAATAAAGCCTATTTACAAATTCTAAAAAAATATATATAAAAGCTATATAAAAAAAAATATTAATAATAAAAATAAAATTAAATCCTAAAAAAAAATATGTCTTTTTTTTTCTTCTCTTTTAGCTTTTAGCTTTTAGCTTTAAGCTTTTTGTTCCCAAGTCCTTAGTATTCCACTTCGAACCTGTAAATCAAAGACACAAAAAGAAACGTAAAAAGGAACAAATAATAATAAATAAATAAAAAATTAAACCTAAAACCAAATCTATATACAAGTCCGCGTCGGCGGCGCCATTTTGTTGTAGTATTTCGATTGCGGTAAATAAGAGTTCGTTACTCGGACTTGAAAAGATTTTTAAAACAAAAATATATACACAATTTGTCACAAGATCAAGAGGAACCAGGACTCAGGATTCCAATGTGTTTCATATTCAAGTGGCTCAAAAAATAATCCTAGGCGATTATAGCTCAAAATAAAACAAGTATTAACTCTATCTTTGCCAAATTAGATTCCATAAAATATTACTTGTATATTATAAGCATGGCACATCAAGAATCCCTAGGACTAAGCATGTTCCATCAAACAAAATCACAAGTAATTAATTGAAATCATAAATCAATTAAAATCGGTGCAAAAAGTGAATTAAGAATTATTTAAATAACCACATGGCTGAAAAACAACTTCCTCCATCATCCCAGTATTGGGGTTTAGCTACTCATGATAATCATGTTCTCAAAATACATACTTGATGCTCAAAATATGATTAAAAGAGTGAAAAATATAATACAGTGAAACTACGACCCTCTTTAAGCGTCCAGAAAAGAACGATACCTCGGTGCTGCTGTTGATAAGCGACGCTGGTATTCTGCTGTTGAATAACGACGCAGGTCTACTGCTGCTAGCACTGTTGAAGAACGACGGTCCTGGAGGGTCCGTTCTTCGTCTTCTTCTTCCTCCTCGAGCAGCAGCAGGAAGCTTTCCTGCAGCTTCCTGTTCTTCGTCTTCCAGCCTCTCTGCTGCGTCTCTGTGGTCTTTAAACTTCCCCAAACTTCTTCATCCCACCTTCTCTCACTTCCCACCAGCCTTTATATACCAATAGGGTCCAAATAACTCGATTAAATCCGAGTTTATCTCCCTTTTTTCTTCACGTGCAGTTGAGAGAGAAATCTCTTTTCTGTTGCTTTGTACGCGTATTCTGGCAATTTCTTACGCTCCAAACTTCTCCTAATCCTTAAACAAGACTAGATACACTTTACTTCAACGTAAAACTCTCCCAGAATCTCTAAAAATATATTTGAAAACTTCACAGAGAACACGTATTCTGTTTGGACTTTGATCGCTTCTCCCAGCCATTCCAGCCCAAGTTGATCGATAAAATCACTTGCATACGATCTGTTTATTCTTAACAGGCCTAGCCCAATTGATTTCAGGGATTTAATCTCCCTCAAAACTGCCCAGAAATCCAACAGAGAATTATCAGACGTGAACTTAGTTTTCCCGCCAAATTCCATTATTTGAACTTTGAATGTGGTGTCCCCTTAACCAGACCTGGTGTCCCTTTAGCAGCTGCTTGGAAATGGGTCACCCCTTAGTAATTAGGTTACCCCTTATCCAAAATCAAGGGTCCATATAGCAAGTTTCCTATGGGGCATTTTCCGCACTTTTTTCGGGGTTCCTCCGGGGTATTTCTGGGGTACTCTAAAGCCTTTAAATTTAACATTTCCTAGGAGGCACCTACGCTCATGCTTATGGTAATAGCCTTCCTTATTTCTTTTCCCTCAAGTGGTAACTGTTTCTCCTTGTTCATGTTTTTAGTTTCATCTTTAGAACATTGAGGACAATGTTAGATTTAAGTTTGGGGGTAAGGGAGAAAATTCTAGCGTCACATAGTATCCGATTAGCTAAGTTTACATATTGTTTCTCACCAAAAATATGGAAATTGGAATGCTAGGGATAACAATCTACTGAGACATTAGAGAAAAAGACATTGAGATCTTTGACATTCAGGAGAGAACATGTTCCTTTTAGAGGGTAATCGTGATGGATCTTACCATCCATGATGGAGATACAATTAGGCCAGAAGGAAATGCCAGAAAGACAAAGAAACCTCACAATGTAGTCTTAGTTACTGGATTACGACTCTCTCTCAGTAGAAACTTATCATCATCAACTAACGGAGCGACATCAAAATCTATGAAGAAAGTTGAAGACGTTTAAGGTTTAACAACAACAATAGAAAAGAATAATTCAAAAAAATAAAAGTTAGTTACAAGAAGTTATAAGAGCAAAGAAAATCAAACGATATAAGTTGTTGAAGTTCATGATACCAAGACATTACAAATTTCGAAGATACAAGTTCTAAAGTCCTTCTCTCATGGCCATGTAAATTTTTATCTTGTTTTTTCTGTTGAAAAAAAAAATCATCGTTACGTTTTGTTCAATAAGGCCATAGGGAAGTATAAATCTATAAGGAAGTTTCAAACAATAAATTAAGGAGAAAATTTAAATTGTCAAGGTTCTACGAGGTTCGAGAGTTTATCATCAACAGTTGAAGCCGAAGAAGACGTTGTTTCTACTGAGCACTATGAGAGAGTCAAAGAGAGATGCATATTGGTTGCTTTGTTAGTCCGCTTTCTATCTGGCATAAGATCTTTGTAACACTGGTTCAACTCATCACACGTAATTAGTCCAGCTGTGTAGCAGATGTCCCTCTCATTTTTATCTCTCTCATAATCTTATCCGGCTGTAAAGCGGATGCATCTTACAATGTTTATCTAGCTGTGTAGCGGATATCTCTTTATCTAGCAGTGTTACGGATGTGTCTCCATAATTCTTTGTTCAGCTTTAGAGCTGGCACCTTAAATTTCTGTGGCATTCTAGTTACTTGGAGATAGGTTGAGAATATGTATGTCCTCATAGCTCTTTGGATACTTGTAACCAATTAGAAGTCATGGTTTTGTGGGTACACCTCTGGTAAACCCTCCCGAGATTAACTCGGTCACTAGGGCCACCTAGTGAGTTAGGATTTTATTTTCTAGATTAGCTTTGCTCGAGGACTAGCAAATAATAAGTTTGAGAGCATTTGATAGACACATTTTTGTGTCAAAGTTATGCTCAATTTCCTGTACTGTTAGTACTCGATTTCGTACTTATTATGGTGTTTTTTGTATTTGTAGGTATTTTTGGGACATAAACATTTTTGGAAAATTCGGCTCGAAAAGTTGCTCGGGGCACCCCGGAGGACATTTGCTATACGGACCCCAGATTTGGCTAAGGAGCACCCATGGCTGTCTACAGCCCAAATTCATTCTCAGCACCCATGTTTATTCGCACCCAAGAACTGGATATGGGCACTCCATCTTCACCTTCGTTTGAAACAAATTTTGGCGGGAAAGCATTGTATTCTTCTGGCATAATTTCCAATCGAAACTTTGACGTGTTTGAAGTGGACTCAATGACTGAGTTTGTTTGGGATCACTATATTGGATGAAACAAGCCTGGTATGGGCCTTAGAATCGTACATATTTGGCCGGGTAATTGGTTAAAAGAAAACAGAGAAATAAGGTTTTTCACGGGATTCTTTTTCTCTTCCCCGTGTTATCTGTTTGCTCCTGGGAATTGGCGTATGTATTCAGAGTGTAGGAGATCATCTAGCACGTTAAATCTTTGAGTTTGGAAAGTTTCAACACAATCGGCAGCGTGAAAAGAAATAAAAAGGAAATATTCCCGTGAAATAATATTTTCTTTACTGTGAGAATTTGGAGGAGTTATTACGAGATATTTTGAAGCAGTTGTGTATATATAGGGTTCTGGGGAATCACAGAGGGGGGATGGAGAGTTTGGGATGGTTTAGAACGCTATAGAGACGTAAATAATCGAGTTTCAGGAAACTGCCATTTCTGCTGCTGAAGCTGAAGAACCGAAGAACATTGACCCACAGAGGCAGTCGTTTTGCTACAGTGAAAACGACGGTTAGGTTCTATCGTTCCCTGTAACATTTCGGTAGTAACACTTATAACAGTTACAAACCCGGTTTTAATTGATTTCTCTCCCATTTCATCATTTGTACACCACCTTTGAGCAATAAAAAAGAATTTTGAGCGTGTTTCCATGATGAAGAGCTAAACCCAACCCTTGGGGCGATGGAGGAATCTTTTATTTCGGTAAAAATGGTATATCCTTATTTTAAATTAATTATAGCAATTCTATTATGATTTGTGCATTGAACTAAAAATGGATTATATGATTTTGATTAGTTAGGTGTATTTTCTCTTGATAGAATATGCTTGCTTTAGAGTTTTGATATTCTATGCTTGGATTAACATCTATTCTTTTAAAAATCTACATGTCTAGGAAATTAGAATCAATTTGAATGTTGAGTTGCGAAATTATTGTTTTATTAAATCACTAATATCGACCAATGGTGGAATCCTAGCCCCAGTATCTCTACAATATTCATATCACCTTTTTATTTGAGTTTATTATTATCATTTATAAAATTTAAGTCTAGAAAATCTACTTTCACAAGTCTTGAACGAACCATCTTACTACAACATCATTGAAAATAATCATCAAAAACCCTGTGGGATAAAAGTAACATCGGTGAAGGAAAATAGTTCAACACACCATTCGATGCTCCCCCTGATGTCAGACATTTTTCATTAGTCTAATGGATTCAAAAGGAGTTTATCACACTGTACCTTGGTGACTTGAAAGCTTATAAGACCATGTTGTTGATTCTGGAAGTTACGTTGCTTAACAGATTATTTTTCGAAACTGAATATTGGTAATGACTTAGAAAATAATCTATCATATCTCCCTCTGATTACTTTAGTCGGAGAAGAGATTATTGTTCCTTCATAATCAACAACTTTTGGATTGCACTTTCATTAGCATTCCTTTTAATGTCTTTGTAGGGATAAAACAAACTCATGTCAATGGTTACTTTTAAGTATATGATTACTTGCATTATACCATTCCAATGACATTGCGTTGGCGCTGAGCTATATTTAGATAACAAGTTCTCTGAGGATGTAAAATTTAATCGAGTACATTATTATACTAAGTACAACAATGCGTCTATTGTACTTAGATATGAGAATTTCATATCCCAAAACATCTTCGTCATATTCTTTTGGACGAAATGGTTACTTACTTACATTTGAACCTCGACTAATCATGGGAGTGCTATCAGGATGCATGTCTTTGTTAAATTGCCTGACAACTTTAGACACATGCAAACTTGTGGAATAATATACCACAAGCTCAGTATTCGATCGAGCTTTCCCTAGATTTTTCATCTCAAATTCGAATTTTAAATAGCTTTTAAGGAATCTTATTATATCAAGAGTACACATCATGTCTGTACCATCAACATAAATAGCTACAATTCCAAATCAGGAACTTTCTTATGAATACGCAAGGAAAAATAACTTACTTGTTTATTCTCTCCAAATCAAATAGCCACTTAAACGGGTATACCACATCCGCCTGATTGCTTGAATGTATAGGTGGGCGTTATATCTAACTGTAAACGCACCCTGTGGTTTAGAGTCATTTGATTTGGGCAACAAAAGTCTATCAAGTAATTTTGTAAATATCTTCTATCTCTTGATTCTTTTAGAGATACGTAACAACCACATGCATATGCTGCATTTCAAGTCCTTTTGAAATTACCAAGCTAACTAAGTAGCGGAACTCTATAACGTTCGTTACAAGAGAACAATTCCAGGGCTTTGTGAGAAACCTCGCGCCACAAGGCGAGTCTTTGTATTTCAAGACTACTTTCTTCTCATTATGCTTTACGACAAATTAATTATGTATGTCCATAGGCTTTACACTTGGTTGGTTAGCACTACCACACCAAATATCTGTATATTTGCCAAAGAACTAAGTTCTACCTGGATTGTGTAGGCCAAATATGCTATTTATTTGAAATTAATCAAAATAAAGCATGGTTCGATAGCATTGTGCTCTAATTCTGAAGCAACTATTTATGGATTATATCATCACTGTGCACGCATGATCCTTCCATTGACTCATGTGCATTCTCATAATCTGTCAGGATTTCATTGTTCTCTAGAATCATTTAAAACTTCGGAGCGTCCTCCATTATTGATTCATGGATATAGTCAGACACAATCAAATGAGATGATTTCATTAATGATACAAATTAGGTTGTGCATTACTCATCTACTTCCTTTCTAGGTGATCATTGATCGAACCTGGTGGTCTCTCCATATTCCTTTATGGAGCCACAGCCTCAACTACACTTCCACCAAGTGTAGTTGCAACACCTTAGTCTATAGTGTACCCCATACTGAGGATTTTTAACCTTGCCGAAATATTTGCATCTGGTATGTGTGATCTTGTCACTTTAGAGACATTAGTGTATATTATTATTTGTCACTTCACATTTACATTTGTGGAGTACAATAATCAATATGAGACACAGTGGAAACACACCACGACAATTCATGTCATTCCCTTATAAAATACCTTTTATTATATCCCCCTAACGACAGGACGACTGTCTCATTAAAGTGATAACCTACAAATCTAGTAGTAAGAGACCTCCTGCCAAAGGTTTTAAAATGCGAATAATTGTTGAGAGTAAATATCCAACAAAATTACTTAATCATTTTTTAAGACCCATCATAGTACGATGTGGAGTCGTAATGACACATATATCGTGCAACCAAAAATGCTTAAGAACACAAATGTCAGGATTAAATTCAGTTACCAACTGGTACGCAGAAAAGATTGACTAATATTGGGTTATAAAAACGAATTAAGTAAGATGCGTGTAATATTGCATATCCCCAAAGTAATAAAAGATAGTTTGGTACGCATAACCTATTCCTTAGGCACCATCTATAACCTTTGATGGTAGCCTCTGCGTGACCATTGGGTATAAGATGCTCTATATTGATCCTATTAAACATGCAATATTCATCAAGTCCTTTTGATGTAAATTCTCTAGCATTAACAAGGGTGGTTAGCCTTTGCACTTTGCATTGTGTAATATGTGCTAGGAGTTTTCAAACGCAAATTTCTTGGGAACTATAACTAGTCCAAAATGTCAAAACATTCACCAGATCCATCAGTCACTTTAATGGTCCGCATTCTGCGTGAATAATTTTTTAAATTTCACCTTGTTTTCTTTGTAATATGGAATTTTTACCATTTGCATCTTATGATGGTATCGATCATGTTTTACTGAAGCCTTTGTAAAAATGAGTGATATGCTTTCTTACCTAAAAGCACAATGGGAAGGGGGGTTGTGCATCTAGTAATTTAGAAAACACTTATTGAGAGATATGCCATCACTTTGCATTCTGTCAATCTTTTTCCCATTTTCGTTCACTCAAATAAAGTGATATTTGTATTAGTTCTTTCAAAACAATCATCATGTCACAACCAAAGTTTCTTTACGGTTATGCCCAAAGCTTGTATGAGTCAGTTTCCAACATTTCATCGTCGGAGTCAATATGGATTCAATAATCCAAATATTATAGTGAATTACATTGCACTAGATTGACTCATTAGTTTCTCTAAAATATATTTCCTTCCAAATATATTAGAGACTATAAAAGATGCAATCAAGTACATTCTCATCATTTTGATGTTCCACATGATATCCATTTGCACGGGTTACTTGGGAATTTAACAAGGTGTGATTATCTCTTGATACATCTAGAGATTTTGCGACGTCTTTGTTCTATCTTGAAAAAAAAATGAGCAGTGATGCGCTCGATAAGATAGTCAATTGACCAGGCAAAGTTCTTGTTGCCATTAAATTTGATGTGAAAATTGGTTGTTATTATGATACACGTACACACTACATTGTATATACCAACACCTATGACCAGCTGCATTTCCAACTGTTTTATTTATGATGGGAGCTAAAATTGCATTTTAGCTGATCCCATGTTCAATTGATACCTACACTTTCGTATCATTATTGCTGGAGAAAAAAAATATATTTTTGTCTCATGATATATATGTCCCTTTTCACATGCTTTATATGAGTCGGTACGTCTAACCCTCATTACTTTGGGGTTCTTTCCGTTTTCAATTTTGCTACATTTAGCTTAATTTGAGAAATTTCTTTATCTCAATAGGTCAAGAGAATCTCAGTACACATGTCAACCACTTACTTTAGGTTGAATATATTACTAAAAATAGTTCTCTTGTTGTCATATTTCAACATATACTGGTTCGCTAGTATCATGGACGAAGTAGAGAAATGAAAATTTTCTGACTCATATATCATCTTTTATGAGTTCTTCCATAAAATTTGGGGTACTTGTGATTTTATTTGCAATGTATCTTTTGAAAATACCGACTCTTAATAGTCGATCCAGTGGATTACATCCCACGGAACATTCAAATTTAGGGAAAATATCAAGTATCCAATAATGGTGCTCAAGTACTTCTAATCCCCAAATGAATACATTGGAATTGAGTTTGTACAACCAATTGAACAAAAAAATAAATATCATTCAACTAGCCAATATCATGTTCAAGAGAACAAAATAACAATAAAACCAAAATTCTTAATGGTCGAGATCAACAATCATAATTTAAGTTGACCGTTTATATGATATGCACTTATCTTAACAAAAAAAACATAACTATACATGTTCCAAAAACAACTAAACAGATAAGCCCAACAAATATTCAGTGTAAAAAACCAATATTAGTTAGTTAAATACCTCAAATTTTGGTTCTCCCTGTATATAGATAGAACTGGAACAAACTTGTCCGTGCACAGCCTAAAACCATGCCGGAACAGGACACCAGAACCGGGATGGAATAGGACAGGATGGCCCTGACCGGGACGGTTTGGGCTGGACCAGACCGGTTCGAGTTGGGATGGACCGGACCGGGTCGAGTTGGGATGGATTGAACCAGTTCGGTTTGGTATAGACAGGTCCGGACTGGTTGGACTGGTTGGACCTGTTGGACCGGCGTAAGATTTCTTTCCAAATTCACGAGAAAGCGAATAGACTTTCTTTCACGATTTCGCGGAAGATTTTCTTTCACAAAAGTTAACGCACATATGGACGGATTAGTGTCTGTTTTGTATAGTAAAATACCGTCAATCATCATTGTAGATTTAGATTTGATTAATATTACTAGCTATCATAAAATCCGATCAATCATCATCTAATAGCTACGATGGCAACAAATACAATTCAATACAATCAACCCAGAAAACCAGATTCAAAAAATCAAATCAATTGCTAGTGATTTACAATCAACGGATTTTAACAAAATCAATGGCAATACAAACAAGCAAACAAATAATATTAGAAAATTTAATCAATCGCTTTAATATGGGATTTGCCAAAATCAATTCAATAAAAATATAGAAAAAAATAGATCCAACTTATCTGATTTAGGGATGACGATTCCATTGATTCCAACGTAATGTATTTGATTCAAATAACTTGTGTTTATCATCCATTTAGAAGCAAAAAAAAAAAAAAAATCAATCGCTTTGCGGTATAACATCGGGCATGATAACGTGTTTTAGTATAAAAGATAGGAAAAAAGAAAGAAGTGGAGAAGGAGAAGGATTCTCTATTAATCAGTATTCTCTTGGTTACACGGACATAATACATATGTATACATAGAAAGGGGAAAACCAAAAGACACCAAATCTGGACCGCACACCCATGGGCATGGGCCCTTTAACAGTTGTTGGATTTTTAGTGATGTATATGGCTAATAATATTATGTACGCATGGACATTATTTTGGCTTGAAACAAGATAGAGAATTCTCTTAGAATTAGATGATTAAAAAGACGATTTTGTTTTTGTTTTTTGCATCAGTCGTAGGTCAGGTTGAAGCAGTGTCGCTACGACACATGCTAGTATTTTATACATGAAATAAATACGTAAGAAGAATGAAACGTATAAGAAACAGAAGAGACTTATTATTCGTTCACTACTCGACTATTTATAGCGGGTATCAAGTTGATGAGAAAATGTACACAATACAATATCAGTTCACGTGCTAATATTGTATAGTGTTTACTCAAACATATTTCAGCTGCAACTGATCGAAACTTAGTTGTGAGTCGTACATATCTAACAACAAACTTTTTACAACATTCCCCCTCCCCCTGGATGATCACCGACCTAAGTATGTTTCCTCGTTAAAACTTTTCCTCAAAGAAAATCAAGTAAGATAAAAACTAGACCAAAGAAAATGAGTACTATATGCGGAGCTTCAGATGATATTTCCCGTCGTAAAATTCCATCTCCTTGAAACCTTGTCATGAAAACCACTTGGATAAAATCTTGAACGGCGGAAGCTCATAACGATGTTAATGATGGTGATCATGCTTTGTTAAAATCTTGTCAGGAAAAACCACGTACAGTAAAATCCTGAACCAAATCACACAAGCAATTATTTGATAACCGTGTCTAAAAAACTCTATGATATGATGATATCATCGTTCTAATTTTTAACTCATTAAAAACCTCATCAGGAAAATCCAGAAAGCAAAACCTGAGCGTAAGAAATCATGAGTACTCAGAACAATGATAGACCTGCAGACGTTGCCTCTTTAAGCATTGCCTAAAAAAACCCAAAGGGACAAAAAACAGGATGAAGGGAAAAGAGTACAACATTTTGAACTAAGAATACCAATGGACTCGATTGCCTCATTAAAACCCATGACAAGGAAAACCCAGTGGGATAAAAACTTGACTAAGGAAAAAGAATACAAAGCGTAAAAGTCCAAAGTGTCCAATATCTATAGTCTTCCACGAATTTGTTCCCCTTGATGATTAGCCTTCTCAGTTGATCATTTTTTTTATAATAGTGCATAGAGATCACGAACCATCTTGTAATGTCTTCAGAAGATTCTTTTAGTTGAGAAACTCGTTCTGATTTTCTTCAGTGCAATTTCTTAATGATCTTCCGATTGTACTAGCTTTTTTATTCTTCATTGTCAGAACAATCGTGACCGACCGGAGGAATAACAATTGTCTTTTACTTCCAAACTACTAACTAGGAGAATATTTAAATGCTATAATAAACCTGATGAAAAATCAAAAACATAAACAGTATAGCTTTTATTTACGGGAGACATTACGCGATTTTTTATGTAAAATATCAAGCTTAATGGTACCACATAGATGGAGGAGTTTTTTTGGGACCAACATCTCATTACTAGTGCTGGGTAAAAACAGACTTACATGTTTACTGCAAACCTAATACCGGTTATCTATAGCATATTCATGCTAATTTAATATTTACACATTTTGTATGATATAAACCACAAATCGATACATCTCCTTTGTTGAGATATAAACCTATCAGTTTTAAAATTAAGAGATCGAATGAATGTGTAATCATGTTAGCTTTTCCATTTACACATGTCTAAACCTTCAAGGTTGACGAAATTTATTGACTGTTAGCTACAATATTTTATTAATAGATTGCAATCTTGTTTTACCGAGATTCTCATCTCAAACTCCTGTTTTAAGCTTTTTTTATACTTTGACGAGCTCATCAGGAGTTCCAATTAAGTAGATAATGTATCTAATTTAGCAAATCCATAGTTCATGGGCATATAAGATGGTTCATATACCTAGGATATGGTGTTTTGCTGATCACTGAAAACTTTTACAGACCTTCATGCAAGCATCTATATACAGTTTTTCATACAGATGCAGAGCAAACACAATCACTAGATGCACGTCGAGTCTTTCAAGGACTACCCAACTTAATTAAATACCGAAAAATGACAGTTACATGTAACACATGGAATATGCTTTCTTGTGATGAATCTAGAGTTTCTATGAAAAACTTTGTACCATTATTGAACTTTACTTTTCTCACTATGTGTGAACACCCACATGCAACCAATAAGGGTTATACTAACGAATGTTCGAGTTGCAATACCAAAGCCATGTAGTTTTGTGAGAAAATTTTATTCTGCTTGTGTTTATCCTTTCCAGTTTGACCAATCATTATGTAATTTGATGACATTCCCATATAGAGTAGATAAAAACCAACATCATCTATGATAGTATCAGTTGATACTTTGACTATGTCACCAACAATTGTTGTATTGGAATCCAAGATTTCTCTATTACACTCATATTTCATGGAGATTCCCTTATTATTAATTTTCCTAGTGTATTCGGAGATGCTCTCTTATTAAGAGAACTTTACTTAGAGAATCCGATCTTCCTTTGGTAGTCTTTTCAAGAGTTCTGTGTTTAAATGATCGTGATTGATTCCTTCTTTTTAAAAGAAGAGGAATATGTTGGATCAACTAATCATCCATGCTCAAGGTGTGTTTTAACTGACACACTTGCTACTACATTCACAGCTTCTCAAGGAAGCAACTTGGTATGTAACTTATGAAAATATCAAATCTTATGCACCTTTTTATATAATACTATATGAGCTTCAAATTAACTAATAATACTATGCTATTTTACAAGGTACAAAGGATAATAAAAACTTAAATAAAGACTTCACTAAAAATCTCTGACAACTGTTGACTTTATAGTTTGCTTCATTTCGATAAACTTTCATTCGATGCACTTTTGAGGAGATTTTCTTTTGTTCCTCCGAATAATGTTGTGAACTTTCAAATTTACTTTGTCTTTGCGTTGAACTCTTCTTTGCTTTTTAGCTGCAGGTTTGACTTAGTTTTAGTATCCAAAACTTGAAGATTTTTTTGCTTTTTACTTTTTATTTTTATTTTTATAACTATCACATATCTTGTTAACAATAACTTCAAGTACAACTCCAAAAAAATAAAGTTGAGTTTGAAACTCAGCCATTCGAAAATTTTTGGGAAATTTTGACTTAGAGAAAAGGAGAAAAGTTTTGTGTAAAAGTTTTGGTGTAAACATAAAATTTGAAATTTGACATTTTATATGCGACATAGAAACAACCGTTGGAAATAGATTTTCCACCGCACGAAATTGACTGAATCGCCAACCATTGAGAATTATCGTCGGCGCTAGAGATCCTGTCCCTAGATAAAAAATATACTTCTAAACCATTTTCCCATAATGGCGTACTTAGTTTTCCAAGCCACCTAGTATGGCACGGAACTTTTCGGCATACTCCACAGCAATGTGGTTAATCTCGCTTCTCGGCTTGTCTCGTCTGGATCCGAGACACCGAGACAACAATGTCTCGCCGAGATACTCGGCCGGAATTTCGGTGCACTAGTAATCGTTTAAAGTGGACAGTTTGCACATTTGTACCCATACAAACTTAATATAATTACATGTGGCACTTAACTCTCATGTTACCGTGAGATCCTCAACATCCTGTATACTATTAACTTTCATTTGAAACCAGGGTTGCTAGCACCTAGCAGTAAGAAAAGAAGAGAGGAAAGAGAAGATAGAGTATGCCATTAACTTTCTCATTTTTTTTCTAAGAATTGAATTTCTCTTTCTCTCAAAATTTTTCATGGGAGTTGTTTACTCAAAGCTTTGAGCATGTTTGATGGATAATGATTTTGGAAAAAATTAAAAAGAGGAAAAAGGAGATCAGTGGTGAGATATTTTTAATGTTAACAGGGGTGATGATGGTGTTAGATTAGAAAAAAATTCCTCACTAATTAGAGAACCAAACATATGAAACTTTTGTTCTACAATGGTGGTCTCTGACTCTCTTGTGATCGATCCGGTAGTGGTGATACTGATTTGCGTATGGTGTTTTTGTTGTTTGTTTCTGTTTCTCTCTCTCAAGAATTAGTGTTGTTTGAGTTTTAATAATAAAAAGAAAATCCATATTATAATGGATGAAAATTGAGTAGTTTCAATTGAACGAGAACTTTGAAACAGATAAAACCCAACGAAATTCCGGCCGAAAATGCAGTCGAGATTGAACAATTCCGGCGATTTTTCCAGTGAGATCTCGTTGCGGCGAGAATGTAGATATCGGCTCCCCTAAGTCCGAAACCGGAAATATCGCCGAGATTCCGGTTGTTTCGGCCGAAATCGACTACAGTGCTCCACAGGAACCAGCCTTCTCAGTCAGCTTACTGTTTTCTAAACAGAAGGCAACGTGGTCACTGAGAAACCCAATCGAGCCAACTGCTTCAAAAGACGCACCACAAATAGCAATACCTTTTTCTGGACAAGTATGGTCTTCTCTGTGAACGCAGAAAGAAAAAAAAAAGTGAATCATTTCACCTGCAAAGAAAGAGACAGAGAACAGAAACATCCTTTGAAGATCTAATAAACTCCCTATCTGACGCCTTCACAATCCCTGATTTCTCTCTCAAAAATTTCTCCAAGTTTTCATTTTCTTCCTGTCAAATAGAAACCTAACAAATCGAAAAGAGAAAAAGAATGAATAACAAGGAGCCTAGCAAGGCCTGAGTCAAAAAATGTCAGCAGGAATCCAGTTTCATCATAGGCGTATCTTATTCGTAGCATCCTTCTACCATGTCCATGTAAGTATCTCCCTGTTTCTGTATAAGTTTCAATATCCCATACTTCTCTAGTTATTAGGGTTTTTGAATCAATTAAGGTTTATCCCGATTTAAGTAAGCTTAGTCCGATTATATCCGCCCATTTAGGTTTCTTGGCTATATTTTGTTGGGTTTTTTATAGGATGGGGATTGATTAACCATTTAAATTGGCATCAATTTATTTTTGATTTGCTCGGTGTCGAAAAACTTGGGAACTATACAGTCCTTTGTTACGTAATCCATTTGGTATTATCATATGACAACTTTACCAGTCTACTAGAGAGGCAATTTTTATGCGTGTAGCTACTGAAGTAGCTCAGGAGTTGTTGATTAAGTGTAAGAAATGAATTCTAATCTGTTTTTTTGGTTGATTCTATTTGGCATTTTTTTCTTTGTTGAATTTGGTCTTAATCAATTTGTGAGAAATAATGCTTCATGAAAGCTGCGAGGTGCTGAAGTAATCACATTACATTGTGTCCTTAGTTAGTCATGCTTTGAGTACTGTCATAGGTAAAGTATTAAAAATTTAATCTAGCATTTCAGAGGATATTCCAGCAGACATGAAAAACATTTAACATGGGATTCATAAGTTTGATGTGAAGATCTTGAAGGATCTCTTTGTTTGCTCAGCTGCCAGAATTTTTTGTGTGATAATGCATGATTATCATATACGCAATATTGATCTAACGTAGGGATCTTATTGTATGGGTCTTCTTCCTCTTTGGCTTTGTTCGGGATCATTTTGTTTTCCAGTTTATAACCCTTTATAATTAAATTATTCCATTTCTTAACTAATCTCCCGCTGGTTAAAAGAGCATTTTTCTGCAACTTCGTAAGCCATATCTCCTACTTTAATGCGATATAGGTGGAAGATCACAAAGAACTGCTGTGATTTGTAGCACACCATAGTAAACCTTATTCAATATTTCTGTGTATGGGAACTATAAATTAGGTCACCCAGTAATCACGTTATAATCAGGCTATTGGAAACATCAAGATATTGTGGTGTCTGCGATTTGTCTGTCGTTTTAGCTTCTGACACTTTTGGCTGAAATGTAGGTTTTCGGCATTTCGAAACATAAAAAAAGCTGCACATTTCCTTAAAGCAAACAAGAGAAGCAGTCTTTTAGAAGTTCAAAGGCATGGAGGAACGCTGGACTGCCTTCCTTCACACATAGGTTCTCTAGTAGAGGGCAGTTTGCAAAGACATTCTATGAAACAAAGTCGAAGGAAAACATATATTGTTCCTCTAAGAGGTTCTCAGTTCTTTGTGCCAGTAAAACAGTGACATATCATGCCCAAATTGCTTGGAAGCATATATCTCACATATGTTCATACCGGAGGCCAGTTTTTCCACCGATAAGTAGGATTGCTTGTGCTGTGAGCCTGGCTTTAACCAGATCGAATTTGATAGCTCCTAGCATCATTGGTCTCATTATTGGAGAAGTAGCATGGACACAGAGGGCATTTGCAGATGCCGGAAGTTTCCCAGTGAATAATTTATACATGCATGCACAGGATGGCCATGTTTATTTCACATCATTCTTGTTTTCAATCATTGAAGTGTTCGTTATTTTGTTGAGAGCATTGTATTTGGCAATTTTGTTCTCTCCCAGCATCGCGATGGCTCCGTTTGCGGATTCTTTTGGTGTTCAGTTTAGGAAAATGTGGCTGCAAATTGTCCATCGTACATTAGAAAGGGCGGGTCCAGCTTTTATAAAATTGGGTCAATGGGCAGCTACACGACCTGATCTTTTCCCCAGTGATTTGTGCACTGAGCTTACAAAGCTCCACAGTAACGCCCCAGCACATAGCTTTGCATGCACGAAAAGAACTATTGAGAATGCATTTGGTAGGAAACTTCCTGAAGTTTTCGAGAATTTTGAGGAGGAACCTGTAGCTTCTGGAAGTGTTGCCCAGGTGCATCGAGCTACTCTGAGGTTCTGCTATCCTGGTCAAAAGATTAAACCTTCTGTTGCTGTAAAGGTTAGGCATCCTGGAGTTGGTGAAGCAATCAGGAGGGATTTTGTAATCATTAATACTGTAGTTAAAATCTCAACTTTAGTGCCGACTTTGAAGTGGTTGAGACTGGATGAAAGTGTGCAGCAGTTTGCTGTTTTTATGATGTCTCAGGTTGATCTTGCAAGGGAAGCTGCTCATTTAAGCCGTTTTATATATAATTTTCGCAGATCTAAAGATGTTTCTTTCCCTAAACCCTTGTACCCGCTTGTGCATCCTGCTGTTTTAGTGGAGACTTATGAGCATGGAGAAAGTGTTTCTCACTTTGTCGATGAACTGGAAGGGAACAACCAGATAAAAAGTGCTCTTGCACACATTGGGACTCATGCACTTCTCAAGATGCTACTGGTATTAAATATTCGTCGAAGTTGATTGCTACCCTTTATCAAGTTTTACAATTTATTTGGAATACTTTATGAGATCTAGTCTTCTTTATTTTTCAGGTTGACAATTTTATCCATGCAGATATGCATCCAGGAAATATACTTGTTAGAGTGGCTAAGAACAAGCATTCACCAGAAGGGCTTTTCAAATCTAAACCTCACGTGGTTTTCCTTGACGTAGGCATGACAGCTGAACTCTCTAAAAATGACAGATTAAATTTATTAGATCTTTTTAAAGCTGTTGCCCTTCGTGATGGACGCACGGCTGCCAAGTGCACACTTAGTTTATCTAGAAAACAGAAGTGCCCGGACCCTGAGGCATTCATAGAGGTAACTCTTTAAATCATCCATGTTAGAAAAAAAAAAAAAGGTTATTCCAAGCAAAAAAATGTATAGCTTTAAGTATCTAGTTCTATGTTGAAAAAAGAGATAGCATACCAAAAAATTGTGGTGCTGTCTAACAGGAATTGGAGAAGACATTCAGTTTCTGGGGTATGGAAGAAGGTGGTAATCTCCATCCAGGAGAGTGCATGCAGCAATTGCTTGAGAAGGTTCGGCGACATAAAGTCAATATCGATGGAAATGTTTGTACTGCAATGGTAACCACCTTGGTTCTTGAGGTAATCTCTTGCACTTAACTTACCTCAATGTCATCCATAATGAACCTTGCTAGATAATTTTGACTTGATCTCTGTCCTAAAAAGACATGCAAATGGAAAATGGTTTGATATGGTTGAGCATGATCATATTCATGTTCTCTACAAAGAGAGACTCAATTTTATCTTTGCTGCATCTTATTCCTACTCTGGTGCTCAGGGTGGTGCTAATTTTGCAAGGTTCAATGAATTCATTAGTCATGTATGCTGATAAAAGAGATGAATGAAAAATTGATAAAATTATAGTATCCGAGTAAATTTGTTTTAGTGGCCGAGTGTTATGTACTTTTTTGTATATCTGCATGTGGAATGGCAGTGAAGGTTGCTGATATAGTTACTGTGTTTTCAAAAACTGTCAAAACTTTGAAGATGTATCTATTTACTTATCGAACATGTTGGTTGACTTTTTGTTGTTGTTGTCGGGTTGGCAGCAAAAGCTTGATCCAGATTATAATGTACTAGACACACTTAAAACATTATTATTCAGAGCGGACTAGTCAGAGTCTCTCTCCTATACAATCGAAAGACTCATGGCCCCATAAGGTATAAGCGGAATGAAAATTACAACATTAGGAGGATTGGGATACTGTCGTTGCACAGCAATAACATCCTTTGTAATCTGAGTGTTTCTTGGTTTAACATTTTTTCTTCTCCCAAGCACAATTTTGAAGCCTCACCAATTCTTTAAGCAAAAGGGAACAATAATGAAGGAAGCCGCAGAGGAAATCAAATAAAGAGATTCTTATTTATTTCATTTTTGCACATTTAATCTGTAATATACTTCGATAGTCCATGCATTCAAATTTCGAATTTATGTGCAAGTATACATAGGCATCAGCAAATAAATAAACCTGGTAAAAAGGAGAGAAAATAAAATCAAAAAGAAGCCCTTTTAGGTGGTTCTGGGTTGATGAATATTTAGCTGCACATATTCATCCAAGAATCATAAGAAAACATAATTGATCCCAATGCTGGTGAAATCAACTCAGAAGGAAAGAACTGTTGGACAAGTAAAGTAAGCAAACTGACTGGCTTTCAGCGTTGCACTGATTTGGCTTTTCTTTTCTTGGATGTCTTTATACTAGTGAAGATAAGTACAATTTGATTTACTCTATTTAAGCAGTTTCAAATCTCTCCTCGATAATGTCGTTCATAAGATGGAATCTAGAGTTCAAAGCTTTAATGGACCTTCCCTAAATCAACCAGGTAGGTTCGTACTAAATAAACCAGTTCCGAGTAGCTTACCCATATATCAAATGGGTTGTTTCATCCTTCCCAAAAAAGTCACTAAAAGGATTAACGCAATCCAGCGCGACTTCTGGTGAGGAAAAAAAAATATTTGGTGGATGCTACCTGAAAGGTTTTGACTTTCTTTGCAGACCACTAGTCTCAGGGGTCTAGAGTTTAAAAAAGCAAATAAAATGAATTTGTCTATGATAGCAAAATTAGCTTGGAGGTTGGCCTCTGAGCAACACGCACTTTGGGCTAGATTACTTAAAAACAAATATTTCAGAAATACTTCAGTTTTTCATAATAAAAAGCACTACAATGAAAGCTGGATATGGAAATGCTTAAAGCAAGGAATAACACTCATTCATAGATTTAGCTGTTGGGAGGTGGAGACGGAAACATGATAAATATCTGGACAGATAAATGGATTCCAGGCTTAAAGGATAATCTTGAAACTATTTGTGGCTCTAAACTAAACTCGTTAACACTTGTAACTGAATTAATTGACTCAACCACGCAGAAGTGGAACTCGGAAAAAGTTAGAAATAACTTTCCCCAATCTTTCTCAGATGCAATTTTAAAGATAAAGCTTTTCCCAGACTCAAATGGAAATATGAAAACAGATACCTTAAGATGGCTCTTAACAAAGAATGGGAAGGTTACGGTGAAATCTTTGTATGCTAAATTGCAGAACAATGAGACAAATCAGACAATACAATCTAATCAGAATACTCCATCTTCTATTACTTTTTGGACTGCTTTCTGGAATTTGAATATTTCACAGAGAATCAAGATTTTCCTATGGAAATGTATTAATAATGCCTTACCTGTTAGAAAGTTACTTGGTCAATATAGGGATAACATAGACACTCATTGCATCTTTTGTAATCATCAATGTGAATCTCTGAAACACATTTTCTTTGATTGTCACTATGCTAAGTCAGTTTGGATGCTCCCTCCACTGGCTGGATTAAATTTCAATCTAACTTCTGACAGTCCCTTCATAAGTTTATATTCTAACTGGATTGCAGGAAAATCGAATGATAAAGTGACCGAAATTGTAGCTACGAAATGTTGGATTATTTGGAAAGAAAGGTATATGAGGATCTTTGAAACCAAATCTAACACTAGTTTACAAACATCTTTAGCAGTGCTGCGACACCTTAGATTCTGATCACCTAATTCATTGGATGCATACTCTGAACTAGACACAAGGAATATGTCTAACTTAGGAACAACACCAGTCCAATCCATGATTCAGACAACCAATACTGTCAAAAGATGGACTCCACCTGACACTAACTGTTATAAAATCAATTTCGATGCTTCATGAGTTGATGAAAATAATCTTGCAGGGTATAGACTCATCCTTCGTTCTGAAACAGGCTCAACCATCCAAACTGGATCAGGAACTTTCTATGCCTCCAGCCCTGAAGAGGCAGAAGCTCTGACTCTTCTAGAAGCAGCGAGATGGGAAACAAAGATGCATTGTAAACACTTTTGGATTGAAGAAGATTGTAAAGGGGTGATAGATTTTGTGCAAGGGAAGACAAACACAATTCAATGGAGGAACCAAGCCATAATCTCTGAAGCCAGAATGGTTTTGCTATCATGTGAATTTTTTTTGGGCTTTTCTTTCAACCATAGAAGTAGTAACAAGGTAGCAGATGAACTGGCAAAACAAGCAAGACATCAGGGGCATCACAAACAACATTAGATACATATGCCATCTTTCATTCACTGCGCTTTAGCTTATGATTCCTGTTTTTTAGTTTCAAATGCTTTGTATTTACTTTCTGAGGATAATAATCTGTTGGAAGGTTCTCGTATCACAGTTTCTCAAACTGAGATAAGGACAACCAACATATTTGATAGTCTTCTGTAATTCTGTTTTGCATCAATATATTAATTTTCAAAAAAAAAAAAAAAATCTCTCCTACTTCGAATATTTTGGTTTAGAATGTAATTGTAGTATTGAATTGGCAGATTTCTAGTATCGGATTGGTTCTTCTTGCACCTCAATAAGCCATCCATTCCTTTTCAAGATTGGTTCTAAAGGCTTGTACATACATTATTCTATGTTTTATCCATGGGATCAGTTACCCTTTGTGGATGATAAGACAATCTAGCTATGTGATTCTTGAGTGAGTAATAATATATTAGAAGAAAAAAAACGTGTAAATATTTCATCGGTCTGTTTGTTACAGAAGTTTATCCAATTTTACATGCACATTATAAACAAATATGGACGCGCACTTAATTAACAATTTCCCCTAGGCGCTTGATTAATGTTGCCATCAGGGCGAATTCGAGTAAGCTTATCAAAGATAGAAATGTACATCTTAGTTAGATTTAATACTTGCATAAATCTAGTTAAATCTTCTTCTAATTCGTTGGTTAATTATGCCCTTAGCATCGTTCTGAACATGACGCAAAACCTCTTGAGGAGGACGAGATCGCCAAATGCAAGGTTTGTTCAATTTGTGGCCCATTCTTGCAAATGTATCAGCAGTTCTATTACCTTCCCTGTAAATATGAGTCATCTTATAACTATTCAATTCAGGTAAAATCAAATTTATAAGTTTCACTCGTCTTTGTATTTCTTCAGGTCCAACTGGTATCTGGTTTGCAATAATTTCAAGCAATCTTTTTTCGTCCCCCTCAAACCAAACATTTTGCAAGCCATTTTCAAGAACCAAATCAAGGCCACGCTGAAACGCAGCTATTTCTGCAATGGTGCTTGTTGTTTTCCCTATTGGTTCTGAGTATCCAAGTAGGAAATCGCCTTTATGGTTCCTTACAACTCCGCCAATGCTTCCCATTCCGGATTTATATTTCACCGAACCATCAAAATTTATCTTGATCCATCCAATATCAGGTCTTTCCCATTTAACTTTAATGACTTCCTGGTGGAATTTCCTTAACGACAAACCAATTTGGTATTTGAGTCTTTGGTGCCCACATAATTTGGCAAAATTGAGAATCATTTTCTTTAAAATAGCGAATGCTGGCAAGAAATATATCAAGAATCAAGAGACCTTCTAATTCAAACTTGGAACATTTTTATAGAGGAGGTGATAGATAGAGTTTGCCCCCATTTCTTTAAATCGACAATATTTGTAAATCGGAATAAACATAGAGTAGAATGAGAGAAAGTTAGATTGTTTTCTATTGATAGTAGTAAGCCAAGAAAAGAATAAAAATGAAATCACTCTAGAACTCCACATATTTTGGAGGATGCCCACAAACCTCTTCATCATATAGCAGTACCATCCGATGATTTTCACAAAGGGAGAGGGGAAATTTGAATTGGATGGTAGTTTAAGCTTAAACTGAAAGTAACCGTCAAAATAAATTATCATTTTGCTAAAATTTAGTGGAAAAGAGGAAGGAAGTTAATTGAACTCATAAAACTAAAACCAACAGGACCGTCAATTCTTAACTAACTATGTTTAATCCGAATCACAAAGATCTTTTTTTATTTTATTTTTTGAAGGAAGAAATTATTATTTTGTTCTTGGTACTTAGGTTTTGTCCAACTTTTGAGTTTGGTCTGACATTTTTCCAAGTTGGTGTTTGGTACCTGGAAAAAAACGTTGACTCGAGTTGACTATGTTAAGTATTGACTTTTGTTAAGTAATTACAAAAAGAATTAAATAAAATCTAATAACGAAACAAATTTACTCTTGTACCCTTAGCTTCATTTGCTGAATCGACTGAGTCTACTCGCCGATACATAAATCAGACAGAGTTATATATGAAATCTGATCAATTCCGGCCATAATTCCAAGCCATTTGGTTCGAATCCCTTCCTGCACAATCATTCATTCAAAAACAACTCTTATCAATTATCATTCATATACAACTCTTATCATTCATATATTCAGCACTCGCAACACTCCTGCAGTTCGATCATTCAGAAACCTGTAACTTCATTTGCTCAACTCATAAACAACATCACCAACTTTATTCCTTCTCCATTGCAGCAACACCAACTCTTGTTCTCTGCAACTTCTTTTGCAATTCCAGCTGAAACCATTACACTGCCATCTACTTTATGAGCTCAGCAACACCATCTGAATCTTCCATCCACCATCACATCTCTTCAATTTTATGCTTTCTGATTCACCACATTGCGACAAACCGCTTTCATATCTCCGAACAGACCAATTACTAGCAGCAAATCCATTGCACAAAAACTCTTCTCAAGAACAATATCCCTATCTCTCAATAACAAATCACAACATCTCAATTTTTTCCCTGATATCTTCTTCAGATTCTTCAAACCCTAACCTTCTCCCAATAGATTTGTTGAATCAATTTCACCAAATTTAGATTCATCTCACCCATCTTCAGGACTGCAACAACATTTCTAATTTCATATTATTTAAACAAAATTGCTAATTGAATCGCTTACTGAAACTCCCATTTGATTGATTCTGTCATGAATCAAAATTGAAACCCGAAGATGGATCGAAACCGTAATATAACTTCTCATTTAAAACCTCAATTTTTCAAAACATCAAAACCCTAACTAAATACAAATTGTACCATAACTAAATCCAATTTGTCTCTGAAAAAAATAGTGTAGATTCTGAAGAATCGAGACGGCTGTAGCAGAGGAGAAGAATTCGTGTCTTGTTTGTGGGAGTCCTGGAGGCGGAAGAAGTGAAGTAGAAAATAATTTTGGTAGTTGGGGAGACGTTTTTGGTAATGTAAGAGGCTAAAACGGTAAACTACAATACTAATTAGACTTTATTTAATTTTTATAATAATTATCAAACGGAAGTCAAACACTACCCTAGTCAACGTGGGTCAACGTTTTTTTCAAGTACCAAACGCCAAGCTGGATAAATGTTAGATCAAACTCAAAAGTTGGACAAAACATGAGTACCAAAAACAAAATAACCCCTTTTCTTTTTATTACCATATTTTAAATGAAATTCTAAACGATAATATTTTTCTTTTTTTAATGAAAACAGGAAGCTCCTAAATTTTATTTATTAGACTACCTCATTCGAATTGTAGTTTGAAGGATTACAATGATCAATTAGATCAATAAACAGGGCAATACAGATAGTACAAGATACACAATCGAAACTTAAAGATTCGAGATATGAAAATCGTATTAAACTTCTGCATCCCATTGAAAGATTGGAAATCCTTATAATAGTTTTAAACTATTTTGTTTCTTGATCATCAAAGATATCATATGCTTCCGTAAAAAGGAAGTAACATGCCCAAATTAATTTCTTTAGAAACGATCTCCATATCTGACGAAGTAGATCGTTTTTATTTCGAACATGCTTGATAACAATTCAAATCCAAGTCCACCAAAAAAACCTAATTAGAGAATATGAAAACAAGTCTTGATAGTATTGTGAAACCATCAGACCGACCAGAAAACCGTAAAAATTATTTAGAAACAAATATTTTTTTATTGGAAAATAAATATATACAAGGAAACAGACTCGACCCGGTTCGATAAATTTGAAAAATCAAATCAAAACCGGACGAATCAAGGATCTAAGTTTTGAAGAAAGTAGTTATTTTTTCTCCCTTCTTTGGTTCAGAGAGAAAAGAGAGAGAAAAGGGGAGGGTTGCCTTAAACGATAATCTTATCGATAAAAGGAAACGAAAAACAAAAAATAGGGCCAGAAGAGCATAAGGCCCGACCTCCAAGAAAAGAACACAAAAAAAAAATCGAAAAAATATAAGCTCTTCTATAAAGCAACGAAATATACTTTCAAAAAGATTTAAATTCCTTGAATTGTATAGAATACCTATATGTTAAGATAAAATTATTCTCTAAACAAGAAACTAAATATACTAGATTAAGATTACAAAGCTCCACACATAATTGATACTGACTAGATCTAATGGAAATCACCATCAGGATTTGACTTATAGATGGTTGAGTAAATCTTTAATCTTTTATAGATAATCGGATTTTATCAAAACTGATCTACCCGTACGCATCCAAATCTTTTTGGTAGTCATTAGTTAAAGCTTTAACAAATGCATTTGAAACCTTTGATGAAAGTTTAGCAGTTGAATAACAAAACCTTAAACGAATCGCCACCGCCACCAACTAATTATTTCAAATGCACCAGTCACACATATTGATGAAACAAACAGATATATGATAAAAAAAATAAAAATAAAAACCTCCCTAAAATTTTTCAAGTCATAATGAGAAAGCTTCAAATTTCAAATCTCTAAATCGGGTTTCTTATAAAAACAGGATTATAACAAAAAGCTATTAAAACAATAACTTAAAAATATGCAGGGAAATCTATTCTCGGATCTGATCAAAGATCAGACCCGAACAAGAAGACGCCTATGTTTTTCTTTTTCCCGTCAATGTTTTTCTTTTTTCTTTTAGGAGAGAGATAAAAAGGAATATAGATCATCAATAGGTTCATTAAATACATGATTACTTACTCCTCAAAGAAGTGGAAGTAGAAAAAAATACATGATGGAGGGGCATGTGTAAACTAATCTCTAGTTACATGTTCGTTAAATACAAGTTGACACAACTCATGGGATATATAGTCGATAGGCCTAGGAACTACAATAAACTTAATGTCTATAAAGCTGTGTCTCTTGTTTCTAATACACCGAATAGTTTCTCTAATTATTCCAGGGATATCCTAAAACTCACCAGCGATAGCACCAGGGATATTGGAGATATCTCCTTCTATGATAAATTTTGATAATTGAAGTTTATTTGTCAAGTAAACAACGTGATCATATGCATAAGCCCCAGCCTAAAAATCTGTCGCGACTGTCAAAAGCAATGGATGCAACAACACCTTGGTTAGTAGAGAAAGATGCATCAATATTGATCTTGAAATAAAATTTCTTTGGTTTTTGCTGATGATCATTTAAGGATATAGTTGGGTATATATCCATAGGATGATGACTGAATAAACTGAAGTCTTGAAAGGACAGCTTAATAATCATTGGAAAAAGTATCATTCTTGAAAATCATATCATCATACGATTTCTAAATATTCCAAAGGATAGATGAACCCATTGGAAATTCTGATATGCATCTTCTTTTAAAAAGTGTTGTATGATAATTATCGGATCACTACTGTCAGAGATATTTAGAAATCTGGGAGACATATCAAAAATCATTTTAGAACAGTGATTTCTGGAGAGAAAAAAATGTTATATAGTTACTTATGGCCATAAAAAGTGCAACTGACATCGATGTTGTTAACAAATTTGAAGATATTAAAACTCAATTGTAACTTCATTATGCAATAGCTTCCATGTGAACACCTGAATTCTAGGAGATATGTTTTATAACAGAAATAGGTTGAATATCATTTGCTAGAAATTTACAATGAGATTTTGCAGTAAATTTCCCAGAATTAATTTTAGACCAAACTAAGTATCTTTAGCCACCTCTTTTTTTAAAAGTATTTGTAAAAGAAACCAAAATGAGAAAATACTTGTTGCAATTGTTGATGGTGGTTTTTAGTTCAGGACTAAAATTGTAAAACCCTGTATTTAATGCGTCGTCGTTTTGCAAAGAAGCTAAACCATTTAAGAGTGATGAGTGCCCAGGACTCTTTACTTACATATGTATTGAACAATTCAGTATATGTATATAAAATTTATCCAGAATGGTACATGTAACAACAATCCCAAATATTCTATAAATTTTAGTAAACTCCCGCTTGCATTATTCACTAATGTACAGCCTGTCGATTATTTTCCTATGTTATGTTCCCCAGCTGAACTCTTAATATTGGCACGACATGACAATTACTTTTCACTCGCAGCGGAGTAGCATGAATTTCCCGAAGTGTCAGTATTAAGATCTGCATGAAAATACTCAGGAACACGCAAATTGTACCACTCTCTGATAAAGAGATTTCTTGTGCCAATGTACAGATAATTTATCGAAAATTGTTTTATTTTGTGTCATCTCACGAAATCCAATTTTCTAACCTAATTTTACCTATCTGCAAAAATTAGGTTTTTGCGCCTCGAGCGATATCTCGAATTCTATTGGTCGAGACCAAACCTAGATAAGCTAGGAAATTAATCCGCCATGGATTAGTAGGAGCAAGATCTTACCAAAATCAGGAAACAAGAAATAAAGAGGAACCGCGGAAAGTAAGAGCAGTGGCAAAAGGAGGCGTGGCCGCGCCACTTGGACGACCGATTGGCTTCAGCAGGCGCCACCTATGGCCGGCTGGCCACGTTCCATATTGCTGCTTGTCGGAACCCCTTTCCCATCGACCAATCAGATCGCTTTAAACCCGCCACACACACTTTTAAATAAAAATGGAAGTTGGCTGATCGATGCGCCTAAATTCCTTAAGGAATTTAATATAGACTGCCCATGACAGTCTTAAAACGATCACCGTCGTACGATTTGGCCACTCGATTTATCAAGCTTAGCCGCTCCCTAACGCGACCGGAAAAGCATCACCATACACACCGGCGGTCCCACTACTTGGCCAAACGGAATTCTTCCAACTCGCAAGCAGAGCCACCAAAAGTTTACCCAAAGTAGGTTGGTCGCGCGGCATTTTAAAACCTAAATTAAATCAACCGCATCCATTAACTGCCGCAAATCATCTCGGACGCCCAACCTCGCTAGATGAATTGGCCGGCCTAACTCCTATTTTAGGTAGCCAATAAGATGAGGCCATGTTCAACGGACACTCCCCTTCCATAAGCCGTGATCGGCTAAGCCACGACCTCCCCATATGGATCCCAAACGATCGTCCAAAAGGTGATGGTCGAGCCGCTTACATGAATTTCAAGGCAGCCATTAACTGCCGCAAATCATCTCGGTCGTCCAATGAGATGTCACCATAGTCGCCAGCCATCACTCTCTTATAGAGACCGACCGGCCTGCCTTTGGCGCGCGTGAATGGCTCATGGAAGCTTCATGAAAATTCTCGGTCACGCTTCCTTTAAGATATTAAGCTCTGCGACTGATTTAAGCGAGCTTTATACAACGATGCTTTACATGCATCAATTATTTTGAGCTGGTTGCTTAAAAGCGATGCTTTACATGCATCAAATACATACGACATTTTATGAGTATCAGCTTCACAAATAACTTAGTTATTTAACCTAATAGTGTCACATGCTATTCTTTGTGGAAAGCTTCATGACTTGGCTCGTCACACATGACTACCCGCTACCTAACTTGCGCGTGATTCGTCAGAATAATTAGGTCTTGCAAACAAGACCCACTCAACAACCTGCTGCATATTTTCCACGAAAATACTCGAGACATCAAACATGTCACAAACTGGGGGATGCTCACTGGGGTATTGGTATGGCGGCTTAGAGCGTGCATCATGCAACGCGCCCATTACGAGAAAGTGTCAGTAAAGGGCGAACGGTTAGTAGCAGTAAGAAAGTAGTGGGTATAAGGCTTACCATTCTTCCCTCATGATGAAAACGTGATGATCACCACTTTTTACATAACTCCACTTCTCCACTACTTAACTGTCTCCACTTCCTACGAGATCAGGGGTGCTCAATCATGACTTGTATAAATAGGTTTTCAACCTATTTCAATCAACAACAGAGTTTTTGGTTATCAACACAAGTATCCAGAAAAATACTAAGAACTGATAGCTTGCATTCCGCAAACCAGTTCCATATTCTGATACAAGTCATAAAATAACCACACCTTCAAAATTAACCACTCTGATCTCAACACCTTCTTCGCTTCCCTTCCTAAGATCAACCCTTCTGCTTCATTTTGTGACCGAAGCAAAACTGGAACAACCATTTCTTGTTTAGGCCATAATTGTACAGATTGATCTCTCGAATCTAAAGTACTCCCGTGCAGTGCATTTGTTTAGGCTTTAGATTCGTTTCTCGGAGGCACACCCAAATTTACCAAAACCAGCCGAATCAGTTTTTACCCTAAAACAACAACAAAGGAGAACTCCAAATTACTGTATAATTAATTTATTGACCTTAAAAGTGTAGTTCTCATACCTCTGTCACCTTTGTGTTTATGTATTTTCTTCCAACCTACAACATGTAATGTTTTATTTTTTTAATCTGCATTATGACCCCATCAAAAAGAATATTGAATTTTCTTTATCTGTTGTATCACACCTTTAGGTGGTAATCATGTGCCAATGAAAACAACATAAAAAACATGAATCGAAGAAAGATTGGTTTTAGACAGAATAGTTCTGCTAACATCAGTCAAATATTAGTGTTGCTTCTATCCCCATTTTAATATTAAAGTTTTAAGGAAATCAATAATATTGACTCTATGATCACTTTGAAGATGATAGGCTCCCAAATATTTTTCATCCACCTGCATTTATTTTTCATCCTGTTGATGGTGGTTTTTAGCTTAGGGTTAAAATCGTAAAACCTTACATCTGACATGACGTCACTAGGATCACTAGCGCATTTATTGAATCATTCAACACGCCTACGTAAGAACTACCAGGGTACCTTTTTTTTACATATATATGTGTCATGTTCCACGATAGAACCCTTAGTATTGACCGACATCACCTTTGTACACCAAAACCTAAATTCTTATACCACCGTGCCAATGGCAAACCATGCCATCCACATCTCCGCGCCAAGGCATGTCAACCATGCCAGCCGCACCACCGTGCCAATGGAAAACCATGGCAGCCATGTCTCTGCGCCAAGGCATGCCAACCATGCCAGCCGCACCACCGTTCCAATGGAAAACCATGCCAGCCACGTCTCCGCGCCAAAGCATACCAACCATGCCAGCCGCGCCACCGTGCCAATGGCAAACCATGACAGCCACGTCTCCGCGCCAAGGCATGCCAACCATGCCAGCCGCACCACCGTGCCAATGGAAAACCATGCCAGCCACGTCTCCGTGCCAAAGCGTGCCACCCATGCCAGCCGTGCCACCGTGCCAATGGAAAACCATGCCAGCCATGTCTCCATGCCAAGGCATGCCAACCATACCAGCTACACCACATGTGCCAATGACATGCCGTGCCAGCCACACCTCCGCGCCAAGGCATGCCAACCATGCCAGTCGCGCCACCGTGCCAATGGCAAACAATGACAGCCACGATTCCATGCCACAGCCATGTCGGCCCCGTTACATGCCGCTGGATGCCAAAACGAAGAGTTGCAACAATCAATGGCCACCCTTCCATCTGAGATGCAGATCTTAGCCGTCCAAGGTCGCCATCCAACACATGGTAACCTTTAGCCCAATGCCAAAACCCTAGTTTTGGCCACGCCTAAACCGCGCCAAGGCATGCCAACCATGCCAACCATGCCACATGTGCCAATGGCATGCCGTTCCAGCCACCTTGTCGCGCCTAAACCATACCATGTCGGCCTTCCATTCACGGCTGCCAAAACGAAGGCGTGCGACAATCAACGACCACCCTTCCATCTTAGATGCAAATCTTAACCATCCAAGGTCACCAACCAACGCATGGTAACCTTTGGCCCAACGCCAAAACCGCGCCAAGGCATGCCGACCATGCCACATGTGCCAATGGCATGCCGTGTCAGCCACCTTGCCGCGCCTAAACCATACCATGCCGGCCTTCCCCTCATGGATGCCAAAATGAAGGCGTGCGACAATCAACGACCACCCTTCCATATTAGATGAAAAACTTAGTCGTCCATGGTCACCAACCAACGCATGGTAACCTCGAGTTCACATGGTTTGATGATTTATCACCAGCTAAAGATATTTGATGGACTCCCCTAGGGTTGGGTTGTGGTTGATTATGAAACTTTCATTTTTCTCTCATTGTCTCATTTATATGACTAACCTAGGTTTTCAACTCGGAAATAGCCTGAGAGTTAGCTTGTACCATCTTTTTATTTTCATCTAATCCTCGTGCAACTGATTGCTAAAATTCTAAAGTGTTCTGAGTTAACAAGGCAAGAGACTCTTCTAAACTCATGATTTTCTTATCTGAAGGGATCTGAAACTGTGTCGGAGCTGAAAGATTCTTAGTATAGCCAAAACCTGGGGGAACCTGAGAGTTACTAGACTAACCTTGATTCTGGCCCTTAGACCAAGAAAGGTTGGGATGGTTTCTCCAGTCAGGGTTATAGGTTTCTGAATATGGGTCAAACTTATGACGGTTATCGAATCTAGTGTTGTTATAAATAGCATTGGCTTGCTCCTCAACAGTATGGCCTTCCCAAAAAGGCTCTATTCTACCACTATTACCACTAGAATGACCTAATTCTAAAGCTTCTAACCTTTTTGCTATGGATGCTATTTTAGCATCTGACTCATAAGATCCTTCTACCCTATTGACCTTTCCTCTACTTAGAAGAATTGTTTTCTGGGGTTCCCTACTATTTTCCCATTGTTGGGTCTTATCGGCGATTTCATTCAAAAATGTCATTGCCTCATCAACATTTTTATTCTCAAACCCACCTGTGCATAAAGAATCAACCATGGTTGTTGTTGAATAATCTAAACCCTCGTAGAGGATCTGAACTAACCTAACCATATCTAAACCATGATGAGGACATTGAGATATTAATTCATTGAACCTTTCTAAATACCTATATAAATATTCTCCCTCTTATTGAGCAAAAGTACAGATTTGTGTCCTAATAGACGATGTTTTGTGCCTTGGGAAAAACTTCTGTATAAAGGCGGATATAAGTTGGTCATACTTTTCTGTGCGGAAGACCCATACAGAAAACCATTGATCTTATATCCCAAAAACTGGATTCCAGATCATGGAATATATTCACCAGTTTTGAGCAATAACTTCTCTAGAAGAATATGTCATTAGAGTTAGCTACTATCTCCATCTAGGGTTACTTACTATCTCCATCAAAGTTAGTTTTTTAAGTTCTTATGGCCTCGGTGATTCCATCACCAGGCATATTTGTATGTCACTTTGCTAATATCATTTTGATCAAGCTTTTAATAAAATCCTTTAAATAATTCCCTTTAATATGTTATCATATATCAGTCTGTATCCGTGAGCATATATTTCCTCTATGTTTAACATTCCATATATTTAATAACTAGGGCTTTCTTGGAAGTTAAATATTTTTCTTGGATTTTTATTTTAATCTCCAATTTTGAAAAGAAAGGTCGTCCATATACAATTATTCTTGAATTATTCAATTCAGGAATATCGGGAATTCAGTAAACTAATTTAATTTTCACATGCCCAAATTATTCATTGCATCAATTTTTTGACCAGGCTTTATCATAGCATGTTTCACAGTTGTAGAAAGCAACCATTTGATATACTTAGCTTTTCTTGTTGAGACATGCATTATCTGGTTATGAATCCTTATAGTATCTACTTTAGATCGAACAGGACCTTAATGCAATAGTGCAGTCAGAACAATCTCAAGGTTTTTAAGTTACAATGAATAGCGATCATCCAGTATATGTCATTCTTCCATCTATCTTGTTTCAGACTATTATCCGAAAAAATTGAATTTATCATGCCATAGGTGGATGAGCATATTCAATAACTTGATCAATATCTGAGAAAATTTGATGAAGAGCAAAGACGAGGTACTCATATCCTTTTTTTCTTCATTTTTTTTTCCTTCAAAATTTCTGAATGCTGGGTAGATTGGCATGTCACCATCCAACATCCATGTTGTGAGTCACAGAAGTATGACCTTAATTACATGGAAATATGGCTTTTGACAGAGAGAGATGTTTCCCCATGTCGCACCGATTCGTCCCTCCAAACGAAGAAAAAAAAACGACCAAAAAAAAAGACAAAGAGAGATGTTGCAGATGCTTCTCGAACAACTGTCGTGAACCCTGATACTAGTGTGAATTCTGGCGATACTGGTACTGGTAAAGGAGGACGTAAGAAGTATGTATCTTTATGTTAGAGCACTGCTCGGTCGAACTCGCATGTGTTGCTATCTCAAGCAGGTTTGTCAATGTTAGTGATCAAAACTATAAGTCTTGATTTCTAGTCTACTATACCTAAGTCTCGGACTAGGATAGAAAGTGTAATTGAGCTCAAGAACTCCATGGCAATCATCATACAAGACGAAGAACTACTCAAGGAACTGGTGGAACTTCATCGACTAAAAGGTATGTGGATACTTGAACTTATCTATCACTCAAAAGTCTATCTACTCTATCTCATATTTTGAGACAAAATTCGTTTTGCTATATAGACTTTGATTATACACATTTTCTATTTCGAGTCGAGTTTATCTCGCCTATCTATTGGTCGAAATACGTGTTGGTAAGCTTTCGCTTTGGTCAAGTTCGTCTTTACCTAGTGACGAAAGTCATGTTATGTTTCAATCACTTTAAAAATTGCTTTGACGAAAAATGGTTTGTGAATAACAACTATATAACGTCCTCTAAGAATGTTTCAATGATTGAAATGGGAGTTTAGATTATATAACCAATGTTGGATATAAGCATTGTGTGGTAACACATATATGTATAAGTCCTTATTCCTTGAACCAAAGTATGGGTACTTTGCTGATCAGGAAAACTGGAACAAGAGTTGTGAACTCAGTCCGCGAACTGGAGGAAGTTCTCATCCGGAGAATATCTGCTGGAGTTTGTGAACTCCTTCCGGGAACTTAAGTCCGCGAACTAAGTCTGCGTACTTGAGTTGGTTATATCTAAAGACGATTATTTGTGAACTTATATTTATATTAACTAAGGAATGCAATTTGCAAACCGTGACTATAAAGTTCATGAATCGATTCGAGTGAATCAAATCGTTTTTGCTTCTATTGTGTCTTGTATACTTCTATAAGATTTATACAATTGAACAACTCTCTAACTAGTTCATTTGAGTCATTTGAACTAGTTATGGTGAAGAAGAATATGGTTGATATGAAAGTGCTCATATGGCTAACCATTTGGTTAACTATTGTTGAACCAACAAATGTACATGTTTGGGTACGGTTACACAAACCAAATTCGTGCATTTCATTTGTGTGTAACAAGCTAAGTTTTCGATCCAACGGTTGAAAGATATTATCTTGAATATAATCAGGTTTTCATCTAACGGTGAATATTGAATGCTTTGTTATTAAGCTAACATTGATTGCAAACCCTGATTTGAAAGACTATATAAGAGAGAACTCTAGCAACTGGGAAACCTAATACCCACACCTCCTGTGTGATACTAGTTGTATAAGCTAGAGTCGATTCTCCTTTAACCTTAGGTTTCTTATCGAGAACCTGTAGGTTAACGACTTGAAGACTTCATTGGGATTGTGAAGCCAGACCGATACTACTTTCTTGTAGTTGTGTGATCTGATCTTGCTGATTCTATCATGTTAAGTACAATCGTAACGATTGGCTTGAGATTAATATCTCTGATAGGCAAGATATAAAAGTAGTCACAAACATCTTCGTTTCATCGTTTGTGATTCCACAATATCTTCTTTCGCCGCATCGATTAAGATTATTGTGAGGTGATTGATAATACTAGGATAATCTTCGGGAATATAAGTCCGGTTTATCAATTGGTTCCTGTTCACCTTGATTTATCAAAAGACGGAACAAAACTTGTAGGTATTTCTGTGGGAGACAGATTTATCTATTATCGTAGACTTTTCTGTGTGATACAGATTTGTTTATTATAGTCTTCGACTTTGGGTCGTAGCAACTCTTAGTTGTGGGTGAGATAAGCTCAGGGAATCAAGTGCGTAGTATCCTGCTGGGATCAGAGACGTAAGGAGCGCAACTGTACCTTGGATCAGTGTGAGATTGATTGGGGTTCAACTACAGTCCAGACCGAAGTTAGTTTGTAGTGTGCTAGTGTCTGTAGCGGCTTAATACAGTGTGTGTTCAATCTGGACTAGGTCCCGGGATTTTTATGCATTTGCGGTTTCCTCGTTAACAAAATTCTGGTGTCTGTGTTATTTCTTTTCCGCATTATATTTTGTTATATAATTGAAATATCACAGGTTGTGCGTTAAGATCAATCAATTAGAATATCCAACCTTTGGTTGTTGATTTACATTGATTGACACTTGAACATTGGTCTTTGGTACCGTTCAAGTTATTTCACATAATAATCAGGCTCACGGATTTCTATCTGTTCGATTTGCTGATTACATTGTGAAATAGAGATATTAGAACTTTTTGATATACTTTATTAAGATTGAATCTAGTTGATTCTCTTGAAAGTATATTGGAGTTAGTCCATACAAATTGCTAATCGAAATATTGGGTGTGGTTGTTGTACCCCACTTTTTCACTTTCTTTCTTTGACGTTTATCCTTCTAAATGTTCGAAATTCCAGTAAAGTAGTACTGCTCAGGTACACTAAGCTTGTAGTTGATGTAGGTTTGCATATTCCATTTTTCTAGTATCATCATGCTATTTAATGGTTATCAACCTCGAAAGATGTAATTCTATTACAAAATCTTACATGATTCTGTCTCTCTTAAAAGCAATTCGAGTATGTGAGCTGACCACTCTTGCAAAAGAATATTAGTTTATAATAACAGATATGAAACGTCGACCTCGTTAAATAGTTTGATTAACAAGCTTTTTGTACGTATTTCGTAGGCAGTGGAAAACATTTTTATCTTCTTATCTATATATTCTTGGCCTTACTCCTTTTCTAATCTATTTTATTCTGTTGCTGCAAAACATCTTAGTTAGTTTCCTTGAGTTGCATCTGACATTACTTAATGCAGAACTCGCTCAGCAGCCGCAGCAGCAGCAGAAGTAGTGTACCAGCAGAGACACCAAGCATGGATCTAGATTTGCCAGTGGATCCAAATGAACCCACATACTGTTTTTGCAACCAAGTTAGTTTCGGCGAGAGTAGTACTAAGATGGGTGACCTCTTGGGAAGTCCTCGTGTTGATTTCCTTTTTAAAGAGAAAAAGCAAAATTTTAGGGTTTGGTCCGACTTTCTCTCTCCTGTTCTCTCTTCTTCCTCGTTCTTTTTTCTGCACTTTTTTGTGCCTCCCATGGAGGAACATTTTCGATCTTTACCACCTGATATACGAGTGAAACCTCATACGAATATTAACTTTAATCATCAAAAGAATCGTTCCCGTTCCAAGTCGAGAACAAGAAAAGATTTCACCCAGCAAAATTCGAAAAACCCAGCTGCTACTGTAGCAAACAATCCAAACAATGATGGTTTACCCGAAATAGGCAACAGATCCATCAATGGAGGCAGATCTGATGTGGGTATTCGCTTATATGCTACCATAGTCAAGAAAAGAAGCCATGAGATGTCATCTATAGATGCAGATTCACTATCATACCCCCCTGTTCGTTCCTCAACAGGTGAGATTGTAATTAAAATTCCAAAAGATTTAAGTTCTCGTTCTAAAGAAGTTTGGAAATATAGTCTTGTGGGTCGCTTCAATTTCAGAACCCTTGGTCTGCAATTTGAGGAAGCTAAGCAGATCTTGTGTAATCAATGGAGTCTAACTGGCCAAGTTCAGTTCATCCCATGGGTAAGGGGATATTTCATTATCAAGATGTTCAATGAGGCAGATCGTAAGCGTGTCAGCTATGAAGGTCCTTGGAAGGTTAAAAATCAACTGCTGAAGGTGTTGCCATGGACTCCCATGTTCAACCCTGAGTCGGAAAAGAATTCAAGAGTTGTTGTTTGGGTTCGTTTCCCATATCTGCATCTTGAATACTGGGAGGAAGAAATTCTGTTCAGAATTGCCCGGGGTCTTGGCAAGCCAGTTGCTGTCGATCCTAGAACTCTAAAGCACGAATATGGGTACTTTGCTGCTGTGCTCATTGATATAGACTTCTCCAAACCGCTTGGTAATATTATCATATATGATGAGGAGTTGCCTAAGGGTTTCTATGTTGATTATGAGATCTATAACAAACCTGATTTCTGTGAACATTGCAAAACAATTGGGCATGTGGAAGAAAATTGCAGAAACAAGAAGTATAAGGACTTGAAGAGGATGTATGACCAAGAAACTGATCAGGTGAAGAGAGCAACTCTGCAAATTGAATTGGATGAGCTGAAAAACGTTTGGAAAAAGAAGGAATACACGAAGTCAACTTGGCAGGATAAAGATAAGATGACTGAAATCACTAAAAAACCAGCTTCTGGTGTGGGTTTTGAAGGGATACATACGCTTTTCCCTAGTGACTCTGCTAGCTCTAATGGGGATGAAGTAGAAATTGTTGATACTACAGCTCAGAAAGACCAGGTCGTTGATACTGCAACTCAGCAAGTGCAGGTTGGTGCTGTAGATGATGTTGATGTAGATGATGTTGTTGTAGATGAGGTTGCTGTAAATGATGTTGTTGTAGATGCAGCTGCTGAGTCTTTGCCAGACGCTGCAAGTGTTGATGGTGAGAACAATAAGGGAGCTGATGCTTCAAACTTAGATAAAGAGGAAGAATTACTCTTTGTCTTCTATGAGGAACAGAAGAGGAAGGCGATTAACTTGGCAAGAGCTGCAGAGTTAGCTAAAACAGAGCAGGGTTTGGATTTAGCTAAGCTTCAGAACGTGAGAAGATCAATCACTGAGAAGAATCACCATCCTGAGCCAAGGAGTTCTGAAATACAAGACGTTGTTGTTCCAGCTACTGAGATTGCAGTCACAGCAGATACAGATTCTCTGAAAGAGCATATTGAAGGTGTAGGTTTTAGCTCCCTTGCTAAAACAGCTAGAAGGGTTTCTCCTATCAAACCTGCCGAGCCTCTTGTGGTTTCTAATAATTTCTTGATTGGTGCTGATGTGGTGACAATTGATTCTGATACCTTACAACCTGTTCTACAATCTAGTAGTGCGACCAGCTTGGTGGAAGATGAGACTGCAGTTTTGGAGTGGGGGGCTGCCAAAGATGAGGAAGATAGAGTCAAAAAAGATCTGGCAGGGAAAAAGAAGTTAGCAAATATGGCTAACAAGAAGCCAAACAAAGCTGTAACGAAGAAAAAAACTAGCAAGCAAGCTAACAATTCTGGCAAGGGGGAGGAAAAGGGTTCGGCAATCCCTTCTACAAACTTGGTTATTTAATGCGTGTCTTCTTTTGGAATGCTCAAGGCTTGGCTAAAGATGGTGCAAAGGCCAAGTTAAAAGAGCTTCAGAATTTGCACAAACCAGATATTATTTGTATTGCAGAGGCGCAGGTTTTCTGCACTGCTCGTTTTGTCAGATCTTTGAGATTGGTCGACTTCTCTGAGGATGTTGTTACGAGTGAGTCTGGTGATGATAAAGACAATATTTGGGTTATGTGGAAGACTTCGTTAACAAGACCGGTCATTCTTTCTTCTTCCAAACAGGTTATTACCATTGAAGTGGAGGGTAATATTATTACAGCAGTTCATGCTTCTTACAACCCAGTCACAAGGAAAATGATGTGGCGTCAATTGGATTTGGGCTCTACTTCGCTTCCTTGGCTGGTTTTGGGAGATTTCAACTGTGTGTTACGCATGGAAGAAAAGAAGGGTGGAATTCCAATCAAAGAGGTTTATATGAATGAATTCACAAGTTGGATTTCAGATAATAGTTTGGTGGAGGTAGACTCTTTGGGCAAGAAATACACCTGGTCTAACCGCCAGAAAGGTAGTAGAAGAATTGTTTCCAAACATGATAGAGCCGTGGTCAATGATGCTTGGTTCTTCAAATATGATAATTGGAGATGTAAGGCTTTGCCTAGAATCTGCTCTGATCATTCTCCTCTTATTGGTTTTGCTTTTCAAAGTCCAAGACCGAAAAGAGCTCCTTTTAGAATTCAGAAAATGTGGATGTCGCATCCAAGTTTTATGAACTTGGTTAAAGATACCTGGAATTTGAGTATGGTTGGTGCCCCTCCTTTTGTATTTTCCAGCAAGCTTAGAAGACTTAAAGATGTGTTGAAAGTTTGGAACAGAACGGTGTTTGGAGATGTTCAGTTTAGATTGAAACAAGCAGAGCTTAAGCTGGACGCAGAAATGGACCTGCTTGATTGTGATCCAGCTGATGAATTACAATTCACTAGGGTGGACGATGCCAAGAAAGCAGCTGATGATGTGAGGATGGACCTGACTTCTATGCTTCGTATGAAGTCGAGAGTTACTTGGCTGGAAGAAGGGGACCAAAACACTAGATTTTTTCACAATAGCATTCGCATGAGGAGAAGCCAAAACACTATCTCGGATCTCAAAGTTTCTATTAACTCTACTTTGTTTTTGCAGGATAACATTAAAGATTTTCTTGTCAATCATTACAAGGATAAGTTCAATGGTGGGGATACTTGTATCGATTCAAAGTTGTTTGATTTTTATCATGAGCGTATTTCTTCTCAGGAGAGTATTCTCATGGATGCCATCCCAAATTTGGAAGAGATTAGAGTTGTTGTGTTCGATTTGGGTGCTGACTCTGCCTGGCCCTGATGGATTCTCTGGGAATTTCTACAGAATTTGCTGGGATACAATTTCTGCAGACCTTTGCTAGGCTATTGTCAATTTCTGGGAGATGCGGAAAATTCCCAATGGAATTAACTCAAGTTTCATTGTGCTCATCCCTAAGAATAGCAAATCTGATGTTGTTAAAGACTTTAGGCCAATTGGCTTGAGCAATTTCTTTTTCAAAATCATCACGAAGATAATGGCTTCAAGGCTGAGCTTTGTGCTTAACAATTTGATTTCGGAGGAGCAAGTGGCTTTTATGAAAGGTAGAAACATTCATGAAAACATTGCTTTGGCTTCCGAGATGATCAATAAGATTAGTAGTAGCAGAAGGTATGGTAATATTGGCCTCAAACTTGATATTGCTCAAGCTTTTGACACAGTGAGTTGGGAGTTTATTGCTGAAGTTTTTCGCCAATATGGTTTTTCTGACAACTGGTGTGCTTGGATTCTTAGCATTCTCAACTCAGCCAAAATTTAGATCATGGTGAATGGTAGCCCGAAAGGTTTCTTTAGCATCTCTAGAGGTTTAAGGAAAGGTGATCCTCTTTATCCTCTGATTTTTGTTCTTATTGAAGATGTTCTGAGCCGTAATCTGTCCAAGCTCTTTGCTCGTCGTAGTATGCACTATATGGTCAGAAAGAAAGGTATTGCTCCTTCCCATCTGCTTTTTGAGTATGACATTCTTATTTTCTGCAGGGGAAATCTGCAAAGTCTTCAAAATCTGGTTACTATTTTGGGCATGTACAAAAGGGCCTCTGGCCAGTGTGTGAATTTTTCCAAGAGTCAATTTTACTATGGAGGTGGATCTAAATCGAGAGCTGTGGCAATTTCAAATTTTTTGGGAATGAGGAGAGCCTACTTCCCTGACAGATACCTTGGTATTCAGCTAAATCCTGGCATTGTTAGGATCATTCATGTTCTTCATGTGGTGGAGAAGATCAGGGACAAGCTTGTGGGTTGGAAAGGTCAGCTCCTCTCTTTTCAAGCTAGACTGGTGCTGATTAAGGATGTGATTTCGAGCTATATTATTCATTCCATGGCTGTTTATAAATGGCCACGTATGGCCATCAAGCAAGTTGAGAAGGCCATTAGAAATTTCCTTTGGTCTGGAGATGCGGAGAAGCGTAAATACTTCACAGTTCGTTATGACAGCTTGTGTTGCAAGAAGAGTGAAAGGAGGGCTTGGTATCAAAAAGCTGTTAGATGTCAACAAAGCAATGCTGATGAAGATTTGGGTCTCTATAAGAGATTCTGACAAGATTTGGGCAAGGTTTCTGGAAGCTAAATACTTCAAGAGTAATGGCAATTTGATTGACTACAAGCTGGGTTCGTCTGTCTTTCCAGGTATTAGATTGGTTTTCAATTTTGTGCAAAAACACACAAGATCAATCATAGGCAATGGTGAGAACCCTTCCCTTTTCTTTGATAGTTGGTGTGGTGATTTTTCGATTGCCAAGAAGCTTGGCATTTCTTCCAAAGGGCCTAAGGATTTTCAGGCAAAAGTGTGCAATATTATTGCCGATGGTATTTGGGCAATCTCTCAAGCTACAAGAAATTTGATGCTTCGTTGTAACATTTATGAGGATAACTTGCCAATTATTGCTGGGGGTGATGATTATAAGATTTGGGACCTGGATAAAAAAGGTGTTTTTTCGGTCAAATCTGCTAAGGCAGCTATCAACTCCCCAACTGATATCCATCCCTGTGCAGCTCTGTTCTCGAGAAAGGTGGTGCATCCTTCTTTGGGTGTGCAGTACTGGAAGATATGGACCAAGCAATGATGTGCAACTGATGACAACATCATTAAGAATACTGGGAGAAGTTTGGCCTCAATGTGACGCTTATGCCGCAAGAATTGTGAGACCTTAAGCCATATTACTTGGCACTGTGGTTTTTCTAGGAGGATCTGGGTTTGGGCTGCTGGTATCTTCAGTATCCAGCCGAACGAGGATCTAGTGAGTTCTTACCAGGATGCAAAAGGTCGTAGTAGGATGATTAAGGATTTGTGGTTGGTCACAAATCTTGCCATTGTCACGGAGCTGTGGAAGACTCGTAACAAGGCATACTTTGAGAATGCACCAATTCATTGGCTTGGTTTTAAGGGTCGGGTTTACCAAATGATCCGCGACAACTCAATTAGAATGAAGGGTCATATGTTCAACACTGTAGAAGATTTGAGGATTTGAACTATTTTCGGGTTCAACACAGGTCTTGCAAGATCTCTATCCCTCTTGAGATTAGATGGTTTCCTCCAAATCCGGATGAGATAATGATTTGCTGCGATGGTGCGTCAATGGGTAATCCGGGTCAAGCTGGTGCGGGGGTTATGTTTCGGGATGCTAATTCAACGGTGCTTGGCGTTCTTTGTGTTGGTCTAGGCTGGCAAACCAACTTCTATGCAGAGGCTTGTGCAATCATTTATGGTGCGTTGTTAGCTAAGATCTGGAAGGCCACCAACATTTGCATTCGTTCTGATTCGATGAGTTGTATCCAAGCCCTTGAGAAGGATGAATTGCCCTGGCAGCTGAGACAGAAATGGAGAGTGGCCAAGAAGTTTTTCTCCAATATTCGTTATATCCATAGCTATAGAGAGATAAATTTTTCTGCTGATGCTTTAGCCAAGCGAGCTTGTTTGCTGGCTGAAGATATCTTTGAATTCTATGAGGGTCGTCCGGGCTTCATTCTGCCTGTAGAATGGACTGGCCAAAGTTATTTTCGTTTCAATTAGTTCTTTCTGGCGGTTAGCTTGTTTTCGGCTGAGTGCTAGTCTGAACTCCCCCTGTTTTGCTTTTTAGCTTTTTGCTCAATCCATTTTTGACCGAGTAAAAAAAAAAAACAAGTTAGTTTCGGAGAGGATGGTTGCACGTGACAACCCAGATGTATGTAATACTATTTTCCTTGATATTTGTTTTTACTTTTAATCAAATTTGTTGACAAGTCTAACGTGGGTTAAGAAGAACAATGATTGGTCATACCCAAAGTTACATGGCGGTGTTGTTTATACCCCCATCATAGACAGAATCTAACCCCTTTTTCGTTTTAAATTCTCTTGATTCTAAATCCTTTTTCATTCAATATTCTTAGTGCAAGATAGAATGGTTTCACTTCGGTTGTGTTGGCTTGAGGGAACACCCCAGAGGGAAGTGGTATTGCTCGGATTGTGCTGGCTTGCAAAAGCGTTGGAAAGGCAAATGATTGTATAAAACACCATTCTGGTATGCCACATCAGTTATTTTAGGTTGTCACTCTGTTTCCTACAAGCTAATCTGTCTTTTTTCTTTTACAAAAATTACCGTCATCTAACATATTTATTTTTCTTGCAGATCAGAAAAAGTTTCGCTCTTCCAACTCCTCCTTTTGTTCCTCGAGATACGTGATTTGCAACCACTCCCATTGCCATCATCTTCGTTCAACTCTTCGCGTGTCTGTGTAGAAAGAGACTTGAATTCTTGTCAGTTGCGATGTACAAATTTGGTAAATAATGGTGTAATGAGGTTACTCCTTCATCTCCGAAATAAGTTTAACTATCCATGCCCAGCCTAACAAAAGAACATAAAAAATCCCATAAAGCTATCAAAGAGGGCCAAAAATTGAATAATTTTACGGTGGAAATATAGAGAAGATAAAGAGGCAGAGAAATTTTCTATTAGATTAGAAATCAACTGTGTTACATCCATATATACCTTTATATATAAGTAGAAAGAAGACCCTAGATAATATATTGGGCCGCACATCCATGGGCTACAAGCCCTACAACACTTCCCCTTGTGCGGTCCAGTAGAACTTCATATGCGGGGCTTCACATTTAGTGCTTTGAATATAGTTCTTCAAATGTCGTCCTCAGCTTGATGACTTGTGCCGAAATCAATTGCCTCATTAAAACTTTGACAAGGAAAAACCTAGTGGGATAAAACCTTGGTACAACTCTTCACATGTGATACTTCACATGTTATCTTGTACTTTACATGTAGTTCATCACATGAATACGATCTTCAAGGACCGACTAGTCTAAGTTAATTCCCTCGTTAAAACTTCGTCAGGAAAAACCCAGAGGGACAAAACATGAACTAGAGAAAAAGAGTACAATATTAAGCAAACCTATAACATAGTTGGACTCGAATATGTTGCCTCATTAAAACCTTGACAAGGAAAACCCAGTGGGATAAAACCTTGATGAAGGTAAAAGAGTACAACTTGACATATGCAAGTAAAGGTGATCCGTTGCAGATGATCACTTTGCTCTGTTGAAATTGACTAGTTGCTTCACAACTCTTAAGGCACAAAATCCTCGTGGGAAAGACAATAGACTTAGATGGGAAATTACATTCCCGGTGTTTGTTGTTGTCTCATTAAAAACCTTGCCAAGTAACAAAACCCTCTGGGGAAAAGCAACCTCGGTGAAGGAAAATTATTCAACAAACCATTAGATGCTCCTCCTGATGTCAGACAATTTTCATTAGTCTAATGCAGTCAAAAGGAGTTTATCACACTTTACTTTGGTGACTCGAATGTTTATAAGACCATGTTGTTGATTTTGGAAGTTATGTTGCTTATCGTACTATCGCGTTTCATTTCTTTGATTCAGATATTTTCAGTAATATCAACACGATCTTTATGTCTTCAACGTTCAACATACTTAATGTTTTCAGTGTTGTCTCGCTAAAAACCTTGTCGAGTAACAAAACCCTTTAGGAAAAAAAATTCTCGATCGAAGGGAAAAAGAGTACAACACAGCTTCAATTTCGAAGTAAAATATGTCGACATCATATCCTTGGATCCTCCCCCTGATGTCGGCATCTCACCCTGATTACTTTCAGGGTTGTTCCACACAGTTCCTTTAGTCATGTAATTTTTGAAACTGAATATCGATAATGACTTAGAAAATAGTCTACCATATCTCCCCTTGATTAATTTCATTGGAGAAGATATTATTGTTCCTTCATAATCAACAACCTTTGGATTGCAGTTCCTTTGGCAATCATTTTTATGTCTTTGCAGGGATAAAACAAAATCATGTCAATGGTTAATTTTAAGTACATGATTACATTCACTGTACATTCTAAAGACGCTGCGTTAGCGCCGAACTATATCTAGCTAACAAGTTCCATGAGGGTGTAAAATTTAATCGAGTATAGTACTATACTAAGTACAAAAATGCGTATATTGTACATAGATATGGGAATTTCATCTCCCAATACATCTTCGTCATCTTCCTTAAGATGAAATGGTGACTTACTTACATTTGAACCTCGACTAATCGTGGGAGTGCTATCAGGATGCATGTCTTTGTTAAATTGCCTGAGAACTTTAGACATATGCAAACTAGTGGAATAATATACCACAAGCTCAGTATTCAGTCGATTTTTCCCCATATTTTTCATCTCAAATTCGGATTTAAAATAGCTTTTAGGGTCTCTTATTACATCAAGAGTACCCATTACCTCTTTACCATCGATATAGATAGCTACAATTCCAAATCAGGAACTTTCTTGTGAATACGCAAGGAAAAATAACTTACTTGTCTATCCCCTCCAAATCAAATAGTCACTTAGGCGGGTATACCACATCCGCCTAATTGCTTCAATCTAAAAGTGAGCGTTCTATCTAACTGTAAACGCACTATGTGGTTTAGAGTCACTTGATTGGAAAACAAAAGGCTATCAAGTACTTTTGTAAATATCTTCTATCTCTTGATTCTTTCAGAGATACGCAACAACCACATACATGTGCTGCATTTCAAGTCATTTTGAAATTACCAAGCTAACTAAGTTGTGGACTATAAAGTTCATTACGAGAGAAGAATTCCAGGGCTTTGTGAGAAACCTCGCGCCACAAGGAGAGTCTTTATACTTTAAGACTGCTTTCTTCTCATTATGCTTTGTGAAAAATTAATCATGTATATCCAATAGGCTTTACACTTGGTTGGTTAGCACTACCACACCAAATACCTGTATATTAGTCAAAGAACCAAGTTCTACCTAGATTGTATAGGCCAAATATGTTATTTATTTGAAATTAATCAAAATAAAGCATCATTCGATCTCATTGTGCTCTGCTTCTGGAGCAACTATTTGTGGATTATATCATCATTGTGCACGCATGATCCTTCCATGACTCATGTGCATTCTCATAATCCGTCAGAATTTCATTGTTCTCTAGAATCATTTAAAACTTCGGAGCGTCCTCCAGTATTGATTCATGGACATAGTCAGAGACAATTAAATGAGATGATTTCATTAATGATACAAATTAGGTTGTGCCTTACTCATCTACTTCCTTTCTAGGTGAGCATTGATCGAAACTGGTGGTCTCTCCATCTTCCTTTATGGATCCACGGCCTGAACTACACTTCCACCAAGTGCAGTTGCAACACCTTAGTCTATGGTGTACCCCATACTGGGGATTTCTAACCTTGCAGGAATATTTGCAGCCGGTATGTGTGAACTTGTCACTTTAGCGACATCAGTGTACATTCTGATAATCGATTATTTTTTGTCACTTCACATTTACATTTGTGGAGTACAAGAATCAATATGATACACAGTGGGAACACACCATGACAATTCATGTTGTTCCCTTAGAAAATACGTTTTCTTATCTCCCCCTAATGACGATAAAACTGTCTTATTAAAATCACAACCCGCAAATCGCGGTAAGAGATCTCCTGCCAAAGGTTTTAAAAATGAGGATTATTGTTGGGAACTCATTTCCAACATGACTACTTAACAGTTTTGAAGACCTATTATAGTACGATGTGGAGTCGTAATGGCACATATATAGTACAAAAAAATGCGTAAGAACACGAATGTCAGGCTTAAATCCAGTTACCAACTGGTACGCAAAAAAGGCTGACTAATATTGGGTTTCAAAAACGAATTAAGTAAGATGCGGGTAATATTGCATATCCCCAAAGCAATAAAAGATAGGTTGGTACGCATAACCTATTCCTTAGACACCATCTGTGACCTTTGATGGTAGCCTCTGCGAGACCATTGGGTATAAGATGCTCTATATTGATCTTATTAAACATGCAATATTCATCAAGTCTTTTTGATGTAAATTATCTAGCATTAAAAAGGGTGCTTCACCTTTGCACTTTGCATTGTGTACGTAATATGTGCTAGGAGTTTTAAAAACGCAAATTTCTTGGGAACTATAACCAGTCCAAAATGTCAAAACATTCACCAGATCCATCAGTCACTTTAATGGTCCGCATTCTGCATGAATATTTTTCTAAATTTCACCTTGTTTTCTTTGTAATATGGAATTTTTACCATTTGCATCATAGGATGGTCTCGATCCTGTTTTACTGAAGACTTTGTAAAAATGAGTGATATGCTTTCTTACCTAAAAGCATAATGGGAAGGGGGTTGTGCATCTAGTAATTTAGAAAACACTTATTGAGAGATATGCCGTCACTTTGCATTCTGTCAATATTTTTCCCATTTTCGTTCACTCAAATAAAGTGATATTTGTATGAGTTCTTTCAAAACAATCATCATTTCACAACCAAAGTTTCTTTATGGTTATACCCAAAGCCTGTATGAGTCAGTTTCCAACATTTCATAGTCAGAGTCAATATGGATTCAATAATCCAAATATTATAGTGAATTACATTGCACTAGATTGACTCATTAGTTTCCCTAAAATATATTTCCTTCCAAATGTATTAGAGACTATAAAAGATGCAATCAATTACATTCTCATCATTTTGATGTTCCACATGATATCCATTTTCACGGATTACTTGGGAATTTAACAAGGTGTACTTATCTCTTGGTACATCTAGAGATTTTGCGACGTCTTTCTTCTATCTTGAAAAAAAAATGAGCTGTGCTGCGCTTGATAAGATAGTCAATTGGCCATGCAAAGTCTTTGTTGCCATTAAAGTTGATGTGAAAATTGGTTGCTATTATGATACACACATTACATTGTATATACCAATACCTATGATCATGTGCATTTCCAACTCTTTCATTTATGATGGGAGCTACAATTACATTTTAGTTGATCCCATACTCGATTGATACTTGTGTATTGGTGTTATTACTACCAAAGACAAAAGTACATCTTTGTCTCATGATACTTATGCCCCTTTTCACATGATTTATATGAGTCGGTACGTATAACCCTCATTACTTCGAGGTTCTTTCCATTTTTAATTTTTGCTATTTTTAGCTTAATTTGAGAAATTTCTTTATCTCAATAGGCCAAGAGAATCTCACTACACATGTCAACCATTTACTTTAGGTTGAATATATACTAAAGATAGTTCTCTTGTTGTCATACTTCAACATGTACTGGTTCGTTAGTATCATGGATGAAATAAATAAATGGAAATTTTCTGACTCATATAATCTTTTGTGAGTTCTTCCACAAAAATTGGAATACATGTGATTTTATTTGAACGCATCTTTTGAAACGACCGACTCTTTAATAGTCGAGCAAGCGGATTACATCCCACAGAACATTCAAATTTGGGCAGAAAATATCAAGTACACAATAATGGTGCTCAAGTACTTTTAAACCCCAAATAAATATATTTGAATCGAGTTGGTACAACCAATTGAATAAAAGATAAACATCATTCAACCATAGCCAACATCATTTCAAATGAACAAAATAACAAAAAAACCAAAATTCTTAATGGTCGAGGTCAGCAATCATAATTTAAATTGACTGTCTATATAATACGAGCTTATCTTAAGGAAAAAAACAGAATTAGACATGTTCTAAAAATAGATGAATAAGCCTACCAAATATTCAATGTAAAAACCCACGTTAGCTACATATCTCGTATTTTGGTTCCATCTAAACATACACAGAACCGGAGCCCATGCGGACGTGCAGGACCAACCACAAAAACGGAACAAGATAGGTTCGGGCCTGGTTGGAACAAATCGGACAGAGCTGGTTCGAAATAGTTCAGAATCAAATAGATTGATCTGGGACGGGATTTGTTATTCCAGATTTCCTTTCTCCTCGAAAGGGGATCGCCAGCGGGCAGATTCTCTCACGCGGTCAGATTAGTACATACACAATCAAATCAATCAATGATCATATCATATCCCGGATAATGCTTAGCCAACCAACCGTTAAAAATGATATGATATTCATAACCCACTATAGCAGTTACGGACGTTACAAAAATTCGCAAGAAAGAATCAACGCAAAAGAAACTGTAACCGTAAATATGAAAACGCATGTGATGACAAAACATAAACACATGTGGCCCGGTCAAGTCAAGGTCCAAGCACCGATTATAGTTACATACATACTTAGTGGTGGGTCGTCAAATAACGTCAGGCCAACCCATTAAAAGTTATCATTATCAAACTTTTACAACGAAGAACAGTTTAGGCGAATAAAAATGAGGGGGGAAAATGGTAACATTTGTACCATGGATTTCGATCATACACAAAGTAGAGGACAAAATATGAATCAATTATTTTAATACTACTTTTCAAAATTTAACAGTATAAAAAAACGTTTTAATATAAATCTAGAAAAACATCATGTGATTCATCTAAGTGCAGATACAACAGGTGACATAAAAATTATATGATGCAATCTATGATTATTAAGCATATTAATCAACTAATTATACAAGGACAAAATGAATCACCTAATTATAAATTATATTCATGATAATGGAGACAATGACATGTGGTACTGGTAGTGATAGGTGAGTAGCTAATTAATTTCTAGGCAATCCCTAGTAATATAATCCCTAGTGATGGTTAATCAATCAATTATATACAAATTACAAAAAAATGCATAAACTAACTCGCGAAACATACAAAATCAAGAGCCCACGGATGCGTAGGGCCGTAGGCATCAAATGAAAACGGTCATCAATGTTTACATCAAAGATCTAATTGATAAAAAAAAAAAAAAATCAAAGCATGGCAGTCAAAACAAAAAGGGGCATATGACAGAACAATCAAGACAACCAAATATGATGGAGATCTCACATAAAGAAAAGTAGGGATTCGTTGAATTATACTTGAGATATCTTCCACGATTGACACGATCGAGGCGAAACTCATTACAATCGAGGCTCCAATGATCCAATCGTATTCCACTTGATTGAGAAGAAAATATCCAACTAAGAATTAATTCAACGACTGAGCTCTTGCTCCCCATGAGCACAGTTGATCAAGAAAAAAAATGGTTGTTCGGTTAGAGAATCGTGACTGATAACGTTTTGCGGTGGAAATATAGAGAAAATAAAGAGGCAGAGAAAGTTTCTATCAGATTAGAAATCAACTGTGTTATATCCATATATGCCTTTATATACAAGTAGGAAGAAGACTCTAGATAATATATTGGGTCGCACATCCATGGGCTACAAGCCCTACAACAAATAAGAGTTTTTATTTTTATTTTTTTCGAACAATTTTTTAGAGACCATGATTTTTTAGAGGGGAACATAGTTTTATTAGGCCACCTTCCCTATAGTTATAAGGGGTGTCCTAAAGCATTGAAATGACTAACCTATCCTTAACCTAATTTAATTTAAAACCAACCCAATAACCACCTATATATATATATATAACCACCACCTCCTCCCACCACCACCTCCCACCATCACCGATTACCACCACCACCTCCTCCGATTATCACCACCACCAACCACCGATTACCACCACCACCAACAACCACAGAGTACCACCACCACCTCCGATTACCACCACCACCAATCACCACCACCACTATATATATATATATATAATTTAAAACATTAACAAAGATATTCTCACAAACCCATTACTTGTCATTCGTTTTTGGTTGAATAAATGAGAAGTAATCAATAAAATGAGTTGAAAATGGAAGTTGCAGAGAGGTTTAATGGAGGGTTTTCTTTTTTCAGAGAAAAGTTCGGTTATCACGAATTAATTTTTTCTTAACCGAACTCAGAGTTCGGTTGATTCGCAAAAAAAAATACTTTTAACCGAGCTCCTTGTATTAGAACAACACAGTCCATAAGTTCGGTTCCTTCGCAAAATAAGGATATCATCGAACTTTAGTTTACGAAAATAATGAGAAGTCCACAAGTTCGGTTTGTTTGCAAAAATGTTAAGTTTTCTTTGTAACCGAACTCTACCTTTGAAACTTCGTAACCGAACTCTACCTAATTCGCCAAGAAATCAATTTCGTAGTAACCGAACGTTTGCCTAATTGCATATATGCATATATAAGCCCAGTTCGGTTGATTCGCAAAATATGTTGAAGTTTGCGAACCAGCCGAACTTCTAACACTAGGTTACTTTTAACCTGCAGTTCGGTTGGGAACTTGGTTGCGTTGAAGTTTGCGAACTAACCGAACACACAAGATCTACCCAAATAAATTGTTAAGTTCAAAGTTCGGTTATCTACCATTTTATCCTAGGTAACCGAACATTAAACTGTACGACCAAAATGTCCATTAACGAGCGAGTTCGGTAACCTGCGTGTTTGGAAAACGTAATCGAACTACACTTTCAGATGTGTTCGGTTACATGTTCTTGACATATGGTAACCGAACTGGCCCAAATCTACATAAAAATTTTCATTTTTTTTTGAAAGTTTGGAGCAATTCAACCAACATTATCTAAGTTTGAAGCATACCTGGGTACCCAAATACCCTTCCTCCGGTTGTGGTTGGTAAAATCAATCATTTTCATGTTTTCCTTTTTCATCTTCTCTAACTTTACTCTCTCAATAATTCTACTTATTTAAAAAAAAAAAATCATCTGATTTTTTAATCTCACTATCTTTAACTTAATCATCTCACTAATCATTACACTAACTATTATTAACACTAACTAATCATCACCCAAAATTAATCAGGAGGGTAATTTAGATATTAATATAAATATCTAGATAAGGGACGATCTAGATTTACTTCTAATATTTTTACACAAAATAAAATCATGGTCCTCCCAAAAAAACGATGGTCCTTAAAAAATGGTTCTTTTTTTCCCCCTTAACTTACCTGGTTTCACGAAGGCTGTGGGCTAAACCTCTTCACCAGTAGCCAACATGCCTGAAGTCTGGGCCAATTAGACCTTAACGTTATGCAGTAAAATTGTAAAAGAAAAGGTGGTATGTGTGTCAAGTTTTCAATTTGTGTTTACAAACCAAATAAGAAGATGTTTAGCAAGAGAAAAATCAGTCGTATTAATAGTCATTGAAAAATCACAAACATAGGGCACTAAAAATCACAAAACATAGGGCACTAAAGATCACGGGATGATTGGTCAATCATAAAACATAGGGCACAAAACAAGTTGGGAGTTGATCGAGTGTTTTTATCACAGGATAATTGGTCAATGTATGACTATTTGTTGGAAAATCTAATCAATGGGGCTTTTCATGATATACACCCATTTGATAATGTGTTTTCTAAAATACACCCGTTTTTTATCATATTTCTAAAATACACCCGTTTTGATAATTCCGTACGTTTTTTTGAATAAAACGGCTAACAGCCGTTAAATAGTCAGGTGTCTTTAAATCGGGTCAATTTGACTGAGTTGACTAAGATGTAAAAGGTCTGAAACATCCTTGACTGTTCCATCTTCTAGTTTCCGCTTCTTTCACTTCAATCGCAGTTTCACCTCACCAACAGGTAAAATATGTCGAACAAGCACAAATTATCTCAAACACAACACTCCATCAATGTCCCTAATATCACCAACTCCATCTTTTTTTTTGATTTTCTAGTTGGTTTCTCATTCAAACAACACAAACCGTCACAAACTTCAATCAACAGCTCCTTTTATGTCTTGAGCTCCAAAATTACTTCTAATCCTTGCTAGGAACAAAACCATGAATTCACGACTACTAGCTATGGAAAATCAGGGCAGACCTTAGTCATTTAGGACTTCTGTCAAATACTTGTGTGGGCAATGAAGAGATAACCCCCTTTTGTTGCATTAGTCGGGTATTAGCTCCTTCAACCTGCAATTGATTTAACGGCAGCAGAAAATCTTGTCCCGCAATTAAAAAATCTCATTAGAAAAACCAACTTGAATTAATGGCAGCTTGCTGCTTCGTAAACTCCCAATCCAAAATCCCCCGAAAAAAACCCTAAAACCCACACAATACTTCCACAGCACTATAAAAACCCCCAAATTTACAAAATTGATAGCAACCCAAGTTTCGAAATGGATCTAAATTCAAGGATTTCATTTAATTGGATCAAAAAAAAACATAATCACAAATTTATTTACAAAATCAAAATCTTATAAATCAAATAACCACACAGAGAGGGAGAGGATGAAAGAACAAACATCCAAACAGAGATTTACAGTTATAAGCATAGATCAAACAATATTGTATTCGTTAATCTTGATGTCGATGCAGTTGTTGTTCTCGAATGATTTCCAGAGAAATAGAAAGAAACGAAGAGAAAGAGAGGAGAAATAAAACCCAAGAGTTCTTCACACCCATTTTATTGTGGTATGGGTACATCGGGAATTTCGGATATAGCTATGATCCTTAACCGTTGATCAAAACTATTTGATGTACGGTTGGATATCGAGATGGTGGGCCTTAACGGTTTTATGGATGACGGGTGTATTTTAGAAATATTGAAAAAAACGGGTGTAGTTTTGTAAACAGCTTATCAAATGGGTGTATATTAGAAAAATTTTCTAAAAATAAATTGAAATGTTATTACTCCTAATTCCTAATTCCTGAAAAACGTACTCAATTAGTAGTTGGTTTCGTTGGTCTTCCCTCCATTAGACTTCAAAGGAACCCCCCGCTTAGTTTTCTATTCCACATCCTTTTGAAGTTCAGGAAAGTCTGAATCTTTCAGATTCATCTCTGGCTGGCGGTTGTTGTTCTTGTTGTTCTGATAAGTGCGTACTTGTGTGGCTCGACTCATCAAATCAACACCTAGTTTAAACGAAACAAAAGCATCTAAACAAGCATATTCAATCTGTTCATCTCTTAATACATCCCTCTCCCAGTTGATTAACAGGCATCTCCTCATTGGCAAATTTTGTTGGAGAAACTCCCTTACCAATTTCTTCAACCCAACTCTGTGAAGTCGGCTCTCTCCAGTCTTAAAAGCAGCCAAACTGCCAACTTCTTCAGTTCTAGCAACCATCAAATTGTGATCGACCATAAGCTTGTAAGCATCGGCATCGACCCCAGATCCAACAAAGATAAACTTGTCATTACCAAGAAAATCCTTGAGTGATTTAGGAACTTGATCACAGTGCGCGAACTGAAATATAAGACAACGTTTATCCAAACACAATTGCAACACAGCAACTTTGTTTCGTGTACCGGTGTAGCCGCGTCTTATTCGTCTCCATTCGATATCAAGACCCACAACAATATTATTCAACTTACCCAAGTCGTAATCCTTGTAGAGATCCGCAATCCATTGATCGACCACAGATGCTCTACGGGTTACGGTGGTGAAGATTGTATCAGTGTAATAGAACACTTTGTAGGTATGATGCGTATCCTTAGACTTATCAATTACTTCAATGCCTGTATTTTTCTTATCACCACGAGCACTACCACCATTAGTACCACTATTGCTGCTCATCTGGTTACCGAGAGAAAGACCAGACGAACCATTCTGGACTTTCTGAACTGATGGTCCTGCCATGTTAATGAGACGAAACAATTGAGAAAGTCTAGTTTATTTTATAGACTTTGGTGTCTTGTGTACTGAAGACAAGGTGTTTATTTATAAGCATGCCCAACTTGATTCTCAAGTTTTTCCAGTAAAAAGAAACCCATTACAATTAGGAAACATCAGCGTTTTAGAAGGCCTTCTTTAATTAACGCATTACAGGTCATCCCCAAAATTACATGGCGGTGTTGTTTATACCCGAATAATAAAACCTTTTTGATCCCATATTTTCATTGGGTTTAAGGTATATTCGAGCGGGGTTTTAATCCGCCCTGGTGGTGAGCATGCCACCTGGAACGACCGTGAGTGCTGCGGTCATCATAGCCCGCCGGCGTGGCCTGACCGCCTCAGCGTCCTTGGTGGGATCAAGAAGAACACTTTTCGGCTCAACCTGTCTCGATGCCGAATGATTAGTTCGGTTTTCCCGTCTCGTTACTCCGCTTATCGTGAGGTTCGTCTGTTATCAGCAATTATCCGTCTCGTTTTTAAGACCGATTGCAATTGTTAGGTCTATTCCACTTCCCCGATGACGCCCCTACCACATACATCCCGCCTAACCGATGATGTCCAATCCGGAATAGCGGGACCGGGCATGGTCAGCGGGCGGCTGTTCGATGGGACCGGTCATCATCAGTTGTCATCTAGTCGTTTTTTATACCCATCTTAGACGTGGTTTGACAAATCTAACCCCAAATGATTGTGTAAAACACCATTCTGGTCAGAGCCGGCCTTGAACATTCGTTGCCCCGAAGTAAAATTCCAAAAATGGTGCCCCATAGTCAGTTAATAATGCTTCAATATGAAAATTTAATCACTTGATTAAAGATTAATTAACCTATAAATAACCTATAAATGTCAATATAGCCATGGAAAGGAACTTGATTAATCTTCGTTGACCTTAAAATGAAGGAACATTATCTATATACCCCCTATTATGAGGCTCTTGAAAAATAGAACTTTACAAATACCCCTAAGCTTAATACATTACTAAAATACCCTCTTTTATATAGTGTATATACAAAACTACCAACACTATTCAAAAACACAACCTCTGCTGTCCACCACCGCCAACCACCACCACCACTGTCCATCCCCGCCCCGTCCACCACCATTTTCCGCCACCGTCGCCAACCACCACCACTTTCTTCCACCGCCACCGACCACCACCACTTTGGGCCGCTACCGCCACCGACCACCACCACTTTCCGCCGCCACCACCACCACCGACAAGCACCACTAACCACCACCACCGCCACCACTGTCCACCGCCGCCGCCAATCACCACCAGCAACCACCGCGTCCACCACCACCATGTGGAATCAACTTGTTGAAGTTGTGTCCATATCGGAGGCAACTAGCACAAAGTTGTCTCCGAAAGTGAAAGCAACTAGCCCAAGTTGTCTCCAAAAAGAAAAAATATACTCCCTCTATTTCTGAAAGACCGTCCTCTATTTCTTTTTCGTCTGTTTCAAAATTGTGTCCAGCCTCTGTTTATAGTCGTACTTTTTCAATGAACTCTCTAATATACCCTTGAATTTTTTATATTCATAAATTCATTTTTAACGTGACCCAACTTAAAATATTAAAGAAATTAGTATAATTGAGGAAACAAATATATCCTTCATTCCTTTTAAGAAAATATACATTGAACTCTAAAAATTAGATTCTTTATAAAATTTATACTTCTTAAATTCAATATCTTTTAAATTTCTCTTTTATATTTCGTATTTATAATTCTCACACCAATTTTGGATAGTCTTTATTGCTAGCATTTTAATTAAAATAAAATAGGTAAGTAACTAAGAGCGTCCACAGTGGTACGATCAAAACCAAAGATCAAAGACCAAAACAAACGATCAAATTTGAGTTTAGTCTGTAGTGTCACGTTAAGGCAGTGGAGTATATTTAGTCGGGCGGATGTATAATCCACGCTTGCATGTGGAGCGTTGGTATAATCTTCATTTGGGCCGGGCGGAGATATAATTAACGCTGCTTGTGGGGCGTTGATAAAGAATACGCTTGTTGTGGGGCGTACATATATTTCACGCTCGGAGAAGGGGCGTTTGTATAATCTACGCCTGGTGTGGCGAACGTATAATCAACGCCTGAATGAAGCGTTTGTATAATCAACGCCTGACGTGGGGCGGACGTATAATCAACGCCTGTATCAGGCGTACGTATAATCAACACCTGACGTGGGGCGGACGTATAATCAACGCATGTATCAGGCGTACGTATAATCAACGCCTGACGTGGGGCGGACGTATAATCAACGCCTGTATCAGGCGTACGTATAATCAACGCCTGTTTTGAGGCGTAAGTATAATCAACGCCTGACGTGGGGCGTACGTATAATCAACGCCTCCTCTTCTCTCAGGCGTACGTATAATCAACGCTTGGTTTGCAGGCGTACGTATAGTGTTGGACTTCCATTAACACACGTATCTAGCACGTGTGGCATTAAAGCCCGGCCAATCTCTAACCACCACGTATAGCCCACGTGTTCACTTTCCCTTTACCCTAATCTTCTCCGTCTTCTTCTTTTCTTTTCTACCTCCTCTTTGTTTCTTTGTTTCTACCGCCCACAAACACAGCTTCTTAACAAAAACATCACAGTGACGAGCAGTAAAAGAAAAGAAAAAACCAAGATACTTGATGAACCCTGGTTACAAAAGAGGTATGTTTTTTTTTTCTTAATCTCTTTTGTTTTATCCATATTGTTGTATAATTTATTTAGGGTTTTATTTGTTAAAATAGTTATCTAAAATTGGTTTTAACGAACAAATATGAATATGAAATTGGTTAAATTTAATTGGGTATGTGTGTTTTATGTTTTTATAGAGATTAATATGTATGTGAAAAAAACCATATTTGATGATTATGTAAATTTGGTTAATTTTTTTTTTAAAATAGTTAGAGCTTAAAAAATTTTGAGATTAATATTTGTAGGTATGTGTGTTTTATGTTTTTATAGAGATTAATATGTATGTGAAAAAATTGGGTATGTGTGTTTTATGTTTTTATAGAGATTATATTTATTAGAGCTTCCACAGTGGTTGTAAAAATTATTTGTGGTATTGTAAAAATTTGATTTGTGGGTATTGTAAATTTTTATTTGATTTATAATCTATTCACTAAAATTTATTAGAGCTTCCACAGTGGTATTGTAAAAATTTGATTTATTATTTTTGGGTATTGTAAAAATCCGTGGTTATGTAGATTATGTGGGAAATAGTTCTCACCCTTCAACTGTTTCAATCAACCTATTTCAATTGAGAGCTTCCTTTTATTGTTTTTCTTCATGTTGTCTGTTGGTAATTAATTTTAGTGAATATGGTTATCAATAATTGTAGTTATGTAAAATTGGATTAATTTTAAATTATTTTAAATTATTGTAGTTATGTAAATTATTGGATTAATTATTGGTTTTCTGCATGTTGTATGTGAATATGGTTACCAATAATTGAATTTCTATTGTTTTTATTGAATTTGAGGTGATTAATTTTAGTTATGTAAATTGTAGTTATGTGAATTTTGGGAGTTACATATGTAGAAGAGCTAATTGCGTGAGTATGGAATTGATTTTTTAGTGATTTTATGGAATCTTGAAGTGATTAAATTGGGTTGTGGAATCTTGTAATGATTTTGGAAATGCATCGGTGACGATTTAATTTGTGTTTCTGGAATTATAGAATTTGGAATTGATATGGTTTGTGTTAAGGATTTATAGTATTTGGAATATAAATGGTGATGGACTAATAAAAATATTCGTTAATGAGGGTTGGTCTTTTAATAATGTAACTGCATCTATATTGTGTGTGCACAGATGTTGAACAAATTCACAGCGCGTTTCAATGGTCGCATGAAGACAAGAAACAAAAATCTGTAGCCGAAAGAGGATTATAACTTAATCGCTACTGGTACAATTAAGGAGGTTGATATTCCCCGGTTAGGGAGGTTTCCTATACTGCAAGATGATAAACCGCACGCTACTACGGACATCACATTTACAGGGGAGCACAAATTGAAGTATCAACATCGTGGATCTTTGGCATCGGTAATTCATCACTATCAAACTATTTCACAACACTGTCCTAGAGCTAAATATATTATTGAAAAAGCGGGATGGCAAAATTTACTGGACATACAATGTAGTGAAACCAACCATTCAATGGTTGATTATATTGCTGAGCGGTTTTGGGATACAACAAACACTTTTCACTTCCCATTTGGTGAGATGGGATTCACCCCCTAGATTGGCTCATGTTGACTGGACTGAGTATCGGTGATGGGCCTGATGTTCCTTATGATTCGGGGAAGTACCAATTTGAACATGTTCGTGAGCATATCTTTCCGGATATCCAAGATGTCACGCTCTGTCCAAAAGCACCGTCGTGGGTTTCAAATTCAATTACAATTAAATATTTAAGGTCATATTTCATCGAAGACAAGTTGGTTGCGGCTGAAAATGATAGCACCCTTGCTCATAGAGTAGCAATTGCCTTTTTCATGTATGTTTTGGGACATTTTTTCTTTTCTAATGCAAAGACTTATATTGATGCTGGATGGTTAGCTGCTTTTGAAAATCTTGATGTAGTATCCACGTATGACTGGGGTGGTGCTGCGTTTTCGAAATTGTATGCGGCACTCCGTTTATCTGGGAGGAGACAGAAGGCACTATGTGGTCCATTCCAAGTATTAGAGGTATTCTTTCAATCTAGTTATTTTTCCTCTCATTGTTTATTTTGTTGCTAAGTTATTAAATTGGCTAATTATTTTGATGGAGTAGTTTTGGGGGTATGAATACCTGGGCATATGTCGACCAGAAATCCCAGAGGCGAGTACAGAACAAAAATGGCCCGTATCTTCTAAATGGAATGTACCGAAGAATACAAATGATATTTTCCGTTGTAGGGATTTACTAAGTAAGCTTACTGCTGAACAAGTGACATGGCGCCCATGGGAATCATACAGAGAAGTTCTTGCATCTGATATGGGATGCACGGCTACGCGGCTATCAGACTCGAGATATATATTTTCTTACATGGGCATTGTGAGTTAATTTGTAAATTTTATTATATAACATACTTTTTTTCTATAAACATACTATATAACATACTTTTTTCCTATATAACATACTTACTAAATTCTTATTCCCTTTCTAACTGTACAACAACATGTATCTTGGTGAAAGGTGTTGGCGGCAAAACCATTGTACTTTCGCTGTTCCTATAAGACTACACACAGTTATAGGGGATATTGGCAATATTCAAGCCGAACGCCTAAAAAAAGAAGGTTTGGTCGATGCAACAGAGATAGTGCAAGTTGTTAAAGATTATGATATATATTTACAATACTGGACAATGGTAACCAACTCCAAAGATTACGTGACTCATCCTATTTGGGAAGCCCAAACATATGGGTATGTCGGTGACTTGTATACGGTCCCAATTGAACAACCTGTTGAACATGTACATATCCCTCCTCCACATCTATTATCCCACGTAAGTGTACTTTCGACTTTTTATTGTACGTTCGATTTTTGTTGGTATATTTGTACTTATATATTTTATGTTTTCTTCACAGCATGAAGCTTACACATTATTTCAAGAAAATGTTGATTTTAATCAACAATTTCGCGAATTTACATTAAAACAAACGAAGGAGAGGATGGACGTTATCATGTCGAAAGAAGAAGAAATACAAAGGCTAAATAATGCGAACGTTGATTTGCAGCAACAACTATCTCTTTTCCGTATGCCGCACACTGTCCAACCTCAGCTTGGATACGGTTCCTTTTCCCAAACCCTGCCATCACAAGTTTGGAGTGGTATGAATCAGGGATCAGCTTCAACAATGTCCTCAGTCAATACCAATCCGAGAACGCACATGCCTTTTGTGGCACCAAGATCGTCCACTTCGGATAATGATAATATGAAGGGTTAATTTGTTATGACTATTTAGATGAACTGTCTTTGGAGTTATCTTTTCTTATCTTATATAGTATAGTCATATCGTATATAGTATAGTCTAATCATATATAGTATTGTCATATCAGGTCACTGACAAACACTTTATCTTTTTTGGAAAACACATTTGCGTGAACCCAAAAAAATATCTATTTTTTTGGTTTTTTTAATGCTCTTGAAAATGGGTTATAAATTAAAGACTGGTTTCACTCAATATATGAATAACAATACATCTCTTCTGTTTCATATAGCAATGGAACAATATGAGAAAACCGCTCATTATTGCTCTTCTGTTTCTTCTTCATCTTCTTCTTCTAATAATAGTTTTTATTCCTCGGATGATGATGCAATAGCAATTATGCAAAATAACATGGCCGTTAGTTTGGGAGTCCTTGTTACAAATTCAAAATGGCCTCAAACTCGTATCAGAATACCAAGAGATCGTGAGTCAGGGGCTGAACTTCTATGGAACGACTATTTCTCTCCGTACCCAAACCAACCACCCAATGTTTTTCGCAGAAGATTTAGAATGCGTCGACAATTGTTTAACCGGATAGTGGAAGGTGTTACCAATGAAAACAGATATTTTGTTCAAAAGCCCGATGCTTGTGGAGTTTTAGGATTAAACCCTCATCAAAAAGTAACAGCAGCAGTACGAATGTTATCTTACGGATGTGCGGCAGATGCAATAGACGAGTACTTACGCATAGGAGAAACAACTGTGTTGGAAGCTACTCGTAGGTTCTGTAAGACGATTGTGAATTTGTATGGGAAAGAATATTTGCGTGAACCAACGGCTGGTGATATTGAACTGTTGCTCAAGCAAAACAAATACCGGGGATTTCCTGGGATGCTGGGTAGTCTAGATTGCATGCATTGGAAATGGGATAAATGTCCGTCGGCAGAATCTGGGGCTTACACCGCGTATAAAGGGAGCGAAAGTATCGTGTTGGAGGCAGTGGTGTCGTATGACCTATGGTTTTGGCATGCTTTTTTTGGTATGCCCGGTTCTAACAACGATATTAATGTTATGAATCGTTCATATGTTTTTCGAAGTCTTGTAACAGGAAAAGCACCGCCGGTGAGCTATGAGGTGAACGGACATTCATATGATATGCCGTATTATCTAGGTGATGGAATATACCCAGAGATTCCTACTATTATTACGGCCATTAAACATCCGGTGGGTAGGAAAAAGGAAATATTTTCATCGATGCAAGAGGGTGCAAGAAAAGATGTTGAACGGGGATTTGGTGTACTTCAACAACAATTTGGAATCATCAAACAACCTGCAAGAATGTGGAATCCAGATGTGCTTGCCTATATCATGAAAACTTGTATTATCTTACATAATATGATAGTCGAGGATGAGCGTCTACCCGGTGACTGGCCACATGTTTATGAACAACGTAGCAACGCAACACCGGTTAATATATTAAGAGGCAATAGTGACGAGTTTTCCCAAATTAGAGCTCAGCAACGCCGATGTGCAATGCGTAACAAAGATGCACATATTCGCTTGCGTGATGACTTGATCGAATATATATGGGAAGAATATGGGAATTAAAAATTGTCGTTTGTCATTTCCTTTCTATTATCTCTTTGTATGTAAACATCCTCAAGTTTTAATTAAGGTCGTATGTTTCAAAAAAGTAGAAATTTAATTCAAATCAACGGAAGTAAATTTAAAATCCAAAAATTACATAATAATAATGCTAATTGTTCAGATACTAAGAAATTTAAAACATAATAATACTAATAATACTACTAATCACTAAATAGGAGAAATAATTAAGGTTTGAACTATTCCGCCTTTGTGTTAAGATTGGTTTCTTTTATTCCGAACTATGTCCGCCCTGCGAAGTCGGAAATACTCTTGTTGTACAGGTTCCATTTTTTCAAGATCCATCATAATGATGCGAAATTCTTCGTCTTCAGCTTGCTTGGCTATTTTTGCAGCATGTTCAGCTTGTTTTGCTGCAAACTCTGCTGCTCTTTGTTCCATCTTGAATCTTGATTGTGCTTGGTAATGAGTATTGAAATTTTGTTGTTCTTTAATAATTATTCCCATCAATTCCTCTTGGTGACTGGTTTTATCTCTCCCTGTTTTCTTCAATCTTTTTGCTGCTTTTTTCCCCATCTTACGAAGATATGTGTTCTCTATGTCTCCCCCATCTGTGTCGTTACCGGTCTCTCCTTGAGTTGTTGTTTGCGGTCCTTCATCATCTTACTCGTTATTCTCATAAGTGTCCAAATCATGCGTCGTATCGAATACAAAAGTCGATCGTCGATTATATTTTATATTTTCTAACACAACTTGGTAGCACTCTTCGTGCTTAAATTTTTTCCCATCGTTGCATTCCTTGAACCTCTTGTTAACTTCTTCAAGCTGTTAATGTTTTTAAAAACACTTAAGTACATGGGCGCTTATTAAATATTAGAAAACAATGGTTGGAAAAATCAAGAATGCTTACCTTCTTTTCAGGACCCCATCCAGTATGATATTCACCTTCAACTTCTGCCTCTTTTGCCGAAAATAACGCCACATCTTTACTTATTCCCTGATATCGTTTTTGCCAAGAACTCCAAGACCGCTCTGGATTATTAGGTAAATGAAGTTCAATATCATCCTTGATACGAGTCCACAACGTCGCCTCTGATTGATCAGCTCCAACACTAGAATCTTGAGATATAGATAAATGAATTTTACACATTGTTACATCTTCGATTGTCGTAAAATTTGGACCTCGTGCTACTCTTGGTACCATTGTAAGCGAATCCGTGAAAATTTTCCAACTGATTTGAAAGCAGAAACAATATTTCTTCTTATTGGTGTGGATAGTTTGAAGTATTGGTCGTGGGAAAATGTCACAGGATCTCATGTGTATATATAGGTGTTTCTTCCGAAAAAACCGAAATGTCTTCCAAACTTTCCAACGTTCCAAATTATCCAACGTTCCATTTTCTTCAACGTTCCATTTTCTTCAACGGTCGAATTACCAACGGTATAAAAAAATTTCAAAATCAATTTTGTCTAAGTATTTTATTTTTTTTTTAAACTCAAGCTTGGGGCGTTAACTATATAAACGCCTGGCGTGGGGCGTTAACTATATCAACGCCGGGATGGGGCGTTAAGTATATCACCGCCTGGCATGGGGCGTTAATTATATCACCGCCTGTCTGGGGCGTTAACTATATAAACGCCTGGCGTGAGGCGTTAACTATATCAACGCCTGAATGGGGCGTACACTTTATCAACGCCTGGCGTGGGGCGTTAAGAATATCAACGCCGGGCTGGGGCGTTTGTATAATCTACGTCTGAATGGGGCGTTCATTTTATTAACGCCTGACGTGGGGCGTAAACTTTATCAACGTCCCAACGGGCGAACATTTTATCAACGCCTGAACCGGGCGTAACTTATATACACGCCTCTTTATGGGACGGTGACTTTACGTACGTTTCACAACAGGAGTAGATTATATATACTCCCGATGCCAAACGGTGATTATACCTCCGCTCCACTATATATAGTTTTGGTCTTGGTCCCAGACCAAATATGGTCTGGAATTTGGTTTTGGTCCAGATTTTAGTCTTTACTCCGTCCCGTTGCTTCTCGTCCCTGGATCATAATTATAGGTTTACTCGTCCATTGCAGTTGCTCTAAGGGTAGTCAAGTAAAATAGTATGGTCTCCTTAATATTTTGAGAAAGTCAAAGCGAACTGTCTTCGTGAAACGGAGGGAGTATACAAATGAGTGAACCTAGTGTGAGTCGAACACACATCTTCTGATGTATAGTCAGTTGTGCTACCATTGCACCACAGATTCATGCATAACACAAGGTAACATGCATAAAAAGCTACCTGGTTTGGCAAAAACAAACACATATACCAGCTGAGCATCCATCAGTAAGCTCAACTTAACAACCGTATGCAAACCCAGCTCTATTGGCCAAGCTTCAGCTGCAACATCAAACTGTTCTGCACTTCACTTCAACTCCCATTCCAGTCCACTCTTTTGCTGCAATTCTATAGCTTTGTAACCAACCCATTGAATCACCAACAAAACTAGCTCTCAGCACCCTTCATCATTTACTACAGCTTCACAGACAGTAACAATCAGACCCTGTAATCATTCATACCACCAATACCCATCACCAGCATGAATAAATCACAACAAAACCATCTTAATTCTTACCCTGATTTCTTCATATTCATACTCAGTTTCTTCCATTCCTCATTGACATATTCAGTTGTCTTCAAAAGTGAAGGCAACTAGCCCAAGCTGTCTCCAAATGAAGTAGTAATAAGTGTTGCGACATCACTGGCTAGAACCTGTAAAAAAAAATAAGGTACCTGAACTGAATTGCAACTACTCAATGTCTTGGATATCTCTTTGCTGCAAAAAATCATATCAAAATCACATTCAATGGACAGATAAATGGTAACACTGACCAAACATGTCGATAAATTGCTAACTATTTTCTTAAAAAAATGGAGCCAACTAGCTAAAGTTGCTTTCGAATCTGGAATCAACTAGCTCAAGTTGCTTCCAAATCAGGAAGCAACTAGCTCAAGTTGCTTCCAAATCCGGAACCAACTATCTCAAGTTGCCTCCAAAATGGGAAAGCAACTTTCCCAAGTTGTTCCCAAAATCTAGAGACCAAATGCAGTCATCGCATCTGGCATATTGCAGACAATTTTTTTCAAGCTATATGAATTCACGTGAAGTTATTTGGTTGTTAGATGCACCACATACCTGATTTATAATAGTTTGTGACGTTAGCTTCAAAATTCATGGCAAAAGAATCATTAATCCTCCAAAAAGCATATAAGCTGCAGATGAAACATCATGTCACCACTCAGGAGTATCCTTAGCTCCCATAATGGTTTGCATACCTACCGTACCTAAACAAGATTGCAATATGAGCATCAGAAAAATATTCACAGTAACACTAGGAACTAAATATGTTATAAAAAAACTTGAATAAACTAAAAGAATGTTCCATGATATAGGGACCCTAGAAATTTGTTGGCCACATTACTGAATCAAAATGTAAAAAATCCGACAGAACTCTCATAAGCAAGAGCTGGTTAAGTAATATATAAATGGAAAAAAGGACAACAGGGTTTGGGCTTATTAGTCAAAATCTTCACTTAAGAAGATGAAAAAAGGACGACAGGGTTTCCCATTATCCTACCACCATGAGTCATAATAGTCTTATGCAGTGTAGACTAAGTTCTGTTATCCTAATTTATCTATCTAAACCATGCTATGAACCTTCATTGAATAAGAACTATTCTGGATTAAACCCTTAGCTCAGCCACTAGAAGTAATCACACCTAAAACATCGTCTACACGTATCAATCACAAAATGCTAGTCATTCTAATCACTATTAATCTAGTTCAATAATTACAAAATGAGAATTTTTGTATTACTGGAATCTTAAGCATAAGATTTAATGATTAATGAAATGTACACTTCAAACACCCTCATAAATAAGCACCACAAAAATACCTCCAAACACCGTCAATAACAAACATCGCAGCAAAGTTGTAGCAGCAATCCAACCCATCATTTTAACTGAAGCTACAACACTAATATGACATACAAATACACAACCTAGAATTCGTGTCTGTAAATCCCATACACACCGTTCAGTATAGATGGTGCTGGTAACCAACATACATAGAAAGCAATAAAAATAGCACCTATTAGCAATTGATGGTTAATATTCACACGGTGACGCAAATCTCTTCAGAAAGCAATTTTTTAAACAACAAAAATATTAACCTGAAGCACAGAGAAGAAAGAATGCCGTAAACACCTGAATCAAATAACCAAAACTTGATTTTTGTTCAAGCTCCACCTGAATCAAATCGAGAAAAGGTAAATTAAGATTTGTAACAGCAGTTTCATGAATAAATTAGTTGTTAAATTTCAATCAATCAAACATGCAACAACTCAAAATCTATAATTACCAGAAACCCGAATCGAAAACCTAAAACTCTATCTGGACCTCTTGAATCTTCAATTGATGTAGAAATTACAGTTAAAACAACAAGAAGAAGAACTCCCGATGATGCTTATGAAGTTTGATTTCGGGATTTGATTGAAATTGAAAACCCCTCGATCTCGATCGCACAAATCTTCATCTATTAAATCTCTGTTAAAATAGAAAAGACGGAGAAGAAAAAGAAGAAAGAAATTAAAATGGAATACGGTGTTGGTTGTGGTGGCGGCGAAGAAACGGTGCTAATGGTGGTGGTGGGTGGTGGTGATGGGTGAAACTGGAGAGAGAATTTTCGAATCTGAAATGAGAATGAGAACTGAAATAATGCTTTTTTTCCTTCAAACTTACGGAATATTATATGGGCAGTTATTGAATTACCAGAAAAATTTGTTTCCTCTTAAAAGGCGAGGATATTTAGATAATATATAAGGGTATTTGTGCAGGATTCATGAACAGTAGGGGTAATTATAACATTCCCACTAAAATGAATGGTTACGTCCTTATGTTTGGGCCAAATAAATTCAGCCCAGTCAGTTGCTAACACGTCTCCTGTTTGAAAGTTCTGAACTGTTTAACGTCTCCTGTTTGTTGACCTTTGTTCTGAAAAGAACGATTTTTTGGGATCATGATTTTTTTTGGGGACCATGATCCTATTAGGCCACCTATCCTATAGTTATAAGGGGTGTCCTAAAATATTGAAATGACTAACCTACCCTTAACCTAAATTAATTTAAAATTAATCCAATAACCACCTATATATAACCACCACCACCTCCTCCCACCACCACCTCCCACCATCGCCGATTACCACCACCACCACCTCCGATTATCACCACCACCAACCACCGATTACCACCACCACCAGTGCCCACCACCGCCGATTACCACCACCACCGCCGCCCACCACCGCCGATTACCACCACCACCACCTCCGATTACCACCATCACCAACCACCACCACCACTATATATATATATATAACTTAATTTAAAACATTAACAAAGATATTCTCACAAACCCATTACTTGTCATTCTTTTTTGGTTGAATAAATGAGAAGTAATCATTAAAATGAATTGAAAATGGAATTTGCAGAGAGGTTTAATGGAGGGTTTTTTTTCAGAGAAAAGTACGGTTATCAAGAATTAATTTTTTCTTAACCGAACTCAGAGTTCGGTTGATTCGCAAAAAAATACTTTTAACCGAACTCCTTGTATTAGAACAACACAAGTCCATAAGTTCGGTTCCTTCGCAAAATAATGATATCACCGAACTTTAATTTACGAAAATAATGAGAAGTCCACAAGTTCGGTTCGTTCGCAAAAATGTTAAGTTTTCTTTATAACCGAACTCTACCTTTGAAACTTCGTAACCGAACTCTACCTAATTCGCCAAGAAACAAATTTCGTAATAACCGAACGTTTTCTTAATTGCATATATGCACATATAAGCCCAATTCGGTTGATTCGCAAAATATGTTGAAGTTTGCGAACCAACCGAACTTCTAACACTGGGTTACTTTTAACCTGCAGTTCGGTTGGGAACTTAGTTGCGTTGAAGTTTGCGAACTAACCGAACACACAAGATGTACCCAAATAAATTGTTAAGTTCAAAGTTCAGTTACCTACCATTTTATCCTAGGTAACCGAACATTACATTGTACGACCAAAACCTCCAGTAACGAGCGAGTTCGGTAACCTGCGTGTTTGGAAAACGTAACCGACTACACTTTCAGGTGTGTTCGGTTACATGTTCTTGACATATGGTAACCGAACTGGCCCAAATCTACATAAAAATTTTCATTTTTTTTGAAAGTTTGGAGCAATTCAACCAACATTATCTAAGTTTGAAGCCTACCTGGGTACCCAAATACCCTTCCTCCGGTTGTGGTTGGTAAAATCCATCATTTTTCATGTTTTCCTTCTTCATCTTCTCTAACTTTACTCTCTCAATAATTCTACTTCTTTAAAAAAAAACTATCTGATTTTTTAATCTCACTAATTATCTTTAACTTAATCATCTCACTAATCATTATACTAACTATTATTAACACTAACTAATCATCACCCAAAATTAATCAGGAGCGTAATTTAGGTATTAATATAAATATCTAGATAAGGGGTGACCTAGATTTACTTCTGATGTCTTTACCCAAAATAAAACCATGGTCCCCCAAAAAAACCATGGTCCCCAAAAAATCGTTCTTTGAAAACGGACAAAAAAAAATCCATGCCCCAAATCGTTTGCTGCCCAATTGCCCATGTTCTTTGAGACAAAAAAATTGCCCAATTGTTGACCTCATGTCCTCAGTGTTGGCTAAGGCTAAACCTCTTTTAGAGCAAAGGTTATGGATAGTGTAACCCGATCAAATGAAGGAGAGGACTACGGTTTTGATCAGATTAGTCCCTACTGTGGGAGTCTTTCACCCCACTTGTACCCCAAGACTTTCAAACACTCGTTCAAGTGAAAGAGTGGTTGGCAGTGTAACACTATACGGGGACAGTCCCCTGTCAAGAAAAATAAAGTTATGCAAAAAAAAAATGCACCAAACGGGACACTGTCCCCCGTTTGGATGAATTTTTTTATTTCTTTTGGAAGGGAAACAGTCCCCCGTCTAGTCTAAATTCCCCCAAAAAAAATTATTACACGGGAGATATTGCCTTTTCTTTATTTGCCAATAATGGGTTCTCTCGTTCGTTTGATTGAGTCCTCGTTCATTTGAGCGAGTTAGTCTACAATTGGAGACTGTCCATAGCACTTGCTCTTATAATAGGTTGATGTAACATGTTAAACGCTTGCCAAGATTGTAAAAAGATGGATCGAGGTTACTATCAATCCAGTGTTCAAATGAAGGAGACTTCATTCCCATATGGTAGTATAGTAGGAGGATGGATCATGGTTACTATCCATCTAGGTTTCGAAAGGATGACGTTCCATTCCCAGATGATATCCATGCTTTATTAAAATAATATTTAAAATACTGGACAATTAAGGATTTACGCAATGCGGCGACGGATTTAAGATACTCAAAAAAAAAGCCTTGAGCTCGAGGATCTCGAGAAAGACCCCATCTCGATGAAGAAGCTCTTAGTTGCTCTGCTCAAGCGCGCTGAGGCTTCCTTGGAAGTTACCATTGATTGGAACAAGACGACCATTAATATTCATAAGATCTTGGTACGAAATGTTCCAAACTATAGGGACATGGCGCGTTACCGCAAGGAATTCACTGCTGGGCACTGATGCAAAATAGAGGAGTTTGAGGATTTTGTGTTTTCTGCTGATCCAAGCGAGTGCCTGGAGTATCCTAAAGGATTGGAAGATCCTGAAGGATTGGAGGATTTTGAAGGCTTATTTTCGCGGCTGGCTTCAGAATTATTAAAATAAACGCCCTCTTACGTTGGGAACATGAAAAATTTGATGATGGTTACAAATTGACTCGAGTGTTCGACGGATATATCAGAGCGTTGGAAGACAAGCTGGAGCAGGTGAATATGGCGGCATTATATAAAGACACGGAGCTGGGTTACGGGAATACTCCTGGTCCTGAAGGATCCCTGTATCACAACCATGTATTGGGACACTTCTAAAAGGCGTTCGTCTTACTAAAATTTATTTTAATTGAAAAGTAAGGGTCACCTATCTTTGAAGTTTAATGAAAAACATGTAATATGTTAATAAACAAGAAATACGCTTGTGTGGTTGAAAAGTTGGACCAACTACAATCTGTTCGTTAGTTTTTTTACTATCATATATTTTATTTATGCTCAATCATAAACATGACCAGTTCCTGCATGCTCTTATTATACGATGTTTTGTATGCAGTATAACCAAAAATCTAAGTGAACTTTGTTAAGAAAAACAACAATAAATCGATAAATTAATTACGAGACTGATCTCAAACACAATAGTTCATCATCAACTATTGCTCGGGAAAATGAAGACATTTTAATTAATGTTATAAACATATTAAGAACTGTCAAATATAATTACGAAATACTTATAATATAATGTATAGTTTGATGAACCACCTAATGTCGTTGAGAGTCGATTAATGTCACAAGACATTAACATTTTGAGTTAATAATTATTTCATTATTGGCATTAATAGAAAAATGATTAATGCCAGGGTTGCTAAGTTCAACCAAATTCCATTTAGGAAAGCATTTCTGATTAGACTCATAATAAGGAAATACTTAGGACTAGTCGGATTTTCACTCTTTTAGCGAGGAACTTACAGAGTACGAAAATACAACCAAATTCCAATTAGGAAAACATTTCTGATTAGACTCTTAGTTTGAAAACACTTAAGACTAGTTAGTTTTTTCCTTCTTTAGTGAGGAACTTACAGAGTACGAATAAGAATCTATTTAAATTAGGAAACTACATAGTTAGCCAAAATTAGATGAGTCGAGGTTTGAGGTTATGACAATTCCAATGAAGATTTATAAATATTATTTCTCGCCCAGGCCCAGATACGTGGATGAGCAAACGTATTTCCCAATTATGGGAAAACTCAAAATCAGCTACAATGGGCTAGTTTATCAACGATTACCTTCAACGCATATTTATTTTTCTCTATATAAGTTACCCATCTCCCACAAAATCACAATTTTCTTTATGCATATCAATCTGCTCTTGATTTCAGAAAATTTCATTTGTTTTCAACCATGAATCCCAATTTTGATTCTCTTGAAGATGATATGGAAATGGACGAAACTTTGTACGAAAAAGAGAAATATACGTACTTGAAGATTTTGCGTCAATTGGATGAAGTTTCAGATAAGATTAAAAGGCAGCGAGATGCTATGATGCAATTATATTCAGGGATGATTCCTAAGTCTTTAGAGACAAAACAAGCTTTCACTAAATTATGGACGTGACGAGAGCGACATTTTCCCACAACAAGATGATGCATGATTATTTTAATGATGGGTGTGTATATTATGATGAAGATAGTCAACGTCAATTCTGCATGGTCCGTAACTTGCTTCGAAGAATTATTGCTGAGCTTTTTCAGGTACAATCTCTATTTGATTATCAGTATGATGCACGACATGTACGAGGCTTTCGAACAAAAGATCATTGCATCTTTCTAAATATTATGTCATGAGGTACTAGCGGATTCCTCATATAAGTACATCTGCATGGGGAAAAAACCGCATTTAGGTATCTCAAAATATTTTGAAACACGGTATTCAACCATTTTGTTCCAACTTTCCCACGAACACGTACTCAGTTGGATGTTGGTAGAATAGTTGGTCAAAACACAACTAGGGGTTTTCCAGGAATGCTAGGTAGTCTTGATTCCATGCATTAGGTGTGGCGGGCATCTCATGTTGAATTAATAGTTCAATATATATAAGGGTCATTACTCAAAACCAACTGTTATATTGGAAACTTCGGATGCTTATGGTTATTGAAGTTGTCATTTTTTTTTTTGGACTTTAGGGTTTACAAAAATGACATCAATGTGTTGCATAAATCAATATTATTTGAAGATCTTCAGGATGGGATCACCCACAATGTAACCTCACCATCAACAATCATAACTACACTCAAGGGTGTTATCTAGCAGACGGGATCTATTCACAATGATCTACTTTAGTTCAAGCCCACAGTTAGACCGGCTTGGGACCGACTTAAAAGGATAATAATTATTTTAACACGCAACAAATGACTCTGAGGAAGGATGTTGAACACGCATTTGAAATTTTAAAAAGGGAGTCAACATCGTTTGTGGGCCACGTCGTTTTTTCGATCTTCAAGAAATAAACAAAATTATGCTAACTTGCATAATTTTGCATAACATGGTCATTGATGAAACCCAACGTGATTCCACCTGGACTAGTTATCCAGAAGAAAATTTGAACCCTACTCTTGAATTGTTTCATGGTCGTCCTACAAAAGAATATATGCTTGCAACGTATTCAAAATCGTGGACTCTATTGAGGATTCACCGTTTTACCCCGTGATATATGATTCAGTAGGTATATAGAGACCCTAAGGTGTTAGAATCGACAATATTGTAGTTTTCTTTTTTAAAATTTTATCAAAATTTAAGTTTCTTTATGCAAAACCGGTTCTATCTTTGCATCAAACTATTACTAATTTGCGATATCCGGTATAATGCCACGAACTAAGAATGTGTTCATTGAATGTGTATTCACTGAGCTGACGAAGGAAAAAATTGTATTGAACACAATTGTGGCCTATGACGATATGTGAAAAAATTTAAAGTGATTTATTTGCTTTTTTTTTTGTTGGATTCACCTTATCCTTTTGTGGCTTAGATAATTAAAGATTTGTTTGATTTGCACACATGTAAGCATGTTCTAACAGTACCGCGAAAGAGAATTTGAAGTTGAGGTTGTTTAAATATACGCTCTAATGGGGAATCATGTGTTTTCCTTGACCTGTCATCCTTTGATATGGAAGTTGTTTAACAATAAACACCCGTAGAATTGGTGTTTCAATGTAATTACTAGATTCTTGAATGAGGTTTTCTTTTCTTTTCTTTGAAGTAAAAAAGTTGAAGTATATGCTCCAATGGGGAATCAATCATGTGTTCAATGTATTTTCTTCTCAAATCCTACTTGTTATTCATTCAAGGTATACCATCTCTCAAATTAGGCTGGAAAACTTAAACCATTATTGAATTAGAAGCTATTTGCATATCTAAATTATAGGTTTTCTTTGGGTACCATCTCTCGTTATTGCTTGACTTTCCCGTAAATTCCCATTTAATAAACTTAAGTTGAATTCCTCTGAGATTCTGACCCAACATATTTTTCAGTTTCAACTTGTTGCCATCATCAATTAAAAAAACAAACAAAACAAATTATATGTATGCTTATTTTCTTTTAATACAAAGTCACCTTGTCCCTTAAGAAAAGGAAGTTCTACATTTTCTTCGCACATAAGCTCGGGGGATCAATAGACTAACTCATGGAGAAAATATCCCATACATCCACATATGCAACATGCATACATCTACAATTAACGGCTAGTTCCTCCACAAATGATTTCAAAAACCACCTCAAATGAAAAACCTCCCAAATTTTTTCTCTTAACAGCTAGATTTTTCTCATCTATATAACCTCCCAAATTGTTCATTCTCTAAATCTCTCAATCTACCTCTCTCTCAGTCTCTCTCCACTCAAATCATCACCACAATCTTTCAACGGCAGGAGGTCAAAAAATGTAGGATCTGGAAATCAAAACACTTCTCTCTCAATGTCGCAAAAGAATAAGTAACAAAAACTTCTTTTTTCATGTATTTGATTATAGTGTATATGTTGGGTTTTCAGATCCATTAGTGAGCCTCAAATCTAATTATGGTTTTGAGACAAAACTCATAAAAAAGTTTGATTTTTTATTTTCTTCTCTTTCGTATTTTTGTAGAGATAATTTTTGAGTTTATTTTGTCTCGAAATCGAATGGTTGATTTTGAGACTAAACTCCATGGTGATTTTTTATTTGTTCTCTTTGGCTTTACTGAGTATTAATTTCTTACCTATAATCAAATTGATTTGTAGTTTCTTTTCAATTTCTTTGAGGCAAAAGAAAAGTATCTTTCATGCGCAATGTTTGGTTCATAACAATTGGTTTCTCGGTGGGATTTGCTGAATACTGGTTCTTGATATTTTTATGCAGGTATCCGATTAAAAAAATGGTATTCTCTTTTATGTATTTTCTCTTTTACCATATTTGAGATTACAAGATAGATTTTAAAGATGAACACACATATTAGCAACACATCACAATCATAAATAAGGGAGCGGATCCCCTAACTTAAGTTCTTGACTTAAAATTTAACTTAATCTTGTGGCCATTGATCTGATTATATCCAACCGTTCAATGATAAGCCTTAACTTAATTCGAATATATTTATATTACCTATTATCATGCATATTTTTTTGTATTCGTATACAAAAAGGATTCGAGATAATAGGTGTTTACCCATATTACAAATTGTAAATTCTTCTTTACACATTAAACTTCTTTTAATTAACATTTCCATAAAAGCTAAAGTGATTTACAATTTAGGATTTGCAGTAGAGATCAACCCCTTCTTCTTGCGTTCTTGCGTCAAAGATCTTATCGTTTTCGAAAGAACTGGAGCTACATCTCTTTTCAATTTCCATTCAAGTTCATTTTATATCACACAATAAAGGAATCCAATTTGTATGTATGCTCTCGTGAACCATGTGGGTATTATATTGAATTCCATGGATCAGAACAAATAAAAAAAGTAAAACCTGTGTGGTATCTCTTGAAATCCCAAATTTATTCATATTCATGCGGATCGCGCCACTATTAAGTTGCCAAAGAAAAATGTTATTTTAAAAAAAAAAGAAAAGTTAGTTTACACGTGTGAAATTTATAGCATGATTTATTCTCTTGCATTTGATTATTTGCATATAAAATTTCAGCCAAGTATATGAATACATTTACTATTCGCAAATTTAACTGTCAAAATGTGTCTCACATGTGAAAAATACAATATGTCATACGAACTTTTGTTTTTGTTGATGAATATATTTTTATATGTACTTTTTCTAGTGCAATATGATTTATTTTCTTTTCTTATAAATATTTTTTTTCGCATACAATGTTATTATGAATTTGGACATTTTTTAACCATTGTTGAGAATAAGTTTCTTAATTTCAAATAATTCGTTAAAAAACAAATATCCGATCAAAAGTTTGAATCCTCCACAACATATCTGCTAGGAAGTTACCTTCCCTAACAAGCCAGCGAAATGAAACATTGCCAAGGCCAAATGTTCGATGATTCTATTCCCAAGGCTTCTTAAAAGCTTGATTTCATCAGTACCTATAGTTGATTCATGATCCATTTGTTTAGAAGTACTTGATCCTTCTTTCCTCATTTTATGCATCATTTCAATTGCTTCTTTATTATCCGAAACAACTTCAATATGCTTGATCTCAAATAGCTTTTTAACTTCATCAGCTAATTTGACTTTCAAATGTAGGTTTCTAACTTCATCGGCTAATATAACTCTCATCTGCGCAGCTAATATCTCATAAACACGGACTCCTCCTTCATGCCCACGCTTTAGAGGGCCGTAAGTATATGCTAATACTTTTCCCACGTCATTCTTAAGATTTACTCCATATGTTGCACTAGTTACTTTTCCAAATTCATTTTTAGTGTATTATGCATCACACAAAACTTGATGGTTTCCAAGTACAGGTGGTTGCCAACCCTCTAAATCTGTAGCTAGAGGACCATTAACGTCATTCGCAACAAACAAAGAAGGTTCCAGTACCCATACATTATCGCTCTTTATTGTCTGATAACTACCAGGCACCTGCTCTGGTTTACATTTAAAATTACAATGAGGAAGATTATCCCAATAACAGTCAGGCACCTGTTCTAGTTTACATTCAAGATTAGGATCAAGTAGACTCGCCATTTGAAATGCTAATTATTTTCTCTAAAATTAAGACACGAAGATCTTAAAATATATATTTCTTTATATTAGGAGGGTAAAAGTGGAATGTTGTTTGGTAGAAAGTCATACTTTAAAAATTGTATGTGCGGACATTTTTTTTTTAAAACGAAATTATTTTCTAAAGCTACTGGGTGTCACGGGGCTATAGGCTAAATCTCTCTTATGATAGGTTAATATAACAGGTTAAACGTTTGCCAAATTCAATCAAACACCAATTAGGAAAGTATCTCTGAGGTATCACCCAGACTTCACACGCGCTGACCAGTATGCAAATATGCCGCTTCAACAACAACTATCGAATTTCTCTTATTATGGAGGAATGCACTTTTCCATGCGAATTTACACTTGCAATGTTGAAGAATCTCTATCTGTCCCATTTCAGAAAAATGATACTAGCTAAATTCTTAACAAATGTCATATGCACACATCCTCCCTCCCTCACGGAATTTTTTGTAAGAATTGTCAAATGCCTAATTTCTTGTTCATATAAGCACATGACAGAAGTTAAAGGGTCTGAAGAAATCCAAACTCGAGGTTTGATATATTTTCATTTCTACTGATCAATCTTTCGATCAAAAAAATATATCTTCATTTCTACTGATCAATCTTTCGAAGAAGGAAAAAACTAGACCCTAAAAGTGGTTTACATTTGACCGTCCTCCCAGTTTATCCCATCCTCCTCTGATTCTTCTACAGGAACATTCAAATAGTGTAGCTTGTAATGTTCAGTAGAAGTTCTGGGGCATCTTCCCATTCAACGTCATAGTCGTCCTCCTCACGTTTAAATTTCGTGCCAACCTGACGATCAGAAGGCATATCTGAGAAACCATTTTCAAAACTAGTTGCAATTTTCGATTCATATTTGCAGCTTCATATTGTTATTGCTGCATTTTCATTAACGCTTCATAATGAGCTTTATAATACTCAACTCGTATATCATTTTCCTCCTCCTTTTCGCCAATTTTCGGCTTTATATCCTCACTTAAGTCAGCAAATGTTGGCTTCCGTCCACCTCTTCCCCAGTAGTGATTTCTTCCCGTTGATCCATTGTGAGATTCATGCCCTGCCTGACCCCCTATTTTGTGAGAGTGTCCCCTAATCGTGGCTTCTATTTTTATATTCATAAGTTCATTCTTGATTTATTTATTTATTTTAATTATCTTTCTTGTTTTGTGTTTCAAGCATGCAGCTAAATTATACAACTTAGATTTTTTTGAAACGGAAGAAGTATTTACTAGTCGGGATGGATGATGAAACTACATTGCATAGCCATTTGATTGATTGATAATTTTATTCACTCCATATGCCTAAACGGTAAAAAGCGGAGACAAAATAAAATGACCATAGTAAAGTTGATTTTCTTCAACTAGATTGCAAAACTTGAATATTTCACAAATTTTGATAGAAGTTTTTGCTATTAATTATCAAATTTCATGAAAATATTTATCAAAAAAATAAAGGGAGTTACTGACCAAATTCCAGTTAGAAAGTAAAACGGTGACAAAAAATACATATACGGGCATCAACTTAACAAAGTCAAAACTAACTTTATTTGGTTTGTCAACAAAGACACCATAAAAAAAGTGATACGGTCCTGTTTATGGGCAAAAACCGTTTCCGCTGATTTTGATAATTTCGGTGAGTGTGTGAGAAACAAATATAAATCCTAAACAAATGTACTGCACGGGAGTACGTTATATTCGAGAGATCAATCTATACAAATCTGGCCTAAACCAAGAAATGGCCATTCCGGATTTGCTTCGGTTAGAAAGAGGAGGAGAAGGGCTGGTTTAGGGAGGGAAGCAAGAGAGTGTTGAGACCAGAGAAGTTATGGAAGAGTAGTACTTGACTTGTACCAGAAGATGAAAGCTTTGAGAAAGCTAGCAAGAGTTACTTTTCTGAGTGTTGTATTTCTCCCTGACCAAAAACTTGTGTTTTGGTGGAAATAGGTAAGACCTATTTATACAAGTATAAGTGAAACGTACTCTGGCCTCGTAAGAAAAGAAACTGATGAGTTAAATGGGAAGAGATGGTAACACCTGGTCTTGATGGAATTTGATGGAATTGATGTTCCGTAATGAAGGAGCGTTTCACCATTACTTCCTGCATTTATTCTTATGACACTATCTTGAAACGGGAATTTGTGTATGCCGCACGCTGTAGACCGCCAAACCAATATCCTAATAAGCATCCCCCAGTTTGTGACATACATTTTTGATGCCTCGAGTGTTTTCGTGGAAAACATGTAGCATGTCGCTGGTGTTTGATAAGTTGAGATTGAGAGACGTGTCGGCTCAGTGGCAACCTTCGACGGTCGAGATTTTGCATCTTAAGAAGGATTGTGGCTTTTGATGTAGGCGCGGCATGCCAAAGTGCAAAGGTTGCACGGCATGTGCCAATGACATGTGTGGAATGCCTTGGCCGTAGGTTGCACATCGGGTGCAAGTGGCAATGCCAAAGTGCAAGTGTTGCACGGTATGTGCCAATGGCATGTGTGTAATGCCTTGGATGTAGGTTGCACATCGTGTGCAAGTGGCAATGCCAAAGTGCAAGTGTTGCACGGTATGTGCCAATGGCATGTGTGGAATGCCTTGGCCGTAGGTTGCAAATTGGGTGCAAGTAGCAATGCCAAAGTGCAAGTGTTGCACGGCATGTGCCAATGGCGCGTGTGGCGGCTTTGGCCTTGGGTTTACACGGCTTGGCATGCCAGGTTGCAAGGGTTGCATGGCATGTGCCAATGGCGCGTGTGGCGGCTTTGGCCTTGGTTTGCACGGCTTGGCATGCCAGGTTGCAAGAGTTGCTTGGCATGTGCAAATGGCGCGTGTGGCGGCTTTGGCCTTCGTTTGCACGGCTTGGCATGCCAGGTTGCAAGGGTTGCACGGCATGTGCCAATGGCGCGTGTGGCGGCTTTGGCCCTAGGTTGCACGGCTTGGCATGCCAGGTTGCAAGGGTTGGACGGCATGTGCCAATTGCGCGTGTGGCGTCTTTGGCCCTAGGTTGCACGGCTTGGCATGCCAGGTTGCAAGGGTTGCACGGCATGTGCCAATGGCGCGTGTGGCGGCTTTGGACCTAGGTTGCATGGCTTAGCATGCCAGGTTGCAAGGGTTGCACGGCATGTGCCAATGGCGCGTGTGGAGGCTTTGGCCCTAGGTTGCACGGCTTGGCATGCCAGGTTGCAAGGGTTGCACGGCATGTTCCAATAGCGCGTGTGGCGGCTTTGGCCCTAGGTTGCACGGCTTGGCATGCCAGGTTGCAAGGGTTGCACGTCATGTGCCAATGGCGCGTGTGGCGTCTTTGGCCCTAGGTTGCACGGCTTGGCATGCCAGGTTGTAAGGGTTGCACGGCATGTGCCAATAGCGCGTGTGGCGGCTTTGGCCCTAGGTTGCACGGCTTGGCATGCCAGGTTGCAAGGGTTGCATGGCATGTGCCAATGGCGCGCGCTTTTGGCATGGTTGCCATTTTGTGCAATGGTGGTGCGTTTTGGATTTTTGGCATGGTTAACGTGATGATTGCGTGTTGCTTTGCGGTTTGGCGTGGTTGCCATATTTAGCGCAATGTTTGCGCGTTATTTGTTGTTTTGGCATGGTTGCCATATTTTGCACAATGATTGCATGGTACATGCAATTGCTATGTTTTGTGTGATTAGTGCACGGTGCGTGCATTTGGCATGTTTGTCATGCTTTTGCGCAATGATTGCACGGTACGTGCAATTGCTATGTTTTGCGCGATGTTTGGACGGTACGTGCATTTGGCATGTTGCGTGGCATGTGTGAGTAGCATGATTGCCATGCTTTTGCACAGTGATTGTACGGTACGTGCAATTGCTATGTTCTGCCCGATGATTGCACGGTGCGTGCATTTGGCATGTTTGCCATGCTTTTTGCATAATGGTTGCGCGGTATGTGTGAATTTTCGAAACCCTAATTTAGTATTTGAAAAAGGGTACCCTGGTGATTTTTGCATAAGCGCGTTAAATGTTCGAATAAATGTGCTAGTGTCACTGGTGACGTCATGCTATACGTGAGGTTTTACGGTTTTACCCTTTGTTCAAAACCCACCATCAACATGTCCATAACTATTTATTCGTTAAAAATAGTCTCTTCCCAAAAGTTATTTTTATTTAAAAAAAAAAATCTTTTGATAAAAGGATTTCATTTCGTTAATAGCAAATCATGATTATAAGGTGATTAAATACATAAAAAACCATTATAGAACTGTAAAAGCATACCCTAACATGTACATGGCCGAATATTCCTACAAGAGAAAAAGAATAAATCCCAAAAAAATGGCAAATTACAAGTACGAAAGATCCGATTAAATCAGAAAAGGAATTCTAAACATAGTGTAATCATTTGATATTGATTCTTCTTAGAAAAGAGATACTCCAAATCAGGAATTTTCTGCCTAAATCTTGATTGGAGCCCGGCGACCGGAGATCGACGCCTAAATCTTGACCGGAACAATCCCCTGAAGTTGCACTCAAAAAAGATGGTATCGTTGTAATCAGGTGGGCAACGACTCAAGCGTATAACACATCGAGGGAATGTAATAAATTAATACCCTCCAAATGCATTAGGATTAAGCACATATCAAGTGAATGGAATCCAAGCGTAAAATAATTAACAATTTGATAACATATGGATCCCCTTTTCCTTCACCATTGTGGGTGATTTTGTTTTCACTTTGATAGTGACGCTCTCTACATCAAGACTCTATACAACATACTGGTAATCTTGTTTGGTTGTTTTTCATTCCTAATTTTCATTCCTATTCTTAGTTGCTTTCTTGGTTTCTGCTACTCATGGCAAGCATCCCTTCATTGGATCCTCCTGATTTGGATGCAATTCTCATTCGTATGTCTACTCTAATGGATGAAAATGTTGAATTAATAGCATTATCATTTGAATCCACAACGCCAGAAAGTACTCCTTTGATTTTTTATACAAGGTCCTTCGAAAGTTTTGGAATCCAACGGGAGAATTTTATCTCTCAGATATTGGTGCTCATACTTATCTTTGAGGTTGAGGCTGTCTAAATATATGCTCTACTGGGGAATCATGTTTTTTCCTTAACCTGTCATCCTTTGATATGGAAGTTTTTTTAACAATAAACACCCGTAGAATTGGTGTTTCAATGTAATTCCTAGATTCTTGAATGAGGTTTTCTTTTCTTTGAAGTAAAAAAGTTGAAGTATATGCTCCAATGGGGAATCAATCATGTGTTCATACTTGTTATTCATTCAGGGTATACCATCACTCAAATTAGGTTGGAAAACTTAAACCATTACTGAGCTAGAAGCTATTTTCATACCTAAACTGTAGGTTTTTTTTGGGTACCATCTCTCGTTATTGCTTGCCTTTCCCATGAATTCCCTATTAATAGACTTAAGCTGAATTCCTCTGAGGTTTTGACCGAACATATTTTTTTGTTTCAGCTTGTTGCCATCATCAATTAAAAAACAAACAAAACAAATTATATGTATGCTTATTTTCTTTTAATACAAAGTCACCTTATCCCTTAAGAAAAGGAAGATTTACATTTTCTTCACACATAAGCTCAAGGGATCAATAGACTAACTCATGGAGCAAATATCCCATACATCCACATATGCAACATGCATACATCTATACTTAACGGCTAGTTTCTCCACAAATGATTTCAAAAACCACCTCAAATGAAAAACCTCCCAATTTTTTTCTCTTAACAGCTAGATTTTTCTCATCTATAAAACCTACCAAATTGTTCATTTTCTAAATCTCTCAATATACCTCTCTATCAGTCTCTCTCCATTTAAATCATCACCACAACCTTTCAATGGAAGGAGGTAAAAAAATATAGGATCTGGAAATCAAAACACTTCTATCTCAATCTCGCAAAAGAATAAGTAACAAAAACTTCTTTTTTCATGTATTTGATTATAGTGTATATGTTGGGTTTTCAGATCCATTTGTGAGTGTATTATGCCTCAAATATAATTGATGATTTTGCGACAAAACTCATAAAAAAATTGATTTTTTATTTCCTTCTCTTTCTTATTTTTGTAGAGATAATTTTGAGTTTATTTTGTCTCGAAATCGAATGGTTGATTTTGAGACTAAACTCCATGGTGATTGTTTATTTGTTCTCTTTGGCTTTACTGAGTATTAATTTCTTGCCTATAATCAAACTGATTTGTAGTTTTTTTTCAATTTATTTGAGGCAAAAGAAAAGTATTTTTCATGAGCAATGTTTGGTTCATAAAATTGGTTTCTCTTGGGGTTTGCTGAATAGTGGTTCTTGATACTTTTATGCAGGTATCCGATTAAAAAATGGTATTGTCTTTTATGTATTTTCTCTTTTACTAGATTTGAGCTTACAATATATATTTTAAAGACGGACACACATATTAGCAACACATCACAATCATAAATAAGGGGGCGGATCCCGTAACTTAAGTTTTTGACTTAAATTTTAACTTAATCTTGTGGTAGTTGATCTGATTATATCCAACCGTTCAATGATAATCTCTAAATATATTAGATTTTTGGAAACTATTCGGCTCAAACCGAGCCGATAAATGATTGGTTACCATATATACATATCTGACTTTAAGGTTAATTATGGATCATGAAATGAAATCTTAATACAAATCCATGGTCGATCCGAAGAGATAAACAAAGTTAAGATTTTTAAGAATAAAATTCAAGAAGCCTGCTAGTTGTTTTGATGAAAGAGAATAGTTGTGTTGATAATAAGCATCCACGACATATTATGAATTATTAGCCTTACGGGTAAAGGGGTTTAGGATCATTTTCACTTTGCTTGATCTCTTCTAACAGAACCAGAATGACGCCTAATGACCTAAATCACTTCTACCTTTGTGATATATGCATGTCATAGAACTATAAAAAAAAGTAACTATCATCTTTGAGAAATTTTGTTTTCATTGTCCAAAATAACTGATACAATACTTAAATAAGAAGATTTCAATTTGAGAAAGCAAATTGTTATCATTTTCAAATCATTGGCTTTAAAATCTGGGTTAAGCCAATTATTCGATATGGCACTTAATCTATGTGACTTCTGCATCGGCAATTTGGACAACATGCCACGAACCGAATTATGTAGCATATTGAGGTTGATGATTAGCATCCCTATCCATCAAACATCATGGTCATCATCCATGAAATCCACATTTCAAAAGGATCAAAGGAAGACAAAATAACTGGAAATATTTGTTTAATGTTTCGATGTTTACTAACAGTGGAAACTTGATAGAAATTCATGTATCAGAATATTCTGTCATATATTTACGTGAAAGATAAAGATCTTGAGATAGATCGCATGATAAAAAAGTATGTATCGGCTTGGGTTGACCGAGATATATTGGCAATTTTAGAAAGTTAGGGATCTAATTTATGCGGTCAGGCTTCAAAATCAACCACTAATCCAGTTGTTCTTTATATCCTGTATGATAACACGTTGAAGTTTAATTAGTCCTTAAGCATTACAAGATAAAAGACATACATTGAAAAAAGAGATGTAAAACCATACATATTTTCTAAGTGATAATCAGTTCTCAAATGGACGGGGTTTCTTGTTCTCTCTATGTTTCGTGTCCATATACTTTTGTTCTTATACGTACAAGTTGGGAAAATTCAACTAGTTCAACATTAATGATAATGGTAAGTAAAAACGTGTTTTGTCATATATTTAAAGTTTGATTTGGAATTGGATACTTAATAAATAAACTCTAAGTCCAACAATAAAAGAGTAGGAAAGGAGACGTACATCCGGTAAGCTGCCAAACCTGCAACCGTGTTGCTTTTCAAAGTAATCGCGGTGCTTCTCCCACAGCTCTACCAATATCAATCCTCCTTTGATTTCATAGTTTCTATCCCAATCCATTATTTTTACTGCAAGTGCAAACAAAATGTATTCAACTTTTCACTGTAAGATATTTATGAATACTAACAATATAATCTTTTGTAAATAACACGAATTGTAACCAATACTTACTTGTATGTTCAAGACATGTTATTACTAATTGAAATGTTTTTTAGGTAAAAATACCTAGCGTATTTTATTTTAAATCATCATTATCGTTATTTAAAAATAAAAAAGATATTATTTTGTTACTAATAAAAAAAAAACTTTAACGAAAAAAAATAAAATAATACTGACGGATATATGTTCCGCCCGAACCTTTATCATATAGAGTGGCATAAAAAAGAGCTCTTGCTACCCAGCCTCGCGCTTCTTCCAGTGATAGGTATATATCTGATGACATCAAACTTAGTATACATGATGCATGCTCTCCTCCACTGCCTGATGTGTAGAAGTTCTGATATTTAATAGGTACCACATCAGGTAGCGTAATTTAAGAAGCGAGATCTCATCCATTGGGCTAAAATATGAAATACACAAATTATTAGTTAAATATTTAACTTTGAAAAAAGAAACTGAAAAAAAAAGATAATCGTGGCCCAATTCCCATTGCGATAGTACTTATTCCCTTGATTCAAACCCTCCTATAATCATAACCCAATCTCCAGCTAAACAAGATTCCTTAAAGGCAGATATGACCCTTAAAGGGTCGTCAACATGTATAAAGCTCTTTGAGATCAATAATATTTTTCTGAAATCTTTAGAATCTCCGGCTGTCATTGCAGAAAAATCATTAATACCAATTGTCTTCCGATAATCCAAGTAAACCACCTTTCCACCACAAGTCGCTTTGCAATCCGAGCCCATAATAAGAAAATCTGGTTGTTTTACATAAGCAAGCGTGGTCCCTTAAACTTTACCCATGATACCTAAATAAATGGAAACACATTGTCACATGAAAAATAGCATTACATAATCATAAACAGTAAAATAACACAAAAAAATGTTTAACAACATAAGAGACATGCCATCAGATTGTCAATACTCGTATCACACAATGTATACTAATTATCGTGCGCTTGTATGTATTGTGTATATTTCATCAAGCATCCAGCAAAGCCCCAAAAAACCACATATGTGCGTTATTCTTACCAAAGCAAAGCTCTCCACATGTTTACCAAAAACAAAACCCTACGTTATATGCTTTTCAACAATGCCCACGACAATCTATGGCCTTACCTTTGTAACCTGATAGGAATTACTAAAACAACATTATATAGGGGATGAATTTGAGAAATCATCTTTAGTTATTTGTTAATCTAAGATCAACTTGGGCTTAAAGGTTAAGTTTAGAATTATACCTAACCTAATAACTACCTAACCTAATCATATATATCTAATCTAAATAAATCATTAACAAAAGTCAAAAACAAAAACCTGTAAGAGATGAGAGGCAACACAAATTTTTAGTTTCTAAAAAAGATTATTCTCTTCTTCTTCCGTCTTTCCGCGACGTTCCTCGTTCGATTGAAAAACCCATCACTTTTAATTCTTTTCTGATTGAAAAAACTGAGTAGAAATCATCAAAAATAAGGTTTAAATGGAAATTACAGTAGCTTGTTCGGTTAGGAGTAGTTTAAAAAAATCTAATTTGCTAACAGAACATTCTGAAACCAAAAACACGAAGAACACTTCGGCTATAACGAAAAAATAAATTTTTAACCGAACTCTTTAAGTTAAACTTAAGTTAGGGGATCCGCTCCCCATAAATAATAACAACAACAGGTGCATGAATAATGAACATGCAAATCAATAAAACAAGTCATTATTACACATTTTTCTTTTTTCTTCTTTTTTAAAATAAAATTGCAAAGCTGAAAATTTTAAAAATAAAAAGAGATTTTACCTAGATATCGATGCATTTAATATCTGGCAATGCTGCAATAATACCTTGAGTATCATTGGAAAAGAAATCAAAAAATAAAAATAAATCATAAAATGCGATTTTATTTGATAGATATTTTGTAAACACATCCTACATTAAAACTGGTGAAATTGATAAGATGACCTAAAAATATCAAAATTTCTCTACACTTTATTGCTCTATACTTAAAAACCAAAACACTCTGACTTTTTGTTAGATTTTAAATGTCGTTATATTTTAAGTATTTTAATAATGAGTTAAATGTAATTCGAAGGAGATTTAATTAAGTGGTATTATTTAAATTAAGCAATAAGTTCAAAGATAATACACTTAAATTTGCATAAGGATTACATTAAAGCTAACTATTACGTTTAAATCAAAACTACAGGAGTACATTTAAATTAAAACTGACTGCTACATTTAATTAAAACTAGCTAATATTTTGGTTTTTCAAAATTAAATAAAACTTAACTACTATATTGAAGCAAAACCATTTAATCAAGACGGTATTTCTCTTTTTCTTCTTCAAAGGCATCGTCAACATCATATTGGGCAGGTCGTGGGGTTTGTTGTTCATTCAATTTTTGTTTTATCTTTTTTTTCTCTCTTTCCCATGACATACTTGTTGAGGATTCGTTATTGAATTGTTCGAGCAAACATTTTGTTCTTATTAAAGTTCATGTAAAATTGTTCTCCTAAAAGACGACTTTTTCAAAGTTTTCTTATCGCCAAGTTCCGTTTTGCTGATCTAGATAGTTCTTCCTGAAGGTGGTTCTCCCATGTACTTGTCATAATTAAACACATTTGTTATAACATATGTTGTTTTTCAGGATTCGTCTTTTGCTGCTTTTACATCTTTTTGCACCCTCTTCCTTTTTTTTTCGTACTGTTATGAGAATATGGAGATTAGAATTATGATGTTCCTGACTACTCGAAGATCAATTATTAGGCGGGGTTGAAGTTGTTTTTGGTAAGGAAACTGGTGTACCATTACAAAATTCTTGGGAAATAGGACCATATGGGGATCTAGTTGGCACTTGTTCCAACATGTATGGGTTAAAATTGTTAAGCACTCACGGAATGTTGAAACAATTTTTGCACTGGAATCCACTTTTGTGGGTCCTTTGCCACTTTTCTCGATATCTAAGTTCTTACAATTTTGGAAAAGTAATCTAATTAAAGTAGAATAAAACTAAAAAAAATTACCGCGAAATACAAATTTGTTTTTCCCATATCCAATTCATCATCATCACTTATATCCAATTCACCAACTTCTTTGCTGATAGAATGAAAACGATAAGACAAACTGTCACTATCACGAAGATGGATGTTACCATTTTCTTCTTTAAATTTGTCAAAAAAAAACTGATAAAATGTTACCCTAACCCCCGCTTGCTGGCAACCATTCATAACAATTTTGTAAAATGTATATAATTTATACAAATAGATTCATCTTCATCCATTGTAAACTACCCAGCAGAAACTCTATTAGATTTTTTTTTTGGTGCGAACCACTTGCTAATTTACCTAGTGGTAATTGAATTATTGTCCCTATTTTTGATGGCCTATACAAATATCCTTATCACATAATAATTATGTCCCTCTTTATCTATAAGCCCATCAGGGGCCCATCAACAATTTAGGGACTTCCAAATATACCCCATTTTTTTAACTTTTATATCTTATTGACTCCTGCTTCTTCTTATCTTCTTTATTTCTCATCCGGAGAAAAACGAGCTCACCACCATCTTAATCTCCGTCGCCACCACCATCTTCAACCCCGTCGCCATCGTAACGAACGCAACCAACACCAACACCACAATCGTCTCAATCGTCATCATCATTTAATTGAAATCGTCATGGAAATTTTGAATTCGTTACTGTGAAATTGGAATTAAGATTTTTTAAAATTAGATGGGATTTTTCTTGAATCCATCTCCCAACTCCGTTACACAGTAACCAATTCAAAATGGAACAAGATGGAGATGATATTACCTGCTCGTTTCTCGTGCCATCCGCAACGCCAGCATCAACTGGAACAAGATTATGCGTCGTCGTCTCCAGCTGTGATTTTTGGATTGTTGTTCTCCACTCGTCTAGTACGTCCTCCATTTCATAGGCTGCGATTTTGAGTTTATTTAAGCATTTGGTCACTTTTCTTTTGCCCATTAATTTCTTTCGCTCTGCATTATCGAGCAGAACCAGCAGTGTTACGAGTGATGATTTGCTGCACAACGGGTAGGGTGGGTAGGATATGGTCTATTTCGCCACCCTACCCGCTGACCGGCGGGTAAGAAATTTTTTACCCGCCACTAAACGGATAAGGTCCTACCCGACCCATTAATTGGCGGGTCGGGTAGGATAGGGTGGCGGGTATAACCGTTTTTTTTCTTCTTTTTTAGTTTTCTATATTCTGGATTTTCTGGTTACTAGTTACTACCTTGACTGTGTATACAAAAAATGCTTCCCAAAAAACAAAAATGAAATCTTGCAACAACACAGCAAATAAGAGCCATCATATCTAAATATGTACCCAATGGTACTGCCAATCTAACTAGGGAAAAATGAACAAACAAAAGCATCATGCCTTCACAATGGTTACACTTCCCCCATTTAATACCATCTTCATCAAAACTCGTCGTAAAATGCCCCCATACCCAAGATGTCCTCTTCCGCTTCTTACTTTCTCTGACCTCAAGTTGAGAAGATGGTGGAGGTGGCGGAGATGCAACAGTACTGGCCCTTCGTTGCACAAATTGAGATGCAGCTTGAGAGGGAATATGAGGTCTCGTTGACATCTCTTATGTAATATCAACCATGGTTGCTCACACTAAGCCTGCACAAACTAAAACCAACAACATAAAATTTCATAACTTTAATATGCAGTACAAGAAATTGCAAAAAAAAAAAAACCCAGGAATATAAATGCTAATTACAGAGCAAGGTGTAATTAAGGCGCATAAAACTAGTACTGTGAGGATTGATTTCCCAGTTAGTATGTGGTCTTAATCCCATTAGCAGCACACCAAGTTTGTTACTCTTGACGTTTAATCTCTGATAACAGCCTTGAAAAAAGTTAAATTTACAAACTGCTTCTGCACTGTGAGACCTATATCCTAAATGAACTAGTGTCGTTGCATTTACCTCCTTCACATGCACAATATCACCAAAAGGATTGTGTACAGAAAATTACTTACTCCAGCTTATATCATAATACATTTACAGCTCTATGAATGATCCTATCTTGTAGATTTGAAGTTTCCTAATTTCTACAAAATTAGCACATTCCAGAAAATCAACCTTTAAGTCTCCGTGGTAAATTAATTTACACACATACTGATGTGCTTTTGCTGGTTCCGGACACCCATTCTGGCACCGTGTCGAGAACCTATATATCTAAATTCAACGCTTAGACCTTGTGTTCCCATCATAACGCTTAGACTCCATGCATCTAATCATGGTACAGGGGACTTCATGGATAAATTAGAACTTTTTCAAAGAGCTCCCCTCCGGTGACTGACTCCAAAACGATAAAAATCTTTTTCTTGCTTCCCATCACCTAAACCAAGAGAATATATCATTTACAAAGATGACAAAAAATAAAAATTAAAGTAAAATAGAGACAACCTTGCAGCATAGTTTTGGTCATGAAGAAGAAGTATAAACGGTTGAGTCAAGATTCGGTATGTCCCAAGTTTTGCCCTAAGGCACAATTGGGTCGAATCAGGATCCAAGCATGTTGAACATTTATAAAAATTGCTAATTTAAAGTGCAAAAAGAAGATACCTCGTACAACTGAACGACGTATCGGTACTTACACCAGAATACATTTACAGCTCTATGAATGATCCTATCTTGTAGAGAGACTCACCCTGGGTTCAAAAGAGAACCCCCAACGTTTGTTTGCAGGACCCGCTGAACTGACAGCAGAACCGTAATCCTAATTAAAAAGCATTCAGGAATATAAATTCTAATTACAAAGCAAGGTATAAATTCTAATGTCGCACATCAGTTCACCAAGGTCGACAATGGTTAGTATAAGAACAACCACATGGAAGAGTAAATGAATCCTTCTAAGCTTCCCACCGCTGTCAAAATAACTGATATTTTGGATCTATTATAGCCACATAAACCATTACATTGATGAACAAAATCCTTAATCAACAGAATGTGCTTTTCCAAGCCTTTCTAGATGTATGCACATTTTCATCCATCGACCACTAAACCAAAACAGCCTTATCCAAAACAAAAGTTCGGACAATACTAGGCAGAAACATATAACACTTGCATTTTATCCATTAAAGGTTTTACAGCCAAGATTTGAAAACCAGCGAGAGACACTGAACACAATTAGCTTAAGTAATTTTAACTATACAATAACTCAACTCAACATCACAGATTTTGAGAATGAAATTGAATAAAATCAAAAACTTGAACTGAAACCTAACATACTCATGGCTACTGCTTATCAAATCTCAAGATGGGCATGCACAAAATCACATAAATCAGTCATACCCTAATGAAAAAACAGTACTAGAAGAACAACGGAGGCAACACTAGGTCATTTCAAGAAAACAAAGAAACCCATAACTCATGTAAAAATAAGGAACCCTAATTTAATTTCCCTAAAACAAATTAAGAAAACATGCAATCATGGTCATTACGACCTACCCAAGTTATAAATTGAAAAAATGAAATCAATCTACAACACCTTGATCAAATAACTAACCAATTGAATTAAGGGCAGAAGAAATTTTTAAAAACAAAACCACTAAGGGAGATCCTTACCTCTCGCACCCAAAATTGACAAACCCCAAAGATAAAGTTTAGCTGTAAGCCTGAAACTCTTGTGTTTGGAGGTAAAAAATATGCTAGATGGAAATGTTTACTTTAGATTTCTACTGATACATACGTTTTGATTTCGGTTAGGACGATGAATGAATTGTGACAGTGAGTTTCGATCTTCGATATGAGAGTGAGGTTCCTCTTCGATTTCTAACTTTGATTTCTAATTATTGAGAAACAAACTGGATTTTCAATCTAGGGTTCTGGGAGTTTCTGTGTATAGAGGAGAAGTATGAAGAGATGAAACGAAAATGAATTTAGTTTTTAGGTTGAGTTGATTAATAAAAAACCAACGCAAAGATGATCAATAATAGAAAGATCAACGACTACTAACGGTTGTTAGATAAATAGGCGGGTAGGCGGGTAGGGTAGGATAATTTCGAGCTTTACCCGTCACCCTACCCATCTAACAGCGGTTAAGAAAATCTTTACCCGTTACCCTACCCGCCAAATAGTGGGTAGGATAGGATACAGTTAAAACACTGGCGGGTAGGGTAAGACTGACGGCTATGGGTAGGGTATGTGCACCCCTATTCTCGACATCATCTTCGACACCCACTACCAACCTCACCTCTTGTTCAAGCTCTTGTTCATTAACAGAAACCAATGCATCAGCCATACTTCACTTCACCGTTAAATACAAAATAAAGCAAAACCAATCTTTTTTTTTCCGTGTCCTGAATGCTTAGAGATCAACTCGAGTATATTGATGAATGATTGATTATTGTCATAATCTAATTGATTGTTGCTTTAATTTTATGGTTCTTGTTACATTGGTGTTTGACAAATTAATATTAATATTTCGGTTTGTGTAAATTTGTGTACTTTACAGTGTACAAATTTAGTGACTAATAGTTCCTGGTAGTGGTCATTGTATTTGATAAATTCAGTGGTTGCTGCTATGATTATTAATGGTGGTTGATGGTTTTGTTGGTGGATCTGAAACTGCAGCTGATGAAATGGTAGCATTTTTCCATCAGCATGGATAAACATCCATTGTTGATCCAACTGCAATGGATAAAAATCCACTGTTGGTCCAACTGAAATGGATAAACATCCATTGTTGATCCAATTTAAATGGATAAACTACTGTTGTTGATACAAAATTATCTGAACCCGATGGTGGCGGCGGTGACGGTGGCGGTGGTTGCTGCTATGGATTATTAATGGTGGTTGATGGCTTTGTTGGTGGATCTGAAACTGCAGCTAATGAAATGGTAGCATTTTTTCCATCAGCATGGATAAACATACATTGTTGATCCAACTACAATGGATAAACTTCTACTATTGATCCAAATGTAATGGATAAACTTCTACTATTGATCCAACTGAAATGGATAAACATCCATTGTTGATCCAATTGAAATGGATCAACTACTTTTGTTGAACAAAAGTATCTAAACCAGTGGCGGCGGCGGTGGACTAGTGGTGGTGGCGGCGGTGACGACGGCGGCGGACTAGTGGTGGTGGCGTCGACAGACTAGTGGTGGTGGCAGCGACGAACTAGTGGTGGTATAATGGCGGTGGTAAAGGAGTGGTGGTGGTGGTGGCAGTTGGTAGGTGGTGGTTGTTGAACGGTGGTGGCGGAATGGTAGTTGAATGTTGGTGGTGGTGGTGTTAGTAGTGGTGGTGAAGTGGTAGAGGAAGAAAATTGTTCCATTTTGAAATAAATAAAAATATTATATGAGTGAGGGTATTAAGGTAATGTAATATTAAATGGATAAGGTTATAAAAATGTAGAGACATATTTATTGTTGAATAAAGATATATTTATTGGGTGTCAAAAGTAGAGACATTTAATTAATATACCCATTTACCTATAACTCAAAATTTTACACAAGTTTCGGTAGAATACTGAGAAACTCTGGAGAAAGCGTGATTTGAATTGGATGAAATATGAAGTATTTATATGGAGTTGAAATACAACCATTGGATTAGCAACTAAAATATAGTTGTTGGACAACCTAGCTAAAACCGCACGACAGATATTACGTACCTCGAGTCTTTAGTTCAGCCGCGACGTTATTTATGTCGTTTATGGTTGTACTTGAGACACAATATTAAAAGAGAGGCGCGTCTTTGCTTCTACTACAATAGGCTAATACTTTGCCCATAATTTGCGCTTCCGTTTTTCATGTTTATTGGGTCCATAATGGATCAAAATTGGCAAATCGCATATGTCTTTGCTTCTACTACAATAGGCTAATAGTTGCCCATAATTTACGCTTCCATTTTTCATGTTTATTGGGTTCATAGTGCGATCAAAATTGGCAAATCGCATTAAGGCCGTCCAATCTAGTGTATCACCCAACCAATCAAACACCCGTTTTCCATCAAATATATCCTCAGCCGTAGATGGTTACATAACGGCTGATATTAAATCTTGAAAAAAAAAAGGTCAACTTCTCTATTTATGTTCTCTCTGCGTCAATTGTAGTAATAAAAATCTCTCTCTCCTATCTTCTAGGGTTTCAGAAACTGAAACTGAAACTGAAGAGGAAGAAGAAGCTGATTATTATAATTTCGAGGTTTCATCGTCAAAATTAATACCAAGATTTCGTAAGTATTTTTTCTCAATTCTCAATTCGTTTTCTTGAGAATTCATTCAAGAAACTTCCCATAGATTTGCTAATTTGGGATTATAAATTGTAATTTGCAGAAACCTGAAGCGATCGTTATCAATGGCGATACGGGAGTTTCAGCTGTACAATAGCATGACTAAGCAGAAGGAGATTTTCGTACCCAAAGAACCAGGGAAAGTTGGGATGTATGTCTGTGGTGTTACAGCTTATGATCTCAGTCATATCGGTCATGCTAGGGCTTATATTGCCTTTGATGTTCTTTATAGGTATAATTCTCATCTTCTTTCTCTTTGCCTTCCCCTTTAGTTTATAAATTAGGTTAGGGTTTCGACTTTGTGTCCGGCAAAGTGCTAAACTCTATATTATAAAAGGCTTGAATAGCTTAAACGATCAATTTGTTGCAATGTTGTGTGGGAATGTTTAGGAGATACACCTCATTATAATATTAAAGGGAACAAATGGTGGAATGTTTGTTTAGAGGGTTTTTGCACCACGTAGTGAAAATGAAAAAGAATTTCCAGGGGAGGAGACTCAAATGCTTCAGAATTGATTGTTTTCTAGTTGTTTTTATTGGTTTACAAAAGCATGCTATAAATCTAAAATGCTTTTGACATTCTTTCCTAATTATGGACTAATTGTGATTGACATAATATTGTTCGATCTTGACAAATGAATTGAGTGATTTAGTTAATACCGCGAACTTTAGTAAGGTGATTAATTGCTACAGCATACATAGTGCAGTTAAATATTTATTTTTGTTTATCCTTGAGTTAAAGTCCCCTTAGAAGAGCATCCAGGGTGCCTTATGGGGTTGAAACTAATTACAGTCTTCCTGTCTGTCGTTCTTCCTTTTTTGGTAGTTAATTCAATGCAATTAATCATGTCATTTTACATTGAAAGATTATTAGTGCATGCCTGACCATTTTTTTAAGTTTGCTGCCATTTGAGCAGATACATAAAACATTTGGGCTATGAAGTTACGTATGTACGCAACTTCACTGATGTCGATGACAAGGTGAGCATGTTTTATTAGGTATCTTATTTTCTTCTTCTTCACTTTTACATAATTAGAAAAAAAATATATCTTTGTTTGGAATGCAGTGTGTTTTTTTTCCCTTTTGGAATGCAGTGTGTTATATACGTGTTTACACTCCGTAATATAAATCTAATGTCCAACTAATGTCTGCGTCTTTGCAGATAATTAATCGAGCTAAGGAAGTAGGGGAGGAACCATTGGATCTCAGTAAACGCTTCTGTGATGAGTATCTTAGGGACATGAATGATCTACAAGTCCTTGTTCCTACAGAACAACCCCGTGTTTCTGAAAACATGGTCGAAATTAAAAATATGATAGCTGAGGTGATCTAATCCCCCTTATGCTTTGTTGTATATCTTTCAGATTTGTTGGGTAGTTAATGACTTCAAGATTATTGGAGCTTATAGGTCGTGGCCTCACTTTCTTGTAGAATGGCTCACCAGAACGTGTAAACATTATAATTGCTTCCTTTTTTTATGGTTTTGGCTGCTCATTTGGAAGCTATTTGTCATCTGCTTATCTTGTTAATAACTTGAGAAACAGTGAAATTTCTTGTGCTGTTTCTTTCATTCTTTATTTGTGTTGTATTTTTTATAGGATAACTGATCAAGCATGTACCTGAAATTCTATTTGGTTTTTGTTGGCAGATTATAAAAAATGATTGTGCTTATGCTGCTGATGGAGATGTCTACTTTTCGGTTGACAAATTTCCAGCTTATGGCCGGCTATCTGGGCGAAAATTAGAAGACAATCGAGCTGGTGGAGGTGGACGAGCTCAAGACAGTTTAACTTCAAGAAAACGAAATCAAAATGACTTTGCACTATGGAAGGTGAGAGAACGTGCCCGTAGCATGCTTATGGTTGTTTTCTTCTTGGTGGCTTATTGTGCTTATGGTTGTTCACTTTTGGGTGGCTTATTGTCTTTGTGCCTGCAGGCTGCAAAGCCGGGAGAAATTAGCTGGGAAAGTCCTTGGGGACCTGGCAGACCTGGGTGGCACATAGAGTGCAGTGCCATGAGTGACCGTTATCTGACTTCCTCCTTTGATATTCATGGTGGAGGAATGGATCTGATATTCCCACATCACGAAAATGAACTTGCTCAGAGTTGCGCTGCCCGCCCCAACACTTGTGAAATTAAATATTGGATGCATAATGGTTTTGTCAATACGAACAACGAGAAAATGTCCAAGTCCCTTGGCAACTTTTTTACTATCCGTGAGGCAAGCGATTACTCATTATTTTTCCAGTTTAACACTATTTATTCTTCTGTTTTCTAACCATCTCATTTTCCTTTTAGGTCACCAAATTGTATCATCCATTAGCATTGAGGTACTTCATGATGAGTACGCACTATCGGTCACCTGTCAATTACTCATTGGATCAACTAGATATTGCGTCTGATAGGGTTTTCTACTCATATCAGGTAAATAACCAATTGTTACTGGTACTTCGATAGTTTTAGCCAAAAGAAACTTTTACTAATGACTTTCATGATTATTTGATGGAATAGATCTGCTAGGTGCTGCTTTAGTGCTTCTTGCGTGCGTAATCTTCTTGCTGTCTATGTACAGGTGTAATATCATATTCTTAACTTGAACTGTTGGTCATGTCTTTTAGACTTTGCTGGACTGTGAAGAGGCCTTAATTCCATTTCGAGAGAAAAATCCCGAGGGATCAGTACCAAAGGGCAAAAATATTCGCATAACTCCGGAGGCTCAGGAGTGCATCAATAAATTAAAGAACGATTTCTATGCTAAAATGTCAGATGATCTCCACACTCAAGACTTCTTGAATGGTGCTCTTCAGGAAATTTTGAAGCTTATGAACAGTTCACTGACCAAGCTCAAGAAGGTATTTCCTTGTCCCTGATCTATACAGCCTTCTAGTACTTGTCATCAATGGCTATGTACAAATATATATATCCCACTTGCATGTTAAAGGTGTCTCTGGAGCTAAACATTTTAGGAGTTCTTTTTTAGTGCTTTGAGGTCACTTACCTGTTCCAAAGGCAAACCATCAGATCTGATATGCCATATGTCCAGTCTAAGAATTTCTTTGTCCTTTAAATACATTCCCTCTTCGTGTATTTTCCCTAGGAATTCGTTTTCTGAAACTTCTGGAGTGATATTTTCACCTCAAGATTTTCTGATGAATATCTGAAGTCTACACAGGTAACAAAATTACACAGGAGGGATCTTCATGTGGTCCTCTTGCCTGTGTCATTAGTGATTCAGAACTGTCAGTGACAGCTTAGAACAGGGTTGACATTTTCGCTTGTTATTATTTGACTGCTGAGTGTTCCAAATCTGAGATCTTTCCCAAAAGTGAGAGTTTGAATTGTGTTTTAATCATTTTTTACAGTATGCAAATCATGTTTTGATATTAAATCTGAAACTGTTAACCAAAGTTTTAAAACACAAATGCATATCATTGGGTACTTATTATTCCTTGTTCGAAAACACGATGTATCATATCTCAGTTTCAAAAAATGATCTAGATTGTGCTTATGTTAACTGTACATTGTACTTCTCCTTGTGTAATGAGATGCTTGTTCCGTAGTTTAGAAGTAAGAAACACCAGCATCTTGGGTTCTATAGTTGCCCACCTTAGTTTCGCATTGGTGTTCCATGCATGTAGTCCTACTTTTTGCCCGAGTCTTATAGTGTGCATTTCCAGGCAAAGCAACAACAGCAATCGTTGTTCCTGTCCCTTGCTGAAATGGAGAAAGAAGCGAAGATGGTTCTAGATACTCTTGGACTAATGTCATCTTTATCATATTCAGAGGTATGTCATCTTTCGTCTTAAGTCACTGATAGTCTGTTTGCCTCCCTTCAAGGGACATTTCAGTGTAAGTTTAAAACAATCAAAATAAAATTCCTTTACTCCGAACAGGTTCTGGAGAAATTGAAAGCCAAGGCTTTGACAAGAGCAAATTTGACTGAGGAAGATGTGTTGCAACAAATAGAAGACCGAACCCAGGCAAGGAAAGACAAGGATTTTGCTAAAAGTGACAAAATCAGGCGTGACTTCGAATTTAAGGGCATTGCTCTTATGGATGTGGGCAATGAAACTATATGGAGACCTTGTGTCCCAAGGGAAACTGAACAAACTGTCGCATCTACTGAAGTAAAACAAAACTCAGAAACTGTTGCAGTAGCTTCCACTGAAGTAAAACAAAACTCAGAGATTGAAACTGTTGCAGTAGCTTCTACTGAAGTTGACAAAATTAGCATCTGAACCAGAACATCATACAGAATTTCACAAACAAGAAGTTTGTTTTTGTTGTTTACTTCTCCTGATTTGTACACCAATTTTATCGTTAGGTACTAGAAACAAGTTTGTAGCAGATTGAACATTAACTCAATCTTGGGTAATTAACCCTGTAGTTACAGTGATTTTACAAGTTGATTTATATCTAAAACTAATCTGCTTGGGAATAAAAAGTTCCCAGCTTCTGGTTAGTTATAAAAAGGAAATATACTGTTGGATGTTCTAGTGTAAGTTTTTCATGTCTTGTTTATTGATTTCTGCTCAGCAACTGTTAGAAACTTAGAATGATGATGATAAAAAAGATTTATACATGCACTTGGGTATTTTTACACCAAGGAATAGATAATTTTTTTACCTTCATGTATACCAAGAGGATCACCATAATCTGTAAAAGAAAGTTTTTGTATGACCATCGATCTAAAACTTGGTGGGTTAGATTCATTGACCAGTTTCAACCCGTAAGTGGTTCCACTTCTGCAGGTCCAGTTCATCAGTTTCTCGTCAAGGCTTTGTCCCTAAGCCAGCTTAGAAGTTGGATGTAAATTTGCCCTGAAAATTTCGTTTATGCAGTTCAAGAGGCACTTCACTTCACCGTGTTGTAATAGTAATACAGTAAGAGAATACAGTAATAAGAACAACAAAATCTGCCTTTCATTTCCTTTCTCAGCAAAAGATATCTATTCTTACAAATACAACATCAAAATTGCTACCTATTTCCTATGGTGCTAGTTACATATTTCTCAGGCACGGCTTTGGCATCACCAATAACTAAGTTGGTAGTTGATGCCTGATGGATATTTCATTAGGTTTCGGACAAGGGTAGGTCAGTCTAATGCAACTGTCTCGGATAGCATACAGTCATCATTGGCATCATGATGATTCCTCCTCACTAGTACTATCCTTACCACCAGGTCTAGCTGAAATTACTCGGTCTATGATTTGGTCTGGGACTTTAATACCGGCTGTTTCCATGTCTGCTACAATAGCTATGGCTGCATCGAGTTCCCCAAGATCAAGACACAGAGAGATGATTTCATCATACAGTGGACTGCAGAAAAACAGATAAAGGTATTAGTATCATAATTTTGTTCAGATAGGAATACGGATTCAGTATTGTTCTTCATTAGTGATATGAACTAGAATCTAGGATTTAAGGAGGAAGACCTAGTCAAACGATATTCATTAGTAAGTACTAGCTTGATCTCAGTGGAAAAAAAGTTGTTCTACAAATTTGGAAATCCAAAATGAATAAACAAATTCATCTACTATTATGAGAGGGAAATCTGAAGATTATGATTTTAAAGATAATTTGCAAGACCTAGCAGACATCTAACATCATCTGGTGGATTGCGGAAACAGATAACTCACAAGGAGTGGTTATTCCCAAACCATGGCTTAGGCTCCTTGAAGCTTGTCTAAAGCACAAAGCATATTCATCTAAAGTTCAAGGAAAGTAAGCATCTTCTATATATACTTCCCATGAGAAATTCTTATTAGGCCTATCTCACCAGTTGACATTTATATTACTTGTAGACTGATACAGTACTAAGACTGCTGATTATATCTGTTTTAGAAACTTAGCATGCAGTTTCCCAGCTACCACTCTACTTTCATGTACTTCATCAAGCAAAAAACTTAAAACTTACATCCCAAAGACGTATCCAAGGCTGTGAGTAGTCTGCAAAATTTTTAGAAAAGCTGATGGGAGTGGCGCTCTAATAGCTGCTCGTAGTATCACAGCGCAATCCCCAATTGTTGGTGTTCCACCCAATTCAATCACCTGAAACATTATATAAAGATTACACCTCAGCTCAGAATATCACATGGTGAACTTAACATTAGTTCCGCAAAAATATAAAGGTTATTATGATGTGATTCTCTATTTTCCTAATTAAGTATGCAAGACTATTCTACGAACTCCGCAGACTTCCAATAGACAGTCACAAAACTAAGTACCACTGGGCTTGAAAATATTACAATCACAAAGCAAGATTACAGTATGAAAACAAACATATATTTTAGAATAACAAGCAACTCTTTCCGAAGATTCAGAGTACACAAGGCATTATACCTTCACCATCACTTTAAGTGCCAAATCAACTTCCCATTCTTGCGACCACTTCTGTGGAGTTCTTTTCTTTATCTCTCTTTCCCAGGTCCATCCCCAAACATCAGCAATTGTATACATGTCTGATTCATCAAAAATTCTTCTTTCTCTCATCAATTTGAAAGCCTCATTTATATCCTCTGGAAACCAGTCGTCATCATCTGAATCCTGCACGCCCACAAGAAACAGTTTACCAAGTTAATATAGTATGAGGCTTCCGATATGTTTGAGACTGAATAAATTAAAGCCCATAATATGCTCTAAGATGCAAAAAACTAAGAAATAATCGAGAGAATTACCAATTCGTCTATTTAATGACAGAACCATAAAAAGAAAAGGATGGTAGCTTAGATGTGAACCATTACCAAAAACAAAAACATACACTAGCTTGCGAAGAAACAGATACTTTCAGTTAAACAAAGAATTGTAAGATCAAAATTTCACTTGCTGACCTCCATCGAAAGTCGAGACCGTCTCCTCCTTGATTTTTTTGAGGTAGTAGGTGCTTCCTCAGAATCCTTCAACAACTGGACTCCAATCATTTGTAAAGGCTTAACAGTTTCTACTTCCTTTACCTTAGCTCTATCCCCTACTTGAACTTCTGTCTGTTCAACTTCTTCCTCCTCTTCGTCGGCCTCATCTTCAGCTTCTTTTGCAACATCCTCCGCGGCATCTACATCGTCCAAGATATCTTGAAGTTCTGAATCTACTTCTACGTCAATAGCATTGTCATTCTCATGGTTTAAGCCTTCTCCAAGAAAACGACGTTTCCAAAACTCTGTATTTCCATCCTCCAGCTTAATTCGTGAGATTAATTCATCCAGCCTTTCATCAACCTGCAGAACAATTAAACACTAGTAAGATCACAGTGCATGAATAATTACCATGTATTATTTCTTCTCAGGAAGCTCGTGAAAAGATTAAACCTCTTCCTCTTCTTCCTCTACAGGAGGAATCCAAAGAGGCCGACCACGTGAACGATTTATTCTCCTTGCTTTTTGGACTCGCTGGTAGAGCACATTTCTAGTTCCATCAGTTGGTAAACCCTGTGCTTCCAACTCCTCCTTTAACTCGGCCACTACCATTTTACTAGCTGCCTTAGGCTTTAAGGCGTTCTGGTCGGGACCTTTTATAATCTTCTTTAACCGCTCCACTACTCTAACGTAATCAGCTTCTGATGCATTCCCTAAGACTGAAGGTCCTTCATTCCAAAGGTTCCTTAAAAGCTTGCGATGGTGAACTTTCCAATCATCAAGACAACGTTGCTTGAAAGAAGTTTCAATTGGGTTTGAGTAAATAAAGCCATCCACATCAGGGTCTAGAGGAGTTTTGCCTCTGCGTGGGACCCACCTCTTTCGCTCACCTGTGAGCCCTCCTTCTGCTACATACCTGGTCAACCAACAAAGATTGTCTTAGCTTAACAAGCAATACTTACACCCAATTATGTATAACATAGATGCATTTGTTAATTCACAGAATGCAAGATGAACCACCCAAGAAGAAACTTATATAAGCCTACATACATTCATCATAAAATATTTGTCTCAACTACAGCTACAACACCAGCTTCACAAAGTTGTTTATTTTTTGAAGATGCACTTAAATTCAATCAGGTTTTTGATTGGTGGAGTTCCATTTTGTTATTTATATGGACTGCCAGTGGTTTGAAGTTCATTACTTGGTAGTACTTCAAGAAAAATTAGAAAATTATCAGGAATACTAGCCAAAGGTGTCCTGAAATTTTACTATACGCGTGAGCTAGAAGTTCATCTCAACTAGTTTCGGTGTCTGGGCTAAGAGTGACCAAACAATAGTGGATATAGAGAAAATCGTACATCAATGGAAACAAGTGCAGACATGCTTAACCAAATGCGGAGAATGAGGAAACTGAAATGACTTGAAAAAGAGGAGATGAATCTCAATTAGGTAATCCCAGTTTAGGGCCAGAAGGACATAAATAGAGAAACCATCACCCCATAACGTTATGTATTTAATGGTGAATGACAATGCAAAAGCACACCTGGCAATATAATCAATCTCATATCCAAGCTCAGCTTCTTCTTGTAAGGGTTCAATCCAAGAGCTAACTAGCGTTCGATATTTTCTACTCAAGATCATTGCTCTTGGAGGAATGACTTGATTATCTTTCGCCATTGTTTCCAACGCTTCAAGTAACTCTACAACTCTTCCTGATCCCAATCACATAAAAACAACTCAGAAAAATATTAAAGCAGGTGTGAAAGCACATGAATATGCTTAGAATCCTATTTTAAGTATTTACAGGGTCAAATATTGATGTAAAAGTAGTTACTCTTAAAGTCTTCAAATCCAAATAATAGATTGTCAAAAGTCTTCGAATGGCAAAGAGAGATAAATGCAATCACAGGAAGCACGACAAAAGATACACATAGATATATGTAAACTGAAGTTGCATTTGTTTCATTCATAGTGGATTAATTTAGTGCATAAATAGATAAATATTAGACGCCAACGAGAATATTCCAGAAAACAAAAATCTTGATGCAAGAATCTTAACGTGCCATGGAGGTTAGCATGCTACGCAAATCCTAAGTCAATTAGCTACTTATTGGTTTCACGGCAGTAAAGGTATCCAGCAGTTTTCATCTTTACTGGTTTCCTAGTAATCCACCTGTGGTCATTTTGATTATTATTCGTGGGCCCAATGAAGTCATTGAAAGATATACAGGGTTACACTCTCTAGGTCAGGTGAAGCTTGGCAGTTAAAGCCCAAATTTTTGTTTCAGCTGTAATTTTTGCACTAACATAAGAGCAACAAAAGTAAGCTCCGCGGCAGGGTGGACCATCGTCGAGCATTAGTGAGATGATCTTAAATAGTAATCATAAGAAATATATGCTTGTATTAGGTCCTGTACACTATTAGTGCTCTAAAATCCATCAGAGTGGAAAAGTTAGACTTATGGAGCCTTTTCGATATATATGTCATTATAGGTCTTAAACTACAAAAATCAAATTATAAATTGGTACTTTAATACACTTGATGGAAGACAAGTGTTATGGCAAAGCTGAATTGTAAACAGGGTAGCCACTATTTGGTGAAGATGCCCATCAATGCAGACACTAATCAAAGATGATGGTGACATTCCAGTAAATCTAAAGTAGATCAATAGATACCCGAATTATGAACATCGGATTGTTTATTAAATCAGGTACTTGTTCAATTACAATGTTATCGATAGGTTCATGTTATTGTTATCTAGCGAAATAAACATGTCTGTTAGAGTACTCATACAATATTTATCATAGATCTGTTCTCTATACTCTTCCAATGCTCATACAGGTTATCAATCATAAAGTGTTTCCATGTTCTTTGACGCACAATCTGTTTAATTCCTACAGTAAAACTCAGCAATGGGGAAGTGCTCCATAGAACTGATAAGCAGAGGCCTTTGATATATAAATCATACTGAGGTCAACAAACTTCACTGCTCTTCTTGGTGACAATGTGAATTCTTAAATGTTTGGGGTCCATATTAAGTGGTACTGGAACAATTCAGTGTTGCAAGTTAACAACGAAAACAATGTGTCAAGACATACCTTCTCGACATAAAGCCCGAAGATACAAGGAAAGTGGGTCCCCGTAATTCCCATCATTATGTAAGAGTTTGGTTCCCCCTTCAAAGTGCTTGAGGGCCCGAAAATGCCTGATTGCTTCCCGGACGACACAATACTTGGTAAAGCACTCCACCAGCAACCTGGGAAGAAGGTACTTTTGTTAATTTAACATGCATATACCTCCAAGAGCTGAACCAGCCAGCTCCTATGAAACAAGTAATTTTATTAGCTAAAAGAAACTTGGCTACTGTCAGTTTGACATACTCTGTCAGGTGTAGAAGTTTTAATAGGCTCTTAGAGCATTTTTCACCATGGAAAAACTTATAGAATGCTCTTGATTCTTTTAAAAAAAACAAGGGGAAAGTAGTGATAATTACATAGCTAATGGGTTTTTCAGACCCCATTAGCGGCACAGTATTTTAAGTTGATACCGGTTTGGCATTTTTTTTTCCATATATAATCAGAAAGACAATTGAAACTCCCGGAGTAAGAACATAACTAAACATGTGATATGAGGTTCGATATACAGATAAATGTGTAACCAAAAAGAAAAGAAAAGGAAATAGGAGAACTAGTTTTAGATATTGTATACTCACGCATATGTTTTCACATTTGGTTGCAAACGTTTGTGATTTTCGACCATCATGCCAAGCAATTCAGCTACATCCTGTACCCTGCACTTGAAATACAGGAAACACTTAATGGGTAAATAGTACGTAACAAACGTTACAGGACCTCATAAGTATTTCTTAGTGTCACAAATGAAAGTTCGGATATGAATATTCCAAGCATTGACGGGATGTAACTTTCTGGTGAAACAAAACTTAATATGTAATGCAAAACGAAGCAGGTTGATATACAGTTAATGTTTGTACTAAATGGCATCTTAAAAACGAATGGAGATTTAATTTCGTCGATTTTGTAGCAGTTTACTTTTAGCTAACACGTTAACTCAGAATTATCGGAGTGCCCAACCCGATTCCAATTTCACCCCATCTTTATCTTTTATTCAACTATTTTTGTTTCATACGCTTCCTCTCTACTGTACTACGTAGTCTGGCCAAATCATTTCAGCGAGTTCTAAATCTATAGCCCTCGTAAGTGTTAAGTCTGACCCTTCGCTAATTTTTGACTAAAGCTACTTTACTGTAAGTTTGTAACATTAGTGGATCAGCTCAGTTGATTGCTCCAATGCACAAATGACAGGGATTTTCTAAAAGCTTAGCTTGTTCTTCAGAACAACAATGGTCATCAAAAGATTTACTTAAGTAGCAGGATCTAGTTTCCTCCATGGACCTAAAGTGTGTACCCAAAATTTTTAACTCGATGTACCAACTGAAACTATTATTACCTTGTCCACTTACATTCAGCACAGGTGAAATGACAACAAAAATGATAAGAAAATCCTTGAGCCAATAAGGTTACCATGTGAATCTGTTAGTCCTCATTCTTCATAACATGGTAAAGGATTCATGACAAGAGACTCCAAAAAAATTCTGATGTGGAGAATTTAACGACCAGATGCAATAAATACACACCAAAGAATAATGAAATGAAAAGTTGTGATATTACTACAGACAATATGCCAGCACAGTCAATCGGGAAGTTCCAAAAGAATGTTACCTGTCATAAGATTCGGCTCTAGTATATGCTTGGATCACCCAATTATATGACTCGGTATCAGGTTTCATGGATTCTGGCAAAAATAAGGCGGTAATCAGCACCATGGTTATGAGTACAACGAAAAGCATAAAAATAACATCTTCATCCCAATTAAAAGGAAGCAACCAGTTCTTATCACACAAAAGAAAACACCTACTTGTTACTGGCTATTTGTTCATGTCACCTACTATATAGTCAGGTTGGATCCTCATGCAGAGCCTACGTTTATTGTGCATGTTCACATATACAAGGGACACATATGGTACATGGAGATGATCCAAGGGCCAATCTTCAGTGATGACACTCCCTAAGCATGTAATTCGTCTTCGTCAAAGAGCTCAATCTAACACTTCTAATCGAATGAAGCATTGGTCAAAAATCAACAGTAAATTAATTGTTAAACCATTCATCCGAATTTTGATGGTCACAAAAGCTTTAGAAGGTTATTTTTTCTATCGGAAAAATAATACAAACACTGCCTCCACACCTAAAGCCGTTACTTTTCAGAGAACGATTAACATTGCATGAGTATCCTGCATCCTACATAGTATAGAGACGACAAATACTTTTTTTTATCACTTACGCACATGAATTCATGCTTAACTTTCTTTCATAAAATACTTCATTAATTACGTAGTCAGAGTAAAACAACATCAGCTAGTAAGGCCATGAGAAGTTATTTAGTCTAATTTCACTTAACTGGTAGATGTTTATTAATCCTCTGCTAGACACACAAAACCTTGTTAAGCACATTCTTACTCCACTTTCTAACTGGACCTGGACATTCTTACCAAAGGGTGCCATTTATTTATGCATTTATGATTAACTTACAAATCTGACTCCACATATGCATTCTGTCACATGTTAAAAATTAACCATCTTTAACTTTCCTTCAACTTAAACGTCTACCAGCATACAGGTTGACAACATAGAACTAAATATAAGAAATGTATAGTTGGATACAAAAATGAGGTTTAATTGAGAAGAAAAATACAAACCTTCTCCGTATTCCATGTTCTCAAATGTTGAAAAAGCTATCTCTGGTATTCCACATGTAGCCTACATACATTATGCACAGACGGTCATAGTATCACATTCAGTTCAAAGCATATGATAACTAATTGCCAACTTCCAAAAGAAACTTTACTGGTGTTTAAGGGACATGATTGCACTATAGTAACCAGGAAAATTCAACTAGATATCACAGGAATGTTTCAAACAACAATTTATTCAGTTTGTTGGTATTGATGCTTGTAAAACCAAAAGACAACGGTGTAGCATAAGAGTATCATTATGTAAGATGCTTGGTTTACTCTCAATAGTCATGTGGGATTATTTATTCTATTCTCGACACTGCCGCTCATGTGCAACATTATCTTCAGATTAACACGTGGCACCTAATCGGTCAAATGAAGTGGAGTCTGGGTAGCCTTTGGTCTATTCTCGTATGGGGCGACTTCGACGCCATGATAAGTTTGTGAACATCCAGGATCTACTGGCTTTTCCAGGCTCTCAATATACATGTGGGGTAACTATGCTCTCAAGATTTCTAAGTAACAAGTCTCATTCTACGAATTGAATGTGTGGAAACTTTTTGTAACAAAAAAACAGCTCAATGGTTTACAAACTTCTATCCAGAAGAAGCCTCCAATCCGACAGAACTTAATAATGTTGTTTAATACTTTAATTTGATCATAAAGGGACATCACTTTCTATGTTAAACTTCTCAAGGTGACATCTATAAAGCACCAAGAAACAAATTTCTGTTCACAACTTCTAATACTAGGGAGAGTTCTGCTTGGAGTCCTTTGAAATTTTCAAAATTGAGACCTTAGGCCTTATACTTAAAGTTGAGAACTGAAATCTGGTGCAAAGTGGATGGAAGAACTACAAAATATCCGAGTGTGTCAAATGTCTGTCTGAGATGTTGTGCAGCAAGAAAGAAGCCCATCCTAATCTGTTTTTTCGTCAGTAGTGTTCATGTCATGTGTACATATAGTTGATATTTGGGAACTGTCACTCTGTCAGAGGACGAAAACCATGCAACTAAAACAAGTTCTAAAATCACCAAACATAATTCAAAAAATCATTTGTCTACAGTAAAAAAAAGAAAAGTAAAAGAGGTTCTGTTGTCGAAAGGAACAACGATCATAATACGTTCACATACAGTTGATATTTGGGAACTGTCACTCTGTCAGAGGACGAAAACCATGCAACTAAAACAAGTTCTAAAATCACCAAACATAATTCAAAAAATCATTTGTCTACCAGTAAAAAAAAAAAGTAAAAGAGGTTCTGTTGTCGAAAGGAACAACGATCATAATACGTTCAGATTTGATTTCGAGATTAGCCAAAGAGAAGAACTGACATATTACAATAGTATGTGAATGCTTACCTGTACGCTAAGAAGACAATTAAAGTGAGATGTATTTGCCACTCGACCAGCTGCTTCCATCTCGTATGCTATCGTTAATGCATTAGAATGATCTCCGACCTTACAATCTTCGGAAATTAAAAGATCATACAGTTCATCAGTGGCTCTTAAGCCACCTTTTGCACCCTTCAGGAACACATTGTTGGCATCATCCAAATGTTTGTTTCTGACGAGCTCCTCTGCTGTCCATAATTAAATTAGTATCAGCTCTGAAACCTAATTTTAGTGAGAATTGTAAGTAAACAATATCAGGTCTTACCAACAAGAATTAGCCAAGATTGCCGAATGTCATAGTTTAACTTTTCCATAGCTGCAAGAATTTCTAAGCCTTTGATGGCTTGACCTTTGCCGCCAAACAGACGAATCAATGCCAAAAATGTTTCAGGAAGAGGTTGAAGCCCTGCACTTAACTCCCTCCTTAGTGACAGCATCTACGTTGTTTATATGAATCTAATATCAGTACATTCAGATCATCACCTAAAACCACGCAACGACAATCTGAAAGAACAGTATTACTTTTTCCTAGATGTAGCAAGCCTGGAATTTAAAAGCAGCCTTGCATGTAAGCACCAACTATTGTATTTCCCCCTAACATGACATGCTATCATGAGGAAACACATAACTGCTAAAGCCTGTATGTGCTTTTTCTGTTGTTCTGGTAATGCGTATACTTCTACACAGAATACATTGACTACCAAAGAAAAGGATAGCTAATAGGTTTAACATTGTATTCAATTTGATGGAACTAAAGACGAACAAACAAAAGAAAATAATGAAAAACAAGATTTGACAAAATCCTAAAGGTTCCACATTGACCAGTATGGGATCCATCATATCTGTATGGACGCTACTGGTTTGAATTCTCTTTCAGGGGTGAAATCTAGCAATGCACTTTCTCATTTTTTATCAGAGCCTAGACCCTTATCATTGCCGCCCTTAATAGTCATCCATGCTAGCACTTTCTCTTTTATAGAGGAAGAGTCAAGTCTAATACGGTCGACAAATCAAAACCTAATTGTCACATTACTAATTCAAATCCCCTCCCAAAGCCATCTACATCCAATACCTAATTGTGTACGGAGTATTCAACTGGTCGAGTGGGGGGAACCATCCAGAATGTCATTAGGAGGCCATCACCTCCTGCATTCATAGTTACTTAAACTGCCTCTACACTATATGAAGCCATTTTTCAAATAGGCGGACTACTCGCAATGTCATTAGGCTATCATTCTACTCGCAGCAGCAGATATCACTAAATTGGATATTCTACAAAAACTATACTAGTGTCTCTAGTTAAACATTACACTACGGAATGCAAATTGGTGTTCAGTTATCTCAACCTGTGGTGACAATTTTCATTACCTTACTCTTAAAAAAACTGAAAAATCAAATGAAATGGGGATTTTATAAAAATTACCGCGCCTTCATCGTCACCATTAAGTGAATGGGAAACAATCAATCCATGAAAAGATCTAGGACCTGGTTTCAAACCAGCAGCAATCATATCATACATAACATTAGAAACACCGGAAACATCACGATTTCTTGCACGGTCCATTAATTCCTCCATGAATGTAAATCTCAATCCTCTTTCAGCAGCTGATAATGAATTCGAAGAAGATGAATCATCTTTTTTAGGTTGTTTTTTTCTTCTGGTTGTTATTTTTTTAGTCTCAGCTGTTAAAATTGCTGAAACACTGACACCATTTTTTAGCTTAGAAGAAGATGAAGTAGATAAGAAGAGAGTAGATGATTTTGTTTGTTCCTTTGAAGTGAAGAATGTTGTTGGTGTGTAGGTTAAGAAGAGTTTCGCCATTTTTTATTTCTAAGGGTTTTAACACTTCTTCTCCATACCAAATACTGCTCTAGTGAAAGAAGTGAGATTTAAAGAGAAATTGGATTTTAGTTTTTGGATAAGAGAGATTTCAGGGTTTAAGGAGAGAGACTATTACTTAGTTTTACTACACTAAGCTTACACTCTTGCGTTTGCTGCTCAGAACCTTTTTTTGGTGTAGTCTAGTTTGATGTCTACTCTTATACTCCCTCCGTCCCACTATTAGTTGACCTATTTACTTTTAGATTTTGTCCCATAATAGATGACCTATATCACTAAACAAAGAGATATTTCTAAAATTATCCTTTTAATTGATTATAAGAATTATAAGAAATATGCATAATTTGATAGGCATGTTTATATTCGTTAAGTAGGTGTTTTAAAATGCTTTTCAATGATATGAAGTTTGCGAATATCCGTGGTGTAGTTTTAGAGATAAGTCATTTTCAAAATTTCACTAGTTATTATCCATAAGGGTATAATTGTAAAAAATACTTAAAAGTACTTTTTTCCCTTCTTTGTCTTAAGAATTGTGCAAACTTGAACTAAGTCATCTTATAGTGGGACGGAAGGAGTATTACAGAGAAAATTGGATGAAAATTGTCGTAACGAAGAATACTTGCGAATTAGCTTAAATTTATGGGTAGCTGAATAAAATTTTACTGGCACACTGCTTTATCATTTTGAATGTATAAAGGTTATAATTCAAATTATTCAATCACAACTTCATTAACCTTGGTATGTATGCTTGAAATAATTTGAACGAGCATTCAGTGGATTCTATCCATGAAAATATTCTCACTGATCCCTGATTATTAGTCGCCTACATGTAAATTCCGAGAAGAAACAAGCAAACAACTTCTGCTTACAAATTCCCCTACCATAGCAATTCATGATATGGTGCGATACTTTAAGGATGTACAAGAACAATTATCCTTAGCATAGCATAACAAAATCATGATGTTGTTTGAGAAAGCAAGTGATGCTTAAATTGTTGGTTTCAAAGGCGCGTGAAGAGGATGCCTTGTCCAAAGTGACGGTGGGATGTCCCGGGCAGTCCTAAGTCATGATTATACCGAAGTCGTGCATTTCAATCAAGGTGTTTCGACAATGTAAGCAAAGAACAACAAGGTGTTGGTTCTTTGGCATACAAATGATGCGAATCCAAGAAGGTGAAGTTTGCAATATGATATGGAGGCCAAATCTAGTGAAAGTTCTGATGTTGGCAAAGTGCAGCAAAGACTATAGGTTTTGGCGCATACCAAGAGTGGTATGAAATCATAGAGTGCATACCTTAAGGCATGTCATGATTTGGCGTAGGCGCATATGATTGAAGAATGAGGCCAAGTCTTATATAAGTCATGTTATGTTGCGTGGTGCAACTAAGGTCGGAAAGTGAAGGCATAAGACTATTCATTGATCATTGTGATCATTTGGGAAGAATCATCACTTGCGTATACTTAGGCGCCAATGATTCAAGTGAAATTCAAGCCTAATTCTGGGAATTGGCAAAAGGAATTTCCAAGTTGCATTTGGGTGTTGATATGCGATTGTAGTGGGAGTTGGAGCATAGGACAACTTGATAACAACAATACTAGTCTGTAGGATCAATGACAAGTCGGTAAGCTAAGTGATGGCATATGGTACTAGGCAGAAAAGTTTTTGGCAAGGAAAAAGGGCAAACAAGTTTGCTGATTTCTGAGATAGGCTCAAAAGTATACAAGGACAAAGAACAAGTATATAGCGAGTATACATGGTTGCGTTCAACGAGGACATTGAACGGATTAGGTGGGGGAGGTCTATCACGTGCCATGAAAGTGGCGCACAAAGATTGCGCGTTACAGTGTTGCAGGCCAAGTCAATGTCTGACAATGATTGTGCGAATACTGCATAGACTGTCAAGTGCTAAGAATGGCATAACTCTACAGGGCCAGTGAAGCGCAAAGGTAGTGCTACACTGTAAAGACATTTGGCTAAGTAATGAAGCTTATTGGCCGACATAATGAAGCTTCATTGAGGGAAAGGCAAGGTAAATCCAAAGTGGCAAGATGCAACATGCAACATGCGATGTTGGCATTAAGGCATATCCATGGAATAGAGTTGGCCCAAACTCAAGGATGATGCAAGAAGGTATAATATGCCAAGAGTTGGTTTATGCATTAGTTCAAGGCTGGCCAAAGCTTGAATAATGCAAACAAGCTAGTAATGCAAGAGCGGTATTACTATTATCGAGCAATTGGCTAAGTAAAGCAAGAATAACGCATATGAGCATATGACACGTATTAGCATCAGTTGGAGGGCATGAATTTGGATTAACTAAGGCATTTTAGCAAGTTCAGATCATGGCCATATGCAGTGGTGCATAAAGTTGGCGTAAAAGTGGCACATTATAGCTCAAGTGTTGGTTATTGGCTTTGCGAGCATGCCAATACAAGGTGGAACGGTTATAAATTAAATTTATAACCATATTAGAGCGTCTACCACCGTATGGGACAGGTGTGGCGTGATTTGGCACAAGTTTGTAAAGACTAGTCAGTTATGCACACTTTAGGCGGTTATAGAACTACCTTATGGGACACATGGCTGTTCCATGTGTGTGCAAGTGTTGTGCACGGTTTTTGGCCCTTATAACCATTGTATAAATAGTGTAGAGACATTAGAAAATCAGTAGGCTTACATAGAGAGAGTTTTGTAGACATGTAGTCTCATAATTGAGAGAATAAGGCATCACCAAGAGGGTGATAGCATGTTTGGTCCATGTGATGGAATGTTTGACGTAATCTTCCTTTAATGCAATAAAATGAGTTTGTTGCGGTATGTATTTGTGTTGATTGTGTTGCTGATGTTGTGATATTGTCAATTGGAATTGATGCATGCGAAACCTCTTATGCTTATGGGGGTATGAAGAGTTAGAGAGAAAGAAGAAAAGACTTTCGTTGTGTATTGCCTTATGAGTGAAGGCAGATGCATACTTTGATGCAAGTATGTAAGGATGAGTACTTGTGGATGAAATTGATTCACTGAACCACAGAGTATTGCCGGTCATGTCCCATAAAAATTTTAGGGGATTTAATAGGCATGTGACAAGTACCATGTTCAAGTTAACATTCGTAGTTATTATTAGTAGTGACACTACTTGACAATATACATCAAACGTCGGTCAATTGCTCCTAAGATCAGTGATAAATTCTCCAAGAAGTTGCAACTCCACTCCTGGGAGACCTGAAAAAGAAAGTAAAGAAGCACACTTCAGTTTCCTAGAATTTTTTGCTAGACGAATATGTAAGAATATACTTTCTGCCATGAAATACGTAAGGTAACAAGGTAATGCAGTAAAGTTATCACCTTTACTCTGCCGCTACATCTATATATTGTTATTCAGTTGAATTTTAAGTTCTCCCATTAAAATGTTGACCCTCCTTTTTTTTTTTTTTTTTTTTCATATTCAACAATCCACAGAGTACTGGTACTGCTCTAACCATCTCTAAAACAACAAAACGTATTTGATTTTTTTTTTATTTGATTCATTTTTTTAGTACAAACTGAAAAGGCGGGGGTCTAACAACTGATGGTTTTTCAAAATGGTTGTAGTAATAGTGGTAAAACTGGGTCTTTTCAGACTTGTGAAGAAAAAAAATTTTAGATTTAAATTAAACTAGACAATTAAATAAAGTTGTTCAAAGTTATAGAGAAAAACACCAAGACTCTGGATTCTACCATTGTCCCATTAAATGATAAATTCTATTCAATATTCATGCAATTTTTTCCTTTTCAAGTGATTCTAATATTTGTCTATAATAAATTTTTGAAGTAATAATTGTAATCACAGAGTATGAAACATCAAAAGTTTTAAAAAACCCAGCATGCTTCATCAAAATAATTCACAACTACTTAATAAAAATCAATTTATCTATTTCAATTCCATGCAAATAATCATATAAAAAATATTGCAAATAAATAATAAAAATAGAATTATACCAATTAATCTGGGACAATGTTTTCCTCCGTTGCCTCGCTAATAGGTTTAGATCCTCATCCAAAAAACACACTCACAAGATAAATTCATGGCTAAAATAGGTGTTTTTATTGATGTATATAAGATGAAACAGGAATTAGCAACGCTGTAGAAGTGTTACAGCGTCACTATTACAAAGGGGTAAGTGCTATTGAAGACTGCTGTAAACGATAAGCCTTTATTGCTGTAAAAGAACGAAAATAGTATTGTTATTTAAGACTGCTGAAGAACGACTGACTATGTGAGTCTGTTCTTGAAGCTCTTCAATGGCAGCAGCAGCAGCAACACTGTCTTCTCTGTAATCGCTTCTCCTCGGCTCTCCTGGACTCTAAACTCTCTCCTAAGGTTTTCTGACCCTTCTATGATGAAAACAAAGCTATTTATAGCTATCCAACTCCCTAGAAACTCGATCAAATCCGAGAATAATCTCATTATTCTTCTCGGGCAGTTTGGAGAAAAATCACTTTCCTGTTGATTCACGTGGTTCTGTTGGCTATTCTCTCGTATCCAAACTATTCTCTGACTTGGAATGAACTGAATTGGTATATATCCACGCAAGAATATCCCATAAATCTCTCTGACCAATCCCAAACCCTAAACAAAGAAACCGTATCCTGTTGGGACTTTGATCAATTATTCCGACTTATCCAGCCCAATTGGATGGGTCTAGACGATTGCATTAGGCCTGTTATGTCTTCTAGAGTCCGTAGGTACCAAATACACCCGTTTAATCTCCTCAAAACTCGCTAAGAATTCAACTCCAAAACTGTTGTCGCTGCAGCCAATTCTTCCCGCCAATTTATGTTTTTAATTTTGAAGATGACCTCCCCCTATCCAGTTCCGGTGTCCCTTTAGTACATGCTCTGAAATGGGGTGCCTTTAGCAATTCTTCTGGGATGTTTTCTGCACTTTTTCAGGGTTCCTCCGGGGTATTTCCGGTACACTATCAACGGCAATCCAAGGGCCAAATTTTTAGCCAATTTTGCCGGAAAGCCTTATTTATCCAAAAACACCTACAAAAGCATAAAAGACCATAATAAGTACAAAATCGAGCACTAATAATATATACAAATGAGATATATTAGACACATAAATGTGTCTATCAAATACCCCCAAACTTATTATTTGCTAGTTCCGAGCAAATCAAAACTACAAAATAAAATCCTAACTCACTGTCGCAGGCATCGTCGATTGCATTTAGCGTATGCAATAAGCCTTTAAACCCCTAGGTGGACCTAGTGGCCGAGTTATAGTCTCGGGAGGGCTTACCAGAGATATACCCACAAAATCTTTACTCCAGACCCTAGCTATCTACGCAGAACCTCGGAAAGCACTAAAGAACCTCCTTGGTTGGCATACTTATTGATTATTGGAGGAAGTACCCTGATGCGAAATTCCGATTGTTGTACACGAGTTTGCACTCAAGCATACTAAAATTCATATAAAGTGACAGAGCTCTACTCAGATAGTTTCTGGACATCATAAACCGGAGTCAACCAATCACATGGATAGATTAAGAAGGTGGATGTACATGGATGATGTTGACTAAGGTGAACCTATCCTAATGGACTGAGATATTGGTCTTGACTAATATCAATACACTGGCATATACAAGGGAACCAGTGGTCGATAATCATAACTCTAGGTCAACTCAGCTGGCATATACAAGGGTACCAGTGGTAGACTTTATTGTATTTATTCCGGTTGGTCTGGTGGTCTAGCCTCAATTTTTCAATCAATTATTATTATTATTATTTATTTATTTATTTATTTTTTTTTTTTTTTGAATCTCAGTCACTCTATTTCACCTTAGTAATGGTAAAAAAAAAAAAAAAAGTGATCAGGATTCTTTCGATGTTTCCATCACGAGGATATAGCGAAACTACCATGTTTTTTTTTTCTAACACCTGAGCTCTGTGCTTTTATGAATAGACTCTATAGATGTTTCCATCTAGTCAGATTGGTTCCTCAACTCCTAAAACCAAAATGCTTCCATCCACTTAGATTGGATAGTGCCCTCCTTAATAACGATAAATTTCTAGGCTCTGGAGTTTATTTTTTACAACTCAAAACTAACAAAAAGTTTCTTCCCCACCCCCAAACTTATATCTAACATTGTCCTCAATGTTTCTAATGAAAGAGCAATACCAAAAGAATAATAACACGAGGCAAAGGTAAAGAGTGAAGTTGGAAAGATAGTACCTGGGTAAAGCGTAACAATCCTTCTACAGAGACTAAGGAAGAAAGTAATAAAGAACATACAAACCGCCTCGATGGTCAATCAAGAGTAAACAGGGTCCTCCAGAGGGACCTACACAACATCACCTGTAGGCAAGGGCTCCAAAAAGGGTTTCAATCTCTGACCGTTAACCTTCGAAGAACTACTACCATCCGGTGACTCAATTTCCACAGCTCCATGAGGAAAAACAGTGCGAACAATAAAAGGACCCGTCCACCGAGAACGCAACTTCCCAGGGAAAAGATGTAAGCGGGTATCATACAGAAGAACTTTTTGACCTGGAGAAAATGTCTTTCTTAGGATATTCCTATCATGCACAAGTTTCATTTTGTTCTTATACTCCTTCGCACTATCATACGCATCTCTACGAATCTCTTCCAACTCATTGAGCTGGAGTTTCCTATGGGCTCCTGCCTTGTCAAGTGAAAAATTTAACTGCTTAATAGCCCAATAGGCTCTATGCTCTAACTCAACAGGCAGGTGACATGCCTTTCCAAATACTAAACGATAAGGTGACATTCCAATGGGTGTTTTAAACGCAGTACGGTAAGCCCATAAGGCATCAGTAAGCCTCGACGACCAGTCTTTCCTATTAGGATTAACTGTTTTCTCTAAAATATGTTTAATTTCCCTATTGGAAACCTCTACCTGACCACTAGTTTGTGGATGATACGGGGTAGCTACCTTATGTGTAATACCATATTTCTTCATCAAGAGCCTAAAAGGTCCATTACAAAAGTGTGACCCTCCATCACTAATTATAGCTCGCGGTGTACCAAAACGTGTAAGTATGTTTTCTTTCAAGAACTCTATCACAACCCTATGGTCATTGTTTTTACACGCAACCGCCTCAATCCACTTAGAGACATAGTCTACGGCGACAAGGATGTATAGGTTACCAAAAGAATTAGGAAACGGACCCATAAAGTCAATACCCCACACATCAAAGACCTCAACAATTAAAATAGGGTTCAAGGGCATCATGTTCCTACGGGAAATGGTTCCTAATTTCTGGCACGTTCACAAGTAACGCAGTAACTGTGGGAGTCTTTAAACAACGAAGGCCAATAGAATCCACACTGCAATATCTTAGCAGCAGTTTTCTTAGCACTAAAGTGACCCCCACAAGCATGATCATGACAAAAGGAAATAATACTGGACTGGTCACTCTCAGGTATACATCTCCTAATAATCTGGTCTGGACAATACTTAAACAAATAAGGATCATCCCAAAAGAAGTGCTTAACCTCAGCTAAAAATCTAGAACGATCTTGTTTACCCCAATGTTGGGGCATTCGACCAGTAACAAGATAGTTCACTATATTCGCATACCAAGGTGATTGGGTGACAAAGAACAATTGTTCATCAGGAAAGCTATCTCTTATAGGAAGGGAATCATCTAGGGAACTAACAACTAGCCTAGACAAGTGATCTGCTACAACATTTTTGGCACCCTTTTTGTCTCTAATGTCTGGAGAAAACTCTTGCAACAACAGAATCCACCTAATCAATCTAGGTTTAGTATCCTTCTTAGACAAAAGATATTTTAAAGCAGCATGATCAGTATATGATGATCTTAGAACCTAAGAGATAGGGTCTAAACTTGTCTAAGGCAAACACAATGGCTAAAGTTCCTTCTCGGTAGTGGTATAGTTCAACTGGGCATCATTCAGAGTTTTGCTAGCATAGTAAATCACATGAAGTAACTTATTTTCTCGCTGACCTACACAACACCAATAGCATAATCTGAAGCATCACACATGATCTCAAAGGGTAGGTTCCAGTTGGGTGCCTGGACTATGGGGGCGGTAGTGAGTAATGACTTAAGCTTCTCAAAAGCCTCTAAACAAGCATCATCAAAGACAAACTTAACATCTTTTGCAAGCAAATTGCAAAGAGGTCTAGACATCAAGCTAAAATCCTTAATGAAACGACGATAAAAACCAGCATGCCCTAAGAATGACCTAATATCTCTTATTTTTGGGACCGGTAAAGTTTTAATAAGGTCAACTTTGGCTCTATCCACCTCTATACCCTTTGAAGATACAATATGCCCTAGAACAATTCCTGAACGAACCATAAAGTGACATTTCTCCCAATTAAGCACTAAATTTTTCCTTACACCTAGTCAAAACTAATGACAAATGATGCAAGCACTCATCGAAAGACGAACCAAACACTGAAAAATCATCCATAAAGACCTCTAAGAACCGTTCTACCATGTCAGAAAATATGCTCATCATGCAACGCTGAAAAGTCGCAGGGGCATTACATAGCCCGAAAGGCATGCGTCTATACGCAAAGGTACCAAAGGGACAGGTAAAAGTGGTTTTCTCCTGGTCTTCTGGGGCAATAACGATCTGATTATATCCAGAGTAGCCATCTAAAAGCAATAGTGACTATGTCCAGCTAATCTCTCTAGCATCTGGTCGATGAAGGGAAGGGGAAAGTGGTCCTTCCTAGTGACCTTGTTCAATTTCCTATAGTCAATACAAACACGCCAACCCGTGGTCACTCGGGTCGGGATTAACTCATTGTTATCATTCTGGACTACAGTAATACCAGATTTCTTGGGAACAACCTGAACGGGGCTGACCCACTTACTGTCTGAAATAGGGTAGATAATGCCTGCATCTAATAGCTTAAGAACCTCAGTTCGAACTACTTCTTTCATATTGGGGTTTAGTCGACGTTGCATCTCCCTAGAAGGTTTGGTGTCTTCCTCTAAATAGATCTGATGCATACAAACAGTAGGACTTATACCCTTAATGTCTGCTATGGTCCACCCTAAAGCTTCCTTGTTGTTTTGAAGGACGGTTACTAGCCTACTTTCCTGATCTCTATCCAAGTCGGAAGAAACAATCACAGGTAAAGTCTCAGACGGGCCTAAAAACACATACTTCAGGGTATCTGGCAATGGTTTTAGGTCCAACTTAGGAGGCTCTTCTAAAGAAGGAACTAGGGTAGACTTAGAAACTGGTAGTGGTTCGAACTTAGGTTTCCATCCATTACTAGTATCTAACAAAGGGGTTGAATCTAACAAAGCATTCACCTCATTAATCACCTTATCATCATCAAAATCAATCCCAAAGTGAGCTAGGCATTTCTCTAATGGATATTCTAACAAAGTGTTTGGTAATGACTCCTCGACTAATGTTCCTATCATGTTCACCTCTTCTATATTCGAGTCATCTAGTTCAGAGGGTAGCTTACTAATATTAAAAATGTTCAGCTCAATAGTCATATTACCAAAAGAAAAATTCATAATACCATTTCGACAGTTAATGATCGCATTGGATGTATCTAAAAACGGGCGACCTAAAATCACTGGTATTTGGTTCTCTGGGTCAGGGACAGGTTGGGTATCTAGGATAACAATATCCACTGGATAAATAAACTTGTCAACCTCTATGAGAACATCCTCGATCACACCACGAGGAATTTTAACGGACCTATCAGCTAACTGAAGTGTCATCTGGGTAGGTTTCATCTCACCAAGTCCTAGCTTAAGGTACACATGATATGGAAATAAGTTTACACTGGCTCCTAAGTCAAGCAATGTTTTTTCGACTCGGTACTTACCTATTGTACAAGCAATGTTAGGGGACCCTGGGTCTTAATACTTAGGAGTAGTGGTATTCTGAATAATAGAACTCACATGACTAGCTGTGAAGGCTTTCTTCTGGACACTGAGCTTACGCTTTCGCGTACACAAGTCCTTAAGGAACTTGGCATAAGAGGGAATCTGCCTAATTGCATATAATAATGGAAGGTTGATATTAACCTGCTTAAAAACCTCCAATATATCATTAAAGTTGGACTCCCTCTTAGTAGGAACTAACAGCTGTGGGAATGGGGCTCTGGGAACAAAGCCGGGCTCAACAGGACCCTCATTGGTCTCTTTAGAGACTCTATCAGTCTCTTCATTCTCTGGATCAGATGGGTGAACTACAGCATGTTCACTATCAGGCATGACAACCTTGTTGTCAACTTTCTTCCCACTCCTAAGGGTTGTGACAGCATTCACATGATTGTATGATTTCTCTCCTTTGGGGTTAGGATCAGTATGACTAGGGAATCTTCCATTTTCTCTCTCACTTATAAACTTAGCTATTTGTCCTACTTGAAGTTCTAATTTGGCAAGACTCTGGGAATTATTCTTCAACTCTTGCCTAGTTTCTTGTTGAAAGCTAAGGTGGTTTTTTGATAGCATGTCATGGTTATTTGCTAACATAGTGAGAGTTTCTTCTAAGGTAGAGATCTTTTTCTCAGAAGTGTTCTGAAACTGGGTTTGACCTGAAGAGTTCTTAAAAGCAAAACCTGGGGGAGGCTGAGAATTGCTAGACTGGCCTTGACTCTGGCCCTTAGACCAAGAGAAATTAGGATGGTTTCTCCAACCAGGGTTGTAGGTGTCTGAGTATGGGTCAAACTTCTGACGGTTCTCAAACCTAGCGTTGTTATAGACAGCATGGGATGTTCTTCACTAACATGACCTTCCAAAAATGAATTATTGGGCTCTATTCCACAACTAGAGACTTGAGAGGATCTATTAGGTTCACAAGGGACCTATTTTTAGACTGACCCATTTCCAAAGCTTCTAACCTTCTGGACAAAGCAGCAAACTTAGCATCTGACGCAAAACTCGTATATACCATATTGGTGCTACTTCTATTGACCAAGAGTCTTTTAGGGGGTTCAACACAAGATTCCCACTGTTGGGATTTTTCAGCGATAGCTCCTAAGAAGGTAAAAGCATCATCAACATTTTTACTAGTGAACTCACCAGCGCACATAGACTCAACCATGGCTTTGGTCGAATAGTCTAAACCATCATAAATAATCTGTACGAGTTTCATATTATCAAATCCATGGTGAGGACACTGAGATAGGAGATCATTGAATCGCTCTAAAAACCAATAAAGAGACTCTCCCTCTTGTTGCACACTAGCACTAATTTTCTGCCTAACAGCTGCATTTTTATGCTTAGGTAGAATTTCATATAGAAAACAGCAATAAGTTCCTTCCATGTTTCAATGGATTCAGATGGTAGGTTGTTCAGCCAGGTCTTGGCTTTGTCTCTTAAAGAAAAGGGAAACATCTTAAGTTTCAAGACTTCATCGGTAAGGTCCTTTATCCTAATTGTTCCACAAATTTCCTCAAAGTCCCTAATATGAAAATAAGGGTTCTCATCATCCTTTCCTAAGAATATAGGGATCATCTGGAGAATACTAGGTTTTATCTCGAAATTAGCCGTAGTGGCTGGCAATTTGAATGCACGAAGCTCGGTTGGTCCTAGTTGGGAACATGTAATCTTTCAAAGTTGCCATCGCTGGCACAACATAAGTACTAGGGGTACTTTCCTCACAAAGAGACAAATTCTCAAAACTGAAGTTTCCAAAAACACGGCTCTCAAAAGAAGAATCTTCGAGCTCCCTGCTTAAATCAGAATAACTACTAGGTTTTTCACTAATCAATCGACCTAGAGTATCTCTTTTCCAAGCCCTAACAAAATCGGGCATACACTAAAAATATAAAAAAGAAATAAAAATCCTAACAGGAAGGTTCTAGCAATCACACAGCAGGCTGACTCGACTCTACCACAACAAACCTAAAGATTTCTAGCAAACAACAAGCATGATAGCTCCACTTAGATTGTTTCTAGACTAGCTTCTATCTCTCGAAGGGGAATTCGTTACAGTTTAAGCAAACCCCTCTGGAATCAATCCGAGTTAAAGTAAGTTGAATCAAGGCGAGGGAAGCTCGGTGAAGTTTTGATACCCAAGGCCTCACCGGTATAAGGCGGCGCAGTCACGCATTCAACTCACAAAAACCATCAAGAACTTCGAAGTATGCTTAAAAGGTGACCAATATCTTTCGAAATTTTTTCCTAACAAGCTCGATACCCTATAAGTCTCTTTCTAATCAGATTTTAAATCTTGGGTTCGCGTTAGGTTTTGTTTTCCTAAGGCGGGCAAGAAGGGAGCGGTGATGAAATCCACACCCTTATCTTGTCTAGGCCAGGCCTTGCCTTTTACTATGAATATATAAGAAAAACAGTGTGGTTCGTCCTCAAACAATTATCACCTTAAGGAATACAGTAACCCGCTTGCAGGAGATTCGCGAGTGTTTCGATTGGACTTACCTCCCGTACCAGACGGGGGATTAACCGTTGCAGTCGACTCGGGCAACGACTCCTATGTCATGTACGAACCCGAGGGGCCGAGACGATATCGTAATTGTCGTCCTTCCCTGCAAACAGTTTGTATTTAAGGATACCCTTCCGTAGGGTTTAAAATTAAAATAAATTGTCCAAAGTCCAGAGTCCAAAGTAAAGTGCAAAACTATTACAAAAATTTCCTAATACAATTCTAAAAAAAAAAATTAAAAAATATAATAATAAAACTAAATCGTAAAAAAATTATTTGTCTTCTTTTTCTTCTCTTTTAGCTTTAAGCTTTGTTCCAAGTCCTTAGTATCCAACTTCAAACCTGCAAATCAAAGACACACCCAAAGAAAAGTAAAAAGGAACAAATAAAAATAATAATAAAACATAAAAAATAAATCTAAAAAGATGCTACCTAAACACAAATCCGCATCGGCGGCGCCAAAAATTTGATGGTTTTTCAAAATGGTTGTAGTAATAGTGGTAAAACTGGGTCTTTTCAGACTTGTGAAGAAAACAATTTTTAGATTTAAATTAGACTAGACAATTAAATAAAGTTGTTCAAAGTTATAGAGAAAAACACCAAGACTCTGGATTCCACCATTGTCTCATTAAATGATAAATTCTATTCAATATTCATGCAATTTTTTCCTTTTCAAGTGATTCTAATATTTGTCTATAATAAATTTTTGAAGTAATAATTGTAATCACAGAGTATGAAACATCAAAATTCTTAAAAAACCCAGCATGCTTCATCAAAATAATTCACAACTACTCAATAAAAATCAATTTATCTATTTCAATTCCATGCAAATAATCATATAAAAAATATTGCAAATAAATAATAAAAATAGAATTATACCAATTAATCTGGGACAATGGCTTCCTCCGTTGCCTCGGCTAATAGGTTTAGCTCCTCATCCAAAAAACACACTCACAAGATAAATTCATGGCTAAAATAGGTGTTTTTCTTGATGTATATAAGATGAAACATGAATTAGCAACGCTGTAGAAGTGTTACAGCGCCATTGTTACAAAGGGGTAAGTGCTATTGAAGACTGCTGTAAACGATAAGCCTTTACTGCTGTAAAAGAACGAAACTGGTATTGTTATTTAAGACTGCTGAAGAACGACTGACTATGTGAGTCTGTTCTTGAAGCTCTTCAATGGCAGCAGCAGCAGCACTGTCTTTTCTGTAATCGCTTCTCCTCGGCTCTCCTAGAATCTAAACTCTCTCCTAAGGTTTTCTGACCCTTCTATGATGAAAACAAAGCTATTTATATCTATCCAACTCCCTAGAAACTCGATCAAATCCGAGAATAATCTCATTATTCTTCTCGGGCAGTTTGGAGAAAAATCACTTTCCTGTTGATTCACGTGGTTCTGTTGGCTATTCTCTCGTATCCAAAATATTCTCTGACTTGGAATGAACTGAATTGGTATATATCCACGCAAGAATATCCCATAAATCTCTCTGACCAATCCCAAACCCTAAACAAAGAAACCGTATCTTGTTGGGACTTTGATCAATTATTCCGACTTATCCAGCCCAATTGGATGGGTCTAGACGATTGCATTAGGCCTGTTATTTCTTCTAGAGTCCGTAGGTACCAAATACACCCGTTTAATCTCCTCAGAACTCGCTAAGAATTCAACTCCAAAACTGTTGTCGCTGCAGCCAATTCTTCCCGCCAATTTCTATTTTGAATTTTGAAGATGACCTCCCCATATCCAGTTCCGGTGTCCCTTTAGTACATGCCCTGAAATGGGGTGCCTTTAGCAATTCTTATGGGATGTTTTCTGCACTTTTTCAGGGTTCCTCCGGGGTATTTCCGGTACACTATCAACGGCAATCCAAGGGCCACATTTTCAGCCAATTTTGCCGCAAAGCCTTATTTATCCAAAAACACCTACAAAAGCATAAAAGACCATAATAAGTACAAAATCGAGCACTAATAATATATACAAATGAGATATATTAGACACATAAATGTGTCTATCAACAACAGCACATTGAACACAAATGCAGAAAACCCCGGGACCTAGTCCATATTGAACACACACTGTATTAAGCCGCTACAGACACTAGCCTACTCCAAATTAACTTCGGTCTGGACTGTAGTTGAACCCCAATCAATCTCACACTGATCCAAGGTACAGTTATGCTCCTACGTCTCTGATCCCAGCAGGATACTGCGCACTTGATTCCCTTAGCTGATCTCACCCACGATAATAGATAAATCTGTCTCCCACGAATATACCTACGAGTTTTGTTCCGTCTTTCGATAAATCAAGGTGAACAGGAACCAATCAATAATACCAGACTTATATTCTCGAAGAACAGCTTAGTATTATCAATCACCTCACAATAATCTTAATCGACACAGCGAAAAAGATATTGCGGAATCACAAATGAAGAGACGAAGTTTGTTTGTGATTACTTTTTATCTTGCCTATCGGAGATATCAATCTCAAGCCAATTATTACAATTGTACTCGTACGATAGAAGATGCAAGATCAGATCACACAACTACAAGCAAAGTAGTATCGGTCTGGCTTCACAATCCCAATGAAGTCTTTAAGTCGTTAACCTGGTTTAGAAGAAGAAACCAAAGGTTAAAGGAGAATCGACTCTATATTAGCACAACTAGTATCACACAGAATGTGTGGGGATTAGGTTTCCCAGTTGCTAGAGTTCTCCCTTATATACACTTTCAAATCAGGGTTTGCAATCAATGTTAGCTTAATAACAAAGCATTCAATATTCACCGTCAGATGAAAACCTGATTAGATTCAAGCTAATATTTCTCAATCGTTAGATCGAATACTTATCTTGTCACACACATAAATGAAATGTACAATTTTCGGTTTATGAACCGTACCCCAAAATTAACATTTGTTGGTTCAACAAGTCAACCAAAAGGTTATCCATATGATTACTCTCATATCAACCTTATTCTTCTTCACCATAACTAGTTCAAATGACTCAAATGAACTAGTTAGAGAGTTGTTCAATTGGAAGGAAATCTTATATAACTACACAAGACACAATTGAAGCAAAATCGGTTTGACTCACTCGAATCAGTTCATGAAATTTATAGCCACGGTTTGCAAAAGAATTCCTTAGTTTATTTAAACATTAGTTCAAGAACAACCGACTTTAGATATAACGTGCTCAAGTTCGCGGACTGGGTTCGCGGACTTAAGCTCATGGAAGGAGTACACAAACTCCAGCAAAAATTTTCGGGTCGAGAACTTCCGCCAGTTCGCGGAATTGGCTCACGCCACTTCCATTTCTCTTGATCAACAAAGTTCGCAAACTTTGGTTCAAGGAATAAGGACTTATACATATATGTGTTTCCACAACAATGCTTATATCCTACCAATGGTCATGCAATCTAAACTCTCATTTAAATCATTGAAACATTCTCAGAGGACGGATATAGCCGTTATTCACAAACCATTTTTCGTCAGAGCAACTTTCAAAGTGATTGAAACATAACATGACTTTCGTCACTAGGTAAACATGAATTCGTCTAAAGCGAAAGCTTACTAACAGATATTTCGAGAAATAGATAGGCGAGATAAACTCGGCTCGAAATAGCAAATGTGTATAATGAAAGTCTATATATCAAAACGACTTTTGTCTCAAGAGTAGAAGATAGAGTAAATAGACTTTTGAGTGACAGATAAGTTCAAGTCTCCACATACCTTTTAGTCGATGAAGATCCACCAGTTCCTTGAGTAGTCTTTTGTCTTGTATGATGATTTCCATGGAGTCTTGAGCTCAACTACACTTTCTATCCTAATCCAAGACTTTAGCTCTAATAGGCTAGTAATCAAGACTTACAGTTTTGATCACTAATATTGACAAACATGCTTGAGATAGCAACGCATGCGAGTTCGACCGAGAAATGCTCTAACACAAACTTATGCGTAGAATGAACAGTATAACTGCAAAAATACTTATGCTTCTTCGGCATACAAGTTCACAGAAATTTTTTGACTATAATTAATAGGATAGATGATTGTCATTCTTCAAATACTAACCTGTGGATGGTAATGCTAGTGAAATAGTTTTTACTTGTTAAATGATACATGTTGAAGAAAAAAAAAGATGCAACTAAAATGACTGGTGCAGATTCTTTCATTTATTTCTCTAAAATACGAAATCTTAAGTAACAAATACCTTCGAAAAATTCATGAAAATAATTCTGTTCATATGGTTGCAAAGCCTCGCAACATCCTCAGAAATGTGTTGGCCTGAATTGTGTTGCTGCTTTCATCCATGGAGCTCCCTCTGCAGCTGAGCTGACTCTTTTCCATCCTGGATGCAAGCAGTTAAGACTCTTGTAAGGAATGAAAGCAATCAACATGCTACAATGATTGACCAAAATTCAAGTTGATCTATCTTACCACATGAAGTTTCCCTCTAGCTGATTTCAACTGGTCATCCATCAAATAGTCATCAGAACTGTTTAACAAATAAAATTAAAGCCAAACTAAGGTGAGAATACTGCAACATCAAATGGATACAGTGTAGAAAATGTTAATGCCGAACACATCGAAGACAATATTTCTCCCAAAAATCCATCTGTTTGTCTAAAGCTCTTTTTTAAATAACATGTAGGATATAAGAGACCCTACAAACAACCACAATGTGTTTAACAAGTGGTAAGGAGAACACAAATACACAATTCTTGGACTAAACAAAACATAATGGTTGCACACATTTTAACCATGGAGCATGAAAATAATGAAAACACTAAAGCTCAAGTATCATGACTCGATGTGTATCATTTAAAATGTCAAAATGCTCTTGGTTTAATCGGACAAAATTGTCAAACCTGAAAACACTTAATCCACCGTCAAAAGAATAAACCCATATTCTATTTTACAGCATCAGTAAACAAAAACACATCCTCTTTTAATATCCTAAATCCAAAATTTTCGAAAAAGCTCGACTCAACAAAATTTTGTCTTAGGTAAAAAAAAAATCAAATTTCTCAACGAGTTACCTTCTTTAGCTCATTCTGTTGATCTTCCATCACAAGCTTCGGTGTCACTCTGTAAACAACAATGAACTCTGACTTAGAACGCATCACAGCTTGAACTAAGGGGTAAAAATGATATACACAAAAAACGATCCCAAGCACTAATGGGATGTAACTTATGGTGGAACAATAGTATTTTGGGAACCCATCCGAAGATGCCCCAACTCATTCCAACTTCATCTTTATCTTTTTTAAATATTTGTGTTATATAATCTCTCTCTACATAGTACTGTATTATATTCTATAGGTTTGGCGGAATTAATTCAGCAATGAGTTCTAATCCATTGCCCTCGGAAGTCTTAAGTCTGAACGTTCGCTAAAGTTGGACTAAAGCTAACATGTTTTAGCAGCTTATCTTGTTCTTCTTCTGATAATGAGAATCTAATACTATATGCAAAATATACAAAACACTATAAACAAAGACAGTTTGATGACATCTAATCACTGTTATAAAAAAGGTGGCATTTGACTTTGGGATCAAAAAGTCATAGAACGGTCAGGATTGATCCAAAAGGTCCATCCTGCGGTCTATGTTATCCGGATGGAGCTTTTGGTTTGGACGGCTAAGAAATTTCAGTAAATGCTAAGTTGTGGGTTTTGGGTGAAATAAATTACCGGAGAGTGATGCTCGGGGTCAATTGAGGTTGTTTAGATATTCCTTTTCTAAACTCGGATCACACTTTGATCCATTTGCTCTTCTAAACTCGGTGAAAGGCACTACCACCACTACGTATTCTCATCATTGCACCTTTCCTTTCACTTTAATCCGTAATCTCAACTGCAACATCAACCAATTGATATTGGATAATGCATCTACACGATTTATATGATATTTATTTTAAGCATTCGATTCTGCAAGCCATTGTAAGAAGAAGCGTGTATATGTGTCCAGGGAACAAGGACGATCAATATTGGCCGAATTGTTTTTTCAAGGAGGACGGTCAGGATTATGCCTCATCCCAGATAACTCAACCCAATCCAACCCAACCCAACAATATCTACTTATGCTCAGGCGAATGATGGCTAGACCTTTATACTATTGTCTCGGACTCTCGGTCCGCATTATTCAACTATCCACTCCGACTTCATGTATCCAAATGTTGAGAAAACTAATTCTCTTCCTAAATTGACCATATCATAAGAAGAAGTGGTGTCTATGTGTCCAACGAACAAGGACGGTCGAGATTGGCCGAATTGGTTTTTCAAGGAGGATGGTCAGGATTATATCTACTTATGCTCAGGCGAAGGACGGCTAAACCGTTATAAAATTATCTCGAACTCTGGGTCCGCATTATTCAACTATCAATTCTGACCTCATGTATCCAAATGTTGAAAACTAATTTCTTCCTAAATTGATATTTAGTAATATATTTACTTTTTGAAGCATGATCATCAGTAATCGTTATTGAATACAAACATGACATTGATATTGTATATTATTAAATATTTCTCTCAAACCTATGCTTTTTCTCTCACTCATCTTCTATTCTTTCCCCTTTGACCATTATTCTTTCTCCAAAGAAACCCTAACTTTTGAGACCTGTAGAAGCGTCAAACCACTTTCACTAACTAAAATTGAGGATATCAAAATAGAGATTAAGGTACAACTTTACTGTAAATTGAATTTTAGGGGCTTTAGTTGAAGTTAGTTGGGGGTATCACTGATTTTATAGCAGTAGGGAAACGAATAAGGTGATTGATTTGATTAAGAAGTTCCATTACAAAGGTGTTTGTAGTTGTCTTTTCAAACTTATAATTTAAAAACATAACCAAATATTAGGATTATGATGGACACTTTTTGTGGAGATAAATGTTAGAAATTGTGCCTTATTTATCATGGAGATATTTTCTGAGATAAATATCGGGTAAGCAACTTCTTTCAGACCATAATCTCACCTAATGGAACTTGACTTTCAATACCTTTTTAAGATAACTTTCTGACATGTAAAAGTTATATAATGATAATCCTTGCATCACCATAATGATTATGTTTGTTTGACTTTTAAAATAATCCTTAGATTGGATTTGTTAGGATTTTTACATTTGGCTAATTAATGTATTTTGGATACATGATGTCTGTAAATTGTTCCAATGATTGCTTTGAGCCCGTATTGGTCTGGACTATTGATGATGACCGGACTATGGTGTTGGAGACAGGGGCATCTTAATCACTCAGGGCGATTGGGCATTCTTTAGCAAACAATTCATGCAACCCAGTATTATCTCAATGTGAGTGGTAAACCAAGGTACCCTTTATTCCTTGAGTTGTGTAGTTTGCTTCTTATATTTAAATATTAATGTATAACTAAGAGTATCTCGGTTTCACACAAGTGTTTGTACTTTGAGTGAATAGTTTTTAAGTTCCGTCAACTTGATTTAACCTTTTGGGAAGTGAGGTAGTGAAATACGCATCATAAATCAACTTGATTTCATTGTTAACTATATCCAGACGAAATAGAAGGTGTACTATTTTGATAAGTCAATTATGTTTGATGCAAAATATTTGTATCACTAACAATAATTATATTTATATTTTAAATTTACGAAGAAACGGATCTATAGGTGTGTTTTACTGATGTCAGAAGACAACCTCCCAAATACTATCTTTTATTCTCATGGTGTTTTTGTAGTTGCTCTATGCCTTAGTTTGGTGTTATTTACTAATAAAATGGCTTATCTTTTTTTGGTTCACTTTAGACTGATGATGACGTATAGTGGTACAAGTTGGTTTAATAAAGTTGATACAATTTTTTCGAACATTTATCAAACTGAGAACCAAAGGTTTTCATGTTGAAGTCTGTTTATTAGTCAACATTTATGACTAACGAGATTTATAAGAACTGTGACAAACAAAACTTAAGGCCATGTTTGATATGGCTTTTAAAAATCGTTTTCTGTTTTCAAAACGGAAAAAAGAATGAAACACATTTGATAAACATGTTTCCTGAAAAGTTTTCTCCATTATTTTCAGTCTTTAAAAACGAAAAAAAATGAAAACAATATATTATCGTTTTCTCTGTTTTTTTTCTTTCTTCTTTCAAATGAAAGGTATGAGCTATGGTAAAAGAGTTGGAGGTATGATCTCTTCAAGACTCTCTTGCATGGTTAATTTCTCTATTCAAACATCAAATCTTCTATTCACTTCAATTTCCAAAATAAGATGTTGTTTCTTTGTTTTCATGTTATATATGAGGATGAAACTGATAAGGGAGTTAAACCCAAAATCGTTGCACATACCATATTGATCAGTTGTTGTTGCGAATTAAGTCAAATTGATTATGAGTTTTATTTGTTTTGTGAGATTTTTAAGAGACGTTATGATCATAATATTATAACAGTCACTTTTCTGATTAAATAAATGGAAGATTTGTAATGCTCATGAACTGTTTGGTAAAACGACTGAGAGGATATTAAAAATTAATAGTTGTAAAAAATTTCATCTTGCATTAGATCCACTAAGTATTTGATGGAGTTAGCAAGTATGAATTGTTGTTGTTATAATTTATAACTAAGTTTTGTTCTTAGAAAATATATTTTCCAAAACTGTTTTTAAAATTTCACGCCAAAAGCCATTTTCAAATCTAATGGAAAATAAAAACAAGAAAAAATGATATGTTTTAAAAAACAGTATAAAAATATTTTTGAAAGTTGTTTTTGAAAATTGTACCAAACATGCCTTAACTTTTACATACATAACAAAAGAAGTAGAAATCTTATGACTACTATGAACATTTCCGTATAAATATTTGTTTATCATATTATTTACATGTGTTTTTTTTACCCATATGTATTAAAAGTAACCGTTACTAGGTGAAACTCTATATGTTCTTATTTTTATAGGGTCCAATGTTATATTTTACCCAAATGTACTACTCTTCATACACCATACCAGAAAATTAAAAGTCGAGATGTTTAATTTGTTTTATCTAAAGTTCTAAACGAACCATAGGAGAAAAAATTAAAAATCATGATGTTTAATTTGTTTTATCTAAACAAAACCTACATGCTAGCCAAACAAAAAGGCCATGCAACACAAATCGAACGAAGAGGCCGAGGTGATACCTAGTATTGCAACAAAGATAGGTTACTTATAAATGTCACCATAGACTCTTCTAAGAAATTCAATTCAACCTCTATTATAACCTAAGTCTATTAATGATCTCAAGATTCTTAGTAAAAAAAATTATTTCATCTGCATCAATGTTGCAAAACATCCAATCTAAACTTATCCGTATGAAAATTTTCAGAAATCAGAACCCTACTAATTAGAAGTTACATGTGAAGAAAGTAGCTTAATCTTGTACCAGAATCTAATAACCATTAAATCAGAAGGAAATACAGTAATTAAAGATTAAAATCTCAATCTCGATATCCAGCAAACCGAGCCCTAAACTACACAATATAATCCAACAAAAACACCAGATTATAGAGGCGAAAATTCATATATTGAGATATAATATCCTAAAACAATATCAAAAGAAAACTACATATTGGAGTAGAGAAGTTCCAAAGAATTGTTACCTCTCGTACGATTCATCTCTTGAGAAAGTATAATAAGAATGCTTCTTTGGGAGCTGAATATAGTCTTTTCTCTGATCCTTATCGAGTATAGTCCTAAGACTATTACTCACTCTAGTAATGGAGTTAACTTTCCCATCCCCATCTTTTGATAATATAATTTCACCAAACATTTCAGGGTCATTATAGAATTTGTACAACAATCAGCAGAGAAGTTCTCTTCTCTCGCGCATAATTTAATAAATCTGTCGAAATTTGCAGCATTAGACTGGTAATGTTTTTGGAGATCATCAGCAATCTGTTTAGCCATCTTTATAATTTCCGGCTGGTCATCAATTTTCTCATAACCCAAAAAATTTGTACTCGTTTTTGTTCTACTTCAGTAAGGTTCACGAAGTGAGAATTTATCAGAAGTACTGCATGATAGTTGTCGGTAGATAATTCAATCGTCTGAAAGTTGGATTTATCACCGATGCAGAATTCCAATGACATTGAAAGTGCCCTAACTCATGTAGAAGAACTGATGGTTCTCTTCCATATAACATATACTTGACTAGAATCAAATCTAACCTACACTGACCTGACCCCCTGGATCTGAATAATCTTGCTTCATAGATCCACCACTGATAAGTGGAGCAGAAGAAGATCAGAGCCTAATTCTTGGGTCGTGCTACTATAAAAAAGGTTATTTGAATACGAACTTTTGGAAAATAATAGATGCATTTAGAAGATTCGCATCTATTATTTTCCAAAAGTTCGTATTTAAATAACCTTTCTTATAGTAGCGCGACCCAAGAATTAGGCTCCGATCTTCTTCTGCTCCACTTATCGGTGGTGGATCTAATCTCGGTACATGACCTCCTTCTTCAGTATATAATCGTGGCTTTTTTCTTAATTTTACCTTGAACAAGTTGGGCGAACCGATGCGAAACATTTATGGAAGAATAGAAGATAAATGATACGTGGGGAAGATAAACCCTAAGAGATTTTTCAATGGAATGTACGAAGAATGAAGAAAGGGGTCTAGATCTGTAAATCTAGAAAAGATAATCTAATTTTATTATTACAAATATGACCTTTAGTATTAACTATGTGTTTTAGGGTAAAATATGAACATCAAATCAATATTTACATATTACAGAAATGACATTATCTAGAAATTATACAAATTATTTGAAATTGTAATATTTTTCAACATGCACAATTGGTTTTTGTGAAAACAATATATTTGTAAAGCCTTTTGAACTATATATCTAGTGGGTACAAATAAGAACATTAAATTTTTATTCTATGTAAAATATCTCATTGTTTTCAAAATTTGTATTGTTCACATTGTTGATGGTGGACTTTTGACGAAGGTTGAAATCGGCAAATCGCCTCTACTCAGCCGTAGAAACACGTGGATTTTATATCTCTGACTCGCATCGGGAATATGAAATTCATTTAACATTCTGCATGAGAATTGAAATAAAAGGTTTTTAAGAAAATGCTCATGTCGGGAAATCCAATTAATAAAATGGCCCCGTTTTTTTTTCTTTTGAATTGTATTAGTTGCCCATTGTTTGACCTTTTCTTTATGTTTTTTTTCTTCCTTCAAAAAACGGCTAAGAGCCGTTAGTGCGTATTGGAAGTAAATCAGCACAAGTAAAAAAGACATTTAAACCCCTTATTCGTGTGCCTCAGAACTAGTTGAAACAAGTTAAAATACTGAGTCAATACCTAGTTAAATTGTAACCAGAGAAGAACCCTAGTTCTTCCCCACCCAACTTCTGCAGGAGTCAAATTTTTGATGAAAACAACTAGATGATTTACCACACATATTAAGCACAAATATTTACCAAATATACAATCAATGATTCAAACATTAGCAGAAAAAAAATATGAAAAAACAAATAAAATACTTTAAAGATGAGAATGGAAATCTGCAAAAGAAAAAAAAATCATGTCCTTCACTGAATTGAAAAACCCTAATTTCAACATTAAAATCCCAAATTTATGATCCCGATCTTGCTGAAATTTATATTTTGAATCATTCATCTTTTTCTCAAGCTCCTCCTGATATTTGTTGATATTTGTTAACGAGGAAACCGCAAATGCAGATTAACCCCGAGACCTAGTCCAGACTTGAACACCACACTGTATTAAGCCGCTACAGACACTAGCCTACTATAAGTTAACAAAATCTTGTTGTGTGATTTACTTTATTATTCCACAATTATAATTTGTTTATTATAATTTAAAGTAAATACACTTGTACGTTAATTCCTAGTAACTTGATATTGCCTATAGTGTTTCGGTTTCAAACCGTACCTATTATCAAGTGAACACTTTGTTATTTTATTGTCTCGATTGCATATCCATAGATGATCACACAAAGTGTATACCATAGTTGTTGTATTGTCCCGACTTTGTCCATAAACGATCACACTTGGTATTAGACTTATAGGTTGATATTTAAAAGATTGTGGTATATTGGGGTGCCCTCGTCTTTTCAAATCTCATAGTTGTTAGAGCACTGCTCGGTCGAACTCATCAACAAAAGGTATGTGGAGAATAAAACTTATCTATCACTCAAAAGTCTATTCTTTTCTATCTTCTAATGAGACTAAGTCGTATAGCTATATAGAATTTTACATTATACACACTGTATATTTCGAGCCGAGTTTATCTCGCTTATCTATTTCTCGAAATATGTGTTGGAAGTTTTTTGCTTTATCTATGTTCATCATATACTTGACGAGTTTAGTTAGAAACAATTTAGGAAACTAAATATTAAGTCAAAAGATGATCATGTGAAAATTACCTTGAACATCTTATATGATTTGTGTGAGACAGTTATTTGATGTAGCTTGGAGAGTTTCATATTGATCATTCAATCACTTGAAAATTACTTGAAGCTAATGGTATGTGTGAGATTACCATTGTCGTCTTCTAAGGATGTTTCAATGATTGAAATGAGAGTTTAGAACAATTACCCATGTCTGGATACAACATTATGCGTACGTAGTATGCGAATTGTATTGTGATGATTCAGGTCCGGAACTCTTATTTGCATACCTAGTATGCAAACGGGTTTACCTGAGAAGGTCCGAAACTCTTGTTTTCGTACCTAGTATGCGAACAGGTTTACCTGAGTTGGGTCCGGAACGGTTGTTCGCGAATCGGGTTTGCGAACGGCTAGACTAGGCCAAGGACCGGAGCTGTTGTTCGCTTACGCAGTTTGAGGACACAATGGTTAAGTTCTAAAATCTGTTATGTATGATTCTCATACTCATGAACTAAAATATTTATGATTTAAGGAATGCAAATTAACTTTGCAAACCGTGGATTAATGTTTATGAATTGATTCTTGTATAAGTACTTTGTACGACTACGAATCAATCCGATTTCGTTTCAATTTGTTCATGGATATTTCTATGAGATAGTCAGCAATTGAACAACTCTATTTGAAACACAATTAGATTAATTTGATATTCTTTCATGATTGATTTATCATCATATTTGATCTAGAAGTGTTATATGAATATGGTTAAGTTAAAAGTGTTTATATGGCTAACTTCGGTTAACTGTTATTGAGTCAACTCAATATACACGTTTAGGTACGGTTACCCATTTCTAAAAATGAGTATATTTCATTTGTGTGTAACAAGCTAAGACCATCTAACGGTGGATATTGATTGCTTAATTTCTAAGCAGACTTAGCTTGAATCTTAAATCAGTAGTTCATCTAACAGTGAATATTGAATGCTTTGTTACTAAGCTATCTTAGCTTTGATTGTAAGCAACCCTGATTTGAAAGACTATATAAAGGAGAACTCTAGCAACTGGAAAACCTAATACTGACACTTTCTTGTGTCCTAGTTGCAAACTAGAGTTGATTCTCCTTTAACCTAGGTTTTTCCAAAACCATTATTAGGTTAACGACTTGAAGACTTAATTTGGAATTCGCCAGATCCAACTATTTTCTCTGTAGTTGCGTATTCTAATCTTACTTTTTCTATCGTATTGAGCTTTATCTTCTCTAAGATTTATCTCTGATACGTAAGATATAAAAATTAGTCACAACAGTTCTTCGTCTCAGTCTTGCCATCATCCCCATCCTTATCATCACTTCCAATCTTGTTGTTATCCCTATTGTTGTTGTCATTGAGGTCCACTTGATCCTCCTCCTCGTCCTCTTCATCATCACCTTCGCCACCCTCCTCGTCCTCATCCTCCTCATTCGCATCACTCTCACTTTCTAATTATTTTGTAAACTAAAAGATTTTGGTCAAAGTATCTAGACATAAAATATTTAGCTCATCAGCGTACAAATTGCTGGGAGAAACTCCGTGAACTTTTCGTTTTTCCACTTCAACGAAAGTAACAAGCTTGTCAATTAAATATCTACGTTATTTATATATGATTAATACAATTGAGTTCACACATAAGAATTATAACTTCCATAGCCATGTATGGACGTAGAGATTAAAGTTCACCACTTATTCCCCGACGGTTATGCAATCAATGAAAAAGCAGATTCCTACAGAACATCTCAAGGAATCCTTTTAGCATTATATTCACAAAGTGTTACCGTGGACTGATCAATACTGCAATTCTCAAAATCGTTTACTCCTCTTTTGACAAGAGTTATGAGCTTAACATATGATAATATATGAGTTGTATGTTCTAATCACCAAAAATATGATACCAAAGAATAAATCTCCCAATAAGAGCAATACATACATGAAGATTAGGTATTGAAAGTCATCTTCCAAAATAAAATTTAATTAAATATACTTTAAAATGCAACATAGTAGTATTTGGAATAGCTAAAGTAACACATAAAAACTACTCCAAAATCTAGTGTTCCTCCTTAAATAATAGGAATAAAATTTCTACAAGGAGTTAACTAGTAAAAGAAAAACAAGATCACTAAACCATGATAATTGAAAGACAAATCATTCATTGATTTCTTCATACCTTTCCAGCACCCCATCATAAAACGTGTCACTAATATCCTTGACACGCTTAACTGTATAAATTCCATGTTCCTGAGTCAAAATACCAACCTTGTGGTCAACTACCCGGACAAATTTTATACTCCCTCCGTTCCTAAATAATAGGCTAATTTCTATAAATAGATGTTTCAAAAAAATAGGTTGGTTTCCTAATTGGGAAAGTCAAATGTTACTTTAGTTTTCTGGGACCACTTTTCTCTTAACTTCTTTTGATGACAAGTGTCATGTGGACCATTTCACTTTACTTCTTTTGCTGACAAGTGTAATGGGGACCATTTCACTTCACTTCTTTTATTGACAAGTGTCATGAGGGCCACTTTCAATGATTAGTTCTCTTAATTTTCTCTAAAAACAAAACCAGCCTATTAGTTAGGAACGGAGGGAGTAGCTTTCTTGCATTCTGCTTCTTCTAATTTCGAATCATGATCCTTTGTTTTTCAAGAATTTTAGCTTGACCATCTGCAAGTTGATTTAATTGCATCTGAAGATTTTCAATTTCAACCTTTGAATGATTACAAGAATTTTTTAGATCCTTAATTGATTCAGTATACCGGGATTTTTTTTTCTTTCATACTTGTAGCCACCTTTTTCTCAAGGAACCATACAAAGAGCTTTCTTCTTTGACGTTGTCTTCATCAAGAATAATAGTTTCATGAGGTCTCTTTGAGCTGCCTATACTTCAGATGAACATAGTTGAAGTGACTTCACAACTATGTATACTATACATAACTATGAGTTAGAAGAAGATTAGGAAACCATTTACTTCTTTAAGAAGGCATCTACTAGGGTTTTGGTTCATGTGAACCGATGTAGGTACGCAGACCATTCAAGGAATACTGGAATAAGATTTTTTTTTCGAGGCCCACCATAAGACAAGAGCTAAAGTAGCATTTCCAATGCATAAATTCCTTTTAAGTGTCAATTATGATTGGAAATATCTAACAACATAATCCACATATTAGCTTATAAATAAAGTTTCTCATGGATCTTGTTCTCATCTCTTACTTGTGTAGCTCATGTTATAAAGATAAACAATATAATGCACAAAAGAGAAAATACAAGACACCAGAAGTTTTGTTAGCGAGGAAACCACAATAGCAGAAAAACTCCAGGACCTCGTCCAGATTTGAACACCAAACTGTATTAAGCTTCTACAAAGACTAGCCTACTATAAGACTTCGTATTGGAACATAATTGAGACCGAATCCACCTCCAAGCAACTCAGATTACGTCTCTTGAACCTCGCAAGGCTCTACGCAATTGATTCCCCTAGCTGACGTCCTATACAACCTAAGAGTTGCTTCAGCCGAAGTGAAGACTTTTGATACCAATATGCCTCTAACAAATAAGCTTATTTGATTTCCCTTTATATCAAAGATCAAGCGTTGGAAATCTGTTTGCAACAAACAAAGTTATCAAACTTCACAAATCTGGAACACTTACACTCGCTTAGATGAGAAGCCTGGTGGGTTCTCATCTTAGTATGCATGATTTAAGCATGTTGGGGGAGTGTTGTATGAATTCTTTGGAACATAGATCATGTCCATGCACATACATATGGACATGTGACCTGACATTGATAACCCCTGGACACGCTATAAGCTGTATGCAGAGTCCCTTCATCTACATATTCAGAAATTGCCGAATCGGACACCAGATAATGTTCTGATAATGTTCTTTTATGTGTGCAATACTAGCAATCTAGCATTCATATGAGAAGAAAAAAAGGAGTTCATTCATTCTCTGGCATCATACAACAAAAATAAAACTGCCAATTCAAATTTGAAATAACATAAAGACTTTTGAGGCAACTCAAACATGAACACTAGTATCACTGCTTCTTGTTTAACTTTTAATTGGAAACAAATATTTATTGACAGGTCAAACAATTGGTGTTCATAATTCATAAATTAGCAACGGAATCCTCTACTTTCATGTAAACTTTATGCTGATAAAAAAAAAATCCCGACCCAAAAAATCTAACTCCTTTAAAATCCTAACTCATTGGAGCCTCCACGCTGAATGGTGAGTGTCACCGCTCAACGAGGGAAGAGGGCCACGGTCAATGAGGGAAGAGGGCCGCGAGCAATGAGAGGAGAGGGCCGCGATCAGTGAGAGAAGATAATTGAGTTTTCACGAGGGCTGAGAGAAGAGTTCTCACGTTAAACCTGATGAGGACACTTGGGGATACGCGATTGACCAATGGGCAGCTTGGAAAATACCCTGTTTGAAGTCCCGTTGTCATTAACCCTAAATCAGCTAACTAAACTCATGTGAAATCTCTCAACCTTATAACAATCTTTTCAGGAATCGTTACACAGACCTGAATCAGATAACCAAACTCACATGAAATCTTAAATCCTTACACAAATCTTACACAAATATTTACAAGGATCGTTACAGGGAGCTTCCAATCCCTTGCTAAAAGGTTTAGTATTCCTTAACCTGATATACATGAAATCATGGATCTTCATCATCAGATACCTATCGTCAGCAAAGATGTTAGCAATATTGCTAGGAAGCTGCGCCTTTCAATTTTGCTCCACAGGCCATTCTATATGCACTTGCGAGATAACAGACTACAAAGGCTGAGAGAAGAGTTCTCACGTTAAACCCGGTGAGGACACTTGGCGATACGCGATTGGCCAATGGGTAGCTTGGCAAACACCCTGTTTGAAGTCCCGTTGTCATTAACCCTAAATCAGCTAACCAAACTCATGTGAAATCTCTCAACCTTGTTGAGATTACTAGTCCCACATTGTCTGGGCAATCTAAGATCATGCGGTTTATAAGCCAATTGGTTTTGAGTTGGATGCCCGTATTCTAACATGGTATCAGAGCAGTCTATCTACGACGAGTCATTAGACCGCGCCTTTACTCCGCGTCACCCGATTTAATTGTCCACGTGTTAGACCCAACGAGGCTACACGTGAGGGGGGGTGTTGAGATTATTAGTCCCACATTGTCTGGGCAGTCTAAGATCCTGCGGTTTATAATCCCTTAGGGCCTCTCCACTCATTGCCAATTGGTTTTGAGTTGGATGCTCGTATTCTAACATAGTATGAGAGCAGGCTATTTGCGACGAGTCTTTGACCGCGCCTTTACTCCGCGTCACCCGATTTAATTGTCCACGTGTTAGACCCAACGAGGCTACACGTGAGGGGGAGTGTTGAGGTTATTAGTCCCACATTGTTGGGAAATCTAAGATCCTGAGGTTTATAATCTCTTAGGGCCTCTCCACTCATTGCCAATTGGTTTTGAGTTGGATGCCCGTATTCTAACATGGTATCAGAGCAGGCTATTTGCGACGAGTCATTAGACCGCGCCTTTACTCAGCGTCACCCGACTTAGTTGTCCACGTGTTAGACCCAACGAGGCTACACGTGAGGGGGCGTGTTGAGATTATTAGTCGCACATTGTCTGGGCAATCAAAGATCCTGCAGTTTATAAGCCAATTGGTTTGAGTTGGATGCCCGTATTCTAACATGGTATCAGAGTAGGCTATTTGTGTCGAGTCATTTGACCGCACCTTTACTCCGCATCACCCGATTTATTGTGTCCACGTGTTAGACCCAACGAGGCTACACGTGAGGGGCGTGTTGAGATTATTAGTCCCACATTGTCTGGGAAATCTAAGATCCTGCGGTTTATAATCCAATTGGTTTTGAGTTGGATGCCCCGTATTCTAACAAACCTTACAACAATCTTTTCAGGGATCGTTACACGGACCTGAATCAGATAATTAAACTCACATGAAATCTTAAATCCTTACACAAATCTTACACAAATATTTACAAGGATCGTTACAGGGAGCTTTCAATCCCTTGCTAAAAGGTTTAGTGTTCCTTAGCCTGATATACATGAAATCATGGATCTTCATCATCAGATACCTATCGTCAGCAAAGATGTTAGCAAGCTTGCTAGGAAGCCGCGCCTTCCAATTTTTCTCCACAGGCCATTTTATATGCAGTTGCAAGATAACAGATACCTATCGTCAGCATATACCTGCCGCAAACTTTCATATCCCTAAAACCATATTCTTTCTCCATTTTTTCCTCTCTCCAGCCGTGTTGCAGACATATATTATCCGTTGGTCAAGGTACTCCATGCTTGAGTTCATAGATATTGTAAGGTTGAGAGATTAATTATAAATCCATATGATTTTTTTTTTCGCTGTTTTTTACTTTAGTTTTTCTATGCTTGATCATCTCACAAGTTTTAGTTTTTCATTTTGCAGGTACAACCATGGTTTAATTTCTCTCCTTTTGGTATTCCTTCTTTTTCTCCCGCTGATGTACCTATGAAATCCATGAAAAGTAGATTACTGTGTAGAATAGGCTTTCATTGGTGTTTCCTTTTGCCGAGTGTTGTTTTTGCTGCTCAAAACCACCGTTACTCCATTGGTACTTCCTTTTGGTATTGCTTCTCAACCATATGTATCAAACGACATCAAAGTTGGCTGGGAGACAACCGGTCGTTGATGATGATCATATGGAGTTGGTACTATGGTGTTGAGCTGTTAATATTGAACTAAATCCCCAACTGCTATGGAGTTGCATTAGCCAATACAGTCTCCATGAGTCGTGTATACAAATAACTAACCTTAAGTTAATTACTATCAAAGAATATTCCTATCTTGCAACGATTGTCGTTTTTAAGAATGCATTTTAGCTCCAGTCTGTTCTCCCTGACACCAATGTTGATATTTTTTTTATCAACTATATATACAACTAAATGGTTAACCATTTGTTTATTTTTCCTTTGCAGGAAGAGTCGACCAAAGATGAGAAAAATGCTATTGAAAAATCGCCACAATAATAGGGATTTTGCAGTGTAGAATGATTGCTCTCACAGGTTTGGTTCAGTTAATATGTTAACTTAACTTTCTTATTTATCATCTGGACAGTTGTTAATGCTGACTAAGTTGAACACATCAGATGAAACAATGATAGAATACACCCAAACAATGGTTTTGATAAAGCTTAGGAATGAGCATAAATTGGAGACATGGCGTAGAACTCAGGAATTGATTTAGATGTCTTTGAAAAGAATTCTTCTTCAGTGGAACATTAATTGATTTTTTCCATGACCATTGTCTTCTATATTGATATTAGCTGATTCAGGAGTTTGGGTTTTGCTATTTTATTATCCTATCGAGTATATATTTCCATGACAATAATAGAGCCTTGCAAGCAGATTAAATTTATTAATATGTGCGCATATCTGAGTTGCATAACAAATGTGACATAGAGAACTTCGTTGTTGGAACAGATGTGTACTTTCTCAGTAACACTCAAGGTTGGGGTTCCTTCATTGATCCTCCGAATTGCAATCCCTGTGCTTGCTTAGTTTTAGATGTTAAATTAATGTCTCCTGCGTTTCAGGTTCGTCTGTTCTTAGATTTGATTAAGCTACTGCTGATAAAAAATTTCTCATTATGTGGTAACAATCGACAGGTAAAATCATTGATAACCTCCCATGGTAATTTGAATTTAATTACACCCCTTTTAAATTCTTTATGGCTATGATTGAGGAAAACTACTAATGTTAGCTTCGGGGTAAAGCGCAGCTTATGCTGTAAATGTCTTCTCATTGTTGATACTAATGTTTTTTTTCTTTTTCTTAATGTATTAACTGTTGTGTATTAGATGCTTTGGATTAATGGCAGGGGCATCAAGAATGCCAATTATGTGCTTCCAGTTTAGTTTTTTGGTTGTCGATTAACTGTAAGAAACTAGCAAACAAAAAACATAGTTGCACGACTTATTTCAGCAGAAGTAATATAGTTTTTCAGTTATATTATGACTGGATTTCTATGAGATTGCTGCTTTTGTTGACCAGACTTCGATGTATTTCTGCAGGATTTATTGGTGGAGACCGCAACAGAGCAGGATGGCTCAGTCAGTAATATCACCGTGCAGCCCACAATTTTTCAGGTTCATTAAATTCTGGATTTATTGGTGGAGACCATTTGTCGTGCATCATGAATTTTATTTGCATTGGTTTGTATGGTTCCTCAAATTAGACTCTGTATGTTTGGGCATAAGTTATGGCCCCTATGATGAACGTTTTAATTTTTGTGTGTCTGCAGGCATTGACACTAGCAGTACGTAAAGCGAGTCAATCTATATGCAGTTAAGAAGAAAACGATAATAGAAGATCCTTGCTTTTCCCCCAGAAGCATGGAAATACAGTCGAAGAAAAATTATAATCATCACTAATCACGAGTAAATGAAGAGTACCACTGCTACCACTTCCTCCCTCGCGCCAATTTTGATAGATTATATTGACATACAGTTGGCAATGTGATCTGCAACTGTGGGCAAAGACGTCAAAAAAGATGCTGCTCTTTTTAACTTAATTTATATATATTGCAACTGTTACACTTGATCTACATTAGACCATTTTCATCTTATAACACTAAATTTATCAATCTTACCTCCGTTTAAGCTAGAGCTTAAAGTTTGATTTTGTAATAACTAAAACCAGCACACCAGGGATTCATCAAACTCTACATGACGAGTTTATGACTCAACTCCTTCATATATTGAGTTCCCCAGTTATCTCTTTTTGTATTTTCCTTTTGGGCAATGACTTTCCCCAATTAACTTTGTTGTATCTTATTTAGCTCTCTGCCACATACAAAATTTTGAGATCATTTAAATCAACAAACCCATCTTCTAAGTTCAGTGATGGTGCTCCTGACTTAACATTGGACGTTTCTGTATGCATAACAATAAGAATACATTTTGTGCAGACGGATCGTTTCTGTTTACATAACAGTATAATCAAGAATCAAAAATGCATCGGGACGGGGGCGAGGCGAAGCCGAGCCACACCAAATCATAAATGCATCGGGACGGGAGCGTGTTGGAGTTTAAGCCAAACCCAACGGATACTTTTACAGTTTATTGTTTCTTTTCTACTTTGAATAATTCATATTACTTAGTCATTAGTTGTTCCAACAGACTAGGAGCATTGGTAGCAGTCAGTTTAGCTTCTACTGGCTAGATTAGTTAGCTTTGTTAACACCTATATAAGGTGTTGTAATCAGTTCTCAAAATACACAGAACTGAGTACTGAGTTTCAATAAAAATCTTTTGATTCTCACATATCTTCTTCTTATTATTTTGTGAGTGTATATTGTGTTTGCAGGTGGACTAACACTAGTTAGATTCCACATCTGGCATCAAGAGCTAGTGCTCGATCCTTAAGTTTCGGCTGTTAATAGTCTTGCAGATTAGGTCTTTGATAAAAAGCTACAATGAAAGAATCACTACAGCCTCAAGTTCCACAGTTCAGTGGGAAGAATTACGATCGATGGAGCATCCAGATGAAAGTCTTGTTTGGTTTTCAGGAGCTTACAGAGGTTGTTGAGTCTGGTTTCTTCGATGTAGATGATCCGGCAGTTGGTGCATCTCTTCCTCAACCCCAAAGAGATTATTTGACAGAGAACAGAAAGAAGGACAAGAAAGCGTTGTACTTAATACACCAAGCCCTGGATGATGCAGTTTTTGAAAAGATTTCAGCTGCAAAAACATCAAAGAAAGCATGGGACATCTTGCAGAAAGCTTACAAAGGCGATGACAAGGTGAAAATTGTAAGGTTGCAAACCTTACGAGGTGTATTCGAATCTTTATCCATGAATGAGTCTGAATCCATTTCTGAATATTTTTCTCGAATTCAAGTTGTTGTGAATCAATTAAGGGTAAATGGTGAACAGTTAGCTGACTCTCGTGTTGTTGAAAAGATTATGAGATCACTAACAGAAAACTTCGATTATGTTGTTGCTGCAATAGAAGAAGGAAAAGATATGTCTACTCTAACCATTGAAGGATTAGAGGGTTCATCGTGTGCTTATGAGTACAGGATGAAGCAGAGAAAGACAAGTTCTTTGGAACATGCTTTGAAAAGCAAGGATGTTATCACAGAGAAGGGAAGCTACAGCAAAGGAACATCATCAAGTCCAGGCAAGAAAGATAAGTACAAAGTTGAATGCTACCACTGTGGAAAGTTTGGACATTACAACAATAATTGTTGGTTTAATCCGAATAAGAAGACGAAGCAGGCAAACTTTGTAGAGATTGAGGAACCAGAAAAGTTGTTCTTTGCTTGCAGTATTTCGCAAGAAGACGGTGACATCAAGAATACCTGGTTTCTGGACTCCGGTTGCAGTAATCATATGTGCGGAAACAAAGACCTATTTTCCCACCTTGATGAATCTGTTCGTGGAATGGTGAACTTCGGGAACAAAGCCAAGGTTCCAATTTTGGGTAGAGGTAAAGTTCTCATTGTTTTAGCTGATAACTCTCACCATTGTATCCGCGATGTTCTTTATGTACCAAGTCTCCATTGGAACCTGTTTAGTATGGGTCAATTATCTGTGAATGGGCTTCGTTTTGTCATTGATGATGGTGTTTGCAATATTGAGAACCGTAAGAAGGAGCTGATTGCTAAGGTGAAAATGACTAAGAGTCGTTTATTTCCTTTGCCTATAAAGTCAGAAATTGTTTGTGCTTTCAGTGGTATTGTTCTTGATGATAATTGGTTATGGAACTTTCGTTTCTGTCATCTTAACTTTAATGGGTTACGTTCATTGGCAAAGAAAGAAATGGTTACAGGTTTACCTTTATTGGAAGACTTTAACCGAATATGTGAAGGTTGTATTGTGGGTAAGCAACACAGACTTCCGTTTCCAGTTGGAAAGTCCCGAAGAGCAACCCAACAGTCGGAGATAGTGTATTCTGATCTTTGCGGCCCTATGGAGACTGTATCACATGGAGGTAATCGTGACTTTCTTACTTTTATTGATGATTACAGTAGAAAGACTTGGATATTTTTCTTGAAGAATAAATCTGATGCTTTTGAAATATTTAATACATTTAAATCTTTTGTCGAAAAACAAAGTGGAAAGAGTTTGAAAGTACTTCTCACTAACAGAGGTGGAGAGTACAACTCAAATGCTTTTGGCGATTATTATACAATGCATGGCATTAGGCATCAACTTACAACTAGCTATACTCCGCAACAAAATGGAGTTGCTGAAAGAAAAAATCGGACCATTGTTGAAATGGCTCGTAGTATGCTGAATTATAAGAATTTACCCAAAATTTTCTGGGCCGAAGCCGTTGCTTGTACTGCTTACATTCTTAACAGGAGTCCTACTAGTAGTGTTCGCAATATGACTCCGGAAGAAGCATGGAGCGGTTTTAAACCTAATGTTGCAGCTCTTCGTGTGTTTGGGAGTATTGCTTATGCTCATGTACCAGCTGAAAAACGACAAAAGCTTGACGTAAAAGGAGAAAAGTGCATATTCCTTGGCTACAGTGATACAACCAAGGGGTACAAGTTGTTTAATCATATTACCGGTGTTGTTATTATCAGTAGAGATGTTGAGTTCTGTGAAGATAAATCATGGACGTGGACAAGAACTGAAAAGTTACAGTTGGGAGTTGAATTAGATGTCACCGACAATGAAGAAACACAATATGAGGCAGAAGTTCAAGAACCAATTACACCTCCAGTTCCAGACAGTGCTTCAACACCAAATAATGCTTCAGAACCTGATTCTTCACCTCAGCAAGTTCCAGCAATTCGTGTTTCAACACGAACTCGTAGTATGCATGCACGTTTACAGGATTATGTTGTAACTAATGACAATGAGGAGACTGATGAAGAAATTGTTAGTTTTGCATTGTTTGCAGATTCTGATCCTATTATTTATGTAGAGGCAATACAGGATGATGGTTAGGTTCGTGTAATGGATGATGAAATTCATTCTATTGGGAAGAATGACACATGGGAGCTGACTACATTTCCTCCAGAAAAAAAATCCATTAGAGTTAAATGGGTTTACAAGACAAAATACAAGCTTAATGGAATTGTGGACAGACTTAAGGCGCGACTTGTTGTGAAAGGTTATAAGAAAAAGGATGGCATAGACTACTATGAAGTGTTCGCACCGGTAGCTAGAATGGAGACCGTCCGTCTTGTTATTTCTTTGGCTGCTCAAAAGAAATGGAAGATTCATCAAATGGATGTTAAATCTGCGTTTCTGAATGGGGTACTTGAAGAGGAAGTGTATGTAGATCAACCAATTGGGTATGCAAAGAAAGGCGAAGAAGATAAAGTTTTCAGGTTGAAGAAATCTCTCTATGGGCTTAAACAAGCACCACGAGCCTGGTACACTCGTATCGATTCTTATTTTCTTGAACATGGTTTTCAAAAATGCCCATATGAGCCCATTTTATGTGTGAAGACTACTACAGATGGAGATATGCTTATCGTTTGTTTATATGTGGATGACTTGATATTTTCTAGAACTAATCAAAACATGATTACTGAATTCAGGGAGGCAATGGTTAGTCATTTTGAGATGACTGACATGGGTCTTATGTCATACTTTCTTGGACTTGAGATTGAACAAGGAGATGATGGAATTTTTGTATCTCAGAAGAAGTATGTTGCTGACATTTTGAAGAGGTTTAAGATGGACTCTTGCACACCCATAAAGACACTAGTGGAAGCTCGAGTGCAATGGGATCAGACTAGTAAAGGTGAGTTTGTGAATCAAACCCATTATCGCCAACTAGTTGGGAGTCTACGTTACTTAACCGCTACTAGACCTGACATTGTATATGGAGTTGGTCTGATTAGTCGTTTCATGGAAACACCAAGTCAAGTACATCTTCAAGCTGCAAAACGAATCTTGCGATACATAAAAGGTACCCAAGATCAAGGTATTTTCTATTCATCCTCTAATAATTCTGAACTTGTTGGTTACACTGATAACGATTGGGGTGGTGATATAGATCGTAAAAGTACTTCTGGCTTTGTATTCTATATGGGTTCTGGTGTAGTATCATGGTCTTCAAAGAAACAACAGGTGGTTGCTCTTTCGACTGCTGAAGCGGAGTACATGGCAGCTACTGCAACTGCTTGTCAAGCTGTTTGGTTGAGGGGTTTACTTGAAACATTGAATATGCATCAAGCGTCTCCAACACTGATATATTGTGACAACCAATCAGCCATAGCCTTAACCAAGAATCTGTTTTTCATGGAAGAGCTAAACACATCGACATTAAGTTTCATAAAATTCGCGATCTTGTGAAGAATGGTGAAATTGGATTGGAGTTTTGCAAGTCACAGGAGCTGATTGCAGATACATTTACCAAGCCATTGAAGGAAGATATCTTTTTCAGGCTCAAGCATTTGCTGGGAGTGTGTAGCTATGAGAAGCGTTGTGTTTGAGCTTAAGGGAGGCTGTTGGAGTTTAAGCCAAACCCAACGGATACTTTTACAGTTTATTGTTTCTGTTCTACTTTGAATAATTCATATTACTTAGTCATTAGCTGTTCCAACAGACTAGGAGCATTGGTAGCAGTCAGTTTAGCTTCTACTGGCTAGATTAGTTAGCTTTGTTAACACCTATATAAGGTGTTGTAATCAGTTCTCAAAATACACAGAACTGAGTACTGAGTACTGAGTTTCAATAAAAATCTTTTGATTCTCACATATCTTCTTCTTATTATTCTGTGAGTGTATATTGTGTTTGCAGGTGGACTAACACTAGTTAGATTCTACAGGGCGAGGCGAAGCCGAGCCACACCAAATCAAAAATGCATCACGATGGGACGAGCCGAAACTACATCATTCGAGAACAAATATATGGTTTAAAGAAAGAAAAAGCAAGTTTTAGTAGCCACCCGGACGTAGCACGGGCACAAAATCTAGTTATTAATTAAAAGGGGAAGGAATCAAAAATTTAGATTTGGTTCTTACTAACCAGTTTAAAGGTACCGTCGGTGTCAGGATAATACGACAACGAAAAATCCCCTCGAAGTTTAGTAGGATCCCATCGAAAACGATTAAAAACGACGCCTGAGAGATTCGAACTCTCGCGGGGAAACCCCATGTACTTAGCAGGCACACGCCTTAACCACTCGGCCAAAGCGTCGGTTTTGATAAGCAATTAAACAAAGCAAAATCGGACATATTTGGTTATGAAAGAGTCGTTATCAGCAGATGAACGTAAATCTCCCCCATTACCAAAGGCAGGGCAGCACCTTGGCTAGTAGTCCCATACGGAAAAGACTAGAAATTTCAAGTTTTTTAACTATAATATATCTGAACCAAATAACACAAGCTGTAAATAGTTCATACAAGAGTTGAAAGGAGAATCTTCTTATCAGAAGAATTATCATAACGGCCATTTTCAAAACATTGTCTGCATCTGAATTGGTCAAATGTACACCCACAAAAGAGGCTCACTAGACTAGGAAGGCAGAATACTGGAGGCAGTATGTGCAAGGTTTATATTCTACTTCAAAAAAAAAAAAAGTTTCATCTATCAACTACTGTATGTAACTTGAACCAGAAAAATAAGTAAGAGAACAGAAAATCTCGATGCCGCAATTTGAACCAGAAGAAAGAAAGAGAACAGAAAGTATCGATGACGCCTTTCCCTGATCTTGATACTAGATTGTAGTCCTGAACAGTGATGACGACACTAAAATAGAGCTCAAAATTCTATTAACAGACACTGGATGACCATAAACGAAAGAAACACATCTTCAGATACTAATTCAGATGAAAACATCCGCAACTCATATGACAAATTCAGTAATAAAGCAATGAAGCCAACAGTATATTCCCAGAAGTCCTCCTTATAATGTTTAGTTGGACCATCTATGGATTGATTTAGTAAACAAGAGAGAAAAAGTAAATTCCCAAAGCAATATCATTAGTGCAACATCCTGTGATTTCTGTAATATAAGCATGATCATACTCAATGTAACGGAATAGTACTTTAAGATTTATTATAGACCAAAGATATAAGGAAGTAAAAAAAGTACTATAAACCAATCACTCAAAATACTATTTGGCTACACTGTCGTAAACAAGCTCAAACTTATTAGGAAAAAGGAAGATAATGTTTATAAGTTTAATTGGATGATAAATCCATAAAAAAAAACCAGCAGGAAGGAGGATATTAAAATTGGCAACACAATTCCAATAAGATACTGTATGTTTCAAACTCCGCTGTCAAGCAATCCGATCTAGTGGGACAATAAAGTATGTTCTCAATAAAGTATGTTCCATCCCCGCTAACGAAAGGAATACAAAACTTCCTCGACTCTACTTTTTACTACGATCCCGAAGATACGACTGTGGTTCCGAAGTATTTCATTTTCCATCTTTAGGATCTTTACAACCCTAGCTTTCTCCCGCTTCTGGTCATACACTATAAACGTAGTGTCATCCTGTTCTCCATCCAGTCGAATCTCTAATAGGATCTCACCGTTTTTCAGAGACACGATCCTCCTCAAGTAGTGAAAAGATGGAATATCAACTGACATAAGTTGGTCAATCTTGAACAATGTAGTCCATGACTCTTTGACTCCATAATCCTGCATCACCCATACCTCAAAACCAACCTTACCAACACTGCAAAGCATGCTTAGACACCCTCCTAGCACACCCACAAATTTATAATTGAATTTGTCCAAATTTTCAGGTTGGTGTATCTCAACGAAAATCTCATCTTTCATATCAAATGAAAGTAAAACTTGTAATTTGGTACCTGAACATGATTGGGCTAACCAATTAAGAGCTCCATTGAAAAATACCCCAGCAGGTCCTCCTTTAGCAAGTCTGTACGGGATGGATGAACTCATTCTCCATGTATCTAAACCTAATGTATAAACCTCCACATCCGAATAATTTGAATTCTTATCATGAACAATTGCTACAACCTTGTAATCCTCAATTCCACAATCATAACCAAACCCACACCCAATTTCATAAACATATCTCATCCGGCACATTATTGATTTCGTATATGGTAGTATTTTATACTCTTTCGTAACTGGATTCCAAATGTATATATCATAACCTATTGGAGTGCTAGCAAAAATCAAACCATTACAAGTACTCAAAATTCTAGTCCCTGCATCCATGGCTGGATGATCAATCTTTACAATCTCATCAGATAATAATATTGGTCTAGATGTTGCTGATAATGATTATTGGATCATAATTTATAGAGTTCAAAAGATTACCTTTTGTTAAAAGAAGCTTATTGTTTCCAATTTCAATATCATACTTGAGTTTCAGCTTGACAAAATCCAGATTAGTATTATTATTCAATAATTTATGCCAAACCTTGCATACGCAACTAAATTTTATGATTGATTTTACTGGTAAACGAACGAGGATGTCGATGATCAAATCTTCTGTGAGGTTTCCCATTTGATCTCTGTTGCTTGATCTCAGACAAAATCTAGGTGGTGGAGAAAAAAAGTTAGATTTTTTTTTTTTTCAAAACGGTGTTAGAGATAAAGATAGATAGGATTTTTCTTCTTCCAGTGTGGTCGGTAGTCAGTTTTGAGAAATGAAATTTCTTCTTTTCTTTCTTTTTTTTTTTGGAAAAGCAAAAGAATTTAAAAAATTATATTCCGTTGCCGGGACTTGAACCCGGGTCTCTCGGGTGAGAGCCGAGTATCCTAACCACCTAGACTACAACGGAGTTGTGTGCTTTTGGCAAATCAAAGGTTAGCAAACAAAAATGTCTTCGGTAGTCGTTTACTCCGACCTCCCGATTAAGTAGCAGTCATTTATCTACTGTTTTCTCTCGCCATTATATAACCCGGCCAAATTCGGGTATACCCAGATTAATTGGGGTGTACCCGATCAGTGGCGGAGCTGGAAAATAAGGGTAGGGGTGGCTTGAAAACTAATTGGATTTGTAGGGGTGGCTTAAGGCTATGTTTTAGACATGATTGTTTTTTGCGAAACTGTGTTTTCTTGGACTTTGAGCTGGCTTAAGTCTATATGTAGTTCCGCCACTGTACACGATTTTAAGTGGACTCTTTTTAAGAACGCGCGATTGGGGGATATGGAAACTAATTGGGGGATATAACTACATGACAAAAATTGGATCCAAATATCAAATCTAGGTCATCCCTTATGTAATTATTTTTTTAATTCCTAATCTAGCCCTCACCAATCAGGTTTAGTGATTAATAATAATTAGTAAAATCTTAAGTATTTGGGGGATAGATTAGTGTGTATTTTTATTTGAATTTGTGTGAGTGAGGTGAGAGTAGAAGGAGGGAAAAATATTTTTGAGTGGAATTTTTTTTGTGAAAATGGAAGATGATTGTGAGGAGAGAATTGCAGCCGCTGAATCTTTAGCTCAACTACAACAACAATCATATCTTCAATCTTCGGTTAATGATAAAAACTCACAATTGGAATTATATGATGAACCAACGCCCTTGAATCATGATTTTCGTGAGCATGAAGTATTTTTTGAAGAACCAACCCAAGAAAGTAAACAAGTTCAACATACAAGCATCCCCAACACACATGTAATGCTACTAAGAGCTCGAAAATATGTTGTTGTCTTTTTTGAAACCGCCATTTTTTCTCTGAAAAAGCTTGGTGCCGGCATACTCGAATACCACGCCGGCACCACCAGAACCGGCACGGTATTCATACTACTTCCATGTCGGCGAAAAATATCCCCCATTTTGAAACAATTGCCGTCGTGATCTTCAACCAAAAAAATCCATGCCGGCACGCAGTTAACTTTTTACCTACCACCGAATATTCCATGGAATATCCAAACCGGCATGGTTCACTCCTAACTTTACCATGCCGGTACCACAAGAAAAACATCTAGGAGTTGGAGACTTTTGAACTTAAATACCGGCGTGGTATATAAATTATCGAGCACGCCGACACCTAGTACCGGCGTGGTTTATAAATTATGGACAAAGCCGGCACAAAATACCGGCTTGGAACCTTACATATCGAGCATGCCGGTATTGCGAATCCCGGCATTAATGTTCAAGAAAATACAATGCCGGTACTGTTTAAAATTAAGTCCTCTTTTTCAAGTGCAATTCCGGAATGCCGGAAAATTATTCGAGAATGTCGTCACATGTTTCCGGCTTTGGTTGTTTTGGCGGTACTGTCGTTGAGCATGCCGGAACTAGTACCCGGCATAGTAATTTAATTTTATTTGGAACTAATTCAATTTTCTTTTCATTCATTCCTTAGATTGTGACATACATTGATCCAACAAATTCCAAACTACTTGGTCGGAATACGTCCGAATACTATAAAATGCCTCTGGTACGTTACCAAACAATACTTTCACCTAGTTTTTAGAACTTTATGTGGGGATTGTGGGCCCGTGGGCTTTTTCTTCGAGATAAGAGCAGATTGCCGTAGTTGACCAAATTATAATCCGTAAAAGTCTCCACGATTCCAACGAGGAGAGAAACAACTCCCCAGTTCCCCCTCAACTTTCCAGTTTTCTCGTTCCTCTTGTTTCTTCCGTAACAGGAAAAAAAAAGTAAATCAATACTTTGAAAGTCTCTCAGGGAAATCGCAATCCTGCATGTAAGCTGGGGTTTGTGAAGAAGTAGTTCTTGTTCTTTTGATTTTCTGAAACTAGGGATTTCTATTGTTTCATTTTGTATATCGATCTTCAATTTTTTTACTGTTAATTAGCTTTGTCTTCTTTTAAAATTTGAACTATTTTTTGAAAACAAGGTAGATCCGAAAAAGGAATTGGGAATTTCTGAACAATTAGGTGGTGTATGTACTGATTTTTATTGGTGGACTTAGATGGAGACTGCTGAAGACCTTGAAAGAAAGAAGAAGTCGAAAGAAGATGAGGTTTGTGATTTTTTCTCATAATTTGTATTAGTGTTTACTTTCGCTGCATTAGATAAATATTAGGTCTTTGTTTATCTGACAAGGATTATGTTGAGTTTTAGTCTGTGATACTGATAACCTGAATTTTCTGTTTGTTGTCTATGGAAGCTTGGAACACATTGTATTTGAAGAAATTACAAACTAAAATTAGGATTCTATTTTATGGCAAATCAACACAACTTTGCATTCAACTTTTTGTTTGTCCTCTTTTATGATGTGAGAAATTGTTTTTCATAAATACTGTGTCTAGTCTCAATATCTAGCCCATTAGAGTGTACTATGAATGTGCTATCAAGTTACAATCAAATGCATTGGTATAAACATCGAAAGGGTTATAAACTCCCAACATCCTGCAAGCGTTTCTTGATAACTGTATTTTGGATCGAGATGTAAACCATTGTTTAATAGACTTTGTTGAGAGGGTTTTTGCTGCAACTAACTTCTCTATATTAGCTAGAGGGTTTTTAAATATAGATATTAACACTCACGCCAATCTTTTAAATGAAGATCGGACGTCAGACAAATCTAATATATACTTTTGGGGGAAAAGGAATAATTGTTGCAGGAACGTTGATTGGTGGTTCTTCTCTAGCTACTAATAGTTCTGTTCAAGGTAGCTATACTCCTTATCTTTTATAATTTGATACCTTTTTAAAATTTTGAATTTTGTATTATTAGGTCTTTGCTCCCTCTATAAATGGAATAATTCTTTGGTCGGTGATTGACTCACTGTATCTATTTATTTGTCTGAGAATTGATTTGGTTATGTAGTTTCCTGAGTGGGTGATACATATCAAAGTTTTCTAAGAGTTGCAAAGTGTTTGCGGTAGACTTATTGGGATCTGGCTGGAGGGATAAAGCGCATATCAAGTATGATGTCGTGGTATGAGAAAGGATTGAGTGGACTTCTACACTATGCCGGTATCCATTGTAAGCTTAACAGGGTAGGAGAATTGAAATGTCCTTACACCGTATCTGAAATTTATGATTGACAAGAGATAGATATGATTGTTACTGCTAGTTGGACTGATATGTGTGGGCTATCCCTAAGTCTATTTTGTGTAAAACCTTAAGATTTCTTAATAATTATTATTTTATTTTTATTGTAGGGCGTCCTCCCACAGACTCATCCATAGGCTTATGATCCTGCTATACATATCCTAAGGTAAGATACAACCATTACAAAAAATTAATCGCTTAGCTGTTCAATAACTTTTAGAAACCATGACTGGTTTCTCTAGCTCAAATCTTATCGGATCAATTCAGTGCATTCAGTTTGTTGATCCTCTAGGTTTGGTGCCTATTGTAGTTACAAAGTTTTCATATGCCAAAATGATATTATTGAAGCAGTGGGCCCTCCGTATGGAACAAAATTTTCTTTGATTCTCTTAAGAAGTACTGATGGAGGTTGTTTTGTGTCAATAGATCTCATAGTAGATGTTTGAGGATTTACTATTTGTGGGGCAGGATTGGAATTTTATGACAAGGATCTGAAACTTGTTTATGCTGTATAACCCCTATTCGTATATGAGCTGTGTAAAGTTTAATCCTGTTGCCGTGTAAAGTTTACATTGATGTTTAACTAGATTTATTTTTACGGTACAGGTTTCACTGAAAGATGTAGAATGAAGGTTGATGTGGAAGATCCTTGTTGATCGACTTTGGATGTAAAGGAATGTTAGATCGCCCATCTGCATTTTACTTCTTCTTTTTAATGTTCTCCCAAATATTCTGTCGGAAATTCATCATTTTAATTCTATTTTTTGTTCACATTTTCTTTTACCCTTTGTTAGTGTAGTCGCTTAAATGTAATAAATTATGACATTGTAATATTTGATTAAATTAATGAATGAATGATGTTGGAAAGTACTTTAGAACTTCTGTAGTCCAAAAAATATAAAAATGAAATGGTCTTTTGTCATCCCTGGAGTATAGTAAATAGGTGAACGGGTAGCCACTGCTAAGATAATTCCGTGGCTATTTATCTAACTATTAATCAGCCACTAAAAAATGCGTGGCAAATAGCCATGTACTATTAGCTGCGCCAGAAAAACCGTGGCTACCGTCGTGGCAAATAGAATTAGCCACTTGAGTATTAGTTACGATGCGTTAGCCGTGGCAAATAATCTTTTGCCACGGATTTTTGAGAAATAGCCACGATTCTTTGTCGTGTGTAAAGGTATGTATTTTTGTGGTGGCGAGTAACCGAGTTCTGTTATTGGGCTTCGGTTTATTGTCGAAAAAGTATTTCTTAGCTACAGGATCCCGTGGGTCCAAACCATGAGTTGACGACTCCAAATATTTGTACTCATTGTTCATAAGCCCACACCTACGCCAATGAAAGATCGTTCCAATGAAATGTATAAGAAAGAACTAATTGGAAAACAAAATAACTAGTTCACGTTACCTGTAATACAGTGAAATTCCCATTAAATTGACAGGCAGTCGCCTTAGAAGATCTACGCATCTCCGCCAAAAAATGTGCCAAGAAAGCAATGCCCCATGAATACTCATGAACCTCCTCCAAGGGATCCAAGTATTGTAAGTGATTCATATGCACCCTGTTACCATTAGAGTCAGGGAATATTGCGATGCCCAAGAGGAACAACAGATAAGCAACGATAGTTTGCTGAATTTGTTCGGCATTCAATTCCTTGCCCATCGTATTCCCAAACAAATCTCTGAGCTTGACGACTTTAATAGTCTTTGTCATGGTATTCTTTGACACGTACATATTTGCTTTTGTCGTTGCCTCGTCCCAACCAAACAATTTTTAGTCAGCTCATAGATCTTGGACCATTTTAGGGTCTTACCGTCATCTTCTTTCTTAACGACTTTTCCAAGGATCTCTAGACCTAATATTCTTTCGATATCTTCAGGGATAATGGTCATCTCTCCAAAAGGAAAATGCATGGTATCAGTTGAAGCAAAAAACCTCTCTAAGAAGCAATTTTCCGTCACTTGATCAGTGGCCACATAGTTTTCTACCGCGGGATACAACCCAGATGCTCTTACTGCCGCTTGAACAACCCCACACTCCCCTTCCAAATCCCATGTATCCATTTGTTGATGCAACAATATGCAAACGTCTTACATAAGTTGAAAAGATCCAACGAGCCCAAGAGTCCTTATAGTCAAATAAGAGTTTCGGATCTCTCGGCTGACCCCAGTGTTTGCCATCATTGCGTTCTGGGTCCTTTTCCTTTTTCTCGCCGGCTTCAACTTCAGGTTGTCCTAAGCCATGTGAGGATGAGCCACCTGCTGGATCAGAAGGTACAAATTTCTCCCACTCAGCATCATCATCGCTGCTTGTGTCTCCCTCCGGGGGAATCTCCCGAATCATTACCTTACCACGTTCCGGATCATCTCGACTACGTCGAGGCCGAAAAGACTTAGGTTTTCCTTCATCAACAACTTTTCCCTTTCCTTTCTTCAATTTTGCAGCTTTGGACCTGCGTACAAAATGAGATTTAACAAAATAAGGAAATCAAAACCAGCATGGCCGATGAAAATAACGATTCTGCCGGCACACGTTCCGACATTGTGGTCTAAAGGAATTATATGCCGGTTTAACGGTATCGGCATTGTATGTAAATAAAATCCTATGCCTGTAATATGGGAATTGTCTACAGAGATTTAACAAAATAAGGTAATCAAAACCGGCATGGCCGGTGAACATAACGATACTGTCGGCATATGTACCAGCATTGTACTTTAAAGAATTTCATGCCGGTTTCGCGGTAACGGCGTTGTATGTAAATAAAATCTCATGCCGGTAAATATGGGAATTGTCTACAGAGATTTAACAAAATAAGGTGATCAAAACCGGCATGGCCGGTGAACATAACGATACTGCCGGCATATGTACCGGCATTGTACTCTAAAGAAATTCAATGCCGGTTTCGCGGTAATGGCATTGTATGTAAATAAAATCCCATGCCGGTAATATGGGAATTGTCTACAGAGATTTAACAAAATAAGGTAACCAAAACCGGCATGGCTAGTGAACATTACGATACTGCCGGCAGGAGTGCCAGCGTTTAAACTTAGAGGGTGTCTATGCCGGTATTCTAATAACTTGCATGCAATAAAAGGGGAATATAGGACATATAAAACGGCATTGTATTGTAATTTAAATGTACGCCGAAACTAAATTGGAATTTCAATTCACTAAATTCAATTTCAAATTCACTAAATTGCAAATTGCAAATTGCAAATTTCCTTTTACCTAGTACAAACAATAATCATGCAAGTTTCAATTTGTGTTTTTTATATTATGAAATAAACCCTAAGAATGCTTCAATAAACATAGACATCACTTACCTCATCATATCTGTTATTTCCTCATCATCATCTTGTTCAATAGATGCTTCTGATTTCGATTTACCACCAGGAATAGGTTTTGGTTTTCCAGGAGGTTTGTGAGGACCCATTCTTCTTTGGGTTTGAAGAATTGAATGAATTTGGTTCAGAGGATGAAACCAAATAATGAAGTTTAGTGGTTTTGGAAGTTCTTTTGGAATTGCGAAGTGAAAACAAAGAAATAGAAAGATGGAACCGTTTCCATTCTATAACCGTCAATTTTATGTAATTATGGAGTTTGTAACCGTCGCATAAATGAAATAAGGGAGTTTGTAACGGTTATAATGGGGGATAATTGGTGCGACGGTTACAATGGAGAAGAATAAGGAGTTAGAATTAGTTGTTATGTTTTTTAAACGTTTTCGATTAATGACGGTTGAAAGGTAACAAACCTTCATAATTCCGGCGTTGTCGAACTTTCATAATCTATGCCGGTAGTCTGACGAATTTAACTGAATTTATGTATATTGTGCCTGCATTGATTTGTTATTAACTATGCCGGTAATGATTCTTGATTCATTATTAACGCACCACCAAAAGGTTTAAGCAAGCAAACTGACCTAAATTGGCCTTCATATTAATACTAAGGAAATAAACTAAAAAACATTAAACACGTAAACAACGTTCCATATAAAATGAAAGGTCTTAAGTTAATTGCAACTAACATTATTTCTTGTAACGAGATTCAACAAACAAAGCGGCTTTGAAATGCCTAAAAGGCTATTTTCTCCACTTGGTATATGCGTCCTGAGATTGCCACCTATTCTCTTTGTATCTTGCGAGGAACTCATTGTATTTGTGACATAATTTTATGAGGGCAATCGTCCGATTCGCTACAAACTCATCCCCGTAATCCATTTTGCGTTTCTTGCACTTACCGTCATATAACCTCGACATATAAGGACCATCCGCAACAAGACCCCAAAAAAGGTTTGAAGGGCGGTGATCTTCCGACAAATTCGATACTATGAAGAAATTTTTAATCCATTCGGTTTCTTCCTCAACATCCGCTTCTATGATCGCCTGTTTTACACGTTCGATTATCTCTTTAGTTTCTTTGCGATATTTTGCTTGTATTGCTGCCTCTTCTTATTCTCTTTTCCTTCTAAGTATCTCTTCTTCCATTGCGGAAATTGACTTGGTGGTTTGCTCCTTCCTTCTAAGTTTTTCTAGTATAATGGGAATTGAGTTGGTGGTGGATGATGATTGATTTCCTATCGGAGTGGATAATTTGTTCTTCTTAAGTTTTTCTTTTTCCATGGCAATGATGAAGTCGGTAGTTGGTGATTTATTTGCCGCCAGAGATATGTGTTGGAGCTCACCTATTTTTTATTTTTTTTTGAGGTATCAAGTGCAATGGGTGTATCCATTCCTTTAAATAGATGAGGACACAACGACTCTTTTCCACTTTATCATTCCGGCATTGTCAGTAACTTAGATACCATGCCGGAAATGGTCTTTACTGGTTTATGGTTTAAAAAAATAGTTGTTATGCATTGAATATTCCATTCCGATAGTGTACGGAAGATGTTCGACCATGCTGGTAGTGATTGCCGGCACTGTAATGTATACAATTTCAAAGCCGGAACATGGTTTATTGCACACATAATTTTGACACTAAATAGGATGCCGGCACCCAGTCCTGGTATAGTTTACCGTTAGATGTTCATGCTGGTACAAGTGAATTTCTTCACAGAGAAATATGCAACTATTACCGGCATAATTGAACAACATGTTTCAGCATCGACACATTGTACCGGCATTAAATATATAATTGCGACTATGCCGGTATTTGTGAATTAAAAAAAAACGGCTAGTTTTTTTGAAAAATAAGACCGTTGGAGATTCATTTCTATATAATACCTCCCCATTCCTTTGGAAAAATCTACACAAAGCAGCCACCAAATAACAAAAATCCTTCTCTCAAGAAAGAAAGCACCAAAAAATAGATCAATCAAGCACGGTTAAAGCTTCACAAGCGATGGGAGATTCATCATCAAGCTCTATTTGCAAAGTAAGTAGATTGAACATTACTAACAATATATGGACAGTTAAAATCTTCACTACTATGACGCATAACTAATATAATCTTCTCTTACAGAATCATCATTGCAAATATCAAATTTGCAAGTCACCTTCTCATCTAGCCATGGATTGTCCTTTTATTTATTCAAAGTGTAGAAGCTGTGATGGGATACGCCGGTTTTGGATTGCAAAAACTGATGATGCTGAAAATGGAAGAATGTTTCTAAGGTGTTTGAATTACCCAAAGTGCGATGAGTTTCAATGGTTTGACAAAGCTGTTGAACTAGCAGAATCAAGAGAAAACCACAAGGGCCAATGCAAGCCTATTGATGGGTGTGATGGGTGCTATATGAAGGGAAAGGAATATGTTGAAAGAGAAGATGAACCAATGAAGATGGTCCTTGACACCGAGATTCCAGACGATGTCTTCGAAGATATTCACAAAAGGCTCAAAGGTTTCGCAATTGTTGAAAAGGGATGGCTTACTAAATAAGAGATCATCTTAAACCAAAAGTGCTCCATTACCATGTTTTAGTATGTTTTAATTTAAAGTTTGAAATCTAATGTAATAGATTATCTAGGAATGAAATAAATAGAGCATTCGTAACCTATTTATAAACAATACCGACATAGTATATTTATCAAAATCCAATGCCGGAATTATGCAAAACTACGGAAGAGTAAGAAAATCATAATTCCGGCGTGGATTCAATAATTTCTTTAATGCCGGAACCACCCATAATTGATAGGTGTTGTAAAACACCTAATTTTATATCAATGTTTATGCTTTATTTGCTATTTTTCTTGTGAAATACGTATCTTATGTTTGCTTATGAGTTATTAGGTGCAATGAACTCATTTGGAGCAAAAGAAGGAAGAAAACACTCTTTTGGAACATAAGGGTAGAACCGTCAATTCACATGCGAGTGGCAGCTGGACCAAGCTAAGGTTATGCGGCAAAGAAGGGTCAAAAGCGTCATTTCACTGCACGCTATCCGGATCCCAGCCAAGGTTAAGGGGAAACTCCTGGAGGTGTATTAAACTCAGACCAGCTGAGGCTAAGGGGATGCCAGCTGGGTGGTTCTACAGTGGGTGCAAATAGCCATCCCAGTTTACTACACAACCCTATATCGATTCTCTTCCATTACAACTCACCTGAAATTAGGAGATGAGTGAGGAAAAGAAATGGCTGCTGTTGGTGGTGATAACAAAATCAGGGGAGATCGAGCTGAGCCACTGATGCTGAAATTGAGAAAATCAGAGAGAAAGAGAGGGACTGATGTGTTGTTAGGAGAATTTGTGAAGATTTAGGGTCTAAATTAGATCGGGAAATTGAAGATAAAAATATTAGGCTTCTGTTGGTTGTGTTGGAAGACTTATAAAGAATTGATGGGACTCTGTAACTGGTGTTTGAATCTGGGGTTGAGACTGAACTGAAATTGCTCAAATCTGGAGAAGATTGATTTACAGGTTAGGGTTTCAATCTGCTATGAGTTTGAAGCTCAACAGATGAACCTCAAGTTAGGGTTTGATGTTACAGTAATGGTGGAAGAGAGTGACTGAGAAGGAATCGAATGTTTCAAGCTCAAATACTGAAGAATTAGGGCAAGAATCGAAATGGGTTTGATTGAGATGTGGAACTGAATTGGTTGGTGGTAATGAAGCTTTTTGATGTGGCTGAGATTGGAGCTCAATCTGAACTAGGAACTGCAGGTGGTATTGCAGGTTGGTTTCAGTGCATTGCAGGGTTGTATCTGAAGTTGAAGCTGCAGAAATGATGTAGAGATGATATGCAGTTGCAGTATGGCTTGCTGTTAGAAAGAAGATTAAATATGGGTTTCGTTTGAATTTATTATACATCCAAGATGGAAACAGATTGAAATTGGGTTTGTAGTGATTCAGGTGGAGATTCAAATGAGATGTTGTTGGTGGTTATCTGGTGGAGTTGTTAGTGGAGAAGTATGTGAATCTGAGGTTGGTTGGTGAGAAGAGAACTTGTGCTCAAGAATATCAGAACTGGCGCAGCTGAAGTGAAATGAGTTGTGGCACAGGTGATGACAGTAAGGGAAGAAGTGGAGCTGTAGCTTTGTTAGCTTTGCAGAATGAATGAGCTGAGAAAGAAAAAAAGGTTGAGCTGCTGCTGAAGTCCTGAAGCTTAGAAGAAACGGAGGGGGAACTTAGATGTATGCCTAGGCTTACAGGTTATGACATGAATCTGGTAGTGCAGTGGAGGATTTTGTGAAGCTGTTTTTGATGAATGTTGGGTTTACTGAGTTGATGGTGCACAAGACAGTGTTGCACTTGGTTGTGGGATGAGACGAAGTTTCATGGCATGGAGAATGAGGATCCAAACAAGCATCTCATGGATTTCCATACCATAGTCACGACCATGCTACCACCGGAGACTAATGCGGATGCAACAATGTTGAAAGCTTTTCCGTTTTCTTTGGCGGACAATGCTAAGGAGTAGTTGTATTATTTACCATCCGGAAGTGTCACTACATGGAACGGGTTGAAGAAACTCTTTCTAGAGAGGTATTTTCCTGCGTCAAAGGCTACTCAAATTCGCAAAGACATTTGTGGGATAAAGCAACACGTAGGAGAATCGTTGTATGAATGTTGGGAGCGATACAAGAGATTGGTGGAAAGATGTCCACACCACCAATTTATTGACGTGATGATAATACAATACTTATACGAAGGTCTCCATACAAGTGATAGATATCTTATTGATGCAGCGGGTGGTGGAGCTCTAGTGAACAAGACGGTGGCCCAAGCTACCGAGTTGATTGAAAGCATGGCTGCGAACTCGCAACAATTCTACACAAGAGGTGAACCAATGGTTAGGTGAGTGCATGAAGTTACGGAGTCATCATCACACCGTGATCAAAGGATGGATAACATGGAGCAAATGATACAAAAGATGGCTGCGATTATTTTACCTTCATATGGTGAAGAGTTGGAGCACGCTAGTGCGGTCTTTCCAAATCAACAAAGACGATATGATCCCTACTCCAACACTTACAATCCGGGATGGAGAGATCACCCCAACTTTAGCTATGAAAAACAAGCAAGGCGCGGTTCAACAACCGTTCGAGTGGATTTCAACCACAACAACAACAATTCCAGCTGCAACAACAACAATTTCAGCAACCACAACAATCGATGCAAAATCAAGGTTCCGATATCGATGCAAAGCTTCAAACTTTTATGCAAGGCATTTCTACCATGTTTAAGGAAAGTCAACAAGAAACTAAGAGTGCTATCAAGGAGTTGCAGACACAAATGGGCTCCATGGCGGTTGATATAAACAAATTGAAGTCACAAAATAGTGGGAAACTCCCTTCTCAACCTATTAACCCAAAAGAGGGTGTCAATGCTATTACGTTAAGAAGTGGTACACAACTTGTGCAACCCGAGGTTACTGATTCAGGCAAGGTGGAAACACCAAAGGAACCTGTTTTGGAGGAGAAGAGTGATTATTCTCCCCAAACTTCTGAGGTACCTATTCCTAACTCTAAAACTCCGGTTTCTACTTATGTTCCTCCTTTACCTTTCCCTCGCAGATTTGCAAGTTCCAAGAAGGCGGAACTAGAATAGGAGATTTTAGACGTTTTAAAGAAGATTCATTTGAACATACCACTCATTGATGCGATCAAGCAAGTTCCCAAGTATGCGAAAGTGTTGAAGGACTTGTATACCAATAAGCAAAGGCTCAAAGGTAATGAAGTGCTAAGTGTGGGGGAGAATGCTTCAGCAATCTTACAACACAAACTCCCACTGAAATGTAAGGATCCCGGTAGCTTTGACATTCCAGTTACAATTGTTAACACCACATTTAACAAAGTTATGTTGGATTTAGGTGCATCCGTTAATGTTATGCCTGCATCTATGTACAATTCACTTGAGTTAGGTCCTCTTAAAAAGGCTGGAATTGTATTGCAATTAGCCGATCGCTCTAATGTTTACCCAATGGGTATTGTTGAGGATGTTCTTGTGCAGGTTAATCAACTTGTATTTCCAGCTGACTTTTGCGTGTTAGAGATGAATGAAGGGTCACCGGACTCGTCTCTTCCATTGCTACTTGGGCGTCCCTTCATGAAAACGGCGAAAACCATTATTGATGTGGACAAGGCAATGCTAACTATGGAGTTTGATGGAGAAACAATACGTTTCAACATTTTCGAGACGATGAGATATCCTAGCGATGTCCACTCTTGTTTCTCCATTGATGTTATGGATACATTGGCACAACAAGTGTTTGAATTGAATGGTGATGATGCTTTGGAAACCGTTTTGACTACATCCATGGATAATGGTGTAGAGTGTGGTAATGAAGTCAAGGAAGCCCTTGGTGATCTTAATTCACTACAAGGATGCCCGGAAACTCATAATATCTTTTATTTTTTACCATGCATGATGAAAAGATTGTACCTTCATTGTTAAATCTCCAAAGTTAGAATTGAAACCTCTTCCCGATCACCTAAAGTACTTGTACTTGGGTGATAAGGAAGATTTACCTGTGATTGTTTCTAACAAGCTTAGTGAATTACAGGAGCAAAAACTTCTAAGGGTGCTAAGGAAGTACAAGACGGCCATAGGATGGACAATTGCTGATATCAAGGGTATAAGCCCTGCCGTTGTATGCAAAATCGTTTGGAGGACGATGCAAAGCCTACAAGGGAGCGCAACGTCGTTTGAACCCTCCCATGATGGAAGTTGTGAAAAAGGAGATACTAAAGCTTTTGGACGTGGGTGTTATCTACCCCATATCCGATAGCAAGTGGGTGAGCCCGGTACAAGTAGTACCAAAGAAAAATCAGGTGTGACGGTGGTGGAGAATGATAAGAACGAACTTGTCCCAACTCGTGTGCAAACCGGTTGGAGGGTTTGTATTGATTACAGGAAATTGAATGCCACCACTAGGAAGGATCATTTTCCATTGCCTTTTATTGATCAAATGCTTGAACGTTTAGCTGGACATTCTTATTATTGCTTCCTTGATGGTTATTCAGGTTACAATCAGATTATGATAGCGCCGGAGGATCAAGAGAAAACCACTTTCACTTGTCCTTTCGGTACTTTTGCTTATAGAAGGATGCCTTTTGGCTTGTGCAATGCTCCAGCTACCTTTCAAAGGTGTATGGTAAGTATCTTCTCAGAATATGTTGAAAACATAATCGAAGTGTTTATGGATGACTTTAGTGTCTTTGGTGATTCATTTGACCTTTGCTTACATAACTTGTCATTAATCCTTGAACGATGTGTTGAAACAAATCTTGTGCTAAATTGGGAGAAGTGTCATTTCATGGTAACTCATGGCATAGTTTTAGGCCATATAATATCTTTTAAAGGCTTGGAAGTCGATAAATCTAAAATAGACCTTATTCGTGCTCTAACCCCTCCCACTACGGTGAGGTAGATACGCTCTTTTCTTGGTCATGCAGGTTTTTATCGTAGGTTTATCAAAGACTTTTCCAAGATAGCATCACCACTTTGCAATTTATTGCAAAAAGATGTGGTTTTTAACTTTGATGAAAAGTGTATGGCGGCATTCAATCGTTTGAAAGAACTTTTGATTTCAGCCGCTATCATTAAACCACCGTATTGGAGCAAGCCTTTTGAGCTCATGTGTGATGCAAGTGACTTTGCGGTTGGTGCGGTGCTTGGGCAACGTGTGGGGAAGATACCTCATGCCATATATTATGCTTCTAGAACGTTAAATGATGCCCAACAAAACTACACAACCACTGAAAAAGAGTTCTTAGCTATTGTTTTTGCTTTGGAAAAGTTTCGCTCTTATCTAATTGGTACAAAAGTTGTTATCTTTTCTGATCATGCAGCACTTAGATACTTGCTAATGAAGAAAGAGGCGAAACTGAGGCTGATGGATCTTACTCTTGCAAGAGTTTGATATTGAAATCAAAGACAAGACAGGAATTGAGAACACCGTTGCGGATCATTTGAGTCGTCTTGCTGTGGACAAGGAAGCTATCCCATTCCGTGAAAGTTTCTCGGATGAGCAACTATTCTCAATTTCCTTTGGAGAACCATGGTATGCCGATATTGTCAACTACTTGGTGTCTAAATAAATCCCAAAGAACTTGTCTCGTGCTGAGAGGGACAAACTTAAGAGGTTAGGGAACCAATATATATGAGATGATCCATACTTATGGAAACAAGGTAGTGACCAAGTATTACGAAGGTGCGTTCCCGAATCCGAGTTTAATTCTATCTTGTCTTTTTGTCATTCTTATTCTTGCGGAGGACATTTTGGGAGTAAGAGAACCGCTCACAAGGTACTTGAAAGCGGTTTCTATTGGCCAACCTTGTTTAAAGATGCATATATATTTTGTACAACTTGTGATAGGTGCCAAAGAACAGGAAATCTAGGTGCCCGAAATCAAATGCCACAAACTTTTATTCAATTTATTGAAGTTTTCGATGTATGGGGTATTGATTTTATCGGTCCTTTTGTCAACTCTCATGGGAATTTTTATATCTTACTTGTTGTTGATTATGTCTCCAAATGGGTGGAAGCTAAGGCCACCCCGACTAATGATTCTAATGTGGTTTCAGATTTTGTGCAAGTTAATATCTTTGCAAGGTTTGGAATTCCGAGAGACGTAATTAGCGATGGGGGTTCTCAATTCAAAAACAGGATCTTACAAACCTTGTTGAATAAGTACAATGTGTCGCACAAGATTGCAACATCTTATCATCCCCAAACAAATGGACAAGCCGAGGTGTCTAACTGGGAAGTGAAATCCATTCTAGAGAAGAGGGTGAATCCAACAAGGAAAGATTGGAGCATGCGACTTAATGATGCTTTGTGGGCTTATAGAACCGCATACAAGACACCTATTGGGATGTCTCCCTTTAGGCTTGTGTATGGTAAACCTTGTCACTTACCCGTTGAAATTGAGCATAAGGCGTTTTGGGCTATTAAGCAATGCAATATGGAGATGGATGGGGATGGAAAGCAAAGGAAGTTACAACTCCAAGAGCTACAGGAGCTTCGCAATGGTGCATTTGAAAGCTCACGCATTTATAAGGAGAAAACGAAGGCTTTTCATGATAACATGATTTCTAGAAAACAAATTTGCATTGGGCAGAAAGTGCTTTTGTTTAATTCTCGCTTGCATTTATTTCCGGGTAAATTAAGGTCACGATGGATCAGACCTTTTGTTGTCACTAATGTGTTTTCTCATGGTGCAGTGGAAATTCGTAGCATAGCTACAGGCAAGGAACTTAAAGCTAATGCGCACCGGTTGAAACCATATTATGAGAATTTCACTTCCGAAGTGGTGGAAGGAGCTAACTTTGTGGATGCACTCCCTCTGGAGGAGGCATAGAAAGCAAGGAGATAGTCGGGCTGACGACTTTAAACCAAGCGCTAAATGGGAGGCAACCCATAGGATGAGTATTTCTTATCTTGTGTTGTTTTTAGTTTTTCTTGTCTTGTTTTGCATTTATTTTTTCTGATTTCTTGTCATTATCATGTTAGAATTTCCCACCTTGACTTTCTTTGGACGATTCAATTTACATTGAGGACAATGTAAAGTTTAAGTGTGGGGGAGTGGTTAAGCATTTGCATTGTAAAATTTTCATTTTTTTTCGACTTTTTTGTGAAATAGTAAATAAGAAAAATCCAACTTGTGGTTAGTTTAGAGTCACATAGTATACATGTCGCTAAGATTACATCGAGATTCTCATAAGAGTGACTGAACTTAGAGATGACAGAGAACATGATCGGGTTTCTTACTTGTATGAGAGTTAAAGTTGGATTTAACCATCCCAGTGGAAAATGAGGTGCAAACTGAATTCGGTATTATATTTTTGATCCCCTATAGTGGAGACTACCCATGTTACATCATGAGAGGCACCGACCTTCATTTATAATATGTGATTTTAGAGTGTGTGTCACCGTACGTAAACTCCGGGTAGAATGGTGAGCTACCCAACCTCCCACCAATAGAAGCACTATTTTGATCTCTTGAGTGCTAGTTTATCAATCATGAATGGTGACATCGAATTGCTAACTTATATACCACTTGTAATCTTGTTCGCAGTTAGCACCATCCACTTTATCTCTCTCTACACCAACAGGTCCATAAAAACACCATCATCATCAACAAGAGGAGCATCACAAATTCGAAGGAAAGTTGAAGACGTTTAAGGTTTACAAGCAACAGTACAGAAATGAGAAGATTTCAGATTTAAGTATAGCAACAAGACAAGGAGCAGAATTTTTACAAGTTGAAGACTTTGTACAAGAATGAAGATTATTAAGATGAGAATTCAAGAAGTTTATGATATCGAGACATACAAGTTGTGAAGAATTGAGCTGTAAAGTACTTACACCATGACCTTTGTACTTGCATTTTTATTTTATCTTTATCTCTATTTTGTATTTGTATTATTTTCTCTTGTCTCATATAAAAAAAAAATATTTGTTAGGTACATTATTAGTTTTGTTTACTTTGTTTTGTTTCATTTTGTATTTATTTATCTTCATATAAAAAAAATAATCATTGCATCATATTTTGGTTTCTTTAGTTCGTTTTTGGTTTTGTATTCATTAAATAAAGCCAATGGAAGAAGAAATATCCGTAATGAAGTTTCAATCAACAAGGAATTAGAGGAAATAATCATCATTGTCAAGATTCTACGAAGTTCAAGAGTTATCATCAAGAGTTGAAGACCGAAGACGTAGATGAAGACACCGATTGAAGACCGAAGACGTTTCTATGGATGTTGTGAGAGTGGTGCTAGCTGCACATCGAACGGATAACGAGGTAAGTAAGCATATTACCAGCTTCTTTAAGTGGTTGATTTCCTTTCTTAGGGATCATCAGAAAAAGGGTTTTCAAAATTAATAAAAGATGTGGGTTTTCAAAACAATTCGGAGGGTTTTTGCCTTCCTACCTATTCGACGTGTCGCAGGATTCTCTCTTCATTCCTACCTCGACATATGTGCGACCCATAAAGAGCTATTTATTATTGAGAGCAACTTCATAAAACCCTTTCTTGTGAGGCAGAATCGAGGCTTTTGATCACTCCGAACCCGAATTTCTTTCGATAAGGGATGGTTATTTCTCTCTCAACTTTTAAGGATGAGATTGTCTTCATTTATGTGTCTAACTTCTTATGACTAGTGTGCAGAATCTCTATGTCTTCTTAGCGCGTTGGATGCTATCATTACGGAGAACTAGTAAGTTGGAAAAAGCAGGTTTTGTGGGTATATCTCTAGTAAACTCTCACGGGAGTTGTATGTATCTTTTAGAATTACTTTTGTTTGATTTGCTCGAGGACTAGCAAAGTCTAAGTGTGGGGGAATTTGATAGGTGTTGTAAAACACCTAATTTTATATCAATGTTTATGATTTCTTTGCTATTTTTCTTGTGAAATACGTATCTTATGTTTGCTTATGAGTTATTAGGTGCAATGAACTCATTTGGAGCAAAAGAAGGAAGAAAAAACTCTTTTGGAACATAAGGGCAGAACCGTTAATTCACATACGAGTGGCAGTTGGACCAAGCTAAGGTTATGCGGCAAAGAAGGGTCAAAAGCGTCATTTCACTTCACGCTATCCGGATCCCATCCAAGGTTAAGGGGAAACTCCTGGAGGTGTATTAAACTCAGACCAGCTGAGGCTAAGGGGATGCCAGCTGGGTGGTTCTACAATGGGTGCAAATAGCCATCCCAGTTTACTACACAACCCTATATCGATTCTCTTCCATTACAACTCACCTGAAATTAAGAGATGAGTGAGGAAAATAAATGGTTGTTGTTGGTGGTGATAACAAAATCAGGGGAGATCGAGCTGAGCCACTGATGCTGAAATTGAGAAAATCAGAGAGAAAGAGAGGGACTGCTGTGTTGTTAGGAGAATTCGTGAAGATTTAGGGTCTGAATTAGATCGGGAAATTGAAGAGAAAAAGATTAGGGTTCTGCTGGTTTTGTTGGAAGACTTATAAAGAATTGATGGGATTCTGTAACTGGTGTTTGAATCTGGGGTTGAGACTGAACTGAAATTACTCTAATCTGGAGAAGATTGATTTACAGGTTAGGGTTTCAATCTGCTATGAGTTTGAAGCTCAACATATGAACCTCAAGTTAGGGTTTGATGTTACAGTAATGGTGGAAGAGAGTGACTGAGAACGAATCGAATGTTTCAAGCTCAGATACTGAAGAATTCGGGAAAGAATCGAAATGGGTTTGATTCAGATGTGGGACTGAATTGGTTGGTGGTAATGAAGCTTTTTGCTGTGGTTGAGATTGGAGATCAATCTGAACTAGGAACTGCATGTGGTATTGCAGGTTGGTTTCAGTGCATTGCAGGGTTGTATCTGAAGTTGAAGCTACAGAAATGATGTAGAGATGATATGCAGTTTCAGTATGGCTTGCTGTTAGAAACAAGATTAAAGATGGGTTTCGTTTAAATTTATTATACAACCAAGATGGAAACAGATTGAAATTGGGTTTGTAGTGATTCAGGTAGAGATTCAAATGAGATGTTGTTGGTGGTTATCTGGTGGAGTTGTTAGTGGAGCAGTATGTGAATCTGAGGTTGGTTGGTGAGAAGAGAACTTATGCTCGAGAATATCAGAACTGGCGCAACTGAAATGAAATGAGTTGTGGCACAGGTGATGGCAGTAAGGGAAGAAGTGGATTTGTAGCTTTGTTAGATTTGCAGGATGAATGAGCTGAGAAAGAAAAAAAGGTTGAGATGCTGCTGAAATCCTGAAGCTTAGAAGCAATGGATAGGGAACTTAGATGTATGCCTAGGCTTACAGGTTATGACATGAATCTGGTAGTGCAGTGGAGGAGTTTGTGAAGATGTTTTAGATGAATGTTGGGTTTACTGAGTTGGTGGTGCACAAGACAGTGTTGCACTTGGATGTGGGATGAGCCGCAGTTTAATGGCAGGGTCTTGTGATGAACTGAGATTGCAGGTTGTAATGAATTGCAGTGGAGATTGTGGCATTGTCAGCTGATGATGTGTTTGTGAAGATGGAGTTGTGGCTTGTATGTGGAGGATGCATCTCAAATTGCAGGTGGTGAGATGAACTGTGTGGTAGTGGTGAGTAACTAAACTCAATTATTGGTTATGGGATAAAAGTTGATTTCCAACATGTTATTTGATTCAATGAATTAGTTTTGTCTTAATACTTTATTGTTTATGTTTCATTATTAATATTGTCATATGATTTGAATGCTAGTTTGTTTGAGTCCGGAATCAATTAGATTAGTCATCATCTTTATTGCTAGATAGGGTTTTCAATACGAAATAGTTGATAATTCCTGATTCTAAGTAGCATAATTCCATTATTACTTGTAGTGATACATCTTTATAATTTCATATGAATCATAACCTTTGTTAAAACGAATTAGTGCTTTTACACGTTTGTTTGCATTGATTAGTCTTATTTCATAGAACTATTTGCTCTTAGGGAGTTAAACTTAATTGTGCTTCTACACTTTAGGTTGCTTTCTAGGTAGATTTCACAATAGCATCTTTTAATGTTGTTTGTGATAAAATCGGGAAATAAACAGGATACTCTTGCGATCAAGATATCCTAGGACTTCTAATAGATGAGAGATTAAAATTTCAATTCTAGTCATTGATGAAAATACATGTTTATGAATGATACGATCCCGTGACCAATATCTTCTCCTTATTGATTATTACAATTACTTTATTGCTTTCAATTAATTTTATTTCTTTGTTTATTTAGATAAAACAAACCCCCCTTGGTTACTTAAGAATATGAAAATTTGATAACAACAAAAGCCTCTCTGTGGGAACGAACTCTTTCTTATCACGTACTATATTTATATCTAGTTGAGTGAGAAAGTGAAATTATATTTGCACGGCTGACAACCGGTCAATAATCTACACAAAAACTTGGTCATTTTCATCCACTGTGCCCGGCATGGATTTAGAGAAAATTTTCCATGCCGGTACAAATGGCGGCATAGAATTTAAAATTTTAATGCCGGAACCAATACCGGTGCTGTGGAACTTAAACATTTGAATGTCGGCGCTTCTCGTGTAAAGAAAACTTACAGAGACAACATTTTACTAGAAATCTAAACATGTTCAACATAAACCAAACCATTGAATCGTGCTTAAATGTTCTTCATCAAAGTATCATAAACCAAAAGTAAACCAAACAACTAAAGAGTTCAACCAAAAACAAGTTAGAAATTGTTCAAAACACAACAACCACCATCCAAATAACGAAACACAGCTATAGAGTTCATCACTTGGTCTTTTGCTTCTTGGAAACGGGCGCCTTCCTTGTTTCCCCAAACAAAGCTCTTTCACTTGGGTCTTCAATTTTATCAAGCTTTTCCACGACTTCCTTCATTTCTTCAAGGGATAGCACCTCTCCTTCCTCGTACTTGCAACCTAACATCTTCTTCAACTTGTCAAGCCGACGCCGCTAGTTTCATACATATAACACATAATTAGTATATATATGCTAATATAAAATTATGTGTACATTGCGAACGAGTAAGCAATTAACAATACTTACTATCAATCCAACGGTCTTATTAAGTTGGGTCATCATAGGTGGTGCCTCTATAGGAGTTGAAACGAGAGGGTTTTTCTGGGGTGGAACTTCGACGTCTTCTGGGTGCACAACAAAAATATGTGACCATTCCAAGAAATCATCACCGTAGGTTGGGTCGGCTTCATCACCGTTGTTCACAAGCTCCCAATTAGTAGCATCTACCAAACGACGTGGTTCCCTATCCCTCAAATGTGTTGGTTCTGGAGTTGGATCATACTCTACGCTCAACTTAGTGGAACTTGTCATGCACCGAGAAAAATCAAGAATGTACCTTTCATGATAGGTTGTCATGCATCTAGGTAATTGCTTGTATCCAAGTTGCCGCATCACACGTCGAGGATCAGCCATAACGTATCCCTTTGGGTGGAACAAAGGACCATTGTAAAATGCAACGTTATAAAACCTCTTGTATTGGCGGTTCTCTCTAGCCTCCCTGTAAGGATCGAACACAACATCTTTGGTAATCATCGCGTCCAGAGCCAATCTCATTTCTGTCAGTCGATGATTGTTACCGGGTTTCGGATGGCTGTTGAACTCGTATCTCTTGGCTCTAGGCTCCTCGGGGTCATCAACGGGAATAAACTTCAATAAGTGGTTGTCCTTGAACAATGTTGGGAAATGTTCATAAGCCCACACCTATACAAATTTGAAATGATACATATAAAAATCAGTAAATTTTGTTTCTAAATTCATGATAAGGGTACATGTGAACAATATAAATAAGAACATAAGTTTAAAAACAAAAATACCTGGAGTAGAGTGCAATTCCCAACAAATTGGTTTGCAACCGCCTTAGAGGCCCTTCTCATCTCCGTCATAAAATGTGCCATTTACATGGTGCCCCATGAATAGGTAAAGACCTCTTCCAACGGATCCAAGTACTGAGGGTAGTTTGCACTAACCCTGTTGCTACTAGTGTCAGGGAATACCCTAGTGCCCAAGATGAATAACAGGTACGCAACGGCTGTATAAAGAATCTTTGCAGGGTCCCATCCATATTTCAAACTTCTTTCCTTTGTCCTTTCAAACTTCTCCTTAAGCAGGGTCAGCTTGATGGTCTTTGTCCTACTAACCTTAGATACATATAAGCTTTCCATAGAAGTTTTGTAGTCCCAACCAAACAACTTGTTAGTAAGATCGTGCAACTTCGTCCATTCTAGCTCAAAAGAATGATTGTCTCGTTCTGCAATTGATTTGCCGATAACATCCAAGCCTAGAATGTTCTGAACATCATCAGGGATCAAGGTCATCTCTCCAAATGGGAAGTGCATGGTATCAGTTTCACCATGATACCTTTCGACGAAGCAATTGACTATGACAATATCTGGCTTCACATAATTTTCAACCAAAAGATATAGACCAGAATCCTTTACTATTGCTTGGACCTCTTCATGCTCCTTAGATAAATCCCAATGATCCGCGTCTTGGTTTCGCCAAACACGCACAACCTTCGTATGATCCTACAATTAGGAGATAATACGATTAAGAGATTTTGCATAAATACAAAATAATACATATGCACGAGATAGAAATTCTTACATAGGTCTGATATATAGTACGAGCCCACGAGTCCTTGTAGCCAAATAGATACCCCAGATCATAAGAAGATGCGCCCCAAATTCTACCACGATCAAGGTCGAGTATCATGTCATCAACATGAGGAAGGTGCGAACCTTTAACTTTTACTTTGCCTTTGCCTTTCCCCTTGCCTTGTGTGGGTTGTTGATTTGGAACACCTTGTTCCACTACTCCCTGGCTTTGGTTTTCTAATTGATTTGGATCAATCTCATTATCTTCCTCCTCACTTTCCTCTTAATCTTGCTCATCTTCCTCCTCAACAGCTCCGGTAGATTCACGGATTACGATTTTACTACGATCACGACCACTGTCCCAAATTTCCCCTCTTGTATCAGCACCCAAACGCTTTTTGTTGTTCCCTCGAGGAGGCAGAGACTGAGGAGTATCAAGACCATCCTTCCTTCTTTTCTTAGTGACAACATCTTTAGCTTTTCCTTTGTTAGCCTCCTTTGCTTTAGCTTCCTTTGCTTTAGATCTATTTCAAAAGAAGCACCAAATAAATATAAGACAACTAACTTTCATTTTTAATAGTGGCATAGATACACCACATTACGGCATAGAATCATCACTACCGGCATACGGAAAAAAGTATCGAACATGGCGGGAACCAATACCGGCATTGAAAAATAATTTTCGTGGATGCCGGTACACTTTAGGAAATTCCTGGATAACAAAATACCAGTACCGGCAGATACGTAAAATAAAAACTCATGCCGGGACCTAATATCGGCATTGACAAAAAAATGTCGAAGATGCCGGTAATATTTCTGAAGTTCCTGGATACCAAAACTCCAGCCCCGACATGGAATATAACCTAATATGTATGCCGGCACAAATAACAAAATCCTAGGGTTTTCTGTTTATTAGAAGCTCACTACCGGCGTATTCGTAAAAGTTCAAATCAATGCCGGTACTAGGTCCCGAAGTGGTCTTCATCCTAAATAGAATGCTGAAACTAAGTTCCGGCGTGGTCTTCAACCTAAATTAAATGTCGGGAGACACTACCGGTGTGGTCTTCATCCTAGATCGAATGCCGGTACTTATTTCGGTGTGGTATTCATACTAAATTGAATGCCGGAAATACTGAAACTCAACTGTTTCAATTAGGGTTTCGCGATTTTGACCTAAACCCATAGCTACAAATCGATTGAAACACTAATTAAACAGTTTTAAATGACTTACCTTCTCACAGAAGCCATATTTCTGAGTAGTTGATCGTCTGATAACTCTTGTTCTTCGTGTTCTTGCTCTTGAGCAATCAAAGCAAGCCTCTTTTGTTGTTTTTGTTGAGCAATCGATTTTGACTTCGATTGGACATTTGGTTTCTTTAGTGGAGGCATGGTTATGATTCGGGTAGGTTAATCGACGAAGAAATTTTTGAATTAAAGATTAATCGTCGATGAAGAACGAATGAAGAACGATGAAGAAGATGAAGATTTTTTTTTTCGGAACCCTAACCCTAGTGTTCCGGAACTGATTTGAGAATGGGGGATAAATGATTTGGTTTTTAGATTTTAAGTTTTAGTAGAAAGGGTATAACAGTCTTTTCATAATGTTTTTAATTAATCTAAGGGTGTTTTAGTATTTTCGCCCCAAAAAACACCCCTTAGCAGATACCTTTGGTTGGGGGAAGTAATTCATATCCCCCAATTAGTTTTGATATCCCCCAATTGCGCGTTCCTTTTTAAGGGCTAAGGGGGAGTCCTAATGCATGAAGTTACAAAACTAACCTTATCCTTTATAATTCTTATTACCATATATCATTTTTCATTTCATCTTCTTCTCTTCTTCTTCTCCTCCACCTCTACCTTACCGGCTTCTCTATCCCCCACCACCATTGAAAACTCGTCGATTAATTCGTCGTAATCGTCGATTCGATAATTCCGATTAATCTTCAAAATGGAGCCGCCGCGGCCTAGGGCTAGTCGTAGGAAAAATACAAATATAAAACGCAATGAATATAACCCTGGATTTCCAAATTTAGTTCAACAAAAAGAGAAGAAAAAAGCAGTTGAAGAAGAAGAAATCAACGCCGCTGGAAAAAGGAGAAATCGCGTGATTGAGAAAGTAAGGGCCTACGTAAACTCACTCAAGTACTTCAATTTCATGTTTGCATGTCAAATTAGGTCAGAAAAATCGAATTTGTGAATTTGACGTTATTTAGCTGGCAAGGTGTTTGTTCCACGACCGTGACGACTTTTCATAGTTAGGGTTAGTAGGCAAGCTCTTAGGTTGAAGATCTTGCCGGCTGTTGAATACCTATAACTGATTTTTACAGCGTCGGCAAGGTATTCAACCTAAGATCTTGTCGGCGATATATTATTTTTTTAGTCGGTGGATCATAATTTTTTACCCTGGTGACGGTGTGTTTTGAAAATAGTTTGTGTCTCCTGATGCCTAAAATCATAAGGTCAGAATGGTATTTGAATATTACCCTGCCGACGGTGTAAAAGTCGGCACTGTATGGGTTATAGACCCTGCCGATTAATTATGTGGAAAATCCTTGTATCTACTGTGTTCATAGTTGTTATAAGCCGACAAGTTATTTTAATAAGACCTTGCCGACTATAGTTTAGCTGGCATGTATTTTAGTTATCGACCCTTCCGACCATAGTTCCGTCGGCTTGATTATATTTTTCGACCCTGCCGACTATTGAATTTTTTTCTTAATTGTTCTTGTTCAGGTTGGAAAAGGGAAAAAAGAAAAGTATTACTCCTCCTTTAAGACCTCCTCGCTTTGGTGACACATTCTAGACTGCAACACATCGAGGAACATTAGTTGATCCGGGAACGCTCAAGATCCGTGAACGGAATGATTCTCAACCACCACCGGAATCAAATGATTCAGATGAAACTCCATATGAAGACCAATCAATTCCATCTGGTAGAAGAGGTAATGATGATGATGATGTTGAAAGAACTCTGGCTGATGGAGGAGGTAACAATGATGATGATGATGGTGATCAAGACATGGCACCTGTTGGAGGAGGTAATGATGATGGCGATAATAATAATGGAGATAAAGATAAGGATGGAGAAGATGAAATTTTTGAAGAGGAAGAGGAAGAAGAAGAAGAAGGTGGAGAAGAAACAGGTAATAATCAATAAACTCAAGCTAATGATCAACAAACCCAAGTTGCAACTACAACTGAAACCGTAAAGAAGAAGAGGGTTATCACTAAACCAGCTGATTCCCACATGCCTCTCTCTCACTTGAAGGTTAAACTAAAACTAGGTAAGCCTCCATGGGGGACCCCAGAAGATGGTGGACATGTTCTTTTTGGATACAAAGACTCATGGGCATGTGAAATCCAAAATACTTTCGTAAGTAATCTATATCCGTCTTTGTTTTTTATTTAAGTGTATCTATCTTAAATTTGCTTCAAGTGTTTGTATTTCTTTTTATTTTGTGTTTTTGGTATTTAGGATCACAAGCATGCCATCCGTCTCTTGAGGCGCCAAGCTTCATGTTCAGTGATTAAGAAATGGCCACTTGACAAGGAATGTGACGAGGTGCAAGCGATTGTCAAGAACTCCGGGTTGTAGTCTGCGGTGGAGAGTTCGATTGTTGAGTATGATAGAGTTATCGTATCCGCATTCTGTGAGAGGTTCTATGTAGAGACTGATACAATGTTTCCCATCGATGAGATGGCGATAACTCGCGATGATGCTCATCAAATTCTAAGCCTCGAGGTTGAGGTAAAAGCAATCAGTGATGGCTATGATGATGGCATTTCTTGGGACAAGATCTTTGAATTGACCAAAAAAAAATCGGTTGGAATCAGATTGAGACGGATTCTATGCTTTTGGTGAAGGATGGTTATCTAAGCAAGAAGTTTAATATGAAGAAGTTGAGCGACACATTCTCTGGGACCAGGAAATTCTATGATAAGGAAGAAAGGGTGGACTTGGTTTTAATTAATGCTACCGCGTCAGCTTATTTGCTATACTTCCTGGGCAAATGTATCTTCCCCGACAGTTCTGAAAGCTTGGTCGACTGCAAGTATATTCAACTATTGTATCCCTTTGATCAGATGCATATGTATTCTTGGGGTACTGCGGTGGTTGCCTTCTTGAACAATGAGTTGACAAAGGCCTCAAGGGAACTCACTGCGCAAGTTAACGGAAATCTATGTCTCTTCCATGTAATTTTATTGTCTAAATGCTTGTATTTGATCAGATGCATATGTATTTGCAAAATGCTTGTAAGATAAGATTCTTACTAAACTTTGTGTTTGCATAGGTTTGGGTATATGAGCACTTCCCTACTTTGGTGAAAGCCAACCCCACGTCAAAGTGAACACTAAGACTACGATTAATAAGCCAAGAGGACAGAAATACACTTTTAGTGGTGCTCAGGATAAGGATATACCGCAGCATCTTATCAACATGCGAATCTCCTTGGAAAAATTGACTGCGGATGAGGTAATATTTGATCTGTATCGAGATGCTAGAAATGAAGGTTTAATCCAAAGGAGAGATGATGTTGTATTCTACTACGGTCCACATCGGGTAATGCGACAAGTGGGTTACGTCCAAGAAGAACCCCATCCTGGTGATGATCCATTCTTTAAAGTGGTAAGGGAGGACTGGAACACGTCCCAAAAAAGTATTGACGTACGTTACGCTCCAACACCAAGTAGAGAGCATTGGAACAGAAGACGTAACCGTAAAGTCGATACAAGTCTTTTGGACGAGGTCACCAAAGGTTATGAAGATCATGAAAATTACATGTCATGGTACTTGGGTTTTGCTCGTCCTACTGTGATTAGGGAACAAAATGTTGAACAACCGGCTCGTAAGAGGAAGATGCCACCGAAAGACCCAGCAACAAGTCTTAAGAACTTTGTAAGTATTTTAGAGTTGCTCTTACTGTTTTAAGATCACCTTATCGAATCATTCTTAATTGTTTGTTGTTTAATTGAAAATAGAAGGAGCATTTGAAGACCCTTGTGAAGATGATGTGTTGCGCGAGAGAAAGAGGAGAGCCTTTGTCGATTGAAGAGAAAACTAAGCACATTGACTATGCTAGCAATGTTGACAATGAGGATGCTGACGAATTGTTCGAGCAAGTTGAAAAATCGGGGGTCTAACAACACCACACAATATTTAGCTTAGCAATCTCTATGGACTAACTCCGAAATACTTTGCTAGAGAATCAACTAGACAGTCAGACTTAGGGCTGCACATGGGTCGGTTTGGGTCGGTTTTGGCCTCACCCACCACCCGACCCACTGATGGCGGGTAACAGAAGTTGTCACCCGCAACCGACCCAACAACACAATGGGTCGGTTGTCACCCGACCCATTGTGACGGCGGGTTTGGTCGGGTGGGTGGTGGGTTACCCACCATAAAATAAAATGACATTAGTATACATTACATTAACAAGGAACAGAGTTATTGAGTATAAGTGTATAACTGTATAACAGTATAAGTGTATAACAAAGTTGATAAAGCTAACAATAAAAAGGAACAGAGTTCAATTGTTCAAAGCTCAAAAGATAAAAGAGTGCATTACTATTGAGTATTGCGTACTATACTAAAGCCTAATATCATATAAAGCGACCAACCGCGAGTCGCTGCAAGCCTGCAAGTTTGTGGATGTTTTACCTCCGAATGGCTGAAAGCCTGAAATAAAACGAAGTCTGTAAATTAGTTACAGTAACAAAGATGAACTCAGAAATATCAAGCTACTGACAATGACCCTTGGGCCTTGGCGTCATTACCTTGTCTATGAGTCTATGACGATAGAAGAAGAAGCAAGGTCACTGAAACTGAATAGCTCTGCAAGCGAAATGATTCAAATGAACAATTAAACTGAATAACTCAGCTTCATCATAATCTCAACATCCAAATTCAACTATAAGAACATATAAAATATCCTAATACTAAGAACATCAAGATAACAGACAATATACAGATCAAAGCAAAATTTGAAAAGCCAAATTTCAAGATTCTCAAACCATAGAAAACAGTATAACAAACATCAAACAGATAACTGAATTTAAGAAATCCAATTGATATGAGGTACACGACATTGTGACAATGCCTCTGACATGTTGATATAGAGATAACTATGAGTGATCTTCGGATTTCAAAAGATTTTTGTTATAGATTACTAACATAACAGGGCAGTTAACATAACAGGGCAGTTAATCTATTCACATAGCATGCATTATGTTTAGTAAACCATGTACTTTCATGTAATAAACATGCTGCAGTAAAACTCACAGTGTCATGAACAACAATAGAGCCAAGGAAAATTTAGACATACCAGACTCAGCAATATCAATCTCCTCCTCCTCGACTCCAAGGGTAGATGAATCCATGTCTATTGGTGTTCGTAACCAATTTTGTAACAAAATTAAGGCCTCAAGTGTCTTGGGCTTTAAGGAGCTTCGAAAAGGATCCAAAATTCTTTTTCCGGTACTAAATGCTGATTCTGAAGCAACGGAAGAAACGGGAATAGCAAATATATCTTTAGCCATAAGTGGCAAAATGTCAAACCTCGCAACATTTACCTTCCACCATTGTAATTATCAAAAGTAGCATTTTCATTTGTGGGTGTGTAGATCGGTTCAGCCAAGTACCTTTCTACCCTCAGATCTCCCAATGTCCTCCACATTACTCAATTGATGCTTTCGTTTATTCCTTCCGCGCCATATACTTGGCCTTGCTAGAAATAGTACTTCCAAAACTCGAAGAACTTTGAGTAGAAGTTGAATTAGTCTCGCCCACAGATTCTGATGAAGATACTGCACATCTAACATTTTCTGCTTTATAAGCTGCAAACAGCTCCACAAAATTTTTCAGAACTTCTTCAACCCATTTTTCTACAAGTTTTTTCTTCATTGCTGGGTCATAATGCACAATTAAATCTTCAACAGTCACAAATAATCCATGTTCTTTCTCTCGTGGATCAAGAAGTACAGCCATAAACATCAACGAATTCATCTTTCGGTATGTTCCCCAATATTTGTTGTACTTGAGCAACATTACAGCACCCATGTGGCTTAAGAAAGGGTCCTCATGTGTATTTTTCCATTCTTCTAATTCTTGACGAACAGTGCCAAGTTCCAATAAGAAAGAATGAGAAGTAACATAAGTAGAAGCTGAAAATGCAACAGTTGCTTCATAAAATACTTGTAGAAACTTAATCAGAACTCTCGCGTTGCACCAATCGTATCGTTCAGGAGCATGCACTTTTGGCCTGTTTTTTTTCTTGGCTTTCCTGACAGCAGCAGAATCTTCTTCTTCAGTAGTATCAAGTTCTTCTTCATTGTCTGATTCCAGATCATAATCAGCATCAAGATCAACAGTGTCATCACCATCACCCATAATATTATCTGGTACTGGAATATCAAAGCAAAACTCTTCACAAAATGCCTTATCCAACTCACGTAGCATTTCAAATGCCTTTTCATATCTTTCAGCAGCAACAAGCATTAAGTAAGTAGAATTCCACCGCGTTCTCACATCTAATATCAGACCCTTTTTACAATCTATTCTTTCCGACACAGCAGCCTCCGTAAACCTTTTATATCTTGCGGGAGATTTCGTGACATATTTTACCACTGCCCTGATCCTGAGAAGTGATGTATGATACTTCTTCATACCGTCCTTCACAACAAGTGCAAGTACGTGAGCCGCACATCGAACATGTAAATGTTTAGCTCCGAGTAATGCAGAACCCCAACTCTGAACTCTCTTCCTCAAATAGTCAACAGCAACTTTATTTGCAGACGCATTATCAAGCGTCACAGTGAAAACCTTTTCAAGTCCCCAGTCTAGCAAACATTTCGCCAAAGCCTCTCCAATATTTGTACCTTCATGGCTATCAATCAAGCAAAAACAGATAATTCTTTTATGTAGTTTCCAATGATGATCAATGAAATGCGCAGTCACTACCATATAATTGTAATTCTGCGATGACGTCCAAGTGTCAGTAGTAAGGCACACTCTTATCTTGTTTGCTTTGAAATAACTTTTCAGATTAGCCTTCTCTGTCAAAAACAGCTTGCACACATCACGGTATATTGTCATACGACTTGGAAGCTTAAATCGAGGCTCAAGATACTTACAAAAAGCTATAAAACCTTCACCTTCAACAATTCTAAAAGCCATTTCATCGGTAACGATAAATCTAATCAGCGCTCTCCTGCACGCATCTTGAGAAAAAGACACCCCAACCAACTGTGGTTCCTCTCCAAGCTTGCAAGGCTGGAATTCAAGTGTTTGTTGTCCGTCAGCTCTAGCCTCATTCATTTCATTCTTATACTTCTGACACTTATCCAAATGATGTTGGAGATTAGAAGTCCCATGTTTCTTACCATCCAAATTTTTCTTACCAATCTTGTAATTAGCCTTTTTGCAATATTTACATTTCGCTCTCTCACCATTTTCATAAATATCATAGTGATCCCATACCTTTGATCTCTTCACACCAGCATTAGGATTATTATCTAATGTTTCACCTGCGCCACAAGCATGTGAAGGTTCAGAAGCTGGTGTAGATGAGCCAGCGGTACTCCCTGTCCCTGCTGATGGTCCATGCACTTGTCCAGAACGCGGTGGACGTGGAGGGGGAGGTCCCATTTGTGATGCCACTCCATGTATAATTGGAAGATTAGAAGCAGAATCATCTTCTGAGATTTCAACCATGGTAACCTGCACAAAAGAAACAATTGAAAGTACTAACACCATACTGAATTGAACAAAATACTCATGACTTAGTTCAAATACCAAATAAATTAACTAGGTTGTACTAAAGAACTGAGATTGATTTAAAAAATCAATTAGAACTTGCTAGGTAATCAATTCAGTCCATATAAACTAGGTAATTCTAACATGTAGCTTCAACTGAGTCCTAGCGGTAGGGTTGCCGAAGGCCTTATGTTAACGACAGAAACATCCTCTCAACAAAGAGAGAATGAGCTACAAGTAGCTTTTGCGATTCACCGCTAGGACCATTTTTATCATGCTCAATGAGATTCTATCAAACTTCACCTAAACAATATAAAAGGAACCAAAATAAGCAAAACAGTTGGATATACCTTCTTAGTTTTCCTAAACCAACTCTGATTAGTTGAATTTGTTACATAAGTCACTACCCCACCGACACCTTACAGCATAGATACACAATACAAAAATTCTTAAGTTCAGACCATACAACTTATAAAAACTTCTAAGTTAAGAGATTATACAAAATTTATTGAAGTACACCAATTTAATTCTAACATGTAGCTTCAACTGAGTCCTAGCGGTAGGGTTGCCGAAGGCCTTATGTTAACGACAGAAACATCCTCTCAACAAAGAGAGAATGAGCTACAAGTAGCTTTTGCGATTCACCGCTAGGACCATTTTTATCATGCTCAATGAGATTCTATCAAACTTCACCTAAACAATATAAAAGGAACCAAAATAAGCAAAACAGTTGGATATACCTTCTTAGTTTTCCTAAACCAACTCTGATTAGTTCTTCTTCAAACTCTAATGAACTGAACTTCAGTTCTTCAATCTTGACAAACCCTACCATGGAAAAAAAAAAACATTAGATTCAGATAAACAACAAAGTGAACAAACCATAAAATGGAAAGGACATATAAAAGGAACCTAAATAATCAAAACAATTTCATAGTTGGATATACCTTCTTAGTTTCTTTTAAACCAACTCTGAGTCTCTGACCAGTTCTTCTTCAAGCTCCAATGAACTGAACTTCAGTTCTTCAATCTTGACAAACCCTAACATGGAAAAATAAAATAAAGGGTATTAGATTCAGATTCAGTTCTTCAATCTTGACAAACCCTACCATGGAATAAAAAAAACATTAGATTCAGATAAACAACAAAGTGAACAAACCATAAAATGGAAAGGACATATAAAAGGAACCTAAATAATCAAAACAGTAAAAATGTTTTCACCTATTATCAAAGAGGAAGTGGTAAATTGATCATCAAAGGTAAAATTAATAGTGAAATTACCTGTAAGTAGGAGAAGATTCTGGCAATGACTGTAATGTGGATGCAGTTTGAGAGGTAAAGAATGATTTATTTACCAACTGAAACAAAGAAATTCAAACTTCATCAGTTGACACTTGACAGTAAATTTGAAATAATTTATCTCAGTGGTTTGGTTTCATTTCCTCAAGTAAGTCCTACTTGTCAAAAAAATGAAAAACACATTTTTAGAAAACAGAGTAAATGATCAACCTATAAATCTAAACCCTGAAATTTCCTCAAATTTCTTAAAACGGAAAGATATTTTGTGAATTTGGGGTTTTGGAAGCAAATAAAATGGATGCATGCCTATGCAAAACAAAGAAAACAAATTCTGAAAAATGATAAAGAGGAACAAACCTGGGTAAAAGAAGATAGCTGGGTTCTGTTCTTCAATCTTGACACATAAACATTCAAGAATAAAATAAAGGGTATTAGATTCAGATTCAGTTCTTCAATCTTGACAAACCCTAAACACATAAACATTCAAGAATCCTTTGAATCTACTGATTAAACTCTTCATTACTGAGTTCTAACATAGTAACATCATACCAATTCATTCCAAACTGAAATTAAAAAACAACACCCTAAACAGATAAACCCTAAATTGAAAATTACTGAGTTCCTAATCTTACCTTCCGTTATTGGTTTGCTTCTGGTGATGCCGATGATCCACAAAGAGAATCTGAGACTGAGAGAAGAAAAAAGAATGGAGTTGGAGACTTGGATGGAGATGAGTCTGTCTGAGAAGGAGAGAAGACTCAGAAGAGGGAGAGGCCGCAGAAGAGAAGGAGATTGCGATTAGGTTAGGTTAAGTTAGGTCTTTTATACATAAATTCAACGGCTCTGATAATCCATCCTAGGTTAGATCTAAGGGTCAGGATCCTACGTTAGTTTTGGGCGGGTGGGTGGGTCGGTTCGGGTGACGGAAGTTTCTACCCGCAACCGACCCAAAATAGGTGGGTTCTGGCGTGCCTCACCCATAGTCGACCCATGCCTCGGCGGGTTGGGTCGGGTGCGGGTATTTTTGGTCGGGTGCGGGTTGGGTCGGCGGGTTGGGTCGGGTATGTGCAGCCCTAGTCAGACTCAATCTAGATTAAATTACCTCAAGGAGTCAATATCTCTCACTTGTTTTGATTTACTCAAGCTAAAACAATAGCGAGTCTTTATCAAATACAAGGAATAACTTGGACGGTACCAAAGAGTAATATCCAAGGATCAATCAATATCAATCAACAACCAAAGGTTGGATTTCCAATTGATGATCTTAACGCACAACCTGTATTATTTTAATTATATAAAAAATATAATGCGAAAAAGAAACAACACAGACACCAAAAGTTTTGTTAACGAGGAAACCGCAAATGCAGAAAAACCCCGGGACCTAGTCTAGATTGAATACACACTGTATTAAGCCGCTACAGACACTAGCCTACTCCAAGCTAACTTCGGATTGGACTATAGTTGAACCCCAATCCGTCTCCCACCGATTCAAGATACAGTTGTACTCCTACACCGCTGATCCCAGCAGGATACAGCGCACTTGATTCCCTTAGCTGATCTCACCCACAACTAAGAGTTGCTGCAACCTAAAATCACAGACTTGATAATAAACAAGTATGTCTCACACAGAAAAGTCTATCAAAGGATAAATCTGTCTCCCACAGAAAAACCCTAGGTTTTTGTTCCTTATTAAGATATAAAATCAAGGTGAACAGGAACCAATTGATAATCCGGTCTTATATTCCCGAAGAACAGCCTAGATTAATCAATCATCTTTCAGCAATCCTTCTTGACTACACAAGCGGTTTGTCGAGGAATCACAAACAGTGAGACGAAGATGTTTGTGACTTCTTTATCTTGCCTATCGGAGAACTCTCACTATCTCAAGACAATCAATAGATTGTACTTGTACGATAGAAGATGCAAGATCAGATCACACAACTACGATAAAAGTAGTATCGGTCTGGTTTCATAATCCCAATGAATTCTTTAAGTCGTTAACCTGGTTTTAGAGAAGAAAACCAAAGGTTAAAGGAGAATCGACTCAAGCGAGCGCACTAGTATCACGCAGACGTGTGGGGATTAGTTTTGCACAATGCTAGATGTCTCCTTTATACAGCCTTCAAATCAGAGTTTTTCCTTAGTTACAAATAAATCCATATTCACCGTTAGATGAAAACCTGATTTAGATTCAAGCTAATATTTCTCAACCGTTAGATCTAAAACTTAGCTTGTCACACACACTTGGGTAGACGTTTACTGGGTTTGTGAAAACCATGCCCAAACGTGTACGTGTATGTTGGTTCAACATAGTAACCCAAAAGGTTAACCATATGAGCAATTCATATTAACCTAGTTCTTCTTCACCATAACTAGTTCAATTGACTCAAATGAACTAGTTAGAGTTGTTCAATTGCTATGAGATCTTATGTAACTACACAAGACACAATTGAAACAAAGATGATTCGATTCGATTGAATCGGCTCATGAACTTTATAGCCACGGTTTTCATAAAGCATTCCTTAGTAATTTAAGTTTCATGTTCAGAGCACATCTTTAGATCATAACCATTTAAGCTCACAAACAAGTTCGCGGACTTAAGGCAACCGGCAGAGTTTTCCAAACTCAGCAGAAAATCTCGGCAAAGAGACTTCCGCCAGTTCGCGGACTAGGTTCACGGACTAAACACGCAAACGAGTTTTTGGAAAATCCCAGCAGAAATTCTCGGCAAGAGAACTTCCGTCAGTTCGCGGACTGAGTTCGCAAACTGAGTTCGCGGACTTGGCAAAGCCAATTCCTCCGGTTTCTCTTAATCAACAAATTTCGAAAACTTCGGATTGGGGAATACATGGTTATGTAATCTAAACTCTCATTCCAATCATTGAGACATTCTCAGAGGACGTTATATAACCGTTATTCACAGACCATTTCATGTCAGAGCAATTCTCAAAGTAATTGAAACTTTTCATGACTTTCTTCACTAGGTGAAGATAAACTTGATTAAAGCGAAACGCTTTACCAACACACGATTTCGAGAAAAAGATAAGTAGTGAATACTCAGCTCGAAATGTCAAATGTGTATGATCCAGTCTATATAGCATACGACTTTTTGTCTCATAAGAAGTAGGAGATAGAATAGATAGACTTTTGAGTGATAGATAATTTCAAGTCTCCACATACCTTTTTGTTGATGAAGTTCCATGGTTCCTTGAGTAGATCTTCGTCGTTGTATGATGAATCGCCATGAAGTCCTTGAGCTCAACTACACTTTTCTATCCTAGTCCGAGACTTATCTATAATAGACTAGAAATCAAGACTCATAGTTTTGATCACTAACAGTGACAAACATGCTTGATATAGCAACGCATGCGAGGTCGACCGAGCTATGCTCTAGCAATCTCCCCCTTTGTCAATTTTAGTGACAAAACTATTAATACATATGAAATACAAAAAATATAAACTTTAGTGGCTCCTATTCCATAGTCTAATCTTCAAAGTTCCTTGAAATCTTCGTCCTTCCAAGTACTCCAATGATCTCAAAGGTTGTAAGTTTAGCACCACCGTTGTTGAAGATCCGTAGCTATAACAATGAGAGAAATCGAGATTCTCGATCATTATTATACAGTGTCATAGTATCATTATGTAACATCAAAGTCCAATTGCATCACAACTGTAACAAAAAAACTATGTTGATATGTATCACTCCCCCTTAGTCAATACTCCATCTCGATCATGGAAACCACTCTCCCTTACACAATGATCCGAAAACCATATGTATTTGTAGTGTGAACTACATTATTTCTCCCCCTTTTTGTCCATAAAATTGGCAAAGGTAAAAGAACGGGATCGTAATGAAATTTCCACAAGAGACATTTCATAGACTAAAAGAAAAAAAATGCATACCAACTTAATTTAGATGCAATCATAAAGCCGAAGCTAAATGCATTCATCAAGGAGTTTTAAGATACAAGATAACCCCTATAAAATTCCACAGCCGCACACCCCGCAAGATATTACCATTAAGCACAAGTTCAAAAGAACTCTCCTCCATTTGATGTCATTCCCGAAAGAACAACAAGAGCGACCTTAATTTCAAAAGAAAAGAAGGATTTTTTAATTGGACACCAAAAAGCATGGAAATGATTTTCTATATCCAAAACTCACTCAAATTAATCACAAGTAAACCCATGATTAATTTAATTGGAATACGCAACTAAATCAAACCACAAAAGTGATCAATTTAATTGATTGTGCTCAACATAAGAAAACTCACGGAGCTACGACTAAGATAACCACACGGAGGTGACTACCTTAATCGTTCAAATACTCAACATAAGGAAAACCTTACGGAATATACGACTACATCAACCAATAGAACATGATTAGTATAGTCGTTCATATACTCAACACAAGAACTTGTGGAATATATGAAAAACTCAACTAGATTAATTACAAGAGAACCTATAATTAATCTAATTGGAATACACAACCAAACTAATCACTGGAGCAATCAATTTAATTGTCAAGAGATTTTGCTCGACAAAAGAAGACTTTCGGAGAAAATAAATAAATAACCAATCAAGATGATTAATTTAGTTCAAGAATGCTCAACATGTAGCATCTCATGGAACAATCAACAAGGAAAATATTAATCGACATAGTTGTAAGGTGATCAACATAAGATACACAATGGAGCCTTCACGGTAAAACATAACAAAATGGATCAATGAAGATCAATACCGTGGATAACATACAAGGATCTATTCTATTTTCCATCACTATTTGCATAACGACATAATAGACTTTATTCTTGCCAAACAAAAGTTTTCATCCTATTTTCCATCAAATAAATGACTGCATAAGCATAAATTTTGTAATTGTCAAAATTCCATTCGTCCTTTCATCAATACGAATATCAATTTATGAACGACTTTACTTTTGACATAATATGGGAAACTTGTGTAGCAAATATTTTCATGAAGAACCAAAGTATTCAAAGCTAATCATAAAAATAATTACAACCCATATAGAATTTAAAGCAGAGTCTTAGAAAAACAAACATCATCATTCATACTTTTTAGAGATTAGTCACTTTCATAAAAGTGATCTCTCTCAATTTCATAGAACTTTTCTCTATGAGCCGGTACAACAAGTTCAGCATACTCCACCTTCTCTTTAAGAACAACAATTTCTTTCTTGGCACGAGCAAGTTCTTCTCTTGTTTCAAGAAGATTTATTTGGAGAAAGTCCATCTCATCAGCATCAACAGCTGGTGGGTCAACAAGAGTAATAGGAGTACCTCTGACAGTCGAGGGCATCATCTTCCCAATGCTTGACCTTCTTATCATTGATGGTCCTCCGAGATTGGTTCCAATCATTTGAAGGTTGTAGCCAGCACAAATTCTTGAAATGAGACAGGGAAGTCCATGTCTCCTATTAATGCTTTGTTTAACACTGATCATAGAATTGACAATCACTCCACAGAAATCAATCTGCCTCCCTTCAACAATTAGGTAGATAAACTCAGTAACATCCTTCGTCCAGCGATTGTTGTCACAGGTGCTTGGCAACATATTTGCCACAATAAGCTTAGCAACAACCTTGAGATGAATACCCTCTCCTTGTACACAAACCTTACCATCATTTCGAACAAAATTTTGATTAAACAGTAAGACAGAAAGGTCTTCTAAAGTTCGTCTTTCGGCTGGAGGAAAATGAGTGCCACCAATGGGTACTTGAACCAATCTTGAGACAATTTCTTTGTTAACATCAATCACAGTTCCTCCCACCATGGTTTTGAAAGAGCAGTTTACACGGTTTACATCATGAATATTTGCATAAAACTGTGCAACCAATTCACTATGAACATTACCTGAGGGTTCGTGAATTATTCCCCAATGATGATGACTAAACAAGTTGTTAAAGTGAGGAGCATCATTAATAGTTGGGTCAAGAAAATGTTCACGAATAGGTGTTTTGTTCATGAGTTCTAGATACAGTTCACGTGCTGCATGATTAAAGAACCTAACTCCTAAATTTAGGTCAAGGAACGATTCGTCCCTGGGTTGATTGCTAGAACTACCAACATTTCTAGTTCTTCTATGACTCATAATTGAAAAGATGAAAACCCAAAAAGGAAGTAGAAGACTTACTCGGTTCGTGGACTTGGAACAATGGTGATTCTCGTACACAAACTCGAAACAAAAAACGAGATTCGACCCAAGATGCAAAAGCTTCTTCTGAAATCAAAGCAATCAACAAAAGAGAAAAAAACTTGAGAAGAAGTGATGAAGAGAGGAGAGGTGTGCGAACTGTTCTTCAGTTCTTGAACCGGAGAAGGAGATGAGAACGAGAAGAGAGTTTTTTTTTTCGGTTGAGGAAACCAAGCGACACGTTTGCGAACCGGATTTGGTACGGAGGAGGTTCATGAACCAAAGTGTGTGAGTCGCACGTGCTGGTTAAGGGTGTGATTGGTACAAGACCAAGACCTTATCGCTTGCATACTATGACACCAAGATAAAGCTTCCTTCCATGAAAAAATCCCTTTTGAATATCTGAACCTATTCCAGAGTAAGTTTTTCCTGAGATTATCAAGGAAAATAATCAGTGACGATCGACTTCTATGATTTTTCTTTTTCCATCTCCAATGAAGAAAATTATTAAGATTACACAGGACAGTCTTGAAAATGTAATAGATGCTGGAGTCATCAAAAGCAATGATAGCATTAGTAACATTAAGTGTCCTATCAACAATTAATTCATGCTTCATCGTTGACTTCGGAGGAGAGACCTCTTTAATAATCATATCAATGTCAACAATGGCATGATTTTCGATCATAGCTTGATCTAGCCTGTAAAGAGATTCTTGCTCATTTGGAATATAGAGATCCATCTCAGATGATAGGCTTTCAAGTTTATTTTCAATTTCAGAGAATGTTTCTAAGGATTTCATACCAGTTAATGGCCTGGAAAACAACTCTTCAACACTTATGAAAAAATCAGTCATGGAAGAGTATTCCGAAATTCCTGGATCTGGTGGTGCATTTATTGAGATAGCACCTCGGTCCATGGAGTCAGATCACTTACAAACACAGACTTTTGAGGTCTTAAACGTGTTTGCCTGCTCTGATACCAATTGAAAAATTGGGGGTCTAACAACACCACCCAATACTTCGCTTAGCAATCTGTATGGACTAACTCCGAAATACTTTGCTAGAGAATCAACTAGACAGTCAGACTCAATCTAGATTAAAGTATCTCAAGGAGTCAATATCTCTCACTTGTTTTGATTTACTCAAGCTAAAACAATAGCGAATCTTTATCAAATACAAGGAATAACTTGGACGGTACCAAAGACTAATATCCAAGGATCAATCAATATCAATCAACAACCAAAGGTTGGATTTCCAATTTATGATCTTAACGCACAACCTGTATTATTTCAATTATATAAAAAATATAATGCGGAAAAGAAATAACACAGACACCAGAAGTTTTGTTAACGAGGAAACCGCAAATGCAGAAAACCCCGGGACCTAGTCTAGATTGAATACACACTGTATTAAGCCGCTACAGACACCATCCTACTCCAAGTTAACTTCGGACTGGACTATAGTTGAACCCCAATCAGTCTCCCACCGATTCAAGGTACAATTGTACTCCTACGCCTCTGATCCCAGCAGGATACTGCGCACTTGATTCCCTTAGTTGATCTCACCCACAACTAAGAGCTGATGCAACCCAAAATCGCAGACTTGATAATAAAAAAATCTGTCTCACACAAAAAAGTCTATCAAAGGATAAATCTGTCTTCCATAGAAAAACCTGGTTTTTGTTCCGTCTTAAGATATAAAATCAAGGTGAACATGAACCAATTGATAATCCGGTCTTATATTCCCGAAGAACAGCCTAGATTAATCAATCACCTCTCAACAATCCTTTTTGACTACACAAGCAGTTTGTCGAGGAATCACAAATAGTGAGATGAAGATATTTGTGACTTCTTTATCTTGCCTATCGGAGAACTCTCACGATCTCGAGCCAATCAATAGATTGTACTCGTACGATAGAAGATGCAAGATCAGATCACACAACTACGATAAAAGTAGTATCGGTATGGCTTCACAATCCCAATGAAGTCTTTAAGTCGTTAACCTGGTTTTAGAGAAGAAAACCAAAGGTTAAAGGAGAATCGACTCTAGCGAGCGCACTAGTATCACACAGACGTGTGGGGATTATTTTTGCACAATGCTAGATGTCTCCTTTATATAGCCTTCAAATCAGGGTTTTGCCTTAGTTACAAAGCAATCCATATTCATCGTTAGATGAAAACCTGATTTAGATTCAAGCTAATATTTCTCAACCGTTAGATCGAAAACTTAGCTTGTCACCCACACTTGGGTAGACGTTTACTGGGTTTGTAAAAAACATGCCCAAACGTGTACGTGTATGTTGGTTCAACATAGTAACCCAAAAGGTTAACCATATGAGAAATTCATATTAACCTAGTTCTTCTTCACCATAACTAGTTCAATTGACTCAAATGAACTAGTTAGAGTTGTTCAATTTCTATGAGATCTTATGTAACTACACAAGAAACAATTGAAACAAAGATGATTTGATTCGATTGAATCGGCTCATGAACTTTATAGCCACGATTTGCATAAAGCATTCCTAAGTATTTTAAGTTTCATGTTCAGAGCACATCTTTAGATCATAACCACTTAACTCACAAACAAGTTCGCGGACTTAAGGCAACCGGCAGAGTTTTCCAAACTCAGCAGAAAATCTCGGCAAAGAGACTTCCGCCAGTTCGCGGACTAGGTTCGCGGACTGAGTTCGTGGGCTAAACACGCAAACGAGTTTTTGGAAAATCCCAACAGAAATTCTCGGCAAGAGAACTTCCGTCAGTTCGGGGATTGAGTTCGCAAACTGAGTTCGCGGACTTGGCAAAGCCAATTTCTCCGGTTTCTCTCAATCAACAAAGTTCGAAAACTTCGGATTAAGGAATACATGTCTATGTAATCTAAACTCTCATTCCAATCATTGAGACATTCTCAGAGGACGTTATATAGCCGTTATTCACAGACCGTTTCACGTCAGAGTAATTCTCAATGTAATTGAAACTTTTCATGACTTTCGTCACTAGGTGAAGATAAACTTGATCAAAGCGAAACGCTTTACCAACACACGATTTAGAGAAAAAGATAAGTAGTGAATACTCATCTCGAAATGTTAAATGTGTATGATCCAGTGTATATAGCATACGACTTTTTGTCTCATAAGAAGTAGGAGATAGAATAGATAGACTTTGAGTGATAGATAAGTTCAAGTCTCCACATACCTTTTTGTTGATGAAGTTCCACGGTTCCTTGAGTATATCTTCGTCATTGTATGATGAATCGCCATGAAGTCCTTGAGCTCAACTACACTTTTCTATCCTAGTCCGAGACTTAGCTATAATAGACTAGAAATCAAGACTCATAGTTTTGATCACTAACATTGACAAACATGCTTGATATAGCAACGCATGCGAGGTCGACCGAGCTATGCTCTAACACAAGCTAATGCAGAACTAAATAGGGAAGCACAAGCCAAGAGGGAAGCACAAGCCAAAATGAATGCTGAAAAAAAGAGGGCTCGTACCCGTGGTGGTGGTAGTGGTAGTGGTGGTGGTCGTGATAATGCTAAACGGGGTCGTGGTCGTGGTGGTGAATGAATGCATTTCTAGTTTATTTCTTTATGTTGTGGTAGACATATGTTAAGGTTAATGGTTGTACAAATATTTTTTTTAAGGTTTATGGGACATATCGTGTTTTGGAAAAATGTTGGATGAATGTTGTTTTTAGCTATGTTAAGTTTCAATAATTTCGCCGGCAGGATATTGAGTAGATGTTTTGTTAAGTTATAGCACCGACTAACCAAGGGCCGGCAAGGTTGTGAACTGGCAGACTGTCGGCCCTGACAGCTGAAGAAGAAAGATATCAGGGGTCGGCAAGGTAATAAAATACATACCTTTCCGATTATTAAATAGTCGGCAACGTAATGAACAAATTCCATGCCGACTAAAAAGAGCAGAAAATAACCTTCTCCTGTACTACAAAAATTATAAAGTCGGCAGGGTAAGAAAATTACAACCCCGCCGACTATAAGTTAGTCGACAATGTATTAAACAAGTACCTTGTCGGTGATACGCAGCTGAATATAAGCTTCTTCTATGTTACAAAAATCATAACGTCGGCAGGGTAAGAAAATTACTACCCTACCGACTATGTGTTAGTCGGCATTGTATTAAACAAATACCTTGCCGGCGGTATGCAACTGAATATGACGGTCTTCTGTGTATGAAAATTTTCATCACCGGCAAGGTAAGAAAATTAAAATGCTGCCGACAGTATGTTAGTTGGCATGCTTTGGAAACAAAAACCTAGCCGACGAATTCAAAATTCAAATTTTGACAAGTACAATTGCATTGATTGACTACCATAACGGCCAAATTTTGGCACCATCCTATAAATACACTAGTTTTCTCTACAAAACAACATACACCTAGTTTCATATACTCTCCAAAGCTCATATCATCATATAATCTTTCGAACTCTCCCAATACCTCTATATACAAAACAATGGCATAATTTGATTCAAATGAAGATCTATCCATCACCAAAGCACGGTACGCGGAAACTCGAGTTAGAAATCAGTCCTCCGTAAAGATAGATGTCGTAACCTTTTGGGCAAGGGTATACAACAAATATAGGCAAGAGTTTGGGAATCCTAATGGAAGAAGTGTTCAACAAGTCCATGATAGGCACCAAGTCATCGAAAATGCTATACTTGCTTTTTTAGCTATCCAAAAACGGATTTTGAACGCTACCCACTTTAACTTGTCCATTGAACAATTTGTAAGTATTTTTGTGGTTTATTTTACGTAATCCATGTTGTTTGAGCTTCTTACTAAACACCACTAACAAAGTAAGTTTGTGTTTTGTTTTTGTAGCATGAAGTCGTGAAAGCGCGCTACTTGGAGGAAAAGGAGGAAGCATTCGCATTCGATGCAAGGTATCACTTCATGGTATCCAAGATTCCGGAGTATGCCCCGGATATGATGGAGGGTGAATGGGACTCGGATTCCTCCGAAGAAGATTGATGGTTTTAGAAGATTTTGTGTAGGTTTTGTGGGTAGACCTCCATGTAAACCCTCACGAGACTATAACTCGTCCACTAGGGTTGCCTAGGGGTTCAAAGGCTTGATGCACGTGCTAAGTGCATCCTTTATGTTTCAATCAATGTATTGACAAAAATTGCATGAATAAAGTGAATTACACTTTCAAGAATCTGTTTGTTTTTTTTGGGTATAGGCATACGTCGGCAAAGTTATAAGATTACTACAATGCCGACTATAACTTAGTTGGCAAGGTGATAAATTAAATAGATGTAGACTATAGGATAGCTGGCATGGTGAGGAATTAATTAGATGCCGATTGTAGGTTAGCCGGCAAGGTAACAAATCAATAAGATGCCGACTAGGGAAGCATTTACAACAGTCTCATGTGTGTCAAAATCAAAAAGTCTGCATTGTTAAGCATGCCGGCCAACACTAGTCGGTATGGTCTTCATTCGTCGACCTTGCCAACTTTTGATACTTTCAGAGTTGAAAATGTTGATTTCTGATCTAATTTTGAGTATGATTTCATACAACAGCTTTGCAATCCCCTTTTTAGAAGTGTTTGGATAGTGTGCTTTCATTTCCGTTGCAAAAGAATTTCTCAAAACAATTTTCTTTTCATCAAACATCTCCCCACATAATTTCAATCAAAAACAAAATTTCATAACTCAAATTCATAATTTGAGAAGTTTTAATCTACTCAATTAATCAATTTAAACTCAATTAATTAAGCTAATCAGATTTTTTTAGTGTTAATTAAATAAGAGTATATTAGCCATTTAGAAAATACATGGTTAAGGGGTGGCTTCTTTTACTTCAAAATGACCTAGATTTTGTCTCATTAGGTATACCCCATTTAATCTGGGTCTACACCAATTTGGTCAGGTTATATAAAGTACCAAACAGTTGTTTTAATCATTTTGTCAAAAAAAAATCATACAAAAAGATGTCGAAGGCCATCTTGTTGCTAGGTTGCCAAAAAGCTATCCATAAACTCTTTTTATTTTTCTACATGAAATATTCATATGTATATATTTAATAAAAAAAAGTAGAAAAAAATTACCCAAAAAAAACATTTTATGCGTCTGAAAATATTATTTTGTGAAAAAGCGAAAAAGGTCCATGACCTATAAATTGTATCCAAACTAGTTTTCCATCTCAACTATGGATTGTCGTATCAGGTGTCGTGTGATATCAGAACCCACTGATATTGATACGATATTATACGCCTATCCGGTGATGATGATGAATGCTATACATCTATGAATTTTTTATCTTTAACATTTATCCACTGATAAATTGTAATTTATACGTGTATTTTGATTTATTTATTTTTTCGTTTATCTCGTAAACAATGTTGTTAATTTACAGTTATGAGTCGTTAGTTGGATATACCAGTGAAATAAATTTTGAGATTAAAAATAAACAAAAGATATGGTATATATCGTATCAATTAAGCATGTGCTACTTAGCCTCCCAACATATGAATTTACTTCGATTGAGTTGAATATATTGAATAATTCAACTGTTGACGATTATTGAAGGATCGGTAAGAAACTCATTTTTAAAAATCGGTAATTTTGTTATTTTATGGTTATTCTAATTTATCTAATCTCTTATGGGTTTATACTTTATCATATTTTATGTTTGGTGAAATAAGATCTGTTAATTAGTGAAATTTTTAATGCAAAAGTAATGTTAAATCCTCAATTTTGTTTTGGATTTGCAAAGCACTCATGTTTTATTCCTTCAAATTACTCATATGTGTTTTTGAAATCTATCAGTTTGAGCAAATGCCCAAGATCCTAGAGAGAAATTTCAGTCTAGGATTGGTTTGTTTCACTTTCAATGGTTTGTTATAATTATTTGTTAGTAATGGTCTGTTATAAGTTTGAGTACATGTAGGGTAGACCGGTGCTAAAACCTTGTCCTTATTTTTCACTTTCTATCTCTGCTGAGAAACAAAAGCAAATGATAATGAGGTGATTTTTATGAGGATCATTTAATTCTAACAGAAGAGCAGTGGGATGGGTCGGAATAAAGCTTGCTTACCTAAAGAAATAGATGGTGTTGGTATTAAGGAGCGCTCTTTTTTATTTTCCTTTTTTTATAAAAGGAAATATTATAAAACTAGAGGATAGAATATATAGAATGCTTAACCAAGCCTCTTTTCTAGACTTATCTCAACATCTATAATCGACATGCATATCCGCATATCTATTTAAAACTTAGCTAGATTGTCCTCAAGACTAATATATGATCTCCGAATATATATGAAAGAAGAACTAGCAAGAATTTTTTTGAAATCTAAAGCTTATAGCAAAATAGCTTTCAAGTACATTTTGATTATCATTGAGAAAGACTAATCTTTCATCTCTGCGTCCTTGAACCCTTTTTGTTGCTTCTCGACAGGCTCTGGACTCGGCTTCTTCTGCACTTGAACACCAACTTTTCCCTCCTTTAAAGTTAATAATCAAACCCTTATTATTCAGTTCAACAACGTCATAAGAAAATTTACAAGGAAATTGACGAATTATGATCACCGAGTCGACTACGATTTTATCGTCGATTGGAAGAGCTCCTTTTTTATCTAACCCTCAAATGTTTTATTTCTTGATATTAAGGAGTTGAGGTTTTTAAATAAAGCACTTCATGCTAAATGGATTTATGGAGGTTTGCCATTCAACAAAAACTTAAAGGCAAATGAAAAAATTCTATTTCATATTTCTTCTAGCATGTCAGCTAGAAAAGGCTTGGGATTTGGAATCATGAAAAAGTAAGGATTTTGTGGTAAATGATTGTATCATCCCATTAGGACTACATTAAATAATTTGCATCATGCCATTATGGTGAATGTATATATCATGTGCAGTATAAATAATAAGCCTAACTCACACTTATTCTTTCGGTATGAAGTTATTTGTCTTGTCTCTTTCTAGCTTCAAGATGAAGTGAATTGGTCAGGATTCCATATGACTAAGAAATGGAAGATATGAACTTCATTCCATCGGCAATTTGGTAGTTTATCCGAGATCAACGCAATAAGAAAACGTTTCAAGACAAAATAAGATTGTTGACACACTCAGAGAGAATGTAAAATTTCTAATCTTTAAGAGATCCACTAGTTCAAAGATTTTTTAACATCATTCTCTAAATAAGCTCCTTAGAAAATTAACATGTTCCGCTTATTTAAGAAGATTGCCAATTTTGTGGTTATTTATTTTTAGTTTCTTTTCGCAATTTTTTCATTTCTTTAGTTATTGCGTTCCGTCCTTTTTTTTATTTATTAATTTTTGCCTTTTACGCGTAAAAGATAAAATAAATTGATTTTGGTCCATATCAGGTCGATACGTGCTGATATAATGGTGGGTTTGGATGTATAATTTCAAAAGTGGGATTTAAGGGTCCAGAGGATTTGGTGGAATTACGTTTTCCTTACGTTTGGTTGTCCAAATTCCTGGAATCACGTTTTCCATGGGAATCAGTTTTCCAGCAAATCCTCCATATGGAATCTGACCCCTCCCCCTAAGATTTGCTGGGAAACTTATCAAGGGATTTATGGACCCATTTTTTTTAACTCTAAATTTCATATCTATGCAATTTTAAGACTCTGTGGGTAATACCAAACAATATATGTACTTAAAAACAACATAATTTTATGAATTTTAGAAATTTTAACTGAGTTACCAAACATACGGGGGATTTAGATGAATCCCAAAAATTGTAATCCCATGAAATTATAAATTCCTTGAAATCATGAATTCTACGGACAAACCCACCAAAAACATAGATCCATGTTGATACTGGCACGGCAAACCATGATCTTGACTCTATGTTTGCTCATTGACTAGTCATCAGTTCGACAAAAGAATAAAAACAAAACAGCAAGTTGGGCCTCAGTTTCATATTCACCTCCACCGCATTCCCTTTCATCTTCTTTCATCCTGCGCAGAGATCTCGAATTAGGTTTTCAAATTTTTTTGGTTTCCGCGATGTCTAAATCTACATCACATACTGGTTACTACGGAACGATTCCGATATCAACACCATCAACATCAGAATCAGGCATGGAATTCATCTCAAGGGCTAAAGAAAGAGGTAGATCAATCTACGCAACTCGCAAACCATGGAAAGAACTTGCAGATCTAAAATCTTTCGACAGAGCTATTAATTTCACTCGAATCAAAAGAAATCTGAATTACTTTCGAGTTAATTATACTATGATCATATTAGGTATACTTTTCTTGAGTCTGTTATGGCATCCAGTTTCGATGATTGTGTTCTTGGTTGTTTTTGTTGGTTGGTTGTTTCTTTACTTCTTTAGAGATGAACCAATGGTTGTTTATAATTGGAGTTTTGATGATCGTGTGATACTGGTGGTGTTGAGTGTTGTGACGATTTGTGCTCTAATTTTGACTCATGTGTGGTTGAATGTTGTTGTTTCGCTTGCGATTGGAGTAGGATTGGTTGTGTTGCATTCGGCTTTTAGGGTTACAGATGATTTGTATCTAGATGATGAGCAAGATGGTGGTTATGGCGGTGGTGGAGGTGGATTGTTATCTGTTGTCGGTAGTTCAGAGAGGACAGGTTATAGTCATGTATGAAGAATGAATTTCGTCTACATTCATTCAAACAGGGAAATGGGAGTAATTCAATTTGTTTGAAGCAGGTTTCACTAGGTGGTGACTAGTTACAATTCTGTATTCTTGATAGTTGTTTGCGTTTATCAGTCATGGTCCACTTTGGTCTTGCATTTGGTTGTAATGTGCTATGTTTCGCGCTTATGAACCAGTATCTGAAGCAGGACATTGTACTGGAATGGCAGAGCTTCACTGAACAAAACAATGTATTAGATTTAACTTTTTGTTAATTCAAATGGGTTCCTTTTTATGGTTGGGTTGAGGTTGTTGGTATCATAATTTGGTTTTGATGAGTTTTTCTTTCTCTTTCAATTTCGTTTGTAAATTTTGTTTACAGTGATGTTCTACCATAGCTTATCTGCATCGTTTAAATCAATGAGAACTTGCATCTCTTTTGTAGGGGAATTAGTTGTGCAAGAGCAGTTGTTCACTGGTGAACTTGTTTTTATCATGTATTCCAAAAGCCTTTGTTCACTAAGGAAAAAGATAACATGCTTTAGGGTCTGAAACTTTTCAGGAGTGTAAAGTGGAAGTGCATAACTTCGACAAAAGAACATGCTTCGACTTTAGGGACTGAAACTTTTATGAGCTGATAAAAGAACATGCTTTCAGCAGGCTCCAGCAAATGAAAGTTAAGTTGGTTGACAATGGTAGAATTCCTCTTCATCTCCCCTTAAAAACTCATCATGCTGTTTACTGCTAAGACTACTACATTCTCTGTAGCTTTATATTTCCAAATCATATATGGATTATCACAATATAGCTTAGAGTCTTAGACCTCATTGTTCACTCTCACATTCCTGGCTCAATAAAGCTTCGAATGACCCGAACTCCACAGCCATGTCATTGGAGCTCAGTTTCTGGAAAGTGACAAGATTATTCACTACCATAACCTTAATATGGCATCGTACCATTAACATGGTAAGAGCTTAATTTTACCAAATGGCATTGGCAATTTGGTTGTAATGTGCTCTGTTTGAAGCTTATGTCTATGAACCAGTATCTGAAGACATTGTACTGGAATGGCAGAGCTTCATTGAACTAAAACAATGTATCATATTTAACTTTTTGTTACTTCAAAATGGTTCCTTTATATGGGTTTAGTTCAGGTTGGTATTGAAATTTGATGAGTTTTTCTTTCGCTTTCATTTTTCGTTTGTAAATGTTGTTTGCACTGTTTTGAGGATCTAATATCATAGCTTAGTCGCAGCATCCGGAGCAATGACAATGTGCTAGAACTTTTTTCTCATGGATTCCTAATGAATCCGTTCACTTTAATTGTATAAGTTATGTACTTTCCAGTGAACTACTGGGACCATTTGCTGGTCTCAAGAAACTTTTCATATGATCTTAAATAATGCTTGCGAACTGGGTCATGTATTATTGAAACTTTAAAGAGTGCAAGTTAAAGTTGGTCGGCAATGGTAGTGCTAGCAGTTTGGTGTAAACAACCATATCTGAAACTTAAGTTGAATGCTGACGGCTACACACTAGGCGTGAAACTCATTATATTTGATGACTCGGATTCCTGCTATCCGATGATCTTTTAGTTTTGTATTCGGTATTCTTCTCTTAAGGGGTATTTATAAGCAGAATTCCTCTGATATCTCCACTTAAAAACTCATCATGCCAACTGCTAAGACTGCTCAAGCTCCTGCAAATTCCAATAGTACTAGACGTGTATTCTTTTTCAAATTGTTCATAGCAATTACAGTCTCTGTATCTTTGTATTTTCTAATCATGTGGTTTACTATACAGCTTAGACCTCGATGTTCACTCGAAATTTTTTACATTCCTGCCCTCGATAAAGCTTCAAATGACCCGAATTCCACAGCCATATCACTGGAGCTCAGTTTCTGGAATCGAAACAATGAGAAGAGTATTTACTACGATAAGCTTAACATGACTATGTATTATTATGGTAAGATCTTAACTTTACCAATTGGAAATACATCTATTCCACAATTTTATCAACAACATAGTCATACAAAGCATCTTACTGAGATGATTCAAACTTCTGGGGTACCTTGGGAGGATGCGAAAATGAAGGTTTCAAATGGAAGTGCGGCCGTATTTCGAGTCCATTTGACAATGAACATAAGGTATTCGAATGGGATATGGAAGTCAAGAAGACACCAGCTAAGTTTAGGAGTTAATGTTACTGTCAATGATCAGGGAATGAAGTCTGTCAATAGTAGCTTGAGGTTGTTGGCTGTCTAATGTCAGCTATTGTGTTGTGTGAATGTTGTTGGTACGGGTTCTTATTTTAACAATTTTGCTTTAGTATCCTCGCGTAGAATTTGCATTATTACTCTAAGAAATATATTTAAACTAGTCAATTAGAAACCTGAACCAGGTAAAACCCATTTTATTATAACGCAAGCAAGATACATAAAACATCCAGATTGCAAACACTAAGACATACTACTAAAGAGAGTAATCGAGGATTCAAATCATTCCCCCTTCATGATAGGCACTATAGAAGGTGGAGATGGTGAACGTACAACATCGTCATCAACATTGGCAGCGGCATCACAGTATCCACGTAGTATATCCCCTTCCTCTTGAGTAAAACCTAGTGACCCAAGCATAGCAGGCCAGCAGCTGTGCTGGATTACATGAATGGCTCGACAACAATTGTTACCTAAATGTGTCTCACCATTAAGAAAGAATAGTATAACCTCTCCAGTACATGCTTGAAGCTCCATTAAGGAGTCCCAACATTCTGAGTATGACCCGGTCGATTGTAGTCGAGCAGCCAAGGATATTGGTGATCCTTCCGGAACATGCACCAAAGGTCTTGCTGTGCCGGTATTGCGCATTGCAGCCAGTGTTACTGCAATCAACATTGTCAGTCCAAATAAAAACTTTGAAGAAGTGAAATAAGCTGAAGCCATTGTATACGCAGGTGCAGAGAGTCAGAGAGATAGAGAGGTGAATGAAGGTACGAGTAAGGTGGATTCTATTTATATAGGCTGAAGAGGTGAAGTTAAGGAGAACTCATGCATGCAAGTAGTGGAGTACGTTACATGGGCTGAATTGAATTGGGAATTAATCTATTCATCGATACGATATCATGGATTTCATTTAAGCACAATGAATTATTAGATCAGGGAGGGTTATGGAAGTTGAAAAGGAGAACACTGTTTTATTACACCTCACATACATCTCTCTTACACTCTCGTTACACCTTACAAATCTATACCCTTTGGTGGAGGTTTTTCAGCGTCTTTTATGTTCTTGCTAGCTGCCTCTTTGGTTGCAGTTCCACTACCCTTGTACCTATACCATCTAGCACATACCAAGAAATAACCAAAATTCACTATATTCATCACAGTAATCATGTAATAAAAGTAGTCTAATCTCCCTTTGTTTAGATCTTCTGGCAACCAATTCCCAGTTATGTTTCCTTCAGTTGTTCGATGAACTATGGAAACCATGAAACTGCTAATGTAACTCCCCACTGCGAAGCCAAGAAAGAAAAAGGACACTGCGACACTTCTCATGTTCTCGGGGAACTGGTTATAGTAAAATTCAAGCTGGCCGATATGATTAAATGCTTCGGATAGACCATTAATTGAGAGCTGAAGGATTAGCCAGTGTGCAGACATTGATGATACGGCACCTCCGCCTTTGGCAATACCCAGCGTTGGATAAGTAAGAGCGAAATTCCTTCGACGTTGTTCTACTAATGCAGAGACGAACATTGTGATTATAGATATGAAAGTTCCAATACCCATTTTTTGAAGGAGTGTTATACCACCTTCTTGACCTGTTAGTTTTCTAAGTGGCGGGACAATGAGGCGATCATAAATAGGGATCCAAATGACAATGGTGAGCCAGGAGAAGACAATGTAAGATGCTGCTGGCACCTGGAAATTTTTTGTGCCGAGGTGCCTATCTGATTGGAGAGCTTGGTATACTGCATATGAATGCTGTTGAGTTACTGTGATATGGAAAATGGCACTTGAAACCCATATAGGAAGAACTCTTATAAGACATTTCAACTCTTCCACTTGTTGCATGCTGCAAAGTCTCCACGGGTTCGCAGAGGTTCCATCGGCTTTAATCTGATCCACATCACTTATAATTGCTGCCTTATCAAAGATTCTGCTACCACCGTCACCAAAGAAAATTATTATTAGATACAAATGATATGTTACAGTGATTCTTTATTCCTTAAAACGGACTCCAGTATTCTAAGCCAAGGTGCGGTGAGATGATATGAATTATTACCTAAACTGATCAGTGCGCTGAAGCTTGGAGTTGATAGAATTTGGGTCAATATAGTTGAAGAGAGCGATTTCTGGGTTATCGAGTTGTGCCAAACATCGTTTTCTTGTGGCAGCCACTATAACCTGAATGAACCTTGTAAAAGGACTCCCTTCTGGTTTTACTTTCACATAGATTGTTGAGCCCATAAAATAGAGAATGCAAGCTATCAACATTAGACAAGGGGGAAGAGCTAATCCCACAGTCCAGCTCACATTAGATTGCACGTAAATGATGACGGTCAGCGAAATCAAGGTACAAGAGGACAGGACAAAGAAATACCAATTGATGAAGCTGATAATTGACCTCTTGCCAGTATCAGTTTTTGGATTGAACTGATCAGCTCCAAATGCCATGTTACATGGCCTAATCCCACCAGCACCAATCACTAAGAATCCTAATGCGCAAGCCATAAAAGTCCATTGTGGTGTAGTAGCTTGCACACATAACTCGTTCTTCTGCGTTCCACAATTTGGAGGATGCAGTTTAGAAATTGCTGCTGTCAACATTAAGAGAATCATCCCCTTTGCAGTACAAGAGAATAAATTATAATCAGTCTCCACTGACGGGCAAATAATAGTTTTATCAACATCATAACTGAACATAAACTCTCCACATAATTTATACAGAAATGGTTAAGTTGGCTACCAAGAAAGAAGCTAGTGACGCAAATCCAAGGGTCATGTAACGTCCAAAGTAAGCGTCAGCAAGGAAACCTCCGACTAACGGCGTGACAAAGCTAGTTCCTTTGTAGGCATCGATAAGTATAGCAGCATTGACTCGCTTCATATTGAAAACTGTAGTGAAATAAACAATGAGGTTTGATGTCGTACCCCATGCTCCAAGTTTCTCGAAGGCCTCATTCCCTGCAGATTTTATAAGCAGAATCCAGATCAGTCACTAGGTGAAGAATAAGAAATATCTTCATTTCTTCTTTTGTTGTTCTCTTTAAAATATATATATATATATATATATATATACTGACCTATTATGAAGGGCATGGTTTTGATTCCTTTGTAATTGACTTGAGTTTCTTTTGCTGTAGCCGTAATGACTGCATTTTTTTCCTCCATGGTTGTTTCAGCTCAGATTCCTCGTATGGAGAGTATAATCAAAATGACATAACCTGGAACACTTATATATGACGAGGTGCATAAAGCGTGTAGGGACTAGGAAGAGATGTGTAGAGAGGGATAGCGAGAGAGAATTGACGCGATGAATGGCTAAGATTTTAAAGACCACCCGGCCCTATAAACAAGTAAGCTGCACAACTATTTGCTCAGAGGGTGATCATGCATGAGAATGACTATTATCACTAGCAGAGTTACTGTTTGTACGCATTTTCTACAGTGGCAATCAAAAGGAATCTCAAACCCACTGAGAAAAAAGTCAAGCTTCCACTATATATACGGAGAATGTGTGCTCCGTCACTTTGACGTTAGCACTTGTTTTTCATCTTGTTTGTTCGTATCCCAATCCCTGAAAAATGCCTGCACTGACGTTGTTTTCACACAGCAAAATCTAGTGAACATGACTGTAATATGTAATTTCATTTGCCCTTGTATGAGTCCGTTGGAGGCTTCGAGGCAATTTAGTCTTGAAAAGATGTACACTATTACGAAGTATTAATGAAATCGACTAGTGACCTGAAAAGCACTGTTTCCACTATGAAAAAAAGGAAGGTTATCATGTGGCGAAAAAGATCATTTTAGAAACATATTAGGGGAGAGAAAAAATCTTCTCATCTTTTCCTCCAAAGAAAAAAGAAATAGTCGCAAAAGAATGATAATTTGGACTTCTTTTTTTTTTTCCTATAGGATGATCCTCGGGTCTTCACACTTTTATTCTTACACTATCCCATATTTTGGATGTCATTTTCGTGGGGAAAAAATAAACAATAAAGGATTTTTATATAATATTTTGGGAATGTGTTTCTCTTACAAAGCTCTACGTTCCTACAAAAAATGAGCGAATTCCGAAATGCTAAAGCTATTAATCTACCAATCTTAATTTCAAGGGTTGTTTGGACACAAGCAGACTCTGGCCCAAAATTTGCTAGAACACAAGCCGGTAGTTTTGTTTGGTTTTTGGAATGGCCAAGCTGGGTAGGTAATCTACTTCAGCCAGATACGAAAAATATGTAATCTTCTCAAATCAATACAATCTCTTTCCCTGTTAAAAAAACTAATTTCAAGGGTTAAATCGGTTGGCTTTCAACGCCTCAATTTGAGAATAGTAGATAGTGGTGTTACACGTTTGGAAATTCGTTCATGTTCGGCAGGAACCCAGAGCTTTGTAAGAGGAATATATCCTCAAAATATTAGCTTCAAATAAGTTAATGTTTGGTTTTTATTCTAAAAAATGACGTCTAATGTGTGAGATAATGTAAGAATAAATGTGCGAGGGATCCTCCTTTAATTTTTGAAACCTTCTGTTGTCCATGTTGCCTTCACTTTTGTGACAATATTGACCTCTCTTCTTATCACAACTACAATTATCGTATTTTTTTCATAGTTAATTTCTTTCTGTCATAAAATTTGTACATCAGGTGTGTCAAGTCTATTCTTATTTCGAGTTATTACAAATATAAAACAATTAGAACTTCTCAATCAGGGAAAAGAGATCCAATTGCTTCAATTATATCAAAAGAGAATGAAATTCAACTATTCCTTCAGCATAGTCAAGAAGATAGAGTTCTGGATACGGGTAAGGAAGGATTTGATTCACTGAACCGATAATCTGACCCAATACTATCTCAATCATATATTTTTCTCTATTTTTCTTTTTATTCTCGGCAGCTAATTTTTAGAAATACTAACTATTAATTAAAATGAAAGACATTTCTCAAATTCATTTTCTTTGCTGCAACAATACTTGTTAGAGCACTGCTCGGTCGAACTCGCAAGCATTGGTATCTCAAGCTTGTTTTTCAAGTTTAGTTGCCAAAACTATAAGTCTTGATTTCTAGTCTACTTAAAGCCATGTCTCGGATTAGGATAGAATGTGTAGTGGAGGATTAGACTTCACGGCGTTCATCGATTGAAGACGAAGAACTAATAAGGGGAGCTTGTGGAACTTCATCAACAAAAGGTATAAGTAGACTTGAACTCATCTATCACTCAGAAGTCTATTTCTATTCTATCTCCTATTGAGACAAAAGTCGTATAGCTATATAAACTTTAATTTATACACATTTGATATTTCGAGCTGAGTTTAACTCACTCACATATTTCTAAAAATATGTGTTGGTAAGATTTCGCTTTAACCAAGTTCATATTTTATTCTTGACGAAAGTCAAAAGATGATCATGTGAAAATCGCCAAGTAACATCTTACATGATTTGTGTGAGACAGTCATTTGATGTAGACTCGAAATATTTCGTATTGATTTATTGATCACTTGAAAATTGCTTTGAAGCTAATAGTTTGTATGAGACAGCTATTCATGTCTTCTAAGAATGTTTCAATGATTAACATGGAGTTTAGAACAATTAACCATGACTGGATATAGCACAGTATGCGTCGTTCATCGATTAAAGACGAAGAACTACTAAGGGGAGCTTGTGGAACTTCATCAACAAAAGGTATAAGGAGACTTGAACTCATTTATCACTCAGAAGTCTATTTTTATTCTATCTCTTATTGAGAAAAAAGTCGTATAGATATATAAACATTAATTTATACACATTTGATTTTTCGAGCTGAGTTTAACTCACTTACATATTTCTCGAAATATGTGTTGGTAAGTTTTCGTTTTAACCAAGTTCATACTTTATTCTTGATGAAAGTAAAAAGATGATCATGTGAAAATCGCCTGGTAACATCTTACATGATTAGTGTGAGACGGTCATTTGATGTAGACTCGGAATGTTTCGTATTGATTTATTGATCACTTGAAAATCGCTTTGAAGCTAATAGTTTGTGTGAGACATCTATTCCCATCTTCTAAGAATGTTTCAATGATTAACATGGAGTTTAGAACAATTAACCATTGATTGGATATAGCACGGTATGCGTCGTTCATCGATTAAAGACGAAGAACTACTAAGGGGAGCTTGTGGAACTTCATCAACAAAAGGTATAAGGAGACTTGAACTCATCAATCACTCAGAAGTCTATTTCTATTCTATCTCCTATTGAGACAAAAGTCATATAACTATATAGACTTTAATTTTTACACATTTGATATTTCGAGCTGAGTTTAACTCACTTACATATTTCTCGAAATATGTGTTGGTAAGTTTTCGCTTTAACCAAGTTCATCTTTTATTCTTGACGAAAGTCAAAAGATGATCATGTGAAAATCGCCTGGTAACATCTTACATGATTTGTGTGAGACAGTCATTTGATGTAGACTCAGAATGTTTCGTATTGATTTATTAATCACTTGAAAATTACTTTGAAGCTAATAGTTTGTGTGGGACAGCTATTCCGTCTTCTAAGAATGTTTCAATGATTAACATGGAGTTTAGAACAATTAACCATGACTGGATATAACATAGTATGCGTCGTTCATCGGTTAAAGACGAAGAACTACTAAGGAGAGCTTGTGGAACTTCATCAACAAAAGGTATAAGGAGACTTGAACTCATTTATCACTCAGAAATCTATTTCTATTCTATATCCTATTGAGACAAAATTCGTATAGCTAGATAGACTTTAATTTATAAACATTTGATATTTCGAGTTGATTTGAACTCACTTACATATTTCTCGAAATATGTGTTGGTAAGTTTTCGCTTTAACCAAGTTCATATTTTATTCTTGACGAAATTCAAAATATAATCATGTGAAAATCGCATGGTAACATCTTACATGATTTGTGTGAGACAGTCATTTGATGTAGACTCGGAATGTTTCGTATTGATTTATTGATCACTTGAAAATTGCTTTGAAGCTAATAGTTTGTGTGAGACAGTTATTCCCGTCTTCTAAGAATGTTTCAATGATTAATTTGGAGTTTTAAACAATTAACCATTGATTGGATATAGCACAGTATGCGTCGTTTATCGATTAAAGACGAAGAGCTACTAAGGGGAGCTTGTGGAACTTCATCAAAAAAAGGTATAAGAAGACTTGAACTCATCTATCTCTCAGAAATATATTTCTATTATATCTCCTATTGAGACAAAAGTCGTATAGCTATATAGACTTTAATTTATACACATTTGATATTTCAAGCTGAGTTTAACTCACTTACTTATTTCTCGAAATATGTGTTGGTAAGTTTTTGCTTTAACCAAGTTCATATTTTATTCTTGACGAAAGTCAAAAGATGATCATGTGAAAATCGCCAAGTAACATCTTACATGATTTGTGTCAGACAGTCATTTGATGTAGAATCGGAATGTTTCGTATTGATCACTTGAAAATTGCTTTGAAGCTAATAGTTTGTGTGAGACAGCTATTCCCGTCTTCTAAGAATGTTTCAATGATTAACAAGGAGTTTTAAACAATTAACCATTGATTGGATATAGCACAGTATGCGTCGTTCATCGATTAAAGACGAAGAGCTGCTAAGCGGAGATTGTGGAACTTCATCAACAAAAGGTATAAGAAGACTTGAACTCATCTATCACTCAGAAGTCTATTTCTATTTTATCTCCTATTGAGACAAAATTCGTATAACTATATAGACTTTAATTTATACACATTTGATATTTCGAGCTGAGTTTAACTCACTTATTTATTTCTCGAAATATGTGTTGGTAAGTTTTCGCTTTAACCAAGTTTATATTTTATTCTTCACGAAAGTCAAAAGATGATCGTGTGAAAATCGCCTAGTAACATCTTACATGATTTGTGTGAGACAGTCATTTGATGTAGAATCAGAATGTTTCGTATTGATTTATTAATCACTTGAAAATTGCTTTGAAGCTAATAGTTTGTGAGGGACAGATATTCCGTCTTCTAAGAATGTTTCAATGATTAACATAGAGTTTAGAACAATTAAACATGATTGGATATAGCATAGTATGCGTCGTTCATCGATTAAAGACGAAGAACTACTAAGGGGATCTTGTGGAACTTCATCAACAAAAGGTATAAGGAGACTTGAACTCATTTATCACTGAGAAGTCTACTTCTATTCTATCTCCTATTGAGACAAAATTCGTATAGACATTAACTTTAGTTTATACACATTTGATATTTCTAGTTGTGTTTAACTCACTTACATATTTCTCGAAATATGTGTTGGTAAGTTTTCTCTTTAACCAAGTTCATCTTTTATTCTTGACGAAATTCAAAAGATGATCATGTGAAAATCGCATGGTAACATCTTACATGATTTGTGTGAGACAGTCATTTGATGTAGACTCGAAATATTTCGTATTGATTTATTGATCAGTTGAAAATTGCTTTGAAGCTAATAGTTTGTGCGAGACAGTTATTCCCGTCTTCTAAGAATGTTTCAATGATTAACATGGAGTTTAGAAAAATTAACCATTGATTGGATATAGCACAGTATGCGTCGTTCATCGATTAAAGACGAAGAACTACTAAGGGGAGCTTGTGGAACTTCATCAACAAAAGGTATAAGAAGACTTCAACTCATCTATCACTCAGAAGTCTATTTCTCTTCTATCTCATATTGAGACAAAAGTCGTATAGCAATATAGACTTTAATTTATACACATTTGATATTTCGAGCTAAGTTTAACTCACTTACATATTTCTCGAAATATGTGTTGGTAAGTTTACGTTAACCAAATTCATATTTTATTATTGACGAAAGTCAAAAGATGATCATGTGAAAATCGTCTGGTAACATCTTACATGATTTGTGTGAGATAGTTAGTTATTGTAAACTCGGAATGTTTCGTATTGACTTATTGATCACTTGAAAATTGCTTTGAAACTAATAGTTACTGTGAGACAGCTATTCCCGTCTTCTAAGAATGTTTCAATGATTAACATGGAGTTTAGAACAATTAACCATGACTGGATATAACACAGTATGCGTATTTGTATGCTAACTATTGCAAGTTATTCCAAGTCCGGGAACCATAGTATGCATACCCGTATACGTACTGATTTGATAGTTGAAGTCCGGGAACTTAGTATGCATACTAGTATGCGTACCGGCTTAACAGTTCAAGTCCGGGAATTCAACTAAGTTTGGTCATGTACGACAGTATGCGTACTCGTTCGCATACTGGCGAACCCAGACCAAGTTCGGCTACTTAGGTACGCGTACCCGTTTGCATACTTCAGTGGGTTAAGTTCTAAAATCGGTTTGTTCATGAACAAATACATTTATATAATAAGGAATGCAATCTTTTGCAAACCGTGGCTATAATGTTATTGAATTGATTCGAGTGAATCAAAATTTATTTTGCTTCAATTGTGTCTTGTATACTTCTATGAGAATATAAACAATTGAACAACTCCATAACTAGTTTCATTTGAGTCATTTGAACTAATTGTGATAAAGATGAATAAGGTTAATATGAAAGTGTTCATATGGCTAACTTCGGTTAACTATTATTCAGCCAACCAAGTGTACATGTTTGGGTACGGTTACCTATATCTAGATGAAGACATATTTCATTTGTGTATAACAATCTAAGTTAAATTTAATGGTTGAAAGATATTAGCTTGAATCTAATCAGTTTTTCATCTAACGGTGAATATTGAATGTTTTGTTACCAAGGTAACATTGATTGCAAATCCTGATTTGAAGACTATATAAGGGAGAACTCTAGCAACTGGGAAACCTAATCCCCACACCTCATGTGTGATACTAGTTGCGGCTAGAGTCGATTCTCCTTTAACCTAGGTTTTTCTAAAACCATTATCAGGTTAACGACTTGAAGACTTCATTGGGATTCTGAAGCCGGACCAGACTATCTTCTCTGTAGTTGTGTGTTCTGATCTTACTTTGCTTTATCATATTGAGTACTATCTTCTCTAAGATTTGCTCGAGATTCAATCTCCGATAGGTAAGATAAAAAGTAGTCACAAACATATTCGTCTCATCGTTTGTGATTCCACAATATCTTGTTTCGCTACCATACGATTAATATTATTGTGAGATGATTGATATTACTAGGTTGTTCTTCGTCCGGAGTATCAATTTCCTGTTCACCTTGATTTATCAAAAGACGGAACATAAAGTACGGGAGACAGATTTATCTATTCAATAGGTTTTTCTGTGTGAGACAGATTTGTTCAAGTTTTCGACTTTGGGTCGTAGCAACTCTTAGTTGTGGGTGAGATCAGCTAAGGGAATCAAGTGCGCAGAGTCCAGCTGGGATTCAGAGGCGTAAGGAATGCGACTGTACCTTGATCAGTGTGAGATTGGTTAGGGCTCAACTAAATTCCAGTCTGAAGTTAACTTGTAGTAGGCTAGAGTCTATAGTGGCTTAATACAGTGTGGTGGTCAAATCTGGATTAGGTCCCGGAGTTTTTCTGCATTTGCGTTTTCCTCATTAACAAAATTTCTGGTGTCTGTGTTATTTCTTTTTCGCATTATATTTTTATATAATTGAAATATCACAGGTTGTGTGTAGTTCAATCAATTAGATAATCCAACCTTTGGTTGTTGATATAAATTGATTGACACTTGAACATTGGTCTTTGGTACCGTTCAAGTTATTTCTCTTATTGATCAGGCTCACAGATTTTTATCCGTTCGATTGCAGATTAATTTGAGAAATAGAGATATAACTCTTGGATGTATTTTCCTTGATTGAGTTTGATTGTCTAGTTGATTCTCTTGGAAATATATTGAAGTTAGTCCATACAGATTGCCTGAACGAAATATTGGGTGTGATTGTTAGACCCCTACTTTTTCAGTATTATTAAGCGTTAAAACGAGCATAGTTGAGTAATTAAGATTGTTTTTCTTTCTTTCATTCAAATCTTCCAAACAAAGTAATTTACACACAAACAAGAGACGAAAGATGATTATTCTCATTTCAAAAGAAAATAATAAACCAAGATAAGAATGTTGTAAAAATTAAAATATTAAGAGAGAGGAGAAGGAGAAAAACGTCGTTGCGCAAAGAGAAAGACTAGTTTGTTTTTTACTTTTAAATGTAAATCTTACCTTAATTAAATAATGAACATATGAAATATTATATGAAAGCGGAAAAGCAATAAATTCCTAATTCAGTAGTAGTGGGCGCGAGAATACTTGTTCTTGTTTGTGCATCAAGGAAAGCAGTAAATAGAAGGTTTACTACTGTGCATGAGATGTTAAAGATTATAATATCTTTTGTGTCAAAGCTAGAGATTACTAGTTAGCTATAATAACGTGACCATGTCTCATCGTAAGTAATCGAAGTTTACTATTTTGATGATTTGCAGGATCATTCAGGATGGGACGTGAAAAGCTGAATATATACAAAACTCATTCCCAAGGACAAAAGTTTATCAAAAGAGAAAAGATGGTTGGTAAATACAGTACCATATGATGTGCCAGCCTTCATGATCGTATATGGATTCAGGAAAGATGAATGGTCGGTTGAAGTAGAGAATGGTTAGATGATGTCCTTGATCAAGTTCATAACATCATTTGACGGTATCAACAAGTACCTGATGATAATAAACTAAAACAACGTCATGAATTTATGATTTCTCTGAAAAGGTAAGAAGAAAACCTAAGTTAAACTTACTGAAAAAACATGTCGAATTTCAATACTTTGATGATGACCAGTTCAAAGGATTAGCTATTGATCAAGAACTTTTACAATGGTTGGGATCCAAGATGAAAATTTTGGATGAAAGAAATGACTGAATATTCTAATGCAACACCTAATTCCATGCTAATCACTAAATATGATGGAACTGTATTTTGTGTAGTCAACAAATTGGTCATGTTACATCCTAACCATCATTGGATGGTGTTTTGTATAGACAATTATTCGGTGGTCAACGTGTATCATTAGATATTCCCAATCAATATCAGAAGATAAATGATTATCACTTGTATGAAAATTATTTGTCATGTTCAATAATGCATATACCTTAGGAAACGCCATATGCGTCCCCACAATGTGCACAATGGGAAGTATCGATTTTGGATATCCTGAATCATCTGCGTTCAACATGATGCTGACCCACACGGTGATGCCGATACCTTGGTGATGTTTATTGCCTTCATCTGGGAATTCATCTCGGGTGCATTACCATCAACCATTAACTATGCAGCAGGGATATTTATTGTCTCATGAGCATCAACAATTATTCACCGTAAACTCATTTCCTAATTAATTGTACGTCAGACCAAAAAGGCTTTTTTCATTTAAGATCAAGAGTAAACAAGTACAAACAATAACAACCATTCAACTAAAGGCTAACTAGGTAACTAGCTTCTTTTTGGCAATAACTAACTTATCGAATACACAAACTAGAAGTTGAAGCTAATAATCCAATATTATGATAGTTATTTCCTTTTATTTACTTTCATACTTGGTGATCCCTTGTCAATATTAGTATTGTGCACATTAGTTAGTATTTGTAAACCTTGATTTTTGGCCAAGGGAGGAAATTATACAACTTTATAGTAATTAAAATGACAAGGATATCAAGTTCACTGCAATATTTTGATATCAACCTATTCAAGACTCACCTTGCATGATCTAATATAGACAAAAACTGTCAACAGATGATAACCGTAAGATGTACACTTGATGCAGTTTTTACAAGTGGTAAGAAGGGATTCGTTACTCGGATTTTTGAAAATATTTGGTTGTAGATTAATTTAGGAAATACTAGAGAATTACTAATTATATTGGCCAAAGAGAGGGAGAATTAGGGTGTCGGATTCCACTACTTTTAATGTTTGTAAATTCAATAATTAATTTCTCTAATTTACTCTCAAAACTACTCAAGGCAATTTCGAACCCAATCTCATGCCTCAGAGGATAAATTGTTGAAACTCTTTTTTTTATGACTTCCGTCGTTATTCTAAAGCCTATTTTTCCTTCGCTTATAAAATATCGGTAGATTAAAACTACCCAAAACAGTTATTCTGAAACATATAAAGAAGAGAAAAAATTTAATCAATTAAAACTTATCAGAGAGTAATAATTAAAGAACATAAATACTAAAAATTACACATCAAAAAATAGTTCCTCCTCAACCCTAGAAATTAATTTAGCTACTCATATGAAGAAAAATGGAAAAACTTTGATTAGAGCTGTCAATTTCTAACCCGGCCCGCCGGTTGGACCTAGCTTGGCTTGTTTTAACCCGGCTCGGCTTGGCTTGTTGTCTAAACAAGCCGGGTTAGGGTTGTCATATCTAGCCCTAGTAAAAACAAGTCAGGTTAGGGTCAACCCGCGGGTTACCCGTCAACCCGTCAATTTCATGTGAGTTACTAATTTAGGAATTTTAAGTTACTAATTTAAGAATTTTAGGGTGTTGTGCTAGAAATCAAAGTTCATATTTCCTTCAATGATTTAATACAATCCAAATTTCATTTGATTTAGGATTACGGAGTAGTGATCCCTCTGCCCACTAAATTTTTTATACATTTAAGTGATTTTAGTTTCAACCACCCCATTTAACAAGCCAACCCGCAACCCGTTAGAGCCAACCCGTCTAGGGCTAGGGTTGGGGTTTTTGGCTTGTACATGAATAGTACTAGGGCTAGGGCTGACCCTAACCCGTCCATGGCTTGTCAAGCTAGGACCGGGTTGACCCTAGCATGCCCGTTTGACAGCTCTAACTTTGATTATTCATTGTATTCAAAAAGAATATAAATAGCCTACAATGATTAGGCCTGTCAATGGAAGAATATCCGTCGGATATTTAGAAATCCGATATCCGACATGTTAAGCACTACCGGATATTCGATATCCGATAATATCCTATAGGATATCAAAATCAGATATCGATTCCGATAGGCTAAGCTGTCGGATATCCGATAAATATCCGATAGTATCCGGTTATAACAAAAAAGTTTAAAAACCCTTGTAAAACATTTTCATAATTGACACTTATGGGATATTTATCCGACAATATCCGATAATATCCGATACTAGACTCGAAATTAGGATAAATTACAAATAAGTTCCTATACTATCGGATATCGGATATTAACATTTCGGATGGGGTCTAATCCGTTTCCGATATGTTAAGGAAGAAATATCCGATAAAATATCGGATCCGATATCCGATATCCGATAAAACGGATAAAATCCTATAGGATCTCGAATACTCGGAAACGGATACCGGATATCGGACAAATATTGACAGGCCTAACAATGATTTTCAACCACTATGTAGTTGCAACAGTTCAGCAGCAGAAGACCTATTGCAACTAAAACGATAAACGATATAGCAATTATGTGGTTATTATACGACAGCTTTTGCGACTGTTACGGACAGGATATGTTCTTCGAGTTCTTCTTCACAGCAGCAGCAACAGAGTTTTTGCAAACTCTGATTTGGTGATTTCTAGCTCACTACTTTCTCCCAGACTTTCCGTTCTCCTTTTACAGATCCTTCGACAGCAACTCAAAATCCCCACCATTACTTCAAAATATCGTGTAATAAATTTTTATTCTTCACGTGAAATAATTCCTTTTTTTATCTCATACACGCTCCTGTCGATGGTTGAATCTTCCTTTTTTATCTCCTTCACACTCCTGGCATGTTGCCAACACACCGGAGAATGAATCAAAACCCACTCCAAACTCGGGAAGGCAAAGAAGATACCCGTGTTATCTCACTTATCCATGTTTCCTTCGATCCACGTATACCTTCATATTTTCTCGACTCTGAACAACTTACCATCTCTGTTTAACTGAAACAAGATGATACCAATCAATATACGTGATTAAATCTCACCAAAACTCGTCCATAATTAATCCAGGGAAGTACGCAGGAACTGAATTTTTCAAACTGGAATTTCCCGCCAAAATTATGAGCTATGTTTTCTTCAAATCTCGACATTCCAGCCAATTCTAGACGAAACCAAGACCATTACCAGCTCTTTCTATCCCATTAGAGCAAACTCATTTAATTTCAGAGCTTTAGTCTCATTATAACCCACTCAAATCTCAAACCCTAATTTTTGCAGTTCAAATCCTAATTTTCCCGCCAAAATTCAGAAATTCAAAAGGTTGAAGATGAATGCCCCTATCCAAATCCGATGTCCCTTTAGAAATTTGGGGTACAATTAGCAATTCTTTGGGGTGCGAATAACAATTTGTGGGGTACAACGAGTGCTTTTGGGCCGTAAATAGTGAAAAACTCATGGGTGCCTTTACCACTTTTCTAGGGTGCCTTTAGTGATTCATTTGGAGATGCAAATGCCACTTTTCGAGCCAATTTCTCCATAAAATTTTATTTCTTCGAAAACACCTATAAAGACATATAATACCATAAAAAGTACAGAAATGAGCACTAACAATATAGAAAATTGTGGACAATTCAGACACATTAATGTGTATATCATATACCCTCAAACTTACGAATCATTTTCTAACCACTGCCAAAGAGCATCCAACTTAAGCTGACAAAAATGGACAGAGAAAGATGTGAATTTCATCTAGCATAAAAAACCGTGATATATGATTGTGCCAAAGAAGGAAACAACATGGTTCAATCTGAAATTAGGATAAGTGAAACATAAAAGAGTATTATCTATATACATTTTCTCGAAACTAAAATCTATAGTTTTTTCTAAGTAATTTTATAGTATATCAAGTGAAGTATGAGTTTTTATTAACAGTATTAAGATACAAAACTAGTCACAATCAAAAGATACATAGAGGGAGAAGGCTGTGAGCGGGCGTCAACCAATTTAACCCAGTCTATCAACTCAGTAATTTTTTCCTTGCGAATGTCTCATCATTAACCTCTTGCGTTTCTCTGTGTTGATCATTTCTAGAAGATCTAATCTTAGTTTGTTTTTTTTCATTGTCTTGACTTCTTTCGTTAATCTTTGATTTATAGTTTTATTTTTTCTCATTTTCATGGAAGCCTAACTTGCCTTTTGATTCCTCTTTTTGAGTCTGCAATTCGATTATTCTCTAATGTCTTTTGTTACTTTTGTTATTGTGATCATAGCTTTTGCTGAGTATACATACAAGCTTTTGCTTACAGGGTTACAAAGGATTGGATTCAGAGCTTTTGCTCATAGTACTTTGATGAAGATGTCTCAGATCGGTTTCAACTCAGCTAAACTCAGCAACAAATCATCCCGCCAATCAAGCAAGTCTAGTAAATTCAAAAAAAACACATTCGATGGTTTGTTGTTATTTGTCTTCCTTTTTTTACTCTATTCTCTTAATACTGCCAGCTACTCTCTTTCTCAAAATAGCGAGAGCATTAACCAATTTTGTTTCCTTTTTCATTGGGATATAGATTATTCGCAGTTATTTCCTTGCACTAAAATCGCTTACCATCCACCCTTAAACCCTAATAGTGGTTATATCCCAACTCTGCACATCTCTTATCTCTCCTGCAAGATTCATAACTCCGAACCTCAATCTTCATATATTACCTTGATTTTAATCAACCAGTACTACTCTAAGATGGGAGAAGGAAGCTCTAGTCAAATTTATGATTTATTCAGTAAATTTGAGAAGGCTACACTAGATTTAGGAGATGTCAATGAAATTGAAGTTATTCAAAATAACAACAAAGAAGACGAAACAGAGGACAAATGGGAAGCTAGTGCTATCGGCAAAGTCATTATCGAAGGCAGAATGAGTTATGATGCTGTGGAGAAGGGGATCACTTTCACTTGGCCTTTCTTAACCCTGGAAAATCTGAGAATCATTGAAGTTGAACCAAATACCTTTATCTTCAAGTTTAACAAATGTGAGCTGCTCAACAAAGTAATTGAAGAAAGACCATGGGGTATCAACAAACATCTTCTTGTGGTGCACGACTATATTCCAGAAATGATTTATACAGAGAAGCATTGGGGCTTTCAACTATTTTGGCTTCAACTAAAGTAATTACTGCCAGAACACATGAATGTTACTTCTGTGACAAAAATTGCGCAAGTTATGGGAGAGGTCATCGATATTGAACCCAATGACGCAATCCATATTGGAAGTGACCCTGTCAAAGTCTGTGTTAATGTCGATCTGTCTATGCCTATGAGAAGAGGGGTGAAATGCTCTACAAACGCTGGGGCTACCAAATGGCAGCAATATTTCTTCGAGCGGCAACCCAAATGAATCTGCACATAGTGCTATATCATTAATCACTCTAAAGACGCTTGTAAGGCTGTTGCTGACTTTCTGAAAAAGGCTCATGAAAAACCATATTTTGTGGGTAAGATTAATAGCATTCGCAAAATCATTAATGTTGTTAAGCCTAATACTGAGATTTCTTCAACAAAAGCTCCAGCAGTTAAGAAGAATCCAACAAAGTTTGCCAAGTCAACTAGGTTTGTTCCTCCTAAAGATGGTGAAGTTTTCAACTTTAACTCTCTTATCAATACTGAAGTGAGCATAGCAGAAGAGGAAAGTAGATTAGGAAAAAGGCATAGGGTAGGTGATACTACAGTTCAAAGCAATCCAGTTTCTGAATCAGTTTCTCAAAGTACTATGTTGAATCCAACCCAAAAATCTGAGGATATTCAACTGATCGCAACTGGAGTTAATCGTTCAATGCAGACTCAAAAGGGAAATCAGGTAAACAAAATTTTAATCATTATTTACCCTAATATTCATTTAATTCTCATTGGGATTATAATCTGCACTCTAGGGGCCATTAATAAAAAAACTTAGGAATTTACTCTTTTATCATTTAAAGCTTTCTCATGCATGCATAATTTCTTGTAGTAATCCTTACGTCGTATTTTTTCACATACTTTCTACAAATTGGTTTTTTCTCCTCAGTCTTTTCTCTTTGGTTAACTTCATTTGGTTTAACACCTATAGCACTATGAAGATAATATCCTGGAATGTTCAAGGTTTAAAACCTCTATTACCAGAGATCATCTCAATGATTTGCTTAGACTTCATAAACCTGACATGGTGTTTCTTTGTGAGACTAAAATTTGCAAGGAGAAAAGTAAGACACTCTTGAAAAACCTTCAATTTCCTAATCATGCTTATATTGAACTAGTTGGTCTTTCAGGAGGTTTAGTCCTCCTTTGGAAGGATGGATTCTCCTGTAACCTTTTAGATTCTAGTCATAATATGTTTAATCTTATCATTCAATCTGATCCTAGTAAGCCTGAGTTTCATCTTACTTATATGTACGGTTATCCTGATTATACTAGGAAAAAGGCTCAGTGGGATTATTTACTTGATGTAAGCAATGAACATAGAGGTCCTTGGATCTTAATAGGAGATCTAAAATTTCATCTCAAAGAAGATAATCATAGGGCTTCTACTTCTTCTGATGGGTTTGTTAATAACATTATTAATTCCTGTGGGTTATAAGACTTAGGTTTTGTTGGTAAAGATTACACTTGGACCAGAAATAATATAGGCTCATGCATCAAACGATCTAGAATAGACATGGCCTTAGGTAATAGTGATTGGTGTTATAACTTTCCATACTCTCAACTGAGGCATATTACTCAGATAGGAAGTGATCACAGTCCCATTATGTTCTCTACCAATGTTAATATTCAAAAGAGCTGGAAACCGTTCAAATTTTTTCTAACATGGTTGAATGATGATAGTTGTGCTGCTGTTATTGAGAATGCATGGAAGATTAATGTAACAGGTTCTCCTGGTTTTCAACTCATAAAGAGATTTCAATCTACTAGAAAAGAATTATCTCTCTGGAATAGAAATCATTTTGGAGATGTTAATACTAGAGTTGATGAAATGCAAAAGGATTTGGATATTATACAAGCACAACCTCCTTCAGATGCAAATCACAACATCATACTACAACTCAACAAAGAATTAGCTATGTGGCATAAAAGAAAGGATGAGATGTATCAACAAAAATCTAGAGATCATTTCATACTGTACATGGATAATAATAGTAAGTACTTCCATAATAAAGCAAACAGAAGAAGAGCAAGGAATAATATTGATTCATTGCAGGATCACAATGGCAACTGGCTCCACACAAGGGAGGAGATATCTCAGCATCTTACTTCTCATTTTCAAGATATAAGTACTTCTACTAATGCCAGTTTGGATGATAATTTATTTCTACTTCTTCCTTCCATTATTTCTGAGGCTGATAATTTACTTTTCACTAGTGTTCCTTCTCAACAAGAAATTTTTAGCACCTTAAAGAACTTGGAGAACTGGAGTGCTCCAGGTCCTGAAGGTTTTCAAGATGGTTTCTACAAAAGTCAGTGGAACATTATTGGTGAAGATGTCAGTCAGATGGTTACTAGATTCTTTGAAACGAAGCATATTCTGAAACAAATCAATAAGACATATATTTCTCTCATTCCTAAGAAGAAGAAATCTACTTGTGCAGCTGATTTGAGACCAATTGGTCTATGTAATACCTCATACAAGATAATTTCTAAAATTCTCGTCAACAGAATGAAACCATTAATGGAGAAAATAATATCACCATATCAGGCAGCTTATGTTTCTGGAAGATTAATCAGTGATAACACAATTATAGCACAAGAAATAATTCATTCAATGAAGAAGAAAAGAGCACAGATTGGATGGATGGCCTTAAAGTTAGATATGTCAAAAGCTTTTGACAGACTTGAATGGAATTTCTTAATTCAAGTTCTCAAATACTTTAGATTTAATGATGATTTTTGTGCTCTTATCTATCAATGCATTAGCACAACAACATTATCAGTCATGCTCAATGAAACTCCTTGTGAATATTTTCATCCAACAAGAAGTATTAGACAAGGTGATCCTCTCTCACGATATCTTTTCATCTTAGCAATGGAATTTCTATCAAGACATCTTGCTTCAGCTCAAGATAACAACACCATCAAAGGTACTAAAGTGGCTGCTCACTCTCCAGCCATTAATCATTTGCTTTTTGCAGATGATTGCTTGATTTTCACTCAAGCAAATGTTTCAACAGTTAACAATTTGTTGGAGTTACTTCAAAATTTCAGTAATCAATCTGGTCAAGTTATAAACTTTGAAAATTCGTATGTGCATTTCAGCAAGAGGACTAATCCAGATGTTGCAGCTGAAAGAATTCAAAAGTTGGGAGTCAAAACAATGAACTCTAAAGAGAGATATCTTGGCTCTCCTTTGTTACTTGGACATTCTAAACAAGAAGCTTTTAAATCTATTGAAGATAATTTCATGAATAGATACTCAACTTGGTCTTCCACATCTCTTACACAAGCTGGCAAATCTACAATGATTAAGCATGTTCTAAACTCCATCCCAATTTACCAAATGGGCACATTCAAAATACCCAGTCAAACTCTCAAGAAACTCACTACTATACAGAGGAAATTCTTCTGGGGGCGTACTTCTAATAGAGGCAACAATCAAATTGGTTGGCATAAGATTTGTAAACCAAAGGATTTAGGAGGCTTGGCTTTCAGAGATCTTGAGATGTTAAACTTAGCACTACTCACTAAGTTAGCATGGAGGCTTTTCCCTGAATCATGTGCTTTATGGACTGAAATTATGAGCGGTAAATACTTTTTCAAGGGAAATATTCTACATCAAGAACTCAAAGCTGTGAGTTGTTCTTACACATGGAATGGAATTATCAAAGGTCTTCAGGTTGTTCGACAAAATTATTTCATGGAGGTAAATAATGGAAGGAAAACTAAGATTTGGCAAGACAAGTGGATTCCAGGTTTAGCAACACCTCCTTCACCTATTAATGATCTACACAGATTATACCAAGATATTGAAGAGTTGATATTGCCTAACATAATAACTGGAATGTGGATCTTGTCAACAGTTTGTTTGATCCTAACAATACGCAAAAGGTTCAAAGCTTATTTCTTGATACCTCAAAGGAAGATATTATGATCTGGATGCTAGCCACAGACGGTAAATTTTCGGTCAATAGCGCTTACAAAAAACTCACCTTGAGTAGCACTGAAGTTTATGCTGGTGGTAGATTGATTCAAGACAAGGTCTGGAACAATCTCTGGAAAACAAGAATTGCTCACAGAATAAAGCTATTTGCTTGGAAATGTATACATGAAGCATATCCTACAAGATCTAAGCTGAGTCTGCATAATGAAAGCATTGATTCAATATGTGGTCATAATGTGGAATCAATGGAGCATCTGTTATTCAGCTGCAGTAATGCTCGCAAAGTCTGGAGATTGATGAATATTAATGTGGATGAAGTTCACAGTAGAGGAATAAGTGTTTCACAGTGGGTGGAAAGTTGGTTTATAACCAATAATGGTATAGCTGACGAAAAATTACTATACACTATGATGATAAGTGCATGGATAATATGGAAAGATAGGTATGACGCGGTATTCCAGGGAGTTTCTCTAAACCCTTTTGATTTTATACATAAGATTCATTATCACCTGCAGTCTCATCTAGCTGACCAGTCTGCTCATATGCATCTTAACAATACATATAGAGTTTCTCATTGGCAACCTCCAATGCATGATACTTTAAAATTTAACGTAGACGCCTCTTTTAATCATGACACTAATCAACTTGGTATTGGTATTGTCTTGCGTTCACACACAGGTTCATGTGAAGGAATTAAAGGATGCTACACAGATGGAATAATAAGTCCGAAAATGGGAGAATGCATGGCAATACGTGAAGCTCTTACGTGGGCTAAAGAGAAGCAGTTCACACAGATTCATATAGAAGCCGATACGAAACTGGTTATTCAGTCAATAAAAAGCAATGATCTCCTCATACAATGGGAGAATAGAAATTTGCTTAAATAGATTAAACATTTAAGTTCAAGTTTTTCTATATGTCGTTTTTCTTATGTAAGCAGAGATGACAATCAGGTGGCTGATGCAGTTTCTAAATTTGTGAGGGAAACAACCATTAATTTAGATCTCACAAATAATTTCCCTGGGGAAATATGTACTCTACTGGCAAGGGACTACACCCTTGCGACCAATTAATGAATTTTTCCTTTGCATCAAAAAAAAAATACCCTCAAACTTATTATTTGCTAGTCCTCGAGCAAATCTAATTTACAAAATAAAATCCTAACTCACTGTCGCAGGAATCGCGGTTGCACTTAGCGTGTGCAACGAGCCTTTAAACCCCTAGGTGGCCCTATTGGCCGAGTTATAGTCTCGGGAGGGTTTACAAGAGGTGTACCCACGAAACCTTTACTCCAGACCCTAACTACCTGCGCAGAATTAAGGAGAAACACTAAAGAATCTCCTTGGTTGGCATACTCTCATTTATCACAAGATAAAGTACTCTGATGCGAATCATATTCATATATATATATATATATAAGTGACAGAGTTCTACTCAGATAGTCACACTATGGACAACAATAATCGGAATCGCACATATGAATAGATTAAGAAAATGGATATAAAGATAGATAGTTTAAAACAATATTGACTAAGGTGAACAGTGTTTCCCATATTTGTCTGAAGGCCTCCGCCAAGATGAACCTATGAATCCTAATTGATTGAGATACTGGTCTAGACTAATATCAACACATCTTGGTATATACAAGGGAACCAGCGGTCGATAATCTTAATTCTTGATCAACTCAACTGGCATATACAAGAGAACCAGCGATTGATTTTATTGAATAATAATAAACTTTTGATTTTTCATTTTTTTTTAACTGCATGATTTGATCTTTTGGATCCAAGCGCATGCTTCTTGTCAGCAGATTACATGATAGTTCCCATGGATCCTGCGTTCCACGCTTGTTTAGGCGACGGAGACAGGGAGAACACACACATATTGTTATCCAAGTGTTAATTATTATTATTATTTATTTATTTATTTTTATTTCGCTTGGTCTGATTGGCCTGGTCTCTTTATTATTTTAGTAACTCAATCACTCTACTCCATCCCGGCAGTGGTAACAATTCGATGTTTTGTGCCCCGCCAAATCACTTAGAGAAACATATAATTTTTTCAAATAAAATAATTAAAAAAAAAGAACGTAGTATGATGATTCCTTTTTAACACATGAATTCTGTCTTTTCAGGAATAGACTTTGTTATTGGGTTCCTTAACTCCTACAACCAAGATGTTTCCATCCACTTAGACTGGTTAGTGTCATCCTGAATTGGCACAAATTTCTAGGCTCTGGAGTTTTTTTTATTTTATTTTTTATTTTTTTATTTTGTTAAAAACTAACTAAAAGTTTTTCTCTCACCCCCAAACTTAAACCTAACATTGTCCTCAATGTTTCAAATTAAAGTGCAGTACCAAAAATATAAGTAATAAGAGGAATAAAGAGGTAAGTCAGAAAGATATTACCTGGATGAAGCGTAGCAATCCTTTCATGGGAACAAGAAAGAAAGAAAATAAAAACAAAAACAAAAATAAAACCAATATACAACAACTCCAGAGGGACCTTAATATCACTATGTATGGGTTGCCTCCCATTAAGCACTAAGTTTATTTTCTTCAGCCATACTTTTTTACCCGTTAAAATTAATCCTAGTAGATAGGATCTCTCAGCTCTGATTCTTATATTGCATGACTGGGTAACTCCATAATGGTTTCAACCATTGACCGTTAACCTTGAAAGTTTCACCGTTCTTAGGATTTTCAACTTCAACTGCATCACGAGGAAAAACAATTTTGACAAAGTATGGTCCGGACCTCCGAGACCTCAATTTACTAGGGAAAAAATGTAGACGAGAATTGTAAAGGAGAACTTTCTGACCTGGTTCAAATGTATTTCGAATAATCGATTTATCATGAAATATTTTTGTTTTCTCCTTGTAAATTTTTGCACTCTGGTAAGAATAATTACGAATTTCTTCTAACTCATTGAGTTGCAGTCTACGGTTATCACCAGCGGTAGGTAGGTCAAAGTTTAGTCGTTTAATGGCCCAATAAGCTCGGTGTTCTAATTCTACAGGCAAGTGACAGGCTTTATCGAAGACAAGTCTATACAGAGACATCCCAAGTGGAGTCTTAAAAGCGTTTCGGTAAACCCACAATGCTTCTACTAAGCGTAAAGACCAATCCTTTCAGGTAGGGTTTACGGTCTTTTGTAAAATCTTTTTAATCTGCCTATTAGACACTTCAATTTGGCCACAAGTTTGTGGGTGGTAAGGTGTAGAAACCTTATGGGTAATGGAATATTTTTTCATGAGCGTCTCGAAAGATCGATTACAAAAATGGGAACCTCCATCACAAATGATTGTTCTAGGCATACCAAATCGAGAGAAAATATTGTCTCTAACAAACTTGATCACAACGTGGTGATCGTTTGTCTTGGTAGTTATTGTTTCAACCCACTTAGACACATAGTCAACAGCTAATAAGATGTAAAAGTTTCCATAGGAATTGACAAAATGGCCCATAAAATCTATACCCCACACATCAAATATTTCTATTATTAGTATAGGAATAAGTGGCATCATATTACGTCGGGTCAACTTCCCTAACTTTTGACATCTTTCACAACTTTGAAAAAATATTTGGGAGTCCTTAACCAAAGTTGGCCAATAAAGGCCGGATTATAAAACCTTCGCAGCCGTTTTCTTAGAACTAAAGTGACCACCACACGCTCCAGAATGACAAAAAGTCAGGACACTAGAGATTTCGTTGTCAGGAATACAACGATGGATGATCTGATTAAGGCGGTATTTGAATATGTATGGATCATCCCGGAAAAAATATTTAACCTCAGACAAGAATTTAGCTCTATCTTGTTTAGACCAATGGTCGGGCATTTGACCAGTTACCAAATAATTGACAATGTAAGCAAACCAGGGTAATAAAGAGATGGAAAATAATTGTTCATCTGGAAATGTGTCAAGGATCGGTCTCTCATCATCTCTAGTCTCATCAAGGATACGGGATAAATGGTCAGCTACTACATTTTCAGACCCTTTCTTATCACGAATATCTAGAGTAAATTCTTGGAACAACAATACCCATCTGATTAGCCGAGGTTTTGAGTCCTTCTTGGAAAGGAGATATTTGAGTGCGGCATGATCAGAATAGACTATGACCTTAGACCCTAGGAGATATGATCTAAATTTCTCCAAAGCAATGGGTAACATTTCTTTCTAAGTGGTTATGTAGTTCAACTGGGCATCGTTTAGGGTCCTACTAGCATAATAAATCACACTAGTTGCTTTATCACGTCGTTGGCCAAGGACAGCACCAACCGCATAATAGGAAGCATCACACATGAGTTCAAATGGGAGGTTCCAATCGGGTGGTTGGATGATAGGGGCAGAAGTCAACAATAATTTTAGCTTCTCAAAAGCTTTAACACATGCTTCATCAAATACAAAGGCAGTATCTTTAGCAAGTGAGTTTGACAGAGGTAAGGCAATCTTGCTAAAGTCTTTGATGAAACGACGATAAAATCAAGCATGGCCAAGGAAAGATCTAACATTTGTTACATTCTTAGGTGGTCTTAATTTTGAAATTAGGTCAACCTTGTCTTTATCAACTTCTATTCTCTTATAGGACACCACATGTCCTAACACTATTCCAGATTTAACCATAAAATGACACTTTTTCAATTAAGGACTAAGTTCTTTTCTTTACAACGTTCTAGAACTAGTGTAAGATGGTTCAAGCATTTATCAAAAGAGGATCCAAAAACCGAAAAATCGTCCATAAAGACCTCGAGAAATCGCTCAACCATGTCCGAAAAGAAACTTAGCATGCAACGTTGGAATGTTGCGGGGCATTGCACAACCCAAAAGGCATACGCTACCAAATGGACATGTGAATGTTGTTTTCTCTTGGTCCTCCTGGGCTATAGGGATTTGGTTATAACCAAAATATCCATCTAGGAAACAATAATGGATGTGGCCAGCTAATCTTTATAACATCTGATCGATGTATGGTAGAGGAAAATGGTATTTCCTAGTTGTTGATTGAGTTCAACTTACGGTAGTCTATACAAACTCTCCACCCGGTAGTAACACAGGTAGGGATCAATTCATTGTTCTCATTCTCAACTACCGTAATCCCAGACTTCTTTGGGACAACATGGACATGACTGACCCATTGACTATCATATATGGGGTATATGATACCCTTCATATTAGGATTCAAACGTCTATGCATTTCTCTTGAAGTTTTGGCACCTTCTTCTAGGTAGATGTGGTGCATACAATCAACATGACTAATTCCTTTTAAATATTCTATAGTCCACCCTATTGCAGTCTTGTGCTCCCGTAGAACACTAACTAGTCTACTTTCCTGATCGGGATCTAAGTCAGAAGAAATTATGGCAGGAAGAGTATTTTCACTACCAAGAAATACATATTTCAGTGTATCTGGTAGTGGCTTCAATTCAAGGGTGGGTGCCTTAACTGATGATGGGAGGGGTTTATCTATGGTCGGTGGAAAAGGTTCTGGTTTACGCTGCCATTTTCCATAATTCATTACTGGCGCAAAATCTAACAACGCATTAACTTCTTCAAAATGACTATCCTCGTCATAGTAGGTCCAAAGTGAGCCAAGCACGCCTCTAAAGGATCACTAACACTATTAGTGGTAAAGGTATTCTCAACTAAAGAATTAATCATGCATATAGACTCATAGTGTTCAGGGTCCGGTGGGGCTTGTAACGCCTTAAAAACGTTTACCGAGATTTTCTGATTCCCCACAGGAAAATTCTACTAGGCCTGTTTGACAATGTATGACTGCATTTGCAGTGTGTGAATATCAATATTCTGCAGAGCACGTGTCACGGTTTCAGTGGCCGCATGCAAGATAACTGTATAGCCCTCGCTATACAGACGAACCTGAGTAGCAAAATACACCTCCGCAGATCTACTTTATCTTATCCCAAGAAGGGATACCTCGACATCCAAGATAGAAAATTAAAGCCTAGTCTAGGGAGAGGCAGCTGACGAAGGGACAGAGGTAGATGACATATCTAATCAGCATTAAATGCACAAATCTCTTATCTACACTCTTAATCAAATCACGTGGAGAGATATGATGTGGCAGAGTCTGACTGGCAAAGGTTAGCGGTGAATGAAGGTACAATCTGTACTGAGGCTGGGAAGTTCCCAAAGGAACGTGGGTCAACTGAGGTGGGAGAGTCCGATTGGAGAAAGCATGCGGTGAACGAAGGTACCATTTGTACGAAAGGTATATTAGGAAACGATGGATCCAAAGACAGCAAAGAGATACCTGGAGAAGAAGGGGCTATAAATACCAAGCTTCACCAACAAATCAAGGGCATCCAATATCTAGGAGAAGAAGATCTAGTATTAAGCTTATACCTCTTTAATGCTTAGAACTTATGTATTTACTCCAACTTGAGTTCTCTCTATTACTTTGGGAAGCATTTAAGATCTTTGTAACCACCACAACTTAATACAATCAATCCCTCATTACCTCGTGGACGTAGGAAAAAGTCGAACCACGTAATCTCTTGCGTCTCATGATAACTTAGTACCATTTACATTATATTTGTGTTCTTCGTTATTATTGTGATCTTGAATACCTTTTATTACTTAGCATCATTAGTTCAACAGAGATATCAATACTACTTAGTATCCGGTTCTCTGAGTTGTATACATTACATAGACTATGGGAAAATTAGTAGTCACACAATGGATAGAAACGGACGACCTGTGATGATTAGGATATTGATATCTTGACTAGAGACGTGTTGAGTGTCTAAAATCACAAAGTTAACTGGATAAATAAAGTTTTCTACTTGAACCAAAACGTCTTCAATAATTCCACTTGGGATTTTGACTGACATATCGGCTAATTGTAGTGTTATCCTAGTTGGTTTCATCTCACCTAGTCCAAGTTGTTCATATACCGAGAACGGTAAAAGATTCACACTATCTCCAAGATCTAAAAGAGCATTTTCTATATTTTGGCTACCTATAACACATGTGACAGTAGGACAACCATGATCTTTAAATTTGACTGGGTATTTTTGTGAGATTATGGAACTAACTTATTGGGTCAAAAACGCCTTTTTATGGAGACTTGTGTCTCTCTTGGCAGTACACATCTGTTTTAGGAACTTGGCCATAGTCGGTTCATGTGTTTATTGCATCTAACAAGGGCAGGTTGATCTTAACTTGCTTAAAGATGTCTAGGATTTCATTATATGTACTAGGCTTTTTCTTAACGAGTCTTTGAGGAAATGGTGCAGGTGGTATGTACACTCTCTCAGGGATATCTTCCTTACTTGGACTCTTAGCACTCTCAGGCCCATTAGGATCTTTAGACGAAGTTTGGTCAACCTCAGTCTCTTTTTCAGCTGGATTATTATCCTTAGGTCCTACCGAGTTCTCTAAATTTTTACCATTCCTAAGGGTGATAACTGCTTTGATATGTTAATTTTGGTTAAACTACCTGATCCATTAACCTGGTTAACTCCTTTCGGATTTGGAGTCGTTTGGCCAGGAAATGTCCCGTTCTTCCTATTATTTAACTGGTTCAAAAATTGACTTATTTGAGTCTCCAAGTTGGCAATAGCTCAGTCACTGTTTTGTTGGTTACGCGGACTCATCAAGACAAAATCATCGAATTTCTGGTTACTCTGGACAACACTTTGGGACAAAAGTTTCATAGATTCCTCTAAAGACATCAACTTAGGATCAACTGTACTTGGTTCTTGAGGTTGATTTCTAGGAAAACCTGGTGGTATATTTCTAGATGGGCCACCCTGATGAGCACCTTTAGACCATGAAAAATTAGGGTTATGTCTCCAACCAGGGTTGTAGGTATTAGAGTATGGATCAAACTTGGGTCGACCCTCATATATAGAGTGCATACCTCCATGTAAGACATTAACCTGGTCACGAGTAGTTTCACTAGGGTAAAATAGGGGACACCGAGGTCCAATATGACTTTGGTCGCCACAAATGGTACATGGATAGGTTCTGGGCTCATTGTTACAACTCATAGTTTGGGTAGACCTTTGGTTCATCTCTAAGGCCTCTAGACGCCTAAGGATATCAGACCCATTATTAACTCTATTGACCCTATGGATAGGGGTCCTAGTTATTTCGGGCTCCCTCATTGAATCCCATTGACGAGTCTTTTCAGCTAACTCGATGAACTCGTCAAAACATTCATCTGGGTCTTGATGGGTAAATTCTCCACCACTCATTGTTTCTACCTGTATTCGGGTTTCACTATCAAGGCCCTCATATAAGATTTGGGCCATGTGGGCTTTATCAAAGCCATGGTGTGGGCACTGATATAACAATTCATTAAACCTTTCTATGTAATAATGTAGGATCTCACCTATTTTCTGCTTAAAGGTTTGGATTGACTGTCGAACAACAGCAGTCTTATGGTGTGGGTAGAATTTCTTAACGAAAACCTTTACAAGGCCATCCCAGGTGGTGATTGTTTTAGAGGGAATGATGTGATACCACTCATTGGCCCTCTTTCAAGAGAGAAAGGGAACAATCGTAACCTAAGAACGTCTTTGGTGACATTCAGATAACTCATGGTGTCACAAATCATCTCAAAGTCCCGGATGTGGGTATATGGGTTCTCATTCTCTATACCCCTAAATTTACGTAGCATGGAAAATGTCCCAGGTTTAATATCAAACTTAACGGTAGTGTCAGGTAAAAAAAACCAGGTTTACGTATCACTCTTGACGGGTTCAAACGGTCCCTAAGGGTTTTGGTTGGCGGGAATTCACCCTCGTCATTTTCATTAACCATTTCGGTAAAAATAGAAGTACCACCGAAATTCATGTAACGGGTCAGACTCAAATTAAAAAGTTCGTTTTCCACAAGTCTATCTCCTACCCGTTTCCAACGTCGCATACACAAGCAATTACACTAGTGAAGCAAGTAAATCGTGCACTTGCAAATACTGGGATTCACTAATTTAGGTAAGTTTGGGTTACCTACAGCAAAATATACCTACAGCCAAAGACTGGTCACAGGTACTGGGCTGAGATTTGTGGTGTTTCGGATGATAACGCCCAGAGGGTTCACCGTACTAAACCACGTGTTTTCCTAGAATCGGTGCCAGACGAATAATGCAATTGGTGTGTGCACGTGTTTTTTCTTTATATAAATAAAATAAAATAAAGGAAATATATACAAAAGGAAATCTAAAAGAATAAATAAAATTTGGGTTTTATTACTTACCTCTTTTGGTAGAAATTCCATAATAAATGTAGAAAATTACCTGCACAATAAAAACAAGAAAAATACCCAAGTAAAATCAAAGAAAAAAAATAAGATAAAATTTAATTAAACTAAATAAATAAAAATATAATAAGAAATGAAAGTAAAGTAAAAATCTAAAACCTAACCTAAAGGCAAGTCCCCGGCAGCGGCGCCAAAAACTGATGCAGTTTTTACAAGTGGTAAGAAGGGATTCGTTACTCGGACTTTTGAAAAGATTTGGTTCTAGATTAATTTAGGAAATACTAGAGAAATACTAATTGTATTGGCCAAAGAGAGGAGGAACTAGGATGTCGGATTCCACTACTTTTGATGTTTGTAAATTCAATAATTAATTTCTCTAATTTACTCTCAAAACTACTCAAGGCAATTTCGAACCCAATCTCATGCCTCGGAGGATAAATCATTGAAATTATTTTTTTTTATGACTTTCGTCGTTATTCTAAAGCCTATTTTTCCTTCGCTTATAAAATAGCGCTAGACTAAAACTACCCAAAACAGTTATTCCGAAGCATATAAAGAAGAGAAAAATTCTAATGAATTAAAACTTATTAGAGAGTAATAATTAAAGAAAATAAATACTAAAAATTACACATCAAAAAATAGTTTCCTCCTCAACCCTAAAAATTAATTTATCTACTCATATGAAGAAAAATGGAAAAACTTTGATTATTCATTGTAATCAAAAAGAGTATAAATAGCTTACAATGATTTTCAGCCACTATGTAGTTGCAACTGTTCAGCAGCAGAAGACCTATTGCAACTAAAACGATAAACGATACAACACTTATGTGGTTATTAAACGACATCTTTTGCGACTGTTACGGACAGGATATGTTTTTCGAGTTCTTCTTCACAGCAGCAGCAACAGAGTTTTTTCAAACTCTGATTTGGTGATTTCTAGCTCACTACTTTCTCCCAGACTTTCCGTTCTCCTTCTACAGATCCCCTACAACCTTTACATACTCGACAGCAACTCAAAATCCCCACCATTACTTCAAAATATCATGTAATAAATTTTTGTTCTTCATGTGAAATAATTCCTTTTTTTTATCTCATACACGCTCCTGCCGGTGGTTGAATTTTCCTTTTTTATCTCCTTCACACTCCTAGTATGTTGCTAACACAGCGGAGAATGAATCAAAACCTACTCCAAACTCGGGAAGGCAAAGAAGATACCCGTGTTATCTCACTTATCCGTGTTTCCTTCGATCCACGTATACCTTCCTATTTTCTCGTCTCCAAACAACTTACCATCTCTGTTTAACTGAAACAGGATGATACCAATTAATATACGTGATTAAATCTCACCAAAACCCGTCCAAAATTAATCCAGGGAAGTAAGCAGGAACTGAATTTTTCAAACTTGAATTTCCGGCCAAAATTATGAGCTCTGTTTTCTTCAAATCTCGACATTCCAACCAATTCAGACGAAACCAAGACCATTACCATCTCGTTCTATCCCATTAGAGCAAACCCATTTAATTTCGGAGCTTTATTCTCATTATAACCCACTTAAATCTCAAACCCTAATTTCTGCAGTTCAAATCCTAATTTTACCGCCAAAATTTAGAAATTCAAAAGGTTCAAGATGACTGCCTCGACCCAAATCCAGTGTCCCTTTAGCAATTTGAGGTACAATTAACAATTCTTTGGGGTGCGAATAGCAATTTGTAGGGTACGAAGAGTGCTTTTGGGATGTAAATAGTGAAAAACTCATGGGTGCCTTTATTAACTCCTTCAGGTGCCTTTACCACTTTTATAGGGTGCCTTTAGTAATTCATTTGGAGATGCAAATGCCACTTTTCGAGCCAATTTCTCCACAAAAGTTTATTTCTTCGAAAACACCTACAAAGACATATAATACCATGATAAGTACAGAAATGGGCACTAACAATATAGAAAATTGTGGACAATTCAGACACATAAATGTGTCTATCAACACTTGGTATATAGTTGAAGTCCAAACACAAACCAACTATGGGTTCAAACCAAATGTTTGATTGACGTACTAGTGTATTTACTTTAATTATAAAGACATCAATATAATGCGGAAGTAAAGTAAATCACATGAAACATAAGATTTTGTTAGCGAGGAAACCGCGAATGCAGAGAAATCATGGGACATAGTTAACTTTTAAAAACTCTTTGAATTAAGCCGCTAAGCAAAGACTACTACCAACTTCATATAGTTGAGACCAAGTAAACTAAGTTCAAGTTACTCAGTTTCTTCAGTTTCCTTGCTTCTACTACCAATCTGGTCTATGCACGCGAATCCTAAGATAGGGTCCGCTATCTTAAGTTTATTCACCTGTTGTGAAGATTTATAACATCGATCAACTCCTTTGGATCTTCTTCCGAAACAGTAGAGGACTAATCTATTTTCGGTAACCACTCTGTAAATCTTCCAGATCAACCAAGTTAATCAAAGATGTTGTTAAGTTAAAAGGATCTTTCTTTTAATCAATATAAACTCTTTTGTATCGGTTTAGATCAACCAAGATTAGGATTACCAAAACAATCAAACCTTAAGTTAAAACCTCTCATATTTGGATCCTGAAGAGAACCACCAAATGATAGATAAACCTTCATAACTTGTTGTATAAATCCGCTATCTATCATATGGTGGTTCTCTTCAGGATCCAAATCAATAATCGAAAACTAAAATAATAATACGATTCTGGTTTCCCACCAATGGTACTAGTAGAAGCTTCTTGATCCCAAATAAGTCTTTAAACAAGCAGACGTAAGAGATTTCTCCTAATTAGGTTACTCTCCTCTCCAAGATAGTATTACGAGATTATTATTAGTCGGCTTCACCACAAACACCAAATATGAAGTTGGCCTGGCTCATGATAAGTTTGTACGAAGAACAAACTTCACTACTTATGGACCAAGGTAGTTTGGACACTAAGGAATTTCCATAACCGAAGATATTCTAATGATATGCAATAAAACACCTAAATTTGATTTTATAAATTCCAACCAATATCCAACTGTATAACTGAAATCTTCACGTACAAATCAATATTAGCTAGTGAAAAAGCGGGGGTCTAACAACCTCACCCAATATTTCGTTTAGGCAATTTGTATGGACAAACTCCAACATAAAATTCTGAGAGCATCAACTAATAAAGCGAGCTCAATCAAAAAATATATCCAAGAGTTATATCTCTGTTTCTTTATGTAATCAGCAAATCAAACAAATAGAAATCCGTGAGCCTGATTAACATAAGAAACAACTTGGACGGTATGAAAATTAATATCGAAGTGTCAATCAATTCAATCAACAACCAAAGGTTGGATTCGCAATTGATTGAACTTACGCACAACCTGTTATATTTCAATTATAACGAGGAAACCGCAAATGCAGAAAACCCCCAGGACCTAGATTTGAACACTACATTGTATTAAGCCACTACAGACACTAGCCTACTCCAAGTTAACTTCGGACTGGAATGTATTTGAGCCCTAACCAATCTCATACTGATCAAGGTACAGTCGCGTTCCTTACGCCTCTGAATCCCAGCAGGACTCTGTGCACTTGATTCCCTTAGCTGATCTCACCCATAACTAAGAGTTGCTACGACCCAAAGTTGAAAACTTGAACCAATCTGTCTCACACAGAAAAGTCTATTGAATAGATAAATCTGTCTCCCACAGAAATATCTATGAGTTTTGTTTCGTATTTTGATAAATCAAGGTGAACAGGAACCAATTGATACACCAGACTTATATTCCCGAAGAACAACCTAGTAATATCAATCACCTCACAATAATCTTAATCGTATGGTAGCGAAACAAGATATTGTGGAATCACAAACGATGAGACGAAGATGTTTGTGACTAGTTTTTATCTTTCCTATCGGAGATTAAATCTCGAGCAAATCTTAGAGAAGATAGTACTTAATACGAAAAAATCAGCAAGATCAGAACATGCAACTGCAGAGAAAATAGTTGGGTCTGGCTTCACAATCCTAATGAAGTCTTCAAGTCGTTAACCTACAGGGTTTTGGAAAAAACCTAAGGTTAAAGGAGAATCGACTCTAGTCGCAACTACTATAACACAGGAGATGTGGGGATTAGGTTTCCCAGTTGCTAGAGTTATCCCTTATATAGTCTTCAAGTCAGGGTTTGCAATCAATGCTACCTTGGTAAAAAAGCATTCAATATTCACCGTTAGATGAAAACCTGATTAGACTCAAGCTAATATCTTTCAACCGTTAGTTCAAACTTAACTTGTTACACACAAATGAAAAGTGACTTCATTTAGATATGAGTAACCGTACCTAAACGTATACAACTTGTTGGCTCAACAGTAGTTAACCGAAGTTATCCATATGAACACTTTCATATCAACCTTATTCATCTTAACCATAACTACTTCAAATGACTCAAATGAAACTAGTTCTAGAGTTGTTCAATTGTTTATATTCTCATAGAAATATACAAGACACAATTGAAGCAAAATCGATTTTGGTTCACTTGAATCAATTCATGAACATTATATCCACGGTTTGCAAAAGATTGCATTCCTTAATATATAAATGTATTAGTTCATGAACAAATCAATTTTAGAACATAACCTACTCAAGGATGCAAACGGGTACGCATACCTAAGTGGTCGCACTTAGTTTGGGTTCGCCAATATGCGAACGGGTACGCATACCTCCAAACTCAATTGAATTTCCGGACATGGACTTTACGCCAGTACGCATATGGTTATGCATACTAAGTTCCCGGAATTTCATTAACCAACCAGTACGCATACGAGTATGCATACTATGGTTCCCAGACTTGGAATAACTTGCAACAGTTAGCATAGAAGTACGCATACTGTATTATATCTAATCATTGGTTAATTGTTCTAAACTCCCATTTCAATCATTGAAACATTCTTAAAAGACGACAATAGTTGTCTCACACAAACTATTAGCTTCAAAGCAATTTTCAAGTGATCGAATGATCAATACGAAACATTCCGAGTCTACATCAAATGATTGTCTCACATAAATCATGTAAGATGTTACCAGGCGATTTTCACATGATCATCTTTTGACTTTCGTCAAGAATATAAGATAAACTTGGTTAAAGCGAAAGCTTACCAACACATATTTCGATAAATATGTAAGCGAGTTAAACTCAGCTCGAAATATCAAATGTGTATAATGGAAGTCTATATAACTATACGGATTTTTGTCTTAAATAGGAGATAGAGTAGATAGAATTTTGAGTGATAGATGAGTTCGAGTCTCCACATACCTTTTGTTGATGAAGTTCCACAAGCTCCCCTTAGTAATTCTTCGTCTTCAATCGATGAACGCCGTGAAGTATAGTGTTCAACTACACTTACTATCCAAATCTGAGACTTGGCTATAAGTAGACTAGAAATCAATACTTATAGTTTTGGCAACTGAACTTGACAACAAGCTTAAGATAGAAATGCTTGCGAGTTCGACCGACCATTGCTCTAACAATCTCCTCCTTTGTCATTTTTAGTGACAAAACTATCAATACATATGGATTACAAAATAAATAAGCTTTGTAGCTTCTCATCCAAATATTTGATTTCCTTGGTTCTTCAACATTACTCGAAATCTTCCTCACTTCCAAGTACTCCAATGATTATGAACGTGTTCAAATCAACATCATAATTGTTGAAGATCCGTAGCTATAACAATATATAAAAACAATATGTTTTCGTATTGTTATACAGTGTCATAATATTATTACACAATATCAAAGTCCAATTGTATCACAACTTTGACAACAATACTATGGTGATATGTACCACTCCCCCTTAGTCAATACTTCATCTCACATGAAAACCACTCCCCCTTACATTATGATCCGTAAACCATATGTATTTGTAGTGTGAACTACACATTAATTCTCCCCCTTCTTGTCAATATAAATTGGTAAAGGTGGGAAAATTAGTGGGATCATAATGAAATTCTCATAGAGATTCTTCATGACTAAAAGAAAACATATCAACTTCATTTCAACGATTTCACATAGTCAAAACTTAGTGTATTGATCAAGGAGTTTATAAAGATACAAGAAAACTCCTACAATATTCCACGACCGCATTCCCCACAAAGATTTCGCAATTAAGCCCAAGTTCAAATAAGAACCCTCCCCCATTTAATGTCATTCCCGAAAGAACAACAAGAGCGACCTTACTTTTGCAATAAAAGAAGGATTTCTTTGGACTTAACAAATTACATGAATCATGAATTTGTATCCAGAAAACTCAATTAAATTAACCACAAGTGAACCCATGATTGATTTAATCGGAAATTCTCAACATAAGAGAACTTACGGAGCCGCACAGTACTTTCACATAGTTTTGCATCAGGGAAGGATCAATACTACGGAATATTCAAAGATTCATTCTATTTTTATCAATATTTGCATAATGATATCATAGACTTAATCTTTGTAATCAAAATTTCATCCTATCTTCCATCAATTTTTGCATAATGACACAATAGGCTTAACTTTTGACATGTATGGGACGATCATAGTTCACGGACGCAAACACATATTCCCAATCACAATTTTTACAATATATGAAACCAATAAAGATTAATACTGCAAAATCATCTTCCAAATAAACTTTAGAATTTAAATAAATAAATCTAAAAACATTGCAAGATGAAAATCGTTGGCAATAGCTATGTGTACTCACAATAATTGCTATTATAAACCCTAGTTATCCTTCTTAAAACACAAGAATAAATTCTCATAAGAAGTTTCCTAGACAAAATAAAAACCAACAAGCTAAAAACAAAAAGATTCATAAACCATCAAATCCGATCATGAACTAAAATCAAAGAGTTTTCCGGAATCCTCGCGAGTCTGGAGACCTTTGAGCTTGTGATTGACAGCATCCACTGCTTCTTCAGAGAAGATATCCTCATTCAGAAGACTATTAACATGTGTTTTCATGAGAACAAGGTCAGAGTTAACCTTTTTCAACTTAGTTCTTAACACATCGAGACCCTTCATAGTATCAACGAGATGCTGTTTTAAGAAACTCATGAACCACTTCGGCTGAAACCATCTCCTCATTCTCAATATCTTGATGAGAATAGGGACAGTAGCATGAGGCATCAGGATTTTGACCATCAACATCTACTAAGGTTCTTTTCTTCCTCCATTTGGAATCGAATCCAATACCTTTATCAAGAAAACCTCTTGCAAATCACACGAGTGAGAAGGAGAAGACATTCTTGACAAAAAGAAAATATCCTAAAGTACGCGTACATGACTCAATAAGTTTGGTATTTAAATAATTTCTTAGAGACGGTAACTTTTAGGGTTTCTAAAGACAGTTCGTGACAAGTAAGTCATGGGTACCCGTACGAACACAACCCGAACCCAAAAGAAAAACAAAACTAAACCGTAACGTACCCTTTTACAAGGTAAAACAAAACAATATAATTTTTCTACGTGAAGATTTTCTTTCACAATATTTGGCTCACTAAATTTTATATTTCCACAAAGAGGAAAATTCAGAGCACAAGAGTAGCAGGCAACTTGCTTGCAAAAAAAAAAAAATTCAAACAACAAAGAGATTCACGAGACACAAACAATACTTAGGCAAAGTTGTCTGTAGACAATAGTTTTAGCTATGGACAGTAAGAAGATAGGTCGACTAATTAGAAAGCATTTTACCAATAAGTATACCTGACCATATCTCACTCAACCAGGATTTTTTTTTTGAGTGAGATTTCAACCTTGTGATTAATTAGCACAAGTATGAGCCCTAAACTCATTGAATGAATGGTGTTCACGATTGAGTCTTTTTTTTCTTCCAATTCTAGGAGAGACTCCTTTTTGATGTGAAAAATTATCGTAAAACTTGTCGTCATCAAAATATGAGACAAGTTTGTATGGAGGATTTTGACAGCCTGTTGATAAGATCCTTGTATCCTTCAATTATCATATTAAGGTTGTCCTTCATATCTCCACTGTTGCTTCCATCTACCAGAGCCTTTTTCACATCTTGAACATCATTCTTCACAATAGGCTGACAAGAACCTTTCTGAAATCTCCGTGAACGATTTGTATTGATGCTACAATAATTCGAACGTTCGATGAGCAAATTGAACTGACCTTCCTGGAAGAATTCACAGGGTGAGTGCTAACACCAATAGGTTTAGACATCCGAATGTCAGTTACACCTTTGAGTATTAAATCTAAGGTGTGCTGAAGTTGACAGAAGTAATCATTCGGATTCAGTTTGCTCTTCTGTTGAACATGTCCCTTTGAATCACAAAAAAAACATACTTTCTGATCACGGGAGTGATTAGAGCGTGTAACATTAGAAAAATCGTTAGAAGATTTCTTCCTTCCGTAAGACGTGGTAAGTCCATGATTAGTAGAAGAACCAAACACTTCTTTATCAATAGGAAGGGTTTGCAGTTTAGCTTCTGAAGTTATATTCACAGCAGAGTCAAAAGTATTTGGTATGACAGACTCCCCAGAACGACTTTTATCTTGAATAGAGAGATTACTCAATAGTCGTTCAATTTCACAGACATCTTCTTTGAGTTTATCCTCGAGTAAGGTTCGTGATGAACAACCTACAACGTTTTCCTCACGAAGAGCCTTTAGTTGGGAATCACAATCTTTTACCATACCAACCATTGTATTAACCTTGTGTTTCAGCCTATTGATTTCAACTGCCTGGATTCCAACAAGATTTAGAATCGCTGCACTCTCTCAGGCTGCTTCCCTTTTTACTTAGAATCAGATTCGTCAGTAAGAATATCAGGGTAACACATATCAATACTTATTTGTTTCGTAGGAACAGAAAGTTCATCTATATGTGAGATCGACAAGTCTTTCTCTTTAACAGATTTCATCGAAACAAATCTTTTATTTCTGGTGATGCGTTTATCAGAGATAGCACTACTGTCCATAGAGTCAAATCGCTATAAACACAGACTTATAAGGTCTTAAACGTGTTTGCATGCTCTGATACCAATTGAAAAAGCGGGGGTCTAACAACCTCACCCAATATTTCGTTTAGGAAATCTGTATGGAAAAACTCCAATATAATTCTGAGAGCACCACCTAATAAAGCGAGCTCAATCAAGAAATATATCCAAGAGTTATATCTATGTTTCTTAATGTAATCAGCAAATAAAACAGATAGAAATCCTTGAGCCTGATTATTATAAGAAACAACTTGGACGGTATCAAAAACCGTGTCAATCAATTCAATCAACAACCAAAGGTTGGATTCACAATTGATTGAACTTAGCACAACCTGTGGTATTTCAATTATATTGAAAATATAATGCGGAAAACAAATAACACAGACACCAGAAATTTTGTTAACAAGGAAACCGCAAATGCAGAAAAAACCCGGGACCTAGTCCAGATTTGAACACCATATTGTATTAAGCCGCTACAGACACTAGCCTACTCCAAGTTAACTTCGGACTGTAATGTAGTTAAGCCCTAACCAATATCACATTGATCAAGGTACTGTCGTATTCCTTACGCCTTTGAATCCCAACAGGACTCTGCGCACTTGATTCCCTTAGCTGATCTCACTCACAACTAAGAGTTCTACGATCTAAAGTCGAAGACTTGATGAACCAATCTGTCTCACACAGAAAAGTCTATTGAATAGATAAATTTGTCTCCCACCTAAAGCTTTCGATTTCCTTTCGACTATGAAACAAGTTTGTACTTTAACTTCCTTAAGCTCATGTAATTAAACATAGTTTTCAAGGTATGAAATCAAACCTATGTTCACTACACAATCTAGTAATGAGTTACAAATATTATATTGACATCGCAATTACGAAGTCCAAACGATAAGCATTATACTTCGTAGTTCAATATACCAATATAAAAAAACTTAACTATTGATATACTGTTCCATGACACTTTGATCACAATATGATGATCAAGTTTATTATACTAGAAGTTTCACATATATAACTTCACATGTTATATTTTCAATCAAAAATGACTTGAAGGCTTATGATATAACAATATAATCAAGTCATATAAATTCTGAATATCAAAAGAGATATTATGAAATATTTCGATTTGGATCTCACCTTGAGTATCAAGAAAATTACTGGAGCACTAAGTAATAAGAGTTTAACACTTTTTCAATATATTATAATGACATTAATGAACTTTCCATGTTAACCAAAACATAGTCTGATATCTATGCAAACTGTTAGAGCATAGCTCGGTTGAACCCACCAAGCGTTGGTATGCCAAGTTTGGTTGTCATATTTTAGTGAACCAAAACTCATTTAAAGAGTCACTTGATTATTTACTAGAGTCAACTTCGTATAGGTTAGCTTGAAAGTATTAGGATATGAGACATTATAAGTATTACGTGAAGACTTGAAGAATGTGAAGAAGTAAGGAGATATAACGACGATATCATCCTTCCACTTGAGGTTAGTAATATTTGACTTGAACTGTTTCATTCCCTAACATATCTTTCAAGCCGTGCGTATTGAAAACATAACTGCGAAGCTGAGAATATTATACTCTAGTTAGACATGGTATTAAGGAATTACAATACGAAGTATAACGTCTATCTTTTGAACTTCGTATATAAGACATCGCATAATCGTATGAATGCTATTGTGATTATGTATGGGTATGGGTGAAGATTTCTTCCTAGGAAATAATGTTTTACATTCGTTTAAATGAAGTAAATTCATAAACTTGTTTTGTGAATCGAAAGGGAAATCGTTAGGCTAATTGGTATTGTTATTCATTGCAAATCTTTTGAATTACCAATATGTGTGTTTAGTATAACCGCTCATAACTTGTTTATGTATCTTGGTAAAACTATTCACAAGGCCTGACTTTTGTATTGGTATGACTTTTATTAGTGAAATCGATCTTAAGTAATCACCTGAGATAGTAAGATCGATATCTTGAAATTTGTGTGACTAAATACTAGCCATTGGGTAACCGATCCTAGTAAGAGGTGTGGCCGATCACAAGAGAGAGTGTAATCGATCCTTGTAAGAGATTTAACAAGTTTTAGTAAGTTGGGTGTAACCGATCCTATAACTTGGTCAACCGATCACAAGTTTTACCATAAGAAGTGGTAACCGATCCTAGTACTTAGTTAACCATTTTATGGTAACTAGTGTAACCGATCCTAGTACCCACTTGGAGGTAGAACCGAAACTTTATGTTGAGGTACAACCGTGAAACCCATTAATGGTGATTTGATAGGATAATCAATCACGTAGATATTGGAAGTCAGATGAACCAATTCTAAACTTGTTTGGAAGTGTGGCAAATCGGTTCCAAGATTGTAAATATGAAAAAAGATTTACAAAGTAAAGATGTCGAAATACTTTGAACATGTGCAGTAACTCTTATCTTTTATTGTTCAAAGATATTCCTTAATATCTAAAGGAGAATCCCGGATCGAAATAAATTGAGAATCTTTTAATTAAGATTTTTAGTTTTATATGCTTTTAAATTCCAGCAATTAAAATGCATATCTTTAGAAAATAAAAATTAGTAATGTGCATTTACTAGTTGGAGATTTTCTAATGAGATTTAGGTCAATATTTGGACAAAGCATTTCTAGGAATTATGAAAACCGTTTTTGCCCTTATTGCAGATCTTTGAGAATATTCGGTTTTGGAAATTCCTTGGTGTCCAAACTTCCTTGTCTATAAATAATGAAGTTTGCATTTCAAGCAAACTAATCCTACCTAGTTGTGTTGTTACTGGTGGAGCCGTCTATTCGGAGTGGAAAGTACCCTAATTAGGCGAAATCTCTTACGAACGCTCGTTTTAAAGACTTCTTTGGGATTGGGAATCTCTACGAGTACCGTTGGTGGGAAACTAGATAATTGCAGTTTATTATTAGTTTTCGATTGATTTGATTGACTAACGGTTGTTGAACTTTGATTGCACCTGGTTTGTGTATGCTTGAGAATATTCTCTTCTGATATAAGATTCACCCAAACTAGATCGAAGTGTCGACGGGGATCTTTAGAACTGTTTTAGATCTAAAGACGTCTTGTGATAATCCATCGTTAACAGACTCCGTTCTGTGTGTGATTTTTCACAAGAGATTCAAGTTGATTGTGTGCAGGTGTTTATTGAAGAGCAAAGAAGATTTGAAAACAAAGAAGAAATTTGGGTTCATAATCTTTGGTGTGCACAAAACTTGATCGACTGGGGATCCAACTATAATCGGTTTTACTTTGTGATGGATTGGGTTGATTAGTTGAGTAGATCGGCATCAATACGTTTCTTTGTGATTCAAAGTATTGATTGCATAATCTTAACAATTACTTTGGTAGTTGTTGAAAAGATAGATCTAAGGACCTGGCAAAGGAGTTTATTGGGATAAACGGAAGATCCTTTTGTCAAACTCATATTACTTGTTTGAAAAGAGTTGTTACCGAACAGATTTGTTATTCCTTTACTGTTTGGAATACGAACCAAAGGAATTATTCCAAGTGCGTGACTTATTGCAAGTTGGAGGCGTAGGAATACTGAGGGAATTAGGTGAACTATAGGTTTAGTTGCTTGGTCTCAACTATACGAAGTTGGTTTGATTTTGTATAGCGGCTTAATTCTAAGAGTATTCAATTCTAGACAAGGTCTCGGGGTTTTTCTGCATTTGCGGTTTCCTCGTTAACAAAATCTTGTTGTGTCATTTATTTTTATTTTCCGCAATTATAATTGTAGTTATTATAATTTAAAGTAAATTTTACAAACTTTAATTCCTATTTACTTGATAGCATCCTATTGTGTTTGGTTAAGCCCGAACCTTTTATCAAGTAAACATACTTCGTTGTTGTATTGTCTCGATCTTGTATCCATAGTCAATCACACAAGTTATCTTGTTGTCGTATTGTCTCGCTCTCGTATCCATAGATGATCACACGAAGTGTGAGCCGATTAGTTGTATTGTCTCGACTCAGTCCATAGACAATCACTTTTGGAGAAAGGACTTATAGGTGGAAATTTTTTAGATTGAGGTATATTTGGGTACCCTCATCTTTTCACAAACCATAGAGTCATAGAAAATTGGAAATACGTTTTATAACTAGTTAACCTATTAAGGATCGGTCCCCAAGTAAGGGTTCGAACCTGCTATAGATCCATGAGACCGGTTCTAGTTTAGATTCATGTTTAAGGATTGTACCTATCATAAATCCTTTGATTCCTTTGAACTACAAAACAAGTTTCGCAAATCTATTTCTTTAAACTTATGTAATTAAAGACAGTTTTGTAAGCATGGAATCAACCCAAAGTTCAATACACAAAACTAGTAACGAATTACCAAATAATGTTATGTCGTAATTACAAGTTCAAAATATAATTGTTATACTTCGTAACTCAATATACTAAAGTTGTAAATTAACAACTAGTATACACTTCCTTGACAGTTTGATCATAATGTAATTGATGAAGTCTTCAATACTAAAAAAAATATAAATATACTTCGTACGTTATGTCTTCAATATAAACAACTTGAAAGAAATGTAGGTAGAAATGAAAACAAGTAAAGTCTGTACTATTCACCTCAGCATTTCTAATGCTTCCAATCCAACCTAAAAAAGTTGACTCTAATAATCTATCAAACATCTTCGAGTTTTGGAGCTAAAATATGACAACAAAACTTGACATACCAACGCTTGGTGAGTTCAACCGAGCAATGCTCTAATAGTGATGACATCATTTAATTCCTAAATAAGTTTTTCTAATTGTCCAGTTTCTGGTTTGGAAACCTCAAAATTATATATGTAAAAAAAGAAAAATACTATCTAAATAAATAAATATTCATTTATCGATAAATAAATAACCTCGTTAAACGAATATTTTTCCAGTCCCAAGGATATTCTTTATCGAGGTTAGACCGTACATGAAAGGCCAAGCCATTAGTTCTTTGTGAAGTAACTACATGTACATGTCTATTTAGAAGAAGTTTTCATTAGAATCATTACAATACTGTAATAATTGTTTAGTCTTTAAATGATGCTGGGCAAGGGTTTATTAAAATCCAAAATTTTATTTTTCTTATCAATGTGTTGGTCTTACTCGTAATTTTAGTTGCTAGACGAACATTACTTACTAAGGGCAATCGATACCCATGAGCCAGCTAAACTAGAATAATGATAAGACAACTGATACTTCCATGTATTGGATGATATTCTGAAGATTCTAGTTAATTTCTTGCTAATCTTTAGGTGGTTTGGTTTCTAGAAACGGAAAGCCGTATATATATCTACATGTATGGTGTTGTCCTAAAGCAAAATTGTTATCGCTTAATTCTTGATTGATGTTTTGCTTTCGTCCAAATTAAGTCTTCATTGTTATTGCTAAAGTATAATTACTTCATCTTTTCTCTTTAAGAATATGTAAATTGTCCTTTAATTATATATGTTGATATAATTGAAATTACCCATGTTTTCTTATTTCCGTCCTCTATTCCATTTTTGTCAGTTCCAAAATTATGTCCAACTTCTGTTTGTAATCATATTTTCTCGATGAACTCTATAATTAGGAAACAAATGTGTTAATATTTTATTTTTGTTTATCCTTTATTCCTTTTAAAAGGAAACTATTTTTTTCTCCAAGTGTTAAACTCCTTATAAAGTTTATTTGTCATATCCTAGAGTATTTTCTTTCCTCCATTTCCTTGACAAAGCTTCCAAAATTTTGGTATCTTTTAGTTTTCCTTTTTTATTTCCAATTTAAAATTCTCATGGAAATTTGAGACAGTTTTCAATATTATTTTTTTTGTTAAAATAATTAGTAAATAATTAAGTGTAGTCTAATAAAATTTAATGATTCTTTTAATATCTTAATAAAGTCAAAGCGTACTAAAATAAAATACGGAGGATTAAATCTTGACAAAATAATAACCAGCGTTAATATTTTTCTAAATCTTTTAAGAAACATATGAAAGCAGTACTAAAAGCAATAAAACCTAATTTAACAGCTGTGGGCTTGTTCTTGTTCTTAGTTGTTCATGAAGTAAAGTAGCAAACAAAAGGTCTGCTTTTGTCATGAACATGAGATATTAGGAATTACGATATCTTTTATGTCAAAGCTTGATAATACTAGCCATAGTTAGCTATAATAATGTGATCATGCCTCATTCTAAGTAACTAAAGTTCATTATTTCGATGATTTGTAGCGTCTCCTAGGATGGAGCGTGCAAAACTGGATATGCAACTTATCCCCAATGGGAAAAAAAGGATAAAAACTTATCAAAAGGGAAGGGTTGATAAAGATGCTTGATGAATTCACGATACTCTGCGATGTGACAACCTGCATAATCGCATATGGACCAGGCAAGTTGATATTTGTTGCGTCCAACATTTGAAGCTTGACCTGACAATAAAATTGACATATACTGATAAATACAGATGAAGCCTTGGTTTGAAATGTGATCCTACCAGTGTCCCGCCGTTAGGTCATGACAAATGAGAAAATACTATGAGAACTGAGAAAAACCTTTTCTCGATCAACTTTCAAATTGTTCCCTGCATGTACGTTGTGAACCGCCGTCATCAATGCGAAAATCATTAAATCTACAATTAAAAAAATTTAAATAGTACGATGGGTTTCTTAAATATAGAATGAGTCGAAAATACAAGCCAAGAGAAAATCAACGCTCAGTTGAGGTGGAGACATAGCCAGACCTTGATCAAGTTCATAACATCATTGGACGACATCGACAAGTACCTGGGGATAATAAACTACAACGACGTGACGATCTTTATGATTTCTCCAAAAGGAAAGACCGAAGTTCAACTCGCCAAATTACGTAAAAAATATGATGAATTTTTGTAGGCTGATGATGATCAATTCGAAGGATTAACAGTTGTTCACTTTCAACAACTTTTATAAGGCCGAAATCCAAGGAAAGTTATGATATGAGAATCAAACAGAAGAAAATCATAATATGAAAGAAATGACTGAGTATTCAATGAGGCACCTTATTCCATGCCAAACACAACATATGATGGGACATATGTTTTGGAATGATCGTATATGTAATCAATAACTTGGTGATGTTACATCATCATCATCACTCGATGATGTTTTTTACAGACAATTATTACGTGGTCAAGGTGTATTTTTAGCTCTTCCAGTTAACATAAGAAGACATATGATTATCACCCCTATGTAATTATCCTGTCATGTTCAACAATGCATATACCTTTGGAAATGTCATTGCGACCCGACAATGCACTTAACGAGAAGTATTGATTTGGATATCAGTGAAAGAGAAAAGAGTTTTCAATACAATAAGAAAACAAGAATAAAAACTTTTTCCAATGTATTATTATTATTTTCTAATTAAACCATAAAAAATCATATAATGTTTTCTCTCCCTTCTATTTCAATTGATTTTCAGTTTATTAGACCGTTGCTCGGTTGAACCCACCAAGCGTTTGTATGTCAAGTTTGGTTTCATATTATAATATCAAAAATCAATTGAGTCGCTTGATTAAATGTACTAGAGTCAACTTCGTTTAGGTTAGACTAGAAAGTCTAGGAATTTTGAGACATACAAGTATTACCTTGAAGACCTGAAGAACGTGAAGACGCATCGATCATAATGAATACATCATCCTTTGACTTGAGGTTAGTGATACTGACTTGACTTGTTTCCATTATTCCTACCGTTGCTTTCAAATCGTTTAAGATTAAAAACATAACATGCGAGGTTATATTTAATACTTTAGTATTAGACTTGGTCATTCTATTATGATCAAAATGTCAAGGAATAATATTTGATTACGAAGTATAACGTTTATCTTTTGAACTCGTAAATATGATATCGACATAATCTATGTAACTCGTTACTTGATTGCTTATTGGATATATGTTTGATTTCATCATAAGAAATTATGTTTAGAGGAAGTAGATATATGAAACTTGTTTCGTAATCGAAAGGAAATCAATAGGCGTTTTGGTCCAGATTTTATTGAAGATCTATTGGATGACCAATTCAAACCTAGGTAAGAACTTTGGTATAACCGATCTTGACTTATGCTGAGAGTTATGGTAAAATCGATCTTGACTTATGTTGAGAGTTACGGTAAAACCGATCTTTACCTATTTTTGGATACATGGTAGAACCAATCTTAGCTATTGTTGGAAGTCATGGTAGAACCGACCTATATTGGGATACATGGTAGAACCGATCCTAGCTTTTGTTGGGACTCATGGTAGAACCGATCCGTACCTATATTTGGAGACTTGGTAGAACCAATCTTAACGTGTGTTAGGAGTCATGGTAGAACCGGTCCCAAGAGCAAAACCGATCTTCTACATTTACATATTACTTTACAGTTTTGTGTGAGTTTGGAATTAGGGTTTGCTAAATAGGAAAACTGTATATGTCGACCTAATTTGAACATGAATATGTTTTTATCTTTTATTGTTCAAAATATTCGTTGATACTAAAGGTGAGCCCAAACCGAAATATTGAGAAACTTTTAATTAAGATTTTCGATTATATGTTCTTTATTTTCCAGCAACCAAAACATATTTATTAGAAAGTTATATTGATTAACCGCTAAACTAATATTAGATATTTTCTAATGAGAGATTTCAGAATTACAAGTTGGATATTAGTTGGAAATATGAAATCTGAAATTAGATACTTATAACATATCTTGAGAATAGTTTCAGTTTTGGAATTCCCTTAATGTCCAAAAAACCTTGGTGTATAAATAGTTGAGTTTGCATTTTTTGCAAACTATACTAAGAGCCACATAAATTCATTCGTGTTGTTTCTGGTAGAGCTTTCTATCCGTAGAGGAAACTACCCTAATTAGGTGAAATCTCTTACAACTGCTCGTTTAAAGACTTATGTGGAATCAACAAGCTCTACGAGTACTGTTGGCGGGAAACTAGATAATTGGTAGGACTTGAAAGAGTACCTACGACTATGTCTAACTGCAAGTGCACAGTGTCACAATGTAACACAGGGCAAGCACAGGTCGATCCACAGGGACAAGGTGGGTGTATATTTGAAACTATGGTTTTAACTATAACTGATTCGAAACAAGAGTAGCACAAAAGGGGGTTTTGTTTTGATGTGTCGATACGACAAGGTGTTGGTGAGGATTACAACAGAAAATAAATAAAAGTAAAAGATGCAAATAACACAGGGAGTAAACACTGAGAATGAAGGTACTAGGATTGTCGAATCCACCATTAACTCATACTATGTATTCAACTGATTATGATACTCTTGTCCTTTTAACAGATAAGGTAGAGGTGTCAAGTCTATTACTTACCTAAGGTGTTTCACCAATGGATGATTCAATCACAACTAAGATATCAATCCTAAGCACTAACTGTCTAACTAAATCACAACTAGTCAGAGGATTCATAACAGTCTCTAAGGCATGAGTTGTGGTATAATCACATAGTTTTATCCTAACTACAATGCATACATGGCATGCACTGTGAGAGCAAAATGTGACAAACCAAGATTGAAATTTTTCTAGAACAATTTAAGCATTCAAGAATCACGCAAACAACATAAATAACATAGTACAAAGCTATGGTTTCATCTCAACCTTAGCTTAGTGAACTAAAACATGATCGAATTATACTACTGGATGAAACAGATGAAATAGTAAAATTACAGAACACTAAGAGCTTGGTGCTCCGGCTATCCCGTGCATGAATCCTACTCACACCCACACACTCAATTTATAGTTACAACGAGTTCTAAAAAAATCCCTAATTTCCAAAACTAGGGTTTCGAAAATTACCTAACCAATTCGTACCACCCATGCTAGATAAATGCTCTATCACTTCGACCAATGCTTTTTCTGCTCTCCCCCTGCTCCAATTGACGCCTATGATGCTCTAATTGTTCCCTAACTCGAGTTGTTTTATTCATCCCAAACCTAGGGTTCAGTGGTTGTGAGATGAGTAAAAGAACTGCGCTAAGGAGATGGTGGAGATGTTTGGAATGATTTGATGGAGATGGTGGCAGTGAACATCGGGGTCTGGTGGTGGCAGGATATGGTGGTGAAGGAGTTGCAGGTGATGAAAGAGAGGAATTTGGGGAGAAGAGAAGAAGAACCCGATGGAGAATGGGTTAGGGAGTGTTTGGGTATAGGTGTTAGGTGTTGTAGTGTTGAGCGGTTGTAGAAAATTCGATGTCCAGCGAAGATGATACGTTGGATGATCACATCTGGATTGAATCGAACGGCTAAGATGGAACAAGCTTGCAACGACCATTGGATGCGTGATACAACAATTTTGACGGCTTAGATTGGAGTTAGGTACTATGATGTTTGACAGGAGCTTCAAGATTTGATGCTCGGTGATGAGGCGAACGTTGGATGATGTGATGGATCCAATCTGACGGCTCTCATGGAAATGGGTATGGATATTGGAAATGGATTTGGGTAAGGGTTTTGGGCCTTGGGTATGCCAAGCCCATATCTTCTTTAAGGACAATTCTTCCTCTTCAAGCCCACTTCTAGTTGATTCGGCTCTTGCAAACATCATTCTTCGCTGCCTTTCTGCCGGAGTCTTTGCCTTTTCTTTGCTCTTTTCGCTCCGTGAGTTAACCAGGATTTATTTAGTACCTAAAAATGCAAAATTAATTGAGAAAAGTATTTATTCTTGAAAACAACGAAAACACAGAATATGGGATAAAATGGAGCGTTAGTGCACAAATGATGAGTTAAATGCCAATAAAAAGGTGCAAATATATACAATATTTGGCACTCATCAAATACCCCCAAACCTGAATTTTACTTGTCCTCAAGTAAAACAAAACTAAGGAAATCCTACCTATACCACTGTCGATGGTCTCTCGATTGCATTTAGCGAATGCAATAAGCCTTTTAAACCACTAAGTGTCCCTAATGGACGAGTTGAAGTCTCGTGAAGGTTTTCTTAGAACGTACCTACAAAGTTCTAGGACAAAATATAAGCTCAGATTCCATGAAATGTGACATGTGCAAGACAGTAGAAGCTCACAGCAAAATGGAGATGTCAATCTAGCTATCAAAGGCACAATCCTAGCACTGATAACAAATAAAGACATGTGATAAGAGTGTAAAGTGTATCTACACATGTGTAAAGAAAGATCGGATGTTATGACTACTAATCACCAAGAGATAGTTTCTCAGGATAAGAACCGAGGTCGAAATCTAGCTAGTTGTCCGGACTTTAAGAGAATTGTGAATGAGTTGGAGGTATTTCACAATTACTCGCGTTGTACATCAATGGCATACACCCTTCCTTGCTTATAACGCAAAAACACAAAAGATGACTCTTTAGATGACTCTTATTTACATTGACTACTCTCTTTTATTTTTGGAACAAGAGAGGATGAAATTGATAAATACTTGATTATTTTTTTTTGATCAAAATATTTACAACATGGTAACGCTTTTGATACATAAGCAAAAAGAAACAAAAAATTACATGACACTTTGCAAGAGGTAGCCCTTTTTGATGCACCCAGTTAAATTTGATGGTTGTATTTCTTAATGTAACCTCCACCTTCTATCCCAACCAACCAAAGAACAATCTAGTCAAGTTTCGTTCAGTATTCTAAAGTGTTGGCAATCGTGACTTCCGATAGAACACATCAAGGATGAGGCTATACATGTATTGGTAGATCGTGTGTGTGCAAGTTTCTTATCACTATGTGAATTGTGCTAGAATGGGTGCCTAAATATCTAGACTAAGAATCCTAAAAATTACACATTTGCACAAGAGTCAACATTTCAAGGTAAATGAGCTCCATATTTATGTTTTTTTCAATTTTTTTAATTTTTTATTTTCATTTTTTAATTTTCATTTTTTTTTTCAAAAAGAGGGAGGAGTTTTGTTTTCAATTATAGCATGATATCACGGTATCTACTTTTCACCCCTAAACCTAAACTAAACATTGTCCTCAATGTTTCAAAAGATAAACATGATTATAACACATACCATGAGAACGATGCTAAGTGTAGAAAAAGGAAAGAGATTACCGGATATTGGCGAAAGCAAGTTTTGAACTCCATTATTCAAGGCAAAACCCAACAGTAACTCAACTGAATTCACATTGGGTTAGCACAATATATACAAGAAACATATGATTCCACTAAACATTACCTACCAGATTATATACAAATAATTCACTATATACATACAGTCTAAAGAGTTGAGGATCAACCCAAAAGACAAAGTGTTGAAACATAGACAGTTTCAAACAACTATAGTTGGACTGAAATGCGAGTGAGAGTGAAAAACCAAATGAATCACCCTTAAACCTATATTTTTCAACAGGTTTACTTTTAAGCACAAAATCTTTTAATTTTAGGGGTTCAAGATTCACAAGGTCTAACTCAAAATGGACTTTTTGCGGGATGGTCAGAGAAATTAATTCCAACTGTGGCTCTTTAAAAATGTTGTATTTTGATGCAAAATAGTCCAAAAGGACTTGGGAGGCACACAGTTCCAATCCTAGGTTGGGAATTTTCAGAAAAGTTGGTTTAAAAGTTTTGTTACAAACCAAATCTAGGTTGGGTGGAATAATCTCAATATGCGATTTAGGTAAGAAAGTTGGTACTTCTAAGTTATTTTCATGGATAAGATCAATAGTACCAACACATACTTCCCCTCAATCAGAAATTGGTAAATCATGCTCACATTCATCGAACAAAACATCAAGACCTAAATCGGTATCATGATTGTCCGTAGTACTCAAATCAACATCGGAAGAAATAACATTTTGTGACTTAGGAAAGGGATCAGACACATCAATTTTGTTTTCATGCATATTAACATTAATGTCTACAGAAGATTCAACTATTCCTATGTCATGCTCATCTTCGAAGAACAATTGTACAAGTACCATATCAATATCAAAATCATATGATTTGCTATGAGTATTAGAAGAAACAACATTCATGAAGGTCGAGGGCGAGAAGCCATATGTTATTGAACCAAAAGGTTCCAAAATATTTTCATGTTCTTCTAACATAACATCATTATCATCATAATCTTCATAATCATCATCATGGTAACATGCACATTGGTCCTCATTAACAGTGGTGGTGTCATTAGTCGATTCATGTTCCTCTAAATTAGGTTCATATTCAACATCATTTACATGAATGGGACTAGACACTTCATTAGGGACAACATACATTTCCTCATGAATTTCCTCCTTTTGTAGGTGAAGCAAAATCTGATCTAAATATGCCTGAATTCGTGATGTAGATCTAGCAAAGTTTTGCTCACTGAGTCTGAAAGCTTCTGTGGTGGAGTCTAAATTCATGGGAGTACAAAATTCTTCATGTTAAAATTGTGGTGAATGGTACATGTGTGCATGGTCATTAGGGTTTACAAAAGATTGATCGCAACCCTCAAAGGATTGATTATGGTCCCAATGACTACCAGCCTCATAATTTGTGGGCATTTCATAATTTGGATTTTCATGGGATTCTCTAAATTGCCTATAATCATGCAAAATATAGCAATATTTATCCGGGTGGTCTAAACAACCACATAAGGTACATGCATAGATTTCAGGTCGTCTATGTGAACTAGATGCTATAGATTTCTCATGTGTTTGCATTTCTAAAGCAGTGATCCGAGCCTCTAACTGATTCACAAGTGACGAATGTGTGAGTTGGATATTGTCTAGATGTTCATTTTCACTCAATGGTGGATGATACATGTGTGAATAGTCATTAGGGTTTGCATATTGAGGTTCATGACCTACAGAAGGTCCATAATAATAATCCCTATAACTATTGACATCATGGTCTGTGGGAGGCTCATAAGGTGAATTGTGCGTTTGTAACGTATATTCCCATCTTTCCATTGATTATAATTATTCCAGGAGAAATTGTCATAAACCCTTTTAAAAGTCCATCAGAAGGATTTTTCTGAGGACTAAGTCTAGGACCTCTAGAGATTGGTTCCAGAGGAGAATAGTTGAAGGACTTCCATCTTCTCGATTTAGACTTGCCAGACTTGTTCTTATAAGCACAGGAAATGTGTTCATTCGTGGCACAAGAGTTTATACCATTAAGAGGAACTGTAATCTAAACCAATTCATAATAACACTTCTCTCTTCCTTGGATCTCTCCATTGATGATTATGAAATTTAAAATCGAGAATAAGGATAAAGAAATTGGTAAAAATGTAGGTGTGAGTAATTTGAAAAAGGCGTATATATATGAACAAGCAAGGGGTGAAATAGTCGCTACAAAATAGTCGTTGATCAATATTAAGTAAACCGCGCCATAGAGTCTATGACGCCATCGATATTCATAATATCGCTAACGCTATTACTAATAACTGTCAATAGTAATTCTATCACTCAGTGGTTTTCCCATAATAGCGCACCTCATTTACTGTGCCACCTGGTATATCAAACAAAAATTATTATTTTTAACACTGTGCATAGGAATAAGCCTAAGTTAAGTTTGAAAAAGCCGACAAAGGCTCCTAATCACATAGCAGATATCCTCCTTTTACGGTTATCAACTCTTAGAGCATCTCCAACAGTGGGTGCTAAAAATCCTATGTGGAGTTTTTACTTAGATCCTTATTTATGGGGTTTTGTATATGTGAGAAAAATAACAATGTTTTGTTCATGAACCATCTCCAATGGTGAGAGTCTTATTAAGTGATTTATGTTTTCCTATTGGTTAAGAAAAAATTATATGGAAATAATAATTAAAAAAATTGTTAAAATGATGACATGGAGGTCATTCTCAAGGTCTAAATAAGACTTTTTATAAGACCTTCTTATTTATTTTCACACCCCTCCTATTTTGTAGGATCTACTATTGGAGATGGATTTATGGTAAATGGGGGTGTAAAATCCTATGTGTCATGAAAAATAAAGAAAGCTATTATTGGGGCGTCACATTCCATTAGAGGGGCTTCACCTAATAGGACAAAAAAGGGTCACCCAGAAGTAATATCAAAAAACTCTTATCTCAAATAATTTTGTAATGACCGAACAACCCTTTAGTTAATTTTAATTTAATTAATTTCTACGGTTGGAATCAATGTAAACCTGGACGTAAAACCAATTTCTACGGTTGGAATCAATCCAAACCTGGACGTAAAATAAATTTCTACAGTTGGAATTAAAAGGAACCTGGACGTAAAACTACATGCAAATAAAATTCTACGGTTTAATCCAAACCTGGGCGTAAAATCAATTTTTACGGTTAGAATCAATCCAAACCTGGACGTAAAACCAATTTCTACGGTTGGAATCAATCCAAACCTGGACGTAAAATCAATTTCTACGGTTGGAATTAAAAGGAACCTGGACGTAAAACTACATGCAAATAAAATTCTACGGTTTAATCCAAACCTGAGCGTAAAATCAATTTCTACGGTTGGAATCAATCCAAATCTGGACGTAAAACCAATTTCAACGGCTGGAATCAATCCAAACCTGTGGACGTAAAGTCAATTTATACGGTTGGAATTAAAAGGAAGCTGAAAGTAAAACTACATGCAAATAAAATTCTACGGTTGGAATTAATCCAAACCTGGCCGTGATTTCTTCATAAACTAAAATTACATCTAGAAAAGAAGCACCGAACCTAGACTTAGCACTAGCAGAAACGTTACTGAAACCCTAATTTTACTTCAATTTCATTCAATCTAACCTATTTTAAGCACAAAAACGAGTAAACAAAGATGGGTTTGTTCGATTATTACCTTACATACACCATGGGTTTGTTCGATGATATGAATTCAAATGGATTTATCGTTGAAGAGGATGAAGAGAAAAATGAGAGGAAGAAGAAGAGCAATTGAAATGTGAAGAATGAAGAATAAAAATTAGGTTTTGTTTATGTTTTTAAGTTTTAATTTTAATTTAAGGGTAATTTGGACAGTTGCTGTTGAATCAAAAATACCCCATAACCAGATTTTTGGTCATTAAATATCCAAGTGAAACCCCTCATTTAGATGATGACGTCCCAATAATAGCCTTCAAAATAAAAGACTTCACCCTCTATTGGAAATGCTCTTACGTTCCCACGAGAGAATACTCCCTTGGGATCTCGGAATATGTAAGTTCCGTTTAAATGAATGGATCCCAGCATTCAAAAAAATAAAAATAAAAAAATAATCGAAGTGTTTCGGGAGAGTTTATTTCTCGGTCTCTTTAAAATTCTGACTTCTCGAGTCTCTCTCTCCAAAACCCCCTAAAAAAAACTTTACCGCTCGTCGAGAGCTGAGACTACGCACACTGCAAAAACCCTAGCTTAGCTTTATGCTTCCAACTTTCTCTCTTTTCTGAACCCCTCTCTCATTGTAACTTCGAAACCATGTATGGAGGTGGTGAGTACAATTTTCTAACCTAATTATCTCTTAATTTCTTGATTTCCCCCGATTTCATCACTTTAAACCCTTATTTGTGTTTTTTTTTTTGTATTACGCAGATGAAGTATCAGTCATTGTTGTTGACCTAGGTTCTCATACTTGCAAAGCTGGATATGCTGGAGAAGACGCTCCCAAAGCAGTATTTCCGTCTGTAAGTGTAGCCCTGTATTTACTTCTCCCAGTTAATATCAGTGGGTATTCAAATTTAGGGCAAATGCTAGTGGAAGAATGTAACGATTTGATAAATTGCGAATTTTTTAGATACTTGAGAATGTAATGGTGTTTTACAGTGAAGAGATGACTTAGTATGTCAATTACTGTTTGAAATGATTGTATCCTTTTTACATAACTTGTCATATCAGTATGGGGGAGGGTGTTGAACTGTCAATGTACTAGTATTGGTTACAGAGTTACCATTTTAAAGGATTTTGCCGTCTAATTTGCCGTCTGATGGCGCCTCTTTACTTTGGTAGAGTGTCCTCTTCTTTGCCTTAGTTACATTATTTGACATGCTGGTCCAGCTTTGATGATGTCACCTTGGCAGAACTCAAGGTCGGATGTTAATTTTGTACATTAGTGTTACATGCACTCTAAATGGTTAATCTCACGATCTTGAAGAGTTATTTATTATTCTCCTTTTGTCTCCCTCTCTCTCTCTCTGCCTTACTATTATTGTGCAAACACTTGAATACTTGTGCAAACACTGTCTTGACTGACTCATTTTTGTTTGAAGTGTGTCGGTGTGATCGAACAACTGGAAGACAGTGATGATATTAAAGCTGAGAAGGAATCTGAACCAGTTCCAGACTCTAAAAATGGTGGTAAACCAATTGAATCTGACAAAACCAAGGTGAAGAGAAAATTATATGTGGGATCTCAAGCCTTAGGGTACCGCAGGGATCATATGGAGGTTTGTTTTCTTGTTTCTTATTCATAAAGAAAGTGCTCTGCGTAACTTCTCTTTTCTAAGATTTCTAATTTTCTATTACATATTTCTTTTGTTTAGGTGGTATCACCTATAAAGGATGGACTTGTGGTTGACTGGGATATGGTTGACAACATATGGGAGCATGCTTTCAGGTATTACACTATGTGAACATTTTGAAATATGTATAATCAGTAGTTCTGCAACTTGAGGGATATGGGTGGCTTTTTTCTCTTTATGTGTTTTGGTTGTCATGTCATGTGTGAAGACCTAATTACTTTAAAGAAACAAATGTCATAATAACCAGAATGTTCACTTTTATGGCAATGTTAAGTTGTAGTCATATTACAGTCATCCCATCCCATCTCATTGATGTATATGTAGAGGAATTACCTAGGCGTTAATGCCTACTTTGCTAATTTGTTAAAGCACTTTTTTAGACACGCTTTTCCTAACTCGTGTCTTTTCAGGGATCGGTTACTGATTGATCCTAAAGAACACCCAATGCTGCTTTCTGAATCATCTTCGAATACTCCTCAACAGAGAGAAAGGTGATCTGGTACCTAACTATCCTTTTTGTTTTTGTTGTTGTTGTTGGCCTCCTGCTGTCTTGGTTGATCTAACATTTACTGAGCCTTATTTGTAAATTGCAATTTATTATTCTTATTATAAGGTTTTCTAAGTTCTTTGCATATTATCTAAAAGTAGTTGCTTTGAGGCTCTGGTTTCTTTTATCAGTCTTATTGATAGTGAATTTGTTGTGCCTTTACCTATGGGCATATTAGTCTTGTCTAGTTCAGTAACGCCTTGGTGAGAAAGTAGACGTAAAAGAGAACCCCTGGAGAAAATAACCATAGAAGAAGTACTGGAGCTAAAGTTTAGTGTTTGATGAGGAAGAAACTGGAGAGAAAATCTTGGGTAAAATGACTGAAAAGGGAATAGCGTAAAGCTTTCCATAGGATAACTAACACTTGAAGAAGGGCAAACTCAATTGCTAAAATTTAGGAAGTGTTAAATCCTCTATAAATACCAACTAAAGTATAAGTTAACGAGTTAGTAGGCTTGGATGGTTACCAAATAGAAACTTAAATTTAAATTTCATTCAAAATTAATAAAATAAATTCAATTTGACATCAAAATAAATTACTTCAGGAGAGAAGTTACTTTCGCAGAAGCAAGCAATGAGTATATTTTTTCCTGAACCCGTGCAAGTCGTTCTTGATAATTGCAATTTTGCTATCCGACTTCTAGATGTCGAAAAATAACTGGCTAACTGCTGAAGTTGTATCCAAACATAGTGCTCGTTTTTGGCATGGTAAAGAAGTATTTTAAAAGTTCGAGAGGGATTATGAACTATCTAGATTATGTAGGAAAATGTAAAATAAAGGTCACAGCAATTTGAGTAGGTTAAATTATTAGTCGTGGTCTTAGAATCCTAGCAAGGATCTTCGCCTGGGTCGATTCTTTTACTAATTTGAGAACTGATTCATTTTATAATTCCAGATCCTGCACCATTTCTGGAATTAGTAGCAACATTAAATTTCAAGATGACATGATAGAGAGTGGGGCTATTTTATCTGAAAAACCACTTCTTTGTAGAGAAGCTCGTCTCTGATATAGAAACTGGATTATCACGATTCATAGAAAGATTTATCAATTGAAGGATCTGTTTTGTTTGAGGAATGCAAACTAGATTTAAGTGTTTGCTTGGGCATTTATCTACTTAATCTTATGTTAGAAACCAAATCCTCATATTTTGACATGTTAAATCATGGTAGTTTCAAGCATGAATAGTTATGTTGATTCGGCACTTTCTAGTTTCTGTAATTTGCTGAGGTTTTACGAACTGTCTTTTTTGGCTGCAAATATCCGTCTGTCAATTTTGAAACTAACTTTATAAAGTTTTATTGCAGGACAGCAGAGCTCATGTTTGAAAAATACAAAGTTCCTGCTTTATTTTTGGCCAAGAATGCGGTATGCTTTATCCGTCCTTTCCCCCATACGACTGCTTTAATCTGTTGCTCGCCAGGTTCTTCATCTCTAGATTTAACAATCTTGGTTGACTATTTTTTTGTTGTGTTCCAGGTTCTCACAGCTTTTGCATCAGGCCGTGCGACTGCTTTGGTGGTTGATAGGTAAGGACAGAATGGTGGCTTTCGTATTTTCTATTGAAGACATTTCTCGTGCTGAGCTTCTATAATAACTTGTTTATAGTTGCTAATTTGGATTGCCACTTCTTGCGTCATTTGATTTGTTCTCATGATACTTGTGCTTTGTTGCTTAATTGCTTGATAAACCTGTAAAGAAAATTAACTGTAGTACGAAAAAGTATAAGCGAGAAAGTCTTATGCTTAAAATGCATGAGCAATTAGCTCTGCATGCTTAATTTAGGATTCTGTTGTAAATTGCTCATCTTACCTCCTGGGTTCATACCCTGGAATAGATTTTGTTATAAATTGCTCACCTTACTACCTCGGCTCATACTCTGGAATAGCATTGCATATGTTCAAATGTAACTTCTACGTTCTTCCATGCTTGTACTAAACACACTATCCTCATCATTTGTATAAGCCAGATGTAAAGCATCTCTTAGTTGATTGTTTATTAGGAAGTGATTTAGATTTGGAGAGATTCTAGCCTAGTGGGATTCTATTATCAAGAATGAGATTACAAAATTCTGAAGAGTTTGGATTTTCGTTTGCGTAAAGCAAAATTGACACAACAATAGCTTTTTCCTACTCTTATCCTCATCTTTCTTCTGCTGATATTGACAACTGATATGAAGATATTGCCAATAATTATGATAGCAACAGTAGGGACAGTTCAAACGGGAGAGTAATCTTAGTTCTCATGCTAGAGTGGACTTCAAAAACAGGGTCAGTTCTAAGGAAAGAGAAGTAAACTGAAATGTGTAATAATCAGTAATTTTTAATGTTGCAAGAAACTGGAGTTGTTGCACGCGAGTGAGCAGATGGTAAATCCTGCGTGTCTATGGTCTAGAATTGCTCATTGAGCTGCATCATTGTGTGATCTCTCTGGATTCTAAAAAAGTTTTATACCATCTTCTGTTTTATCCGTCAGTATCTTTATGGTTTTTATTTTGAAAACTGTAAGCACTGTAAGCTCTGAAGGTCACATTGTACAAAATAGACTGTATTAGTCTTATTAATTAGATCAGTGTTTTTTTGCTACCTGTAGCACTGAGTTGTTAAATTAATCATTCAATTGCATTTTCGTGTTTAGTTGTCGTATCCATCTAATTTACTTGATTTAGTTCCTAAGTAATCCAATATTTTTCAGTTATTTTGAACATGCACTAACATATGGTCTTTTCCTTTCAATATCAGTGGTGGTGGATCGACTACAGTTGCACCTGTTCATGATGGCTATGTTCTTCAAAAGGTACCTCAATTGCACAATAATGTAGTACTCAAGAAGAAAAAAGTTTGCGGACTACTTGCTAGTTCTTGAATGCATTATTAAATTTGCATCATCTATGTTCTTTTCCTCAGATCTCACCTTCCCACAGCTTTTATGCTCAATCATCTTCACTTTCTTTAACATCGTTAATTACATAGTTCCAAGATTATTGTGGAGTGAAAAAAACCTGGTGTCCAGAAATATGATTACTTTTCTCTCTAGATCTCTGTGCTTTTTTTATGTTCATGGATTGGATTATGTGATGACCAGATTGCACATCAGAAGCCTAAGAGTGCTTAGGACACGTAAGGGTTGACTTGGTTAACAAGAAAAAAGCTATAGTGTATTTGCCAATTCACGAATATTATCTGTCATCTGGCAGCTATTTGCATGATGTATTAGGTTTTTAAAAAGTTATCCTTTTCCATCAGAAACACCTATTCCTTGTCTTATTAAATTTGTGTCTGTAACATTCTTCGAAGAAATTCTAGATTTCATATGATATTGACATAAGCAAAATATGGAGAAAGGTGCAGTATTATCGTTAAGGGTAGACTTAGTTTGGGCCCTCATTCGCAAGCACATTTTTGGTTAGGATCTTTGTTCTTTTGAGGTTTTCTAGATGTCTAAAATTCATGTCGTAGTATATGATAGCTTCTTAAGTTGAACTTCCAAATCTGAAATATGGTTGTGTGGTTATAGGCTGTCGCAACGTCACCCATTGGAGGTGAGTTCCTTACTGAGTGCATGATCAAAAGTTTGGAAAGCAGAGGTTTTGTGGTAAGTTTGCTAACATGTCTATTTTTTTTATTTTATTTTTGATGTTCATTGATTATACATGCAAAGTAGCCTCCCTTAAATTTTTTTTACCTTATGTTATTTGATGGCAGATAAAACCTAGATATTCCTTTAAGAGAAAGGAAGTCCGCCCCGGAGAATTTCAGGTATCTTCACATCATGTTATTTTTGGTGCGTAGGCTATATGTAGACTGTTTCCAAATCTTGTAGCTCCTAATGAGTGGCTGTTCTCCGTGAGCTGTTATTTTTGATAATGCAAAAGCTGAGCAAGTCTAGAAGTCTAGAAAATTTTTAACAGTAATTTTCTGGGTTCAGCCTTCTCCTTCATGATATATTCTTGGAACTCAATACACTACATCCTTTTGTTTTAGGTTTCCCCTCCCTTTACAATTTGAATTTTGGGTAAACCTGTTTTTAGTTGTCACTCCTATCAAGCTTCAACTTGTTTCTAGCACTCGAGTTTCTATATTACAGAATATGATGTTCAGAAGTATGCACTATATTTTCTGCTTAACAGCGATACAATGTTCGAGTATTTTCTTGTAATTAGTTTTGGTTATAGTCACCTCGAGAATCTATATGGTAACAGGACTGTTTATGCTAAGTATCTTGACTGACCCTTGTTGAAGGTTTTTTTTCTTCTGGCAATCCATTATTAATCAAGTCTTTTGATTTAGAGGTACAAGATAAGTAAACTATGTTCATGCCGGTTTCACATTGTAGAAGTCCAACTTAGGTTGTCGTACCAGAAAGACCACCAAAGAGCAACTCTGTGCTCAAACACAAAAACAAATGGGTTTCTTATTACTGATGATGATTTCGTCATAAAGTATAACAATATTGCTAACCACATATAGTCTCTGCTCCTATTTACTGGATGTCGTCTGGGTTTTTCTCCTTTATTTATATTCCCTTTGATGTTATGGAAGCATAACACACCCCAATCATCTTAACTTGCACACTAGTTTGACTCTGTTTTTTATGTGAGAATTACAGACAGTGGACCTTGATATTCCAAATACAACAGAAAGCTACAAGCTCTTCTCTCAGGTATGTGACAACATGAGCTCCCAATTTCTCCTTGTAGCGCTCTTGGTTCCTACTAAAGTGGTTCCTGTGATGGCAGAGGGTAATCGCCAGCGATATCAAGGAATCTGTATGTCGGGCACCAGATACTCCATATGACGGTCTGTTTCATTTTATGTAATGTGTGTTAAACTTTTAGGTTACATTATTTACATTTTCTAAAGATTAATAATTCATTTACTTGAAATGGCGGGGAAGCTGTCCTATGAGTAAATGCGTATCGGCATATGCTGAACGATATAAAGGAGTTTGGAACTTTGGACTTCGAAGACATCCTTCTCATATGCCATGTTTTTATAATCATAATTCTTTCTATTAGTTTTACCTTCTACTTTTTGTTTGAATTATCTTGCGGATGGTAAAGCTTCTATGGCCATCCCAAGTTTTCCCACCTATGTGCTGCTACTGTAAATTTCTGTAATTGAAGAGTCAAACTAATGCGATCTCTATAGTCAGCCATGTGTTGCTCAGAACTGCTTTATATAGATGCATCTTTTTGCCTTGCATGATTTATGTCTTTTTAGCTTGAGCATGCATGTCTGTGCAACCTATACTTTTAAAATGTCTGTGTGATCCTGAACCATAGTTTTTCATAAATCTTTTCTGATTATGTTGAGATGTCTGCTGTACAGAGAGTTCATATGCCAACATTCCTACAACATCTTATGAGCTTCCAGATGGACAGTAAGCACCTTGACTTGGTACATTTCATATTCAGTTTGTATGTCAGTAAGTGATAGCAAACAGAGTCCAGTCTACTGCGTCACTTCATGATTTGCTCTTTAAGTAACAAAGCCCGTTCGTTAAAAAGGCCCCCCTAATATCTTTCAATTCTGACTTCCGTTGATCATTTATGAGCCTAACTTTTCTCCTTTAATAGGTTAAGGTAATTTCTTGAATTATTTACATTATATTCCATCAGTTCGTGCCTTACTATTCTCGATTTCTTACAGAACAATAGAAGTTGGAGCTGATCGGTTTAAGATTCCTGATATTCTGTTCAATGCATCCATAGTTCAGGTGCGTGATTGGTGCGCTTGGGCTAGATCTACTTGACTTTACATATTTGGTTTGCAAATGTTGGAATACATATTTAGATGGGAGACCTGCATTCATTTTGTTCCCAGCATCATGTTTTGTCTGTGATCTCCTAGGCGTCTGATTTAAGGAAATCTGCGAATTACCTTCTCTGTTGTGAATTTCGATACTTCAGTTGCTTTGGGATTTTTTGCCCGAAGTTTAAGCAGGAATGTAACATAGTGTTAAGAGTTTACTTTGTAAAGAGGTTATTGAAGTGAGGGACACAAGTTGATATACAATACAATGTGAGACTTTGACTATTAAGGTCAACTAAATAAATATATCTAGGTCGTAATACTCAAGGCGAAAAATTTATTTGTATTTTAAATGAATTAGAAGAGGATGTGCTGTTAGAAAATGTGCATGGCAGGGTGTTCTCATTTGGTCACGAGAAACTGTGGGAAGATATAGTTCTGACGTCCACCGTGTTCTTATCTAACCAAATCTTTGATTTTTGTATGATGGTAGTCTGACTTAGCAAAAAAGAATAAAATTGTATGATGGTAGTCTTGTCTTTTTATTTGTTGCATGATGAGTTGTTGGTTATTAAAACTGGAATAGCCGTTTCACTGAATATTTTTCTTCTGGATTTTTATCCCTAGACAATTCCTGGCATGGAGAGTTTTGCTGATACAGCTCCTTCAATCCGTGGTCTTCCTCAAATGGTAAAAACTATTTGCATGCAAGCAACTTCCACACTTATAAGGAACACATTTTGTCAAAACACAATGTTTACCTTGTCACTTGTTTTTCTTTTCTTCTCAGGTTATTGAAAGCATAAACAAGTGTGACGTGGACATCCGTAGGGAATTATTTAGCAGTATACTGGTAAGTTTTATTTGTTTTTTAGTTTCTTACTTTCGTCTTGTCAACGTTCCTCATAAAATTCGTTTCCGGTTTTGAGTCTCTAATCTGCTGTGATTTTGTAGTACACTCCACATTGAGTTTCTTGAAGGATTCAAATCTGTTTGTAATAAAGTAGCACTGACACAGTCCTCCATTCCCTTCCTATAAATAGCTTGCAGGGGGGACATCATCGATGCAACAGCTGAAAGAGCGTCTAGAAAAAGACTTGCTGGAGGTATGGAGTTGAAGGAAAACCTACATTTTTATTGTCATGGTTGCGTTATGTTTTTCCGTGGTCTAAAATTATAAGTGATTCTATTTTATAATGTTCGTATAGGAGTCTCCTCAAGCTGCAAGAGTTAAAGTACTGGCAAGTGGAAATGCAACGGAACGGCGATTCAGGTTATTTCTTTTTCTGTTGTTTATTTTCATTGGCTGGCTTACATGTGGTCGTATACTTGATAGCTGGTGATGTTTTGTTAATTTTAATGTAACCAGACCTCCTGAATGGCATTTTTGTTCCTTTTGCAAATATTTTGCTGTATGTTGTCAACAGTTTATAGCCAAAAATGAAAATAAAATAGAAACTGTTAATGTTGCTTAATAAAATTTTATGCAATTGTTCGCATTGATGTTCATCATTTTTTTGTTGGAAAATTATCTAACTTGTGAATACTGCCTATACAGTGTTTGGATAGGAGGGAGTATTCTGGCATCTCTTGGCTCCTTTCAGCAAATGTGGTTTTCCAAGGCAGAGTGAGTTTTTTTTTTTTTTTTTAATGCGAACATCTTTTTAGACATCAAGGCCACAAGGTTGTGGTATAGATGTGATTATTTGCCTTTGCAAGTTGCAAGTGACATATCACAACCCCAGAAAACGAGTTTCCTTACAGAACCTGGAAAGGAGAAATCCTGATAAAGTAGGATTCATTGTTTTCCCGTTTTTGTATCAATCATTCTAGAATTTCTACTCTTAAAAGAGTTGCATGGGATCATATTAATTATTCCGAAATCCTAGTAGATTGTTGTCATTTGCATTTGGAGTTCCATCTTTTTAGTCTTACTTTTTATTGCTTTGGTTGTGGCAGGTATGAAGAACACGGGGCTTCATACGTTCAACGAAAATGCCCCTAGAAGATCATTTTAAATCTGACGCTTTGGCAAGTGGATTTGTTTATCTCACTTGTGATGAAACAAGTTTGTGGCGTCGTGTGAAGTAGAGGTGATTCTGCAAAGTTGGTAGTGCAGTTAGATTTGTAGGAGCTGAAGCAGAAATCGAAGTACTTGGTTTAGCGAAATGCTTGCTTGTTTAGACGTTACGAGCACTTTAGAGTACTTGTAAGTTTGTGAATTTAAGCGGTTTAATTGCTGTTTAAGAAAACCTATGTTCTAGGCCAGGAAATAGCAAGCTCATTTTGTTGGTTAGTAGATCAATTACGATTAAGGAAGACTTTGTTTGTAATTGTTTTTAAAGTTCGATATACGGTAGATAATTAATCATTGATGAAAGATCAACTTTAGTTATGTAGTCTAAATTAAATCATGTTCAACTTATTAGGGAACTCATTCTAGCCTAGCCTCGGCATCCAGGTAACTATGAGCTTCATACTCCACAGCATTTCCAGAATTGCAGGAAACCGTTTCCTTAGCTTCACATGTAGATGAGGTCGACCTTTGTTAGGTAGGTTTTAGTGATACAGACAAAAGATTGTCGATTTGGTATGCCATTAATTGCTTTGTTGGTTGTCTTTGTCATGGTGTTTATAAACAAGAAGGCTACTTGATATCATTCCTATTTTGGAGGTTTACACATGACAATTGCACTTCAGCAAGATGTGATGCGAATGTAATGTCATTTATTTGTGTGTGTTCTCAAAGCTTGAATCAGCTTTCATGCCAAACAAGATAGTTCGCACAAAATTGCGTTTACCATGATGCCGAGGTTACTAATTTCTATACAACCTGGTAATGATTCGGCCGCCAAACCTTTCAGTTGTGTGTATAAATACCTGTCTTCCTCCAACTTAAACTTAATTAGTCCAAAACCCACTGGTTTCCCTTGCTCATAATCTTTCCAACTAAAAAGGGGAAAAAACAACAGAAATATGGTGTTAGAATGGGGTCATGATATAATCAACATTATAGTTGCCATAACACCATTATATGTTGCAGTAATTCTAGGATTTGTTGCTGTAAAATGGCTTAAGTTTTTTTCAATGCAGCACCATTAACAGATTCACTAGTTATTTCACTCTACCGTTCTTCACTTTCAATTTTTTTGCTCATGTTAATCCTTTTGATTGGAATTACTCATTTCTCGGTGCGGACGCATTTTCCAAACTCGTAATCCTGATTGTTTTAGTTGCATGGGTTAAGTGCAATAGTAATGGAAGTTGGGGTTGGTTAATAACAAATTTTTCATTGTTAACCATAACAAATTCTGCGGCAGTAGGAGTACCTGTCTTAAAAGCCATGTATGGTGATAATGCAGTTGCTCTTGTTTCTCAAGGTTATGTAATCCAACAGACAGTTTGGTCATCTGTTCTTATGTTCATTTTCGAGTTTCATAAGGCGAGCCAGTCTTCACAAGTTGTGGATGCTGATGTAGTTACAGATTTAGAAGGAAACAAGCAATTAGTAGTTGTAATCACCACAACAACTAGACCTTCCTTTTTGTATCCAGTTTTGCTTAAACTTGCTCAAAATCCTAATACCTACGCTGGTATCATGGGAATCACTTGGGCTTTTATCTCAAATAAGTGGCATATTGAAATGCCGAGGATCATTGACGGATCGATATTGATCATGCAGAAAGCAGCGATTGGCTGTTTCATGTTTACTATAGGTGACTAAGAAATTAAACATAAACCCATTTGCACTACAAATTGTGTAAGAATATTACATAGTCTCTAGGGTCTAATCAACTTTTCAATCCAGGGCTTGTCACTGCACTGCCGGAAAAAGTTATTGCGCGTGGAACGAAGTTAGCAGTATTTAGTTTGGTCTTAAGGTTTTTAGGTGGACCAGCGGCGATGGCAGTTGGCTGCAGGGCTGTTGGTTTGCATGGGGATAATCTACGTATTGCGATTGTCCAAGTAATGTGAATCAGACTCCAAATAGTTTATATATGTGCCGCGTTAAATGATCACTAAATGCACATCAGGGGCAAACCCAGTTACGGCAAGTGAGGGCAACTGCCCCACTTGTCAACTGGTTGTATCTCCCACCAAATCCCCCTAAACTTGCTCTAATACATAACTGGTTGTTAACACCTTCAATCCTAACTCTATGAGTGATTCACATGCATGCTTATACATAACACAACCTTAGAAGTTGGCCTTAGTTCGGCTGGCCGGCAGGGTTGAAATATTTGGTTGTCAATGCATACATAATTGAGTAAATAGTAATGTGATTGTATGCTAATTAAGGAATTCTGTTGGTTGTGACATGACTAGTGCAGGCAGCATTACTGTGTACACATATATCTCACTATCGGACACGTGGATACAGAAAGGTACGTGGAAAGCATGCAAACCAAGACATCAAAACACGATGCGTCGCGAAGCACCAAATAAACCCCTAGGAGTTGCTTTATCTCATCCCCAGAAGAGGAGCTAAGATCAACGGTGGGGAGAAAGTCAGCTGACACGGACTGACAGGGGCAGAAGACACTTGTCTGACACGAGCAGACCCCTCAACCACCCGCATTAAACACTCTGAGCAGTGCACGTGTCGACCGACCTGTGGAACGAGCGAAGATGCCTCCGCGGGATCTAGGGGGAAACGCAGACCTCTGCGTGATGGACACAAGACACTAGAAGATAAGGTTCCAACGGTCTTCAGAGATGGGTCCCACATTCCTACCTTATAAATACCCAATCTCCACAAAGGGGGAGAGGGATGGGAAAAAGATCAGAGGAGAGAGAGAGAGAGAGAGAGAGAGAGAATAGCAAAGGTAAGGAATCCCATAGTGGAGAGAAATATGTAAACCCCAAGTCATTCAAACTATTCGTGTAACCGTGAATAATATAGCAGAACAACAAACCCCGTGGACGTAGGCCTTAGTGCTGAACCACGTAAACCTTGATCTTATTTACATTTCAGCACTTTGCATTCATTTAGTTCCGCATGCATTTGCTTATATATGTTGTTTTCCTTTTATATTTGTACCCCATGCATAATCGCTACGCATGGGGAAGTTGGAGGAGGCCATGATAAACCCGTGGGTTTTGAGCCAATGAACCCACATCTGGGTATCATCATCGTAATCTCTTTAGACTTTAACAATTGATTGCTGGCATTCGGACCCCGCGTAGTTCGTGTGTCCACAATTTGGCGCTAGAAACAGGGACTTCGTCCCGGTAAAAGATTTATCTTGTCCTGTGATTTCATTCTAATTTGGCATACGATTGCTCCGATTTTATCAGCTCTGACTGTATAGATCATTCGTCAACAGTATTATATTCAAAAACCCACCTTTTGCCTTCGATAAGAGTTAGTGTTCCAAGCGTGGGTTATTGTCCTAATCCGTCGGATTTACAGTTTTCATAGTTTTTTTATATATACTAAAGATCGCCTTTAATAAACCCGCTTTTGAAAAATTGTATTTCGACAACTAACCCGCTTCACGCGGATATTCCCGTTTCTGTTTGAATAAATTTATACAGAGAGAACGTGTTGTGAGTAAAGAAGGCGAGTTTACGCTAGATTTCGTCAACAAAAAGGCACGTGATGGAGAAGACGCAGGAAGCAGGAAAATCCAAAGCTTTGTCATGTTGTTAGGTTTTTCTCCCAGGCTTCAGTCTTCGTGGTTGGCATGAGGATTTCTGTAGGTATGACTGCTTCAGCTCCATAAGTAAGAAGAAACGGGGATTCTCCGGTAGCGGACCTTCGTGTTGTCCTGTATGCCCACAAGACATTGTGCAGTTGTTCGCACCATCTTCCCTTATGCTCGTCTAATTGTTTTTTGAGTATAAGGGCGAGGGTCTTGTTGGTAGCTTCCGCTTGTCCGTTGCTTTGAGGGTATAAGGGAGTGGACTTGTTCTTTCTTATTTTAAAGGTGTCGAAGAGCATGTCTATATTTTTTCCCTGTAATTGCTTGCCGTTATCAGACACAATTTCAGCAGGTATACCAAATCTGCAAATGATGTTCTGGAATATGAAAGTGAACACATCCGCGTCTCTGATCCTGGCCAAGGCCTTAGCCTCCACCCATTTACTGAAGTAGTCCGTGGCTACTATCAAAAATCGTCTCTTCCTGGATCCTTCGATGAAAGGCCCGACGATGTCTACTCCCCATTTTGCAAATGGCCACGGGCTATCGACAGAGTTTAGCAATGTTGCCGGCGCGTGGATTTTTTTCGCGAAGCGCTGGCATTCTTCGCATCGTCGGGACATCCTCGCAGCATCTTGTATCATGGTCGGCCAGTAATATCCTTGCGTTTTTGCCTTGTCAGCTAGTGATCTCATACCGCTATGATTCCCTGCGTCACCATAATGGATATCCTTTAGAATTCGATGCCCTTCTTTTCGGGATAAGCAGCGTAGTAATGGTCCGAGGAAATATTTTCTATATAGGACCCCGTCCCGAAGATCGTATCTTCCCACTTTGGAGAGCGTCTTTCTAGCTTGCTTCCGATCCGCAGGTAGGCTTCCTTTGTCGAGGAAAGCATGTATTGTCACCCTCCAGTCATCTTCATTGCTGAAATCTTCGTCTTGATTTGCTTTTGACAAGATGTCTTCTTCATCAAAGTCGTTATGGATGTCTTCTCCTACTTGGTCTTCAATATCTTCTTCCATCGTATCTTGATTGGTAGCGAAGGAGAATTGAGATGCAATCGAAGGCTCGTATACCCTTGCTATTTTAATACCTTCGGCATTTTTATCCCTCAACATGGATGATATGTATGCTAGGGCATCCGCATGCCTGAGGTCCCTTCTGCATAAGTGCCGGAACTTAATGTTCGGGATTTGTGAAGCCAATGTTTGGACCAATGCCATGTAAGCTGAAAGGGTGTCGTCGTACACATTATATTCGAGCTCGATTTGCCGTATGACCAGCTGCGAATCACTTGTCAGCCTTACATCGGTTATCCCCATCTCTATTATTATACGTAGGGCATGTATGACAGCTTCGTATTCAACAATGTTATTGGTATGCTCTTTGAATTCCAATCTAAGTGCCTGTATGATTCTTTCTCCAGTTGGGGTGATGATGACAATACCTATTCCTGCCCCTTCCTTATTTTTAGATCCGTCGACGAAGACTTCCCATTGTCTATGACTCGCAGGTTCGAGGATATCCATTGGATCCTTGATTGCTTCTCGGCTTCTGGTATTCCCTTGATCTCTTCGTCGTTGTCTAGAGGGAGGTCTGCTAAGAAATCTGCCAGAACTTGGGACTTCTGAGAATGTTGAATTTCATGAATGATGTTGAATTGGTCCAGATGGGTGTTCCATTTGGCTATTCGGCCCACTTTTCCGTGCTTTTGAGGACTGCTTCCAATGGTGCTTGCATGGTACCCTGACGAAGTGAGTTAGGAAGTAGGTTCTCAGTTTTTGGGTAGCCCATACCAGTGCGAGGATGAGTTGTTCAATCTTAGTATAATTTCTTTCCGCGGATTGAGTGTCTTGCTGACGTAATAGATAGGTTGTTCTATCTTTGTATTGGTTTTGACTAATACCGCGCTGACTGCGTCCTCCGTTGCTGCTATGTACAGTGCCAAAACTTCATCAGGGTCAGGTTTCTGCAGGATAGGGATCGAAGCTAGATGTTCTTTGATCTTTTGGAATGCTTCCTCGCATCGGCGGTCCATTCGAACCTGCTCCCTTTCTTAAGAATATTGAAGAAATGTTTGCACTTGTCCGAAGACCGTGCAATAAATCTGCCCAACGCTGCTATGGACCCATTGAGCTTCTGCACTTCCTTTAGATTCTTTGGTGACGGCATCTCTACTATGGCTTGAATCTTAGCTGGGTCTACCTCGATGCCCCTTTTCGTCACCAGATAACCGAGGAACTTCCCTGAGGTGACACCGAAAGTACATTTCTCCGGATTTACTTTCATGTGATGTTGTCTCATTGCATTGAAATATTCCTCAGGTCCTGGTGGTGATTTTTACGCAGCTTGCTTTTGACGAGCATGTCGTCCACGTAGACTTCTAGGGTTCCTCCAATCCATGGTTTGAAGATAGCATCGACCATCCTTTGGTATGTTGCCCCTGCGTTTCGGAGCCCGAAAGGCATTCTGGTATAGCAATAAAGGCCATGTGGTGTATAGAATGCTGTGTGTGCTGATCTTCTTCTGCCAGGGCTACTTGGTTGTAACCAGAGTATCCGTCCATAAACGACAGCTCCTCGTACCCTTCAACTGCTTCAACCAGTTGATCTATGCTCGGCAGGGGATAGCTGTCCTTTGGACACGCCTTGTTGAGATTAGTAAAGTCGATGCATATTCTAACCCCTCCATTTTTCTTAGGAACAATGACCATGTTGGATATCCAGGTAGGATACTTGACTTCCTTGATAAATCCTGCGTCTAGTAGCTTCCGAAGTTCTGTTTCTACCGCCTCATGATATTCTGGAGCCACTTTTCGTATTTTCTGCCTGAACGGGGGTGTGCCCTGTTTGATGCGTAGTTCATGTTGGATTACTTTTGGGTCGATCCCGGCATATCTCCTAACTTCCAGGCGAACACATCCGCATATTCCTTAAGTAATTTGGTTAAGGAATGTTCTCTCCCTTCGCCCATGATGGTCCCGATTTTGACCATCTTCGGGTCTTCTTCCGTTCCTATGTTGATTTCCTTAGTGGGTTCCACTGGTGTGAACATAGGCTTGGGTTTCCGAGGACTGGGGCGCTCTTTAATTGCTATTTGGCGTGTTTCTGCTCTTTGTTGTTGAGGTACTTGTTTCCGAGCCTCGGACATTACCTCTTTCGTCAAGCCTTTTCCTGTGGTTTCCTTAAGGAATAGTCTACGGCTTTCTTTCGTGGTTTCTTGATTTCTTACTCTTCGGATTTTTCGCTGTTCTTCTTGCTCGTTGTTGATATGATCCTGAGTGGCCTGGCATTCTCGTGTAGCGATTCGATCTCCCTTGATCTCCATATTCCCTCAGGTGTTGGAAATCTAGGTACTGGTGGTATGTTGCCGCAACTCCTTTGAGCTTGTGTACCCATGTCGTCCAATAATGGCGTTGTAGGGGGAAGGGGTATCCACCACACTGAATCGGGTATCCAGTTTCATGGGCCCTGCGTTAACCTGTAACACAATGTCTCCCAAGGGCTTCGTGGCCGCTCCATTGAATCCGTAGATGGTGTGATAAGAGGTCATCAACTGTTCATCATGGAGCTTCATCCGTTTGAATGCGTCATAGAATAGGACATTCACAGAGCTTCCCCCGTCTATGAGGATTTTTTGAGGTTACACCCGCTATTGGTAATGTCAGGACCAAGGGATCGTTATGGTCTTCCATATCTTCTTCGATATCCTCGGCATCGAAGATGACAGGTAATTCCATCCATTTTCATGTTCGTCCACTGTTATCCCATCGACCTTATATAACTCGCAGCGATCTTCGAATTGCTTCCGTAACCTTTTTCCAATCTGTGCTGTGAGCGAGGGTCCTGTGGCTTCGGAACACGAGATGGTGTTGATTGTTCGGTTTTCTTCCGGAAGTTGGACTGGTTTGGTTCGTTTGGATCTGTCCTCGGTAACCTCCTTCCGTATGTAATGTTTGAGCTCTCCCGCATCAATTAATTTTTGGATCATTATTTTAAGGTTCTTGCATTTTTCGGTCTGGTGTCCGTTGAAACAGTGATACTCACAGTAATCTTTAGACTTCTCGGATCTGGGGGCTGCTTTCCCTTAGACCATGGCCATTCTAAGTTTTCCCTCCCTTTGATCCCGCAGGATACGAGCATAGCTAGCGTTGAGTTTCGTGTAAACTTGGTCTTCGAATTTTCGGTCGCCTGTTCTTCGTTCATCCCTCCGTTCCTTTCTATCTTCGTGAGGTCTCTCATCTGAGAACCCCTTTTGGCCCCATTGGTTTGTTCTGCTGAATTGGTGCGGTGAGACCTCTGCGGATATGCCCTCGGGTTTTCCCGTTGAATTTCTTCAAGTCGAGCGTGCTTCTCGATAATTATTCGGAGATCGCCTTCTGTCTTGGGCACGCTCCCGTGAATTTCAACAAATAGGGGACTCATTCGGTCCAAGCCCCACTTATAGCAATTGATGCTCACCACTGGGTCCACGCTTCCTATGGCTTGGCAGATCCTATGCCATCTGTTTGTGTATTCTCTCGTGGTTTCCTTGTAGCCGATTGCTAGTGAGAAAAGCTTATCCATCCCAGTGTTTACAGTCTTGTTGTACATGTATGTTCTTAAGAATTTATCTGCCAGTTGGTCGTATGAGTGTATGGAGTTTGGTGGCAGATTATCAAACCATGATAACGCCGATCCCTTCAAACTTGACGGGAAGTATCTACAGAGTACGGCGTCGTTCTGTCCCCATCTTGCTAGGACGCGGTTGTAGTACCGAACATGTGCAGCATGGTCGCTGGACCCATCATAGCATTCGAACGTCGGGACAGGGCATTTCAGGGGAATAGGGGTGTTGGCCAAGCGATGCGTCAGGGGCGTGGAGTTAGCTTCTCTCATAACCTCTTCTAACCTTCCCCCTCCTTGTTTATTTTTCAATTGCCTGATCTCTGCCATCATCTCATCTCGCAGTTCCTCCATTGCGCGTTGGTGTTCTAAGTTCTTCAGATCATTTCTGTTTGATTCTCCATCGTCATAGTCCGGGTCGGATACGCTATGTCTCCTTGTTGCGTCTTCATTAGTCGCTAGGACGACTCTGCAGTCTTGGTTTGGCTCTGGTGCTTTGGAGCTTGCTTCATCAAGTTGTTGGTTGGTCTTTGTGCTTAGAGCAATCCGCTCCTTTAAATCTTGATTTTCTCTGGCCAAAAGTGCTACAGCTTCTGCGTAAACCATCCTCCTCGTCTCCCTCTACGACATCCAGGGCATAAGGAAAATTCATGCCCGCAAAGTTCAGACGCCAGGGGCAGAAATCTCCATAGCGAGCGGGAGGAGATTCGCGCGGCTTACTATTCTCGGTTGGCCGCCATCCGCGGGAACCGGGAATCCAACCATAAGCCCACGGACCTACTATCTCAATGACAGTGGCGTGCCACTCGTAGTCATGATCACGCTTGATCCTTTCTCGCGCGGGGAAGAGTTTCCGACGATTGGACGCCTCCGTGCCAGGAACATACTTCAGCTTGGCATCGCTGACCTCATTTAACAGACGAATCTCGCCTCGAGGAGCAGGAAGATTCCGAAGGCTGACACTCCACGGCTTGCGATTCCTGCTATTGACGTAATCACCGAAGGAGTTATTAAAATTCTCAGGAGTGTACCATTCCTTCTCCAAGGGATTGGGGACGTAGCAAGTCATCGACGTTTCCCCCTTACTCCGCAGATAGCATTCCTTCAGAGCGCGGAGATAATTCCCCGATAATTGGGATACGGAACGGCTATGAGTATTTGTGGAAGAACCCTCACGACTAGCAAGCACGTCGTAATAGAAGGAATCACCCGATTTGTACAACGGCAGCATCAGACCAGCCTCGAAGTCCCCAACCGTCGTTAACAAGTGAAATTCATCGAATTCGTACTTAGAGATCAGCTCATACGTAATATCATCCTCGGGGGCATAAAAACGAACCCCGAAGGCTTGGAGCTCATGTTTCTCCTTGAATATTTCAAGATCGATATGCTTGAAGGTTACTTTTCTCCTGCTCACAGAAACACTGCGTATCAAGGGAGCAGCCTCTTCCTCCTCGGCGGGACCGGATGAACTAACAAACGCTTCAGACGCTTTTCTCTTCACGGGGGGATTCTTTGAAGATCCAGCCGCAGGAGCTACGCCCTTTGTATTCTTCCCTTTCAAAGTTGGAGAAGACCGTGGATGATGCTCGGGCACTAACGAACGTAAAGGAGGAACGTCAAAAGCAACAGCGCGGGGAGGAGCCTGCGTACTCCGAGTCTCTTCACGAGGACGCACCATTGACTGATTAAATATTCTCCGTGAGCCAGACGGAATTATTGGAGGAATCTCTTCCCGAGAAGAAGAGGCTCTCGCTCCGGAAGACACTCGACTCCGACGAACATCATCCTGAGACTCTCGACGCTGAGGAGATCTCGACAACCTAGAATCAGGAGTCTCATAGGTAGGCCGTGGACGGTCAGACATGGCTGCGGAAAGAATAAAATCAAGAACAGGTTACACACAATAACCAAAAATCAAAAAACACATTCATAGCAATACAACCACGACAACAAAGAAACCCTAAAATTAGGATACAATCTCAATACTCCACCCTCGAAGTAATGGCTGCCTTAATTTAAGATGAAGAACAGGGGCAAACTAGTATGCAAGCATCAGAAAGAGTTCTTCATCACAAACAAGGAACAACAAATAGCAGAAAATTCACAATTCAACACGGCATAAAACAGTGAAATCAAGAAAAGAAAAACTCACCGGCAAAAAACATCAAGTAGAAGAAACGAACAGGGGAAGATCCCAGGTGCAATAAAGACTGTCAGAAGATAAGATCACAGGTGCAATGAAGACTGACAAAGAATTTAAGGTCACAGGTTTAATGAAGGCAGGTAGGAAACTTAAAGGAAAAATGAACTGAGAGAGTGTTTAGGAAGAATGAAATTAAATTTCCTCTCCATCCTTAAAATACCCGAAAGAAAAGAGGAAATTAAGGGAGAAATAGGAAAACGTGCCCGTTACATAAGCAGTTAATGCACGAATAAAAGACGTGCCCAAGTATCTAAGAGAAGTTATTAGGAGTGAGAAGGATATGCGACGATAGTTTTTCTTCAAGGCACCCCTTAGTCAGTTAAGCCTGAAGAAAAGGGGCAAATTGTGTACACATATATCTCACTATCGGACACGTGGATACAGAAAGGTACGTGGAAAGCATGCAAGCCAAGACATCAAAACACGATGCGTCGCGAAGCACCAAATAAACCCCTAGGAGTTGCTTTATCTCATCCCCAGAAGAGGAGCTAAGATCAACGGTGGGGAGAAAGTCAGCTGACACGGACTGACAGGGGCAGAAGACACTTGTCTGACACGAGCAGACCCCTCAACCACCCGCATTAAACACTCTGAGCAGTGCACGTGTCGACCGACCTGTGGAACGAGCGAAGATGCCTCCGCGGGATCTAGGGGGAAACGCAGACCTCTGCGTGATGGACACAAGACACTAGAAGATAAGGTTCCAACGGTCTTCAGAGATGGGTCCCACATTCCTACCTTATAAATACCCAATCTCCACAAAGGGGGAGAGGGATCGGAAAAAGATCAGAGGAGAGAGAGAGAGAGAGAGAGAGAGAGAATAGCAAAGGTAAGGAATCCCATAGTGGAGAGAAATATGTAAACCCCAAGTCATTCAAACTATTCGTGTAACCGTGAATAATATAGCAGAACAACAAACCCCGTGGACGTAGGCCTTAGTGCTGAACCACGTAAACCTTGATCTTATTTACATTTCAGCACTTTGCATTCATTTAGTTCCGCATGCATTTGCTTATATATGTTGTTTTCCTTTTATATTTGTACCCCATGCATAATCGCTACGCATGGGGAAGTTGGAGGAGGCCATGATAAACCCGTGGGTTTTGAGCCAATGAACCCACATCCGGGTATCATCATCATAATCTCTTTAGACTTTAACAATTGATTGCGGGCATTCGGACCCCGCGTAGTTCGTGTGTCCACAATTACCATTGTCACCCTTGGCTTACGCCTATGCAAACGAGTATGGGTTGCATGCGGACGTAATCTGTAGCGCGTAAGTAATTTAAAAAAAGAAGCTAACAGAAGTTCAGCTCATTACTACCCTTTCTATTTGTCTAGTTCTCAAAGGAAATTGGAAATTTTTTAGACCGAAAAACCCCCTTTTCTAATATCAAAACTTCAAAAAGAAAAAAAGAAAAGAAACCCCTAAAGAACACAATATAAAGCTTGAACCATAAATTTGTGTTCTTAATCACATGAGTTTTTATTTATGTTAATATTTTTCTTAGAAGATTTCTTTCCCCTTGTGTTTTTGTAGGTTGATCATTGGAACCATGCATTTGGATATTGGAGTTGATTCTCTGTTTAGTTTCTACTTCTTTTATCACCGTGCAACGTCCATAGACGTTTTTTTTTTTTTTTGAACTGCATCATTTTTGTGCTAATCTAGCAGTTCAATCTAATAACTTATTTTTTTTATTTTTTTTTTGAACTGCATCATTTTTGTGCTAATCTATCAGCTCAATCTAATAACTTATTTTTTTTTATTTTTTTTTTAAACTGCATCATTTTTGTGCTAATCCAGCAGCTAATCTAATAACTTATTTTTTTTTTATTTTTTTTGAACTGCATCATTTTTGTGCTAATCTAGCAGCTCAATCTAATAACTTATTTTTTTTTTTTTGAACTGCATCATTTTGTGCTAATCTAGCAGCTCAATCTAATAACTTTTTTATTTTTTATTTTTTTAAACTGCATCATTTTTGTGCTAATCTAACAACTCAATCTAATAACTTATTTTTTTTTATTTTTTTTGAACTGCATCATTTTGTGCTAATCTAGCAGCTCAATCTAATAACTTATTTTTTTTATTTTTTTTTGAACTGCATCATTTTTGTGCTAATCTAACAGCTCAATCTAATAATTTTTTTTTTTTATTTTTTTTAAACTGCATCATTTTGTGCTAATCTAGCAGCTCAATCTAATAACTTTTTTTTTTATTTTTTTAAACTGCATCATTTTTGTGCTAATCTAACAACTCAATCTAATAACTTATTTTTTTTTATTTTTTTTGAACTGCATCATTTTTGTGCTAATCTAGCAGCTCAATCTAATAACTTATTTTTTTTTATTTTTTTTTTGAACTGCATCATTTTTGTGCTAATCTAACAGCTCAATCTAATAACTTTTTTTTTTTTATTTTTTTTTAAACTGCATCATTTTTGTGCTAATCTAGCAGCTCAATCTAATAACTTAGAGGACATAGCCTAAGGCCACCGTAGCTGTTTTACACAAATTTCCAATTAAAAAATTCACATACGGGACCCAGAAACACAATCCACGTCCCAGTCACAAATAAAACACGGTTTCTCACCTCCTTTTGTTGTCGGTCACAAGACCTCAAAATCCTAATAGGCCAATCGAAAGCGATCCTGAGTTACAAATACGGATCGAATCGCCACCGACTAATCTCAGTCGTATCAAATCCAGCAAATTACTTATTCAATTCAACTGATCCAAAATCATAAATTAACCTCCGGTCTCTCCCCGCGTTTTTAGTTTTTTTACCTGTAAATCTATAAATAACTCCACCTGGTAATTTATTCACCGAGTCTTACTCGGCCGAAAACGACTCATCTCACTCACTTTTCGTTGTACTTCACTCCGTCTCTCTCTTCTTCTTCACTGGACAAAAAATGTATCCCCATACTATTTATTTCTACTAGTACTCTCTTCTCTTCTTCTTCTTCTTCTTCATTTCTCTTCTACTCTCTGTACTTACTACCGCTAATCAATCAATCATGGCGACCTCAATCCGCAGCCGAGGAGGCGGAGGAGGAGGAAGAATTACACCCTACAAATCTCTATTCTTCGTCTCCGCCATTGCCATCTCATTCTTCTTCTTCGCTTTCTTCGTTTTTACTTCTGATGATGCTGATGATTCTACTCCAGATCTCAATACAGTAAGCTTCAGAACTTTCTGTACATTTTTTGTTCTTTTTTTTGATAGAATTTGTGAATTTATTTTGTGTGTTTTTTTAGGGTTTTGGATCGACTAGAAGATCTGTACTGGCAATGAAATCAGATCCGTTGAAGCAAAGATTGGATCAGATAAAAAAACAAGCTGAAGATCATAAATCACTTGTTCTAGCTTACGCTTCTTATGCAAGGAGATCAAAACTTGAGAGTTCTAAACTAGTTAGGGTTTTTGCTGATCTTGCTCGTAATTATACAGATCTTATTACTAATTATAAATCGCTATCTGAATCTGATTCGGTTTCCATGGATGAGTCTGTTCTTCGTCAATTCGAAAAAGATGTGAAACTGAGGATTAAGGATACTAGACAAGTGATTGCTGATGCCAAAGAGTCTTTTGATAGAGAGCTTAAGATTCAGAAATTGAAAGATACGATTTTCGCTGTTAATGAACAATTAACTAAGGTGAAGAAACAAGGAGCTTTTTCGAGTTTGATTGCTGCTAAATCGATTCCGAAGAATCTGCATTGTCTTACTATGAAATTGATGGAAGAACTTATTGCGAATCCGGAGAAGTATGCAGATGAGGATAAGTCTCCCGAATTAGAAGACCCGAGTTTGTATCATTATGCGATTTTCTCTGATAATGTGATTGCAGCGTCTGTTGTTGTTAATTCAGCAGTGAAGAATTCGAAGGAGCCTTTTAAACATGTGTTTCATGTTGTTACTGATAAAATGAATCTCGGTGCAATGAAAGTTATGTTTAAAATGAGGCAGTACAATGGAGCTCATTTTGAGGTTAAAGCACTAGAAGATTATACGTTTTTGAATTCTTCGTATGTTCCTGTATTGAAACAACTTGAATCTGCAAATTTACAGAAGTTTTACTTTGAGAATAAGCTTGAGAATGCAACAAAAGATACCTCAAATATGAAGTTTAGAAACCCCAAGTATTTGTCAATGTTGAATCATGTGAGGTTTTACTTGCCGGAAATGTATCCAAAGTTGCATAGAATTCTCTTCTTGGACGATGATATTGTGGTTCAGAGGGATTTAACCGGGTTGTGGGATATAGATATGGATGGTAAAGTGAACGGTGCAGTAGAGACATGTTTCGGGTCGTTTCATCGTTATGCGCAGTATATGAATTTCTCTCATCCTTTGATTAAGGAAAATTTTAGTCCAAAAGCTTGTGCATGGGCTTATGGGATGAATTTCTTCGACCTTGATGCTTGGAGGAAGGAGAAGTGTACTGAACAGTACCATTACTGGCAGACCCTGGTAAGATTTTGTTCTCTGAATTTTCGAGCATTATGACTGGTTTTTGTACATTTTTGTTTCTCTTACTTTGATCCTTCTCGTATAGGATAACATCAAACATTTGTTAGATTCAATGTAGGTGTCTAGGAAATATCCAATTTTTTGTTTCAGCCTTTTGTTGACCATATAAAAACATGAGAATCAGTTTGGATCAATTATTACCTCCATAAATATCGAGAGATTTAGACGTATTAATCCAAGTAGCCAACAAGCAACAGTTTCCAATTTTGTATGTGCCTAAGTCTAAATCACATGAAGGTAGGACCTAGTAATAAATCTCCAGCATTACAACTGCTTTTCATTCAAATTTTTTCTCTTACTTCTCGTATAGGATATCGTCAAACATTTGTTAGAATGTTTCGTTCAAGCCTTTTTGGTGACCATATAAAACATGAGAAACAGTATGGATCAATTATAACCTCCATAAATATTAAGATATTCAGTTGTAGTCATCCAAGTAGCCAACAAGCAACAGTGTTGATCACTATATGGCCCAAGTCTTTTGTGTTAGGATGAGGTAGGACCTATCAGTAACTCTCTTGATTAGTATCATTAGACATGATTAGTATCTGGAAATGTAAACATTAATATGTTCCTGCATCAATTAGACATGAAGAACTTGCCACCATTATGTCCAGTTTTGTTAGGGGTTTGTTTTTGTTACTGGCAGGGCTAACATTACTGCATTCATGAGCTGCCCACTGTCTTTATGTTTTTCACTATGTTAGATTTAGTGACACTTAAAGCCAGTACAAGCAACTTGCGTTTTCTAGTTCTCCACAGTCGAGAAAACTTGGAAGAAGTTTATATGCGTGCATATGTTATCTAAACTTATTTGCATACAATGAAATAAATTATTTGATTCTTGAGTATTCCACATGCGTTTGAAATGATAGATTTGGAATGGATGATTTATCAATTTTTTACAATGGTTATATGATATCGAGCATTTCATTCATCAGTTTATTTAACCAATCATGCAAATTACATTTTGCAGAATGAAAATCGAACCTTGTGGAAATTGGGAACTTTACCTCCTGGCTTAATCACATTTTACTCCACAACGAAGCCGCTGGACAAAACTTGGCATGTCCTTGGGCTTGGTTATAATCCAAGCATAAGCATGGACGAGATTCGAAATGCTGCTGTTGTTCACTTCAATGGAAACATGAAACCATGGCTAGATATTGCAATCCCACAGTTCCGGCCACTTTGGACAAAGTATGTCGACTATGAAATGGAATTCGTCCAACAATGCAATTTTGGTCTTTAGAGTAGGGGTAATTGTTTATAAGTTGAAGCCTCTATTTTGACAACCAGAAAAGCATGAGCGTGGCCAGAGCCTTCAGAGCCGTTTTATAGACTAAGCCAGCTAGGCTATTTTCCTAGAGCCTTGTTGGGGGCCAAAAATTGATTTTCTTTTTTAATAGTTTGTTTGTTCTTCTTCATTATATAGCTAGTGCTCTTACGTAGTAGTCTACCACTGTTTTTGTTGATAGTCTATCTAGCTGTTATTGAAAGCCGTTTGTTTTCTAAGCATTCCCGTTCCAGCTAGCCATTACTTTACATATGTATACCTTTATGTAATAAGAACATTAAAATTCACTGCTTTACGATAATTTTCTTCAAACTAATTTGAATATATCCCCCCCCTCCCTAGTATATTCATACAAAGTTTGATGAATATAGCTATGCCACTAACAGAAGATCAAAATTTAATAAATTCCGCTTGGATACATTACACCCATAGTCATTTTCTTGAGTAACTTTTGTTCTACTCAAAATTTAATATACATTACACCCATAGTCATTTTCTTGAGTAACTTTTGTTCTACGCCACCTTTGCACTTTTGAAAACAGTAAAAAATCCTAAAAGTGAGCTCTGAAAAATATTATAATTATCCGTCCGTCATTCCATGACTCGTAAATCAAGCAATAAACATACCTATTCCTAGCATCTATAACACCTTAACTCAAATTTTAGGTGTTACACTTGTGGATAAAAATGAGAAGTATTTTGGCTCTCCTCTAATTATTGGAAATTTAAAGTTAAAGCTTTTGAAGACATTCAGATTGCTTTTGAGAGATAATTAGGTAACTGGCAAGGAACAACTATGCATCAAGCAGGAAGAACTACTATGGTGAAAGCAGTTCTCAATACTATACCAACTTATCAAATGAGTACTTTTAAGATGCCAAAGAAACTGCTCAATAAATTAGACACCATACAAAGTAAATTCTGGCGGGGGTCCAAAACTAATACAGGTGTTAACCTAATAGCATGGCAGAACATGTGCTTATCTAAAGATCTAGGTGGTCTTGCTTTTTAGAGATCTTGAGATGTTAAATCACGCCCCACTTACAAAGCTTGCATGGAGAATTTATCATGAAGTAGACCAGTTGCTGGGGAAAATACTTAAAGCTAAATACTACAGGAATGAAGGTTTTGTTCATCTTAGTTTTGAAAAAATAAAATAATTCTTCTTAGGTCTGGAAAGGCATTAAACTTGGGCTATCCATTCTACAACATCATCATTGCATTGGAGTCAACAATGGTAAGTCCACTAAAATCTGGATGGACAAGTGGATTTTAGGCTTAAGCTACATAGTTGAACCGATTGATCCCTCTGATCTTCAATATGTTTTTGATAGTGAGCTCTTTATCACTAACACAAACTCCTGGAATATCCCTCTGCTGCATACTCTTTTCACTCCATATATGTTGAGAAAATCAGGAATATGAAGCTCTCTCGGGATGAAGAAGACATCGTAAGATGGACTCCTTGTAAAGATTGTAACTTCACAGTAAAGAGTGCCTATAATAAACTTTTGGAAAGGAGAGTTCAAAATCAAGTTTCCATCAATTGAGTACCTAAAGCAGTTTGGAAAGTTTTATGGAAAATGAAGCTCCCTCATATCAAGTTGTTTACTTGGAAATGCCTCAAGGATGCTATACCAACCAGACAAAGATTACCTCAGTATAATCACTCTATTGAGTGTCATTGCAGCATATGTCAGCATGCAGAAGAGTCGTTGTTTCATCTTCTTCTCACATGTAACCATGCAAATGCAGTATGGAGGGCTATGAATATCAACATTGATCAAGTTATTAACAATTGCCAGTCTGTCAGAGATTGGATCATTTCACGGTTCCTTAATGTCTGGAATACTAGTATTGAGGAAATTGAGAAGTGGAGGAACACACTAATGGTTGTTTGCTGGATCAAATGGAAAGAAATATGTGAACGCATCTTCCCGGACAAAGTTCTAAACCCTACTAATATTGTTACTAGAATTCAAGTTCATTAGTTGAAATTTAGTCAAACTATGCACCATAACAATGATCTTAATTAGTAGTTCTGACACCTTAGGAAATAGAATTTAGTCCCATATTGTTTCCTCCATCACTAATGAACCTACTATTTTTGTGGATGCTTCTTTTGATCATTTGACTAACAATTGTGGCATTGGTACGATGTTGTTTTCTTCTGCAGGTGTCGTTCAAGGATTCAAAGGAACTTATGCAGCTAGAGTAATGGATCCAAAGGCAGAGGAGTGCATGGATATTTTAGAAGCTTTGAGTTGGATGAAGGCTATGAAACTTAACAAGATTAACATAATAGATGATGCAGTTAATGTAGTAAACTCCATCAATATGGATACTCTTTCTATCAGATGGGAGAATAGAAAGTTAATTAGAGAGATCAAAACAATTTTAAGTTCTTTTAATTATTGGAAAATAACTCATCTAAATAGAGTTGGTAATAATCTAGCAAATTCCATCTCTAAGAAAGTGATAAGAGAAAAATTATTTGTTGAGGAAACCCATAATGTTTCTGAATGTTTAGAAACTTTTATAGGCAGACATATTATTCCTCCATCCATTAATAAAATTTCTTTTGTTACAAAAAAAAAAAAAAACGGTGCAGAAAATTTTGAGTAGTCGGATCCGACAACCGTCAAGTGTAGTAATCCAAATGATGAATATGCAATTCATAATATACGAACATTCAATTTATCTCCACCATTTCTGGTAAGCTGTTTGAATGTGCATCTTTTCTAAATCGAACATGTCTCCACATTTACTAGTGAAACCGCGTGGGCAATGCGCTTGCCTCGACGACTACACATTCCAAAATTTGTGCGATTCTACATATCCATTTACAAAAAAATAAATAAGTTGAGCAACAAAAGTATCCTAAGCTTGAAATTTTTGCATTTAAATTTTAAGAAGAAAATTAAAAGAAGATCCCCAGATGACTTATCGATGGATTATCATCTCCAATATAGAAAAATAAAAATCTATCTCCCCTCCTTTCAATGACAACAACAATAATGAAAAGTCAAAGTATTAACTAAGATCAACCGTGGATCTCCTAACTTTAAAATAGAACCGTCAAATAAGAGAATATTCCATAAAAGATTTCTGTCACGGAAAAGAATTTTGTACTTTTTTTTTCGTTACTATTACATCTCTCGAAAATACGCTCCATCTTTTCTTTCTATATTTCTTCTATCATCCTTAAATCTGTCGTAAAACCTAATAAATCTGGGGACAAATATCTATCTCAGTTATTCTTTCTACCAGAAACAAAAAGGAACAACCCCAAAATTCGCCTCTTCTTTCTCGATTTCCATCTTCTCCGCCAAAATCGAAATGTCTCTTTATCCTTATCAATTTCCCACCATAAACTTCGAATAATCTTTACTTAATTTCGACTTTAAACTCAGAGTTATGATTTGATTGAACATTTAACCATCATCATCTAACCTGTAACCCTAAATTCAAAATTGGGTGAATCGATTGAATCACTTTAGAATTGGGTGAAGTATTCTCAGCAAATACTTCCTGATAAGTTGGGGTGAATTGGGTTAATAATCTTCTCTTCAGGTAAATGCCTAATCAAAATAAATCTAAAAATACCCTTATCTTTCTTTCTAGGGTTTCCATCTCCCTTCTTGGAGGAAGGTAAGAGGTCTCTAATCTTGGTGCATGCAGAATTATCAATTAAGGTTTGTTGTTGAGTGTCTTTTTCCTGACTTTGATTTGTTGATATTAATTGCATTATGTTATTGTTGATTTCTTATAATGTTTTTTCCCCATTTTTCATCAATGAGTTATGATATTAATACGATGTTAAAGAATCATTGCGTATTTGGTACGAGATTGTGAATAGATTTACTTTTTTCTTAACCTTTGTTATAACTCTTTTACCTGTTTGTGCAAATGCCCAACAAAATACCATTTTTTAACTTCAATTAATTTATGTAAAAAGACGGATTCAACGCAAGATGACATATGTGGAAGCCCAAGACTTATTGAGCTGCAAGATAAGAAAAAACAATTGTGGCGTGCTCAAAACAAATCAAAACAAAAGGAAATAACCGAACAAGCGTTCAATGAAAAACGACGTATTGCTTATCAAAATCGGAAGACAAGAATGGATGAAGCCGGTACGAGTTATAAGTTTATTGATTCAATAATGCTCAACACATAACCATAAGCAAGGATTTTAAAACATAAGCTTATCATATATAGATTTTTTACATGTGAAACAAGTGTCTAACTTACGTGGAGCACATAAAGCAGAATCAACATTGATTCCTCGCCGAAGCCCAAGATTTATTGGATGCGAAAACATATCAGAATCGTTGGATCAATGTAATTTTGTACTTAGCATATTTATTTGCTAAACTTAGTTGGTTGATAAAATCCTACACTGGATTGGTCAGTGGATTAGTCTACTATTGGTCAGTGAAACATAGGCAACCCATAGTCCTAAAAAAAACTGAACAAGTAAAAAAAGTGTCTTAGTTTGGTCGATGCATCCAATATTTTCATTTAGATAACCCTCTAGATACACTGAAGAGGTTGGGATATGACATGAATATGCCTCCTACCGAATGACGTCTGCTCACATAAATCGGGTGGGGAGTGTGGATACACTAGATGGTCCCAGTCCCAGTATTTGTTAGCTTTGAATGGATGTCCATCCCCAGGAATTGTAATAAGAACTAAGCTCATCCTCATTCCTTTTAATAGCAAGCAGTTCCCAAGTAAATTAATATGAATTGAAATATAATACGCATGGAATGACTCAACCATAAATTTTCTTTTACTCTCATTAAAATCTTTGACCACATAAAGGATTGTAAAATGAGTAACTTCTGATTCATACTGAACTAAGACTCCAGTTCCTTTTTTTTCTTCCCGTATATAACACTTTTCAAAGAATATATATTAGTTAATAACTCTCAATCCTTGGTTCTGATCAGATTTACATATATTGTTATGGAACTCTGTAGTTCGGAGATGAAACATGTCGGAAGAACAACTGGCATATGAACGAGAGAGGAACCGTATTCGAGAAAGAACCCGTCGGATAAATAAGACGGAAGAGCAGAGGTAGATCCTCCAAGGAAAAGCTAAATCTTCCCTCAACATCTATAGGCGACAATAATCACCACATATTAGAAGAACAGCTGGCCAGTGAACGAGAAAGAAAATGTCTTCGGCAAAGAACCCGTCGTCAAAATATGAAAGAGGATCAGAGGTCGATCGAATAGAAGGGTGATCGTAATCGATACATAGCCGCCAAATAAAATATGAACCTTCCTTCATCATCATCAAGCAATACTTCGTCAGACTTATTTGAACATGTTATGCATGAACATGTGCAGGCATAAGTTGAGAGACTTATCGGTCGCATCTCAACAGTAGGAATGAATACTAGCGAAGGGTACATGGAGTTGGGGCCTCAACACAGAGGTAAGTTGTATGTACTTGGATTTTTCTATTGTATATATAATGCAATTCAATTGGGGTGCGTCTCGATTACAACACGGCTAATTAGAAGGAGGGAGCGTATATATATCGAGCTCAAGCTACTATGTATCATAAAATCGGTAGCCTCATTCCAGAACCAAGCGATATACCAAGGTTCTTACAGATGTACATCTATGATACCGAACATGAATTGGAGAATCGGTTGAAGGAACAACAGTTTGATGCCAAGAAAAACAAGGGTAAGGAACATGAACAAGAGCCATCCGAAACATAATAACCCCTGAACAGAGAAGTGCTCGCTATATTGAAAGGAATGTTGAATAGAAACAACCCATATGTGCATGTAATTCGTCAAATTTTGCAAGGTAATGGCTACTGGGATGTTCGTCTACACATAATGGAGAAAACAACATTTCGTATGAAACATGCCAACATCACCATAAGTAGCAGCTGTATTGGTTGGGGGAAATGAACCGAGTGAAGTGCTTCCTAGAGATATCATTGTTCAAACAAAATCTGGGAAACTTCTGAATGTTCCCGACACAACGTGTTTTTATGATCCATTACAATATTCTTTACGACATCTTTATGGAAGTTTTGGCTGGGATTTGACGATATTCAGCGATAGTACAAGAAGGATAAGTTGTCGAGCATACTATGCGTATATGCTATAGGTAAAGTTAATTTACTATTCGTATGTGAATTCTTAAGATTTAATATTTCGACAACTTATATGTTTTCTAACAAAAACACCAAATGTCATTAGATTCGAGAAAACCAGCAGTCGATTTTGTTACATGGTGGGAAACTACTGGAACAGTACGTGGTTGACAATTATGTAAAGATTTCTACGATACAGTTGAGATGGGTTCGAGATAATCAGAGAACAATCCCAGATGATTGGTACTCAGGCGTTCTTGACGCAATAGATTCGAATAGAAGTAACAAAAAGCTTTACCGAACTACTTTCATCCCTTTTGCATCGCTCAATATAGAAATGATATGAAAGGAAATATAAGAAAAAAAATTCCTACTCTTTCTAAGACACATAAATAACAGTTAGAACAACTTAAACAATTGAAAGTACATCCAATAGTCTTCCATTTGGGTAAGAATCATAATCGCCTCCATAAGTGACATTTCACTAGTACTCTACATATTAGATGTATGTGATCATCCTTGATATGATGCATGTAATGAAGTGTTGTTTCTTTCGGTGTTTTAGTGCAACAATTATGTATAAAGTAACTCATTAGCAATAAAACAATAATGACTTCACTAAGGAATATGATGATTAAGTTTCTCTGTGTAGTTTCTGTTTTGGAAATACCAATGGTTCCATATCTAGGTTCCCTGATTCAAATGCTCAGATACTAGCACTGGAGCATCTCTGTAAATCAATGAGGAACCGTTCTACTTTACATACAATGTAAAGATACATGAGAACAAACCCGGAAAATATATACTGACATCTTTGTTTTTTTTTATCGAGATTTCGTCTTAACTTATGTTTAAATATATGCTGACATCTTTGTTTTGTTATTGAGATTTCGTCCTAACTTATGTTTAAATGGTTTGTGTCCCTGACATATCTGTTTTTTTGTTATGATTTTATGTTAAATTATGTTTGAATGTTTTGTTTGGGAACTTTGCAGATGATACAGGACAATGGGTTATTCTACCTCCTACTTACACGGGAAGTCCACGTGATATGCATCAAAGATATCACGACGGTATGGCATTGGTTCAAAAGTACAGAAAACTTGATTTGTATATAACCATTACGTGTAATACTAATTGGTAAGATATCCAGAGAGAACTAAAACTAGGGCAACATGCACATGACATGCCATATCTGACGACGAGGGTGTTTCATTCTAAATTTGAAGAATTGAAGGTAGATTTGTTCACTAAAGGGGTTCTTGGAAAATTCGTTGCACATGTTCATGTTATTGTATTTCAGAAGAGAGGTCTTACACACGCACACATTCTTATCATCCCGCACGAGAAAAACAAACTACGTAGCCCATATGACTACGATAGGATTGTTCGAGCAGAAATACCAGATGAGAAAGTTGAACCAGAGTTGTATGCTTCTATCCTCAAACATATGTTACATACGCCATGTGCTTTGTCTGCTGATAGCGTCTGTAAGAAGGATGGGAAGTGCAAGAAATTTTTTCCAAGACAGTTTGCAGCGGAAACTCTAGAAGGCCAAGAATCGTATCCAGTCTATAGAAGACATGACGATGGTAGAGCAATGACACCCGCCAATGAAAAAGTTATGAATAACAACTGGGTTGTTCTGTATAATTCGTGTCTCTTAAAGAAGTATGACTTTCATATCAATATGGAAGTTTGTTCGAGTGTGCAATATGTGAAGTATCTGTACAAATATGTTTGGAAAGGGGTTGATCGTTTTTATGGAGTTTCAAGAGAGAAAGAGGCGGATGATGAGATCAAAAAATTTGTAAATGCTCGTTGGATTTTCCAGAAAGAAGCTCTTTAGCGAATATACATGTATCAAATGAATAAGATTTATCCTCTGTCCTTTCGTTACAATTACACTTAAAGGATCGGCAAAATATTCTACTTCCTGAAAGAAGTACTGTGAGAGATGTGATACGGCGGGAAAAGGCCTCCCATACTCAAATGACTGAGTTTGTTTAAGAAGAACCAAGAAGATGAGTTTGCAAGAACTCTTCTCTACAAGGAATTTTCCAAACACTACATATGGGATAAGCCAATAAAGCAATGGAAAGGACGGCAATGCAACAACAAATTCATCGGTAGAGTTGACATTTTTTTCTACCCGCAGCGAAAATTATCATTTAATACTTCTTTTGAATAATATTAGAGGGACAACTTCTTTCGAAGACTTGCTAAAGGTGGGAGTTAATACGTTTTCCACGTATAAATAAGTAGCACAACATTTGTGTCTGTTAGAAAGTGACACTCCCATCCGTGACACACTTATCGAAGCCGTACAAGTAGAGATGCCTTGGTCTTTAAGAAGTCTTTTCTGCATGTTGTTAGACCTTTGCAACACCACAAGATTTTGTGAATTGCGGGATGAATTTTCCCCTCCATGATTGAAGATCACTACCAGTTCAACATAGAAACAGGGGCAATCAATCTTATTTTACGGGATCTAAGGTATGTTCTCGACGAAAAATTAATGGTCACATATAAGCTCCCACCAATCACTAAAGACATAGGAATTGCAAGAGTAAACGAGTTGGTGTCTGAGGAATTCAGAATTCCAGTTTTTTCAGAAGATCTCTATTGGTATGCTAAACGCTTACCAGAAACATGCTTTTGATAGGTAAATCTTTCCTAGAACTTTACGTATTTATTTGTATTGTTGTTTCGCTTTTATTGAGTTAGATCCACCAGTCAGTCATTGTTAGATTATATTTTGACTTATAATAGAATCTGACTTCAGGTACTAGTCTAACCTAAGTATAGGAATTTGACGTCATTCAAACCATGATATAATTCCATTGTTCATAGTCGTTTTGTTGTACAAAATTTTCTTCCTTTTTTTTCAGTTCGTATTTGAGCATGTTCTAATTCCATTGTCAAGAAAAGTAGTATAGAAAGATTACTTAACAACTATTTCAAAAACCACATTAGGTCCAACGAACCACCAAAGTGCTAGGAATCGTTGAAATAGTTATGTAAAGTTATAGGGAAATATTAGGTCACCAGGATATATCGTCTGCCGTCACTTATTTCATGTATTCATTTAATGCCAAGTGCTACTACTGGATGGGTTTCCGAATTGGTGTAGCGCCATTCGTGACAGTTCTTTATTTTATTCTCTCAATTCTAATTTCCTCCAACGCTCGTTAAGAACACAGAAATTTTGAAATGCAAGTTTGTAAAAAAAATGGTTTGGATGCTTGAACCTTTTCTCATTTTCGTGTTGTTATACAGAAAAAATGCATGTTGTGAATTGACAGAGGTATGAACAACCTTTATAACTTCATGAGTATCACATTTTTCATCTACAATAATATTTTTTTGGTTGTTTTGTATAGTATAATCTCACTCTTCAAATGTTAATCTTTGCTGATCGGTCTACATCCATCAATACTTCTCTTGACGCTGCTATTGTTATTGTTAGCTTTTGTTTGTTTGTTTTTATCTCAGTGTTGTCCTCTTAGTTTTCCACTAAACAATCTATTCAAAGAACAAGTAGTCACCATGATTATCTTTAACGGGAACATCTCTCTCGATTTTCTTCGTATGGATTGATGAATAATTGCTTTATCTTATATGCAGGATAGTGAATTCCGTTAAAACGGGAGAGAAATCTATATTCTTCATTAATAGTACAGGTGGTTCAGGGAAAACGTTTCTTTATAAGGCGATATTGGCTAAGTTACGAAGTGAAAGACGTATTGCAATTACAAATGCGACATCAGGGACTGCTATAACCATGATGCCAGGTGAGAGGACGACCCATTCCAGATTTAAGATACCCGTATCGGAAAACTCAACTGATACATGCAATATAAGCACAAAAGACCATTTGGAAGATTTCATTCGGAAAGCCGATCTGGGACGAAGCAACGATGGAAAACCGATATGCATTTTAAGCTCTAGACATAACGTTAAGAGGCTTGACCGAAGTTGAATTTCCATTTGGAGGGAAGATCTTGGTTTAAGGTGGGGATTTCCGTCAAGTGTTTCAAGTGATTGAGCACGACACACGAGCACAGAAAATTAGTGCATGCTTAACAAACACAAAATTTTGTAAAGATGTTAAGGTAATTTGTTTAAAAGAGAACATGCGCGCGTTCAAGGATAGACTAGCTTATCAGAATTCTTGCTACAGATTGGAGATGGGACTCAACTATATGTCATGGATGACATTATAAAACTTCACATGACATTGTAATGAAGTGGGAAGGTGAGCAATCTGTTGAAAGATTAATTGATGAGGTTTTTCCAGAGCTTGAAAAGAATGCAAGTGATAAAGGTTACATGAGTCAAAGGGTATTGATAACTCCCAAGAATGATACCTTTGAAAAGCTCGATCAAAAGTATTAGCATCTTTATATGAGATGAGGTAGTTTATCATTCCTTTGACATGGCTCAAGATGACCTTCACAATTTTTGGACCGAAGATTTTTTGAATAGTATTGCTCCAGGTGGATTGCCCCCTCACAGGCTTATACTCAAGATAGGTGCTCCAATAACTATATTGACGAACCTTGATCCCAGTTATGGTCTTTGCAACAACACGAGGTTACTATGTAGAGGTCTCTATAAAAACTTCATTGATGCAGAGATCGTTACCGGTAGTTTTTCGGGGCATAGTCTTGATTCCATGGATATCCATGGAACCTCCCAAAGAGGTGATACTCCCATTCAAGTTAGTCCGCAAGAAATTTCCAGTTCGTGCAGGTTTTACCCTCACAATAAACAATGCACATGGGAAGACAATACCACATATTAGTGTTTATCTATCAGAACCAGTGTTTAGTCACGAACAACTATATCTTGCTTTGTCCAAGGGAGTTTCGAGAACTACAACAAAAGTGTTAGTTAGAGTTCTTCTTGATGTCTCTGGAACATATACTAAAAATATTATTGTAGTACCTAAAATTGGTGAGAGGATAAAGTGGAATTCTAGAGTTTCTGAAAGTAATTTACGGGAGGTTGAGCACGAACATTCTTCGCCTAAACCACGCACAGTGGCCGTTCAAAGGATGCTTCAGTCATAGGGAAGAAGGCTTAGGGATGGTCTTAGGGAGGAAAGCAGATGAAGAGAGAGAGAGCAGAGAACAAGTTATTGCTCTAAGAGGTTATGAGAAAGTTGTGTGTTAGCTTGGAGAAATACAAGACCTATTTATAGTTGAATTCTCTAATCTCAGGTCGGCGAAGATAGGGATTACTTGTCATGCGAAGAATTTCTCTCGTCTCTTTAGGAATAGATAGATATAAACTAGGTTGAGTTTATCTCAATATTCCACCGCCTTTACTCTCTTATGCGATGAGAAATAAGCCGGATATTTCTCACACGTTCCGTAGACCACCAGGTCAAAACCCTAATTGATATCCCCCCATTTTTGTGAAGCCGAGTCAGCCTTTGTAATGATGTGTTAAGAGAGAGAAATATTCTTTATAGCCGATTTGGCCAAGATAGAGAGATATTCTCTGATTTGTGATAATGATTAGGATGAGTCACGTGAAAATACATGGAACGCCTCAGAAATCGTGTGTAGAGTGTGAGAGAAGCTGATATTGAGATCTCTCTCTCCATGGCCGGTCACATATGTCACGTGGAGATTGTATTATTGCTTGTGGGTCCCTTTGTTGAGCATGGGGAGATCAAGAAAGCTTATCCACGTTTTTGGATAGACATGTACAGTTCAGGCCCAATTTACTAGCCGTGAGTATGTTTGATACGCTGATAAATAGGCTTGAGCCCTAGGTGAGGCTTGTGCCTGAGTTTTATGTATGTATAAAACTCTTCATACGAGATGGTTCAGTTCGGATGAGGCCGTATGGGGTTTGTATAATACACCTGAAGTTGTGAGAGCTTTAGCGGATGCGACTGAGGCTGACAGAGGTTAAGACGACGCAACTGAGACTGTCAAAGGTTTAGCCGATGCAAGTGAGGCTGGCATAGATTTGGACGAAGGGTTTGAGGCCGTGTGATATTTGGCCGACGGGTTAGAGTCTGTTCGATACTTGGCAAACACGATGTAATCTCTCCGATCAGGTGAGACATGTTTAGGAGAGAAAAGAAGTATTGCACGCCTGATAATGTCTTCACGAGACTTCGGATCACTTGTCTTTGACCAACGTATCTTGCAGGGATGTGTTAGGAATCAATTGTGTCTGTATTTATGGGGCCGACATGACCAGTGTATCTCGGAAGGATGTTTCTAGGAGTCTGTCGAAAGGGCCCAGAGGCAGAATAACCAGTGTATCTCGCAGGGATGCCCTAGAAATTATTCGAGTCAGATCCTAGAGTAGTGTATCTCGCGATGATCTACTAGGAATTATCCCTTGATCTCAAATAGGATGAGTTGTGCTTACATGAGGCATGTATGTCTCCGCTCTGGGTCATAAGTCCGCCGTGGATGTTTTTACGCATATACAGAGCCTACCTGACCTGTATTATATCGTGGGGATGTATACTAGGAGTCATGGCATCACAATCATTTGCGTCTCGCAAAGACATGCTGGAATTGTGGTTGTTCAGGTTCATAAGTTTTCCGGAGACGTTTTACGCTTTATAGAACCTACTGACCAGCAGTATCTCGTCGAGGATGTGCGCTAGGAATCACGACCAATAGTGTCTCTCGGGGACGTATATTAGAAATCTTGGTTATGGGTTCCTTGAGAGCCAAGGGTTTAGTCTCTCCCGTGAGAGTTGAGTTTTGTCCCATGATCTTGAAATGACACTTTTTCCCCTTATCCAAATTTCACCATCTACAGTTGTATTCCAAGGTGTTCTCAGGTTATCTGATATTGTTGAGTGATATGCTATTGACAATTAAGTTCCAAATAATATTTTTCTTTTTATTTTACTTTGGTAATTTGAAGGTATAAAATTCGAAAATCCGAAATACGTATGAGAAAAAGATTATTGTTCGCCGACGTGCAACACACGTGCATTCCACTTGTAGAACTTAGTTTATTTTCCCGAATTCTTTGGTAGTGACAACATGTGCATGAAGCGTATGAAAGTTCAAAACCTCATCTCACTTGTGAAACTTAGCTTCGTTCACCGAGACACATGTCTGATGTCTCTGGTTATCAAAGGGGAATAAAAACAAAACAGATGTCCCCAAAACGTCACCACATGTTTCGCCTCTACTTGGTTTTCCTAAAGCAGCAAGGTAATGTCGTAAAACCCCAATTCTAAAGTGTGTCATCGTCTTTTCCCCAACGGCTCATACTCTGTCTTTAACCTTTGAATGGATACCGAGATCAACCTGGATTATTTATTTTTTTTACCTGTTGCACTCATACTGACACCGTCACCACTGGTTGGGTACCTAACTGAGTGAAAACATGAAGGGAAAATTCGAGAATATGATTTGATAAATCTTCCACATAGACTTGTAGAGATGAGATGCTCTATTTACATACTCTTATATTTAGGTTTATAGTATACAATTTAAAAAACAATTTCAATATAAAAAAATAACTATTTGTAACTTAAGCAGTAATATTTTGTGAAGAACTAGACTCAGTTGTTGAGTTGTTGTTGTGGTCTTCTGAAATAGTCAGCCGAGAGATTGTAAGAAGTCTGGTGCAACTATCCTTGACACTCCCCCTCAAGTTGAGTTGGAGTTTGCGAATGTTCAACTTGTCCCGAATGAACTGAAATCTTGGTGAAGTTAAGCCCTTGGTGAATATATCATCAAGTTGGTCCTTGGAGGAGATAAACTTGACTTGAATCTCTTTGCTGGCAACCCTTTCTCGAACAAAATGGTAGTCGATTTATATATGCTTGGTTCGTGCATGGAAGACATGGTTTGTTATAAGATATGTTGCCCCCAAATTGTCACACCACATCATAAGTATTGAAGCTATTATCCTAGCTCTTTTATCAACGACTATATCCAAATAAGTTCTGAGGTTGCCATCGCCACACCTCTGTATTCCGTTTCAGTGTTGGATTTTAATATGGTCTTCTGCTTACATGCACTCCATGATATAAGATTTCCACCGAGGTAGATACATTAGCCACTAGTGGAACGTCGATCTTCCAAGTTTCCTGCCCAATATGCATCTGTGTATGCATGTAGAATGCTGTTAGAGTTTTCTTTCAGAGACAAACCATATCCCACTATACTTTTTAAATACCGCAGAATGCGTTTGATTAAGTCCCAAATGCACAACATACGGATCATGCATAAATTGGCAAGCCTTGTTGACATCCACAGAAACATCTGATCGCTGTCGTATGCGTCAAAAATAATATTACTTTCTCACAACTTAAAATATAAAATATAGCAAGGGTAAGAAAGGATCGTTCCCACAGAGAGGATCTAGGTTGTCAAGTTGTTTCGGTTTCCTATATAAACAAGGGGGATTTCTGATTTTATGTAAAGGAAAATAAACTAAAAGCAAATAATGAAATAAACAAGCAAATCAATAAGATGAAGATATTGGTCAAGGATTAGTTTTCATTCACAAACATGAATTTGTAACAATAACTAGAATTGATAATTAATCTCAACTTTTATCAAAAGTCCTATAATACCTTGATAGCAAGAATATCCCGCTAATTTCCTTTTGTCATCAACAAACACATTAAAAGATGCGAAAGTGAATTCTTCATAGAAAGCAACCTAAAGTGTAAAAGCACAATTAAGTTTAACTCTCTAAGAGCACTAAGTTCTACGAAATAAGACTAATCAAAGCAAACGAACGTGTAAAAGCACTAATCCGTTTTAACAAAGGTTATGATCCACTTGTGACTACTAGGATGTATCACTACAAGCAATACTCACAATTATGCTACTTGCAATCAGGAATTATCACTTTTGCGTACAATAACCCTAATCTAGCAATATAGATGAAAACTAATTTAATCGATTCGCGACTCGACTAAACATGCATTCAAATCATATAACAATATTAAAAGTGAATCATAATCAACAAAATATGGAGAAAAAACTAATTCATTGCATAAATATCATGACTGGAACTCTAACTTATTCCTTAACCAAAAGAGAATTATCTAAACATGTGAGTGGAATTCATAACAAGAAGGAAAAGAAAACATATAATGTTTCTAAACCCTAGGAAAAAAAAATAAGAGAAGATTCCAAGAGATGTCTCCCATCGGATCGGTAGAGCTCTTTATATGAATAGCCTTTGTTGTGTTGTCCGGCCAATTTTCAAATCTAGGTAAGCCCATCGCCAAAATCAGTTTCTCACAGCCCACTGAGTCAAGCCCAGTCAAAACAGGTCCATGACTTGATATGCCAGTGAAACTGACAAGCAAACTTACCCTGAGCTAGCACCCCATACTTCCGCCAATAAGCATCTCCTTCCCTGCATATTCATCCAAACATTTTTCACTGAAATTGTTCATTGCAGCAATCATTCTCTGCACCACATTTTAGACGCAATAACATCTCCTATTTACAACACCAGCTCACGCCATTCATCCATTGCTTTGGCTGCATTTTCTTGTTCACTGCAGCACCAATTTTCTGCAGCTGCAACTCCCAGTTCGATTCTCTGCTGCCACAAACAGATTCTTCCTTCTCAGTGCCAGTGATATCAGCTTACAATTGCACATTATAATCCCTTTACCAGCACCACCATCTCATGACTCAGCTGCAACACATTCTGCAATTTCAGTTCTTGAATTTCTCCTTCTCGCCGTGACACCAACACACACAATCAGCTCCATTCAGTCCATGCTCTTTTTAATCTTCATTGCCTTCTACAGCCTTGTTTTTTCCATAGCATCATCAGTTCCTCATCTGCGGCCGAGCTCAAATATCTAGCTCATACATATGCAGCTCATGGAAACACAAAATTTGTCACTTCCCTACCCGCTTCAGTTCATCGCCATACTCCAACAACTCCGTCCTTCATTTGCAGCTCGTTGCAATACCAAACCAAGACCTACAACCATCCATCTACCTTGATTTCAGCTGGCATCTGCTCAGACATCGATTCCATCAGTACAACACCACCAGGACCTTCAACTCCATTTCATTACAGCATCACCAATAGTTCAGTTTCAACTTCAGCAACACAACAACACCTGCAACTTCAATTTACAGACTGCAACATCACTAAAGCATAACCTCAAGCCCTCAAGCCAACAGTTCACTTTTCTTTGTCGCTAAGCCATTTCTTAGCTTATCTCATTTAACACCGCACAACAGCATCATATCCATTGCACACTAGTTCACAAACCCCATCATCTGCGCCTCTATACCACTGTAACTTCCTTGCTCAGCTCATTAATACCAGAACCTAACTGCAGTCCAGCTGCACGGGCTCATTCTGCAATTTCCATATCTCAGCAGCTTCACTCATCCCTTCATTCGAACCACAACAACTTCCCTCCATAGCTCAGCCATATACATTTCCTTAAGCTGCAACCATAACTTCACTTGCACATCATTCTGAAATTCATAAACTTCAGAACTTCAGTTCATTCTTAAGCAGCATCGATTCCACTCGTATCTTCTTTTCAATTCCATGGGTCCCTGCAATACCCTTTGCCACAAACCCCAGAGCCATCTTCTACCGCAACTGAAATGAACATCACAGGACCCCTGTAGCTTCAAAATTGCTCCTCAACTTCCATTTTCGATTCACAAGCTCAGGCCTCAAACAAACCCATTCCTGCTTGCCAAATCCAGAACCAATTACTGTCTTGTTCTTCAATTGTAGCTCATATACCAGCAGCAAAACACAAAATTCTTCAGTTATAGAAACCCCCACTTCAATTCAATCATCATCCTCTTCCGTACTTCCATTTCAGGCAAAACCCGTTCATAAATTCATCCCAACAACCACAAAATACGACATCTCCTTCCAATTCTCCATCTCAATCATCTTTCCACCTACAGCAGCCACAGATTCACTTCTACAAACCCTAACTCTTCCTGATCAGTTCTTTGTTCTGTTTTACTTCTCAGATTCAATCTCGACTAAGAAACAACACCGGCTGTAACCCATATTTCCTCCTTGTTTGATTTCTGTCTTCAATAGCTCACAAGAATAATTCCTCTCTCCCTGTCTCTGATCAGTCATGGTGCCGCCTCAAAGTTTCAGGCGGAGAAGGAGAGATAACGGCTAATGATGAAAGAAATAATATCTTCTCTGAATTCTACGTTTGGTGTAGGAAATAAAATTACTCCAGACACCCACTCATCAGATAAGGGTTTCCCATATTTCATTTGGCTTGTTTGTTTCACAGAACTGATAATTCATTCTTTACTCTTTTGTTGCATAACCTTCGCTGGTTCCAGTACCACTCGCCAGTGAATTGATCTTCTTTTCCCTTTTCCCTCTAAATGGACTTTTTCACCTTCTTCTACTCACAATGACTCCGAAGTACCTATAACACTCAAAAGCAAATATAAGATACATAATTCACACGAAAACTTGCAAGAAAGCATGAACAATAGATAAATATTAAGGCGTTTACAACACCTATCAAATTCCCCCATACTTAGACTTTGCTAGTCCTCGAACAAATCAAACAAAACAATTCTAAAACATACATACAACTCCGTGTCGGTTTACTAGAGATATACCCACAAAACCTACTTTTCCAACTTACTAGTTCTCCGTAATGATAGCATCCAACGCGCTAAGAAGACATAAAGATTCTGCACACTAGTCATAAGAAGTTAGACACATAAATGAACACAATCTCATCCTTAAAAGTTGAGAGAGAAATAACCATCCCTTATCGAAAGAAATTCGGGTTCAGAGTGATCAAAAGTCTCGACTCTGCCTCGCAAGAAAGGGTTTTATGAAGTGCTCTCAATAATAAATAGCTTTTTATGGGTCACACATGTATCCAGGTAGGAATGAAAAGATAATCCTGCGACACCTTGAATGGTAGGAACGCAAAAACCCTCCGAATTGTTTTGAAAACCCACATCTTTTATCATTTTTTTAAAACCCCTTTTAATGACGATCTCAAGAAAGGAAATAAACCACTTAACGAAGATGGGAATATGATTACTTACCTCGTTATCCGTTCGACGTGCAGTTAGCACCACTCTCACAACATCCATAGAAACGTCTTCGGTCTTCAATCCTTGTCTTCATCTTCGTCTTCGGTCTTCAACTCTTGATTATGAAATCTTGAACTTCGTAGAATCTTGACAATGTAACTCTTTCCTCTAATTCCTTGTTGCTTGAAACCTCATTATGTATATTTCTTCTTCCATTGGCTTTATTGAATGAATACAAAACCAAAAACGAAATAAACAAACCAAAATATGATGCGATGATTTTTTTTTCCTTTTTTTTTTAACATGCAAGATAAATAAAGTAAATACAAAATGAAAATAAACAAAATATGAAAACCAATGATGAACCTAATAAAAATTTTCTCTTGTCTTTTTATTTTTTTTTTTATTTTTTTTTTGAGAAGGGACCTAGTATAATGATGATCATGTCCCAAGTTTTTTTTTTATTATTTTTTTTAGACATGAGAAAATAATACAAAATAAAGATAAAATAAAAATGCAAGTACAAAGGCCATGGTGTAAGTACTTTACCGCTCGATTCTTCACAACTTGTATGTCTCGATATCATAAACTTCTTGAATTCTCATTTTGATAATATTCGCTCTTATACAATAGTCTTCAACTTGTAAAAATTCTGCTCCTTGTCTTGTTGTTTTACTTGAATCTGAAATCTGCTCATTTCTGTACCGTTGCTTGTAAACCTTGAACGTCTTCAACTTTCCTTCGACTTTGTGATGCTCCTCTTGTGGATGATGATAGTGTTTCTATGGACCTGTTGGTGTAGAGAGAGATAAAGTGGATGGTGCTAACTGTGAACAATATTACAAGTGGTATGTAAGTTAGCAATTTGATGTCACCATCATGATTGATAAAATAGCACTCAAGAGATCAAAATAGTGCTTCTATTGGTGGGAAATTGGGTAGCTCACCATTATACCCGGAGTTTACGTACGGTGACACACACTCTAAAAACACATATTTAGACAGGTACAAAGAATTGAAGGTCGGTGCCTCACATTATGTAACATGGGTAGTCTCCACTATAGTGGACCACAACTCTAATACCGAATTCAGTCTGCACCTAATTTTCCACTGGGATGGTTAAATCCAACTTTAACTCTCATACAAGTAAGAAACCCGATCATATTCTATGTCATCTCTAAGTTCAGTCACTCTTATGAGAATCTCGATGTAATCTTCGCGACGTGTATACTATGTGACTCTAAACTAAACACAAGTTGGAGTTTGTTTATCTATTTTACACAAAAGTTGAAAAAAATGAAAAATTTACAATGCAAATGCTTAACCACTCCCCCACACTTAAACTTTACATTGTCCTCAATGTAAATTGAATCGTCCAAAGAAAGTCAAGGTGGGAAATCTTATAATGATATGCGACAAGAAATCAGAAAAAGTAAATACGAGACAAGAAAAAGCTAAAAACAAGATAAGAAATAAATATAAGACAAGAAATACTCATCCTATGGGTTGCCTCCCATTTAGCGCTTGGTTTAAAGTCGTCAGCCCGACTTGTAAGACGAATTCCACATACACCAATAATCTAAAAAGTTGGGGATCCTTCTATGTAACCTATTTTGCAAATAGTAACTTCACACAAACATTAGTATAATAAATCAAAAGTAAAGCTATAGCCCAATAGAAGTTTCCCCCTCACTTATTCTTGTCCACACTTGGAAGTGTATAAAGAACATAAAATTCAGGAACTTCTATGGTTTCTTCTATGCAAACATTCATAATATGAGAATCAAATGTTTCTAATGGAGGAAATCGAGAAACAAAGTCATTCAACAATATTTTCGAAGCATATACATTCAAACCAACAAGAGGTAAATGAGAAGAAACAATATGCAAAGGGTTAGCCAAACCTTGCACAATCTCTTGTATCACATAATCCTCTCCATCCTTGAAAAACTCAAGTGAATTATTCACCTCTTTTATATCATGGTCCTCTATCAAACCTTGCAACCATTCTTCATCCGATTCTACCTTAACTAAAGTCTCGCCATTAACATCATCATTATAATCCTTTGCAAGATCAATTGTGTCTTCCACAATATTGGTCATATCGATATCATTCTCAACACACTCCTCTACGTTGTAAGGCACATACTCTTTTGCGGCTCCAAATTTCGCTATAAGGAACTTTTTAAGAAGACTCAAAAATGCATCATCCTCAAGCTCCACCCTTTGAATAGGCTCTTGATCATTATAAAGATCAATGCTTGAGTAATCTACACAAGTGTCAACATATTCCTCTTCGTCTTCATTTTGATCCCAAAAAGATTCCGCTGTAAACCTTTGGGAAATGTCACCATGAGTTGGTATAAGCGATGTATCTTCATAATCATCATCACTTTCATAGTTAACATAAGATTGGTTCTCACTGAATTTAGTGTTGCTAATCTCAATCTCATCCTTTTGAATAGGTGAATGATCATTATTAAGATCAAGAGTTGAGGTAGCTACCCGATTATCAACGAAAGACCCCAAAGGTTGGCCCTTTTCAACATTAGCATCAATCAAATATTCATCACAAACCATAGGCACATTAGAATAGTTATTATTTTTAAAGCAAAGTTCTTCCTCATACCTTTCTTCTTTGATTTGATCAATACCTCTTTATAAGTTAGCAATACCTTCACGAAGTTCTTGGAGTTGCTCTTATGTAGCCTCTTTATCTTTTTAGAACTCTTGTTGTACAAAGTTGGAAACTTTTTCTAGAAAGTCAGAGACTTTTTGTTCACGAGCATAAGAATCCTCCCATCCTTGTGGTTGTTCACACACATACCCTCCATAAGGTTGTTGAGTAAAACCATAAGGATCCATGGAATATTGGTCATAGCCAATGAATTGGTTTTGATTATACCCCTGGAATTGTTGGAAGTTTTCATGTTGTTGAGATTGTTGGAAACCGTATCCATTGTTCCAATATGCTCCATCCATGAGAAATAAGTACCTGAAACACGATTCTCAAAACAAGGTTAAAAACCAGAAAATAAAAAAAAAATAAAAACAAGAAAATAAGAAACCAAAAACAAGTGACGACCGCTGCCTCCCCGGCAACATCGTCAAAATTTGATCGTTGTCGTATGCGTCAAAAATAATATTACTTTCTCACAACTTAAAATATAAAATATATCAAGGGTAAGAAAAGATCGTTCCCACAGAGAGGATCTAGGTTGTCAAGTTGTTTCGGTTTCCTATATAAACAAGGGGGGATTTCTGATTTTTATGTAAAGGAACATAAACTAAAAGCAAATAATGAAATAAACAAGCAAATCAATAAGATGAAGATATTGGTCAAGGATTAGTTTTCATTCACAAACATGAATTTGTAACAATAACTAGAATTGATAATTAATCTCAACTTTTATCAAAAGTCCTAAGATACCTTGATAGCAAGAATATCCCGCTAATTTTCTCTTGTCATCAACAAACACATTAAAAGATGCGAAGTGAATTCTTCATAGAAAGCAACCTAAAGTGTAAAAGCACAATTAAGTTTAACTCCCTAAGAGCACTAAGTTCTATGAAATAAGACCAATCAATGCAAACGAACGTGTAAAAGCACTAATCCGTTTTAACAAAGGTTATGATCCACTTGTGACTACTAGGATGTATCACTACAAGAAATACTCACAATTATGCTACTTGCAATCAGGAATTATCACTTTTGCGTATAATAACCCTAATCTAGCAATAGAGATGAAAACTAATTCAATCGATTCGCGACTCGACTAAACATGCATTCAAATCATATAACAATATTAAAAGTGAATCATAATCAACAAAATATGGAGACAAAACTAATTCATTGCATAAATAGCATGATTGGAACTCTAACTTATTCCTTAACTAAAAGAGAATTATCTAAACATGTGAGTGGAATTCATAACAAGAAGGAAAAGAAAACATATCATGTTTCTAAAACCTAGGCAAAAATAAAAGAGAAGATTCCAAGAGATGTCTCCCATCGGATCGTAGAGCTCTTTATATGAATAGCCTTTGTTTTGTTGTCCGACCAATTTCCAAATATAGGTAAGCCCATCGCCAAAATCAGTTTCTCACAGCCCACTGAGTCAAGCCCAGTCAAAACAGGTCCGTGACTTGATATGCCAGTGAAACTGACAAGCAAACTTACCCTGAGCTAGCACCCTGTATGTACACCTTTCATCATCTACCACGTGTACAGAAAGAGACACGTGGAAAGCATGAAAAACAAGATATCAAAACATGATAACAAGCATCTCATCAAAATATGCCACCGGTCAGCAGATCTGACGGTCAGGGACAGAAGATCACAGAGGTATGATGACTTAGAGGAGCACCAGATAATACCCCTTGGGTGTTAATACACCCAATCCCTAGGAAGATCCCAGATCAACGTCTGAGAGGAAATTTGACTGACACAGATGTGACTATACAAAGAGAAACTTGTCTGACACGAGCAGACATCCAGCTACCCGCATTAAATACCAAAGAGATATACACGTGTCAATCAGCTCGTGGAAGAGGCGAGGATAACCCTTCGTATTCAAGATTAGGATGCATCATATGCCGAAGACCTCTGCGTAATGGGCACAAAGCACAAGAAGATAAGATTACAACGGCACCTCAGAAGTGGGACCCACGTTCCAACCCTATAAATACCCCTCTCCACTAAGAGACAAGGGGTCGACCAATCCAGAGAAAAGATAGGAGAATATAGGAGAGAGAAATATGAAGAGTAAGTGATCCCCCTACTTCCACAGACCTATGCGTACTCTAAAGTCATTTGACTATCTTTGTAATCATTCAATACATAGTGAAACACCAACCCCGTGGATGTAGGCCTTAGTGCCGAACCACGTAAATCTTTGTCTCATTTATATTTCAGCACTTTACATTCAGCATTGAACGTCATGTGCTTTACATTTATGTTTGATTCTCTGTTTACCCCTTTTATACGAACATTATTCATGATAATATTCGACTAGACAATGACAAGCCCGAAGGCTTAGAGTCGATGAATCGATATAATCATCCCCTTTACATATACGACGTACAATTTCAGAATTAGAATATATGTGATTATTGTTTGTGAACACGTGGATGACTTCGAGATTTATGTGTTCACAATCTGGAACACGTGGATGGCTTCGAGATTTATGTGTTCACAATCTGGCGCTAGAAACAGAGACTTTTTCCCGGTAAAAGATTTATCTTATCCTGTGATTTCACCTTAAACGCGCAGTATGGTTGTGCCCTATTCTGGGTTCAGCGTGCTTTCAAAACATTTTTTATTCTGGGTTCATGGTCTTCATTTTCAGAAACACCATTTCAAAGCAGACAAATCCACGACTATCTATCACAGATTTGCACGTGAGGCGTTTTTCTTTTAAAACTAAGACTTAATAATCCAGATTCATGAGTTCTCGCTACGGATCTGCCTTTTCAAGAGTTTTCCTTTTCAAAAGTAGTCTGAGAACAAGGTCCACGATTGTTTATTAGAGGATTTGTATTGCGAAAACTAGACCGATGGAGTCTTTATGTTTCTCTTTTATTAAGGCCCTTGGGCAGCTCATTTCCTTTTATTCCACAAATTTTGCGGATACGAATGGCACTAACCCGATCCTCGTGGATATATTTGGTTCTCTTTATTTATTCCCCTATGCAGAAAAGGACTAAAAATGGAAAAGATACTAGAGGAAGGAAAAACCAAAGCCTCATCAAAGGAGACACCGAGGATTATCCCGGTCATGACCCGAAGCAAGCAGAAAGGAGACAAAGCTAAAACAGCTACTCAGAGGCAGGATGCTGCGGAAATCACCTCACCTATGAACACTAACTCCATTGCAGCCACGACTCTCAAAGCAGCAGCCACAAAGAACAACGCAACTGTTGCCGCCCTCCAGGCTACAGAAGCTAACAAGACTTTGGTTTCAAACCAAATCCATCAACAAAGAGAAGGGGTGGCAGAATCTATGACACATCAGCCAGCACATCCACCAGTCTTCGGAATGCCGTCAACCAACGGTCAGAATCAAACCATACCAGTGGTTTTAGTACCGCGGGTGGAAGCTCAACCGAGGGGACCAAACTTGGAGATACCAAAAATTGAAGTTGATCCTCTACCACCCTTAATACACACAGTAGACGAAGGGGGAACTATGGCCTTAGGGGTACAAGCCGGAACTCCCAATAAGGGATCAAACCAGTCCCACCGACTGATGGTAGAGCTCGAAGAATTGAAAAAGAGCCAGCAGGTCTACGCAGATGCCGTATCTCTTCTGGCCAGAGAGAACCAAGACTTGAAAGATAGGATTTCCCAAAGCACGAAGACTAGCCAACAACTGGACGAAGCAAATTCTAAGGCACCAGAGCCTAATCGAGACCGAAGAATCATCCTAGCAAACGCCTCTAGGGGAAGCAGTGCATCCGATCCGGAATATGCCGCCGAAGACTTAGACTATTATGACAGTGAAGATCGAAGAAAGAAACGCTCAACTGAGCATGAGAACGTTTACCGCGCAATGGAAGAGCTGCGTGATGAGATGATGGTTGAGATCAGGCAGTTAAAAGCCAGACAAGGCGGAGGAAGGCTTGAAGAGGTGATGAAAGAGGCTAATTCTACACCTCTAACTCATCGCCTGGCAAATACCCCCATTCCGTTAAAGTGCCCTGTCCCAACTTTTGAATACTATGACAGATGCAGTGATCCCGCGGCACATATCTGGTATTATAATCGTATCTTAGCCCGATGGAGTCAAAACGACGCCGTCCCCTGTAGGTATTTCCCATCAAGTCTGAAGGGATTGGCTTTGTCTTGGTTTGACAACCTGCCACCTGATTCCATCAACTCCTACGATCAACTCGCAGAGAAATTCTTGAGAACCTACATGTACAACAAAGCTGTCAACACCGGAATGGATAAACTTTTTCTCTGGCAATTGGTTACAAGGAGAACACGAGAGAGTACACCAACAGATGCACAAGATCTGCCAAGCCATAGGGAGTGTGGATCCCGTAGTGAGCATCAACTGCTACAAGTGGGGATTAGAACGAATGAGTCCACTATTTGTTGAGATCCACGGAAGCGTACCTAAGACAGAAGGAGATATTCGAATAATTATTGAGAAGTATGCTCGTCTTGAAGAAATCCAGCGTGAGAACCCGAGGTCACAAACGCAGAGGTCTCACCGTACCAATTCCGCAGAACAAACCAGCGGGGCCAAAAGAAATAGCTCAGTGGAACGACCGCACGAAGATAGGAAGGAACGAAGAGACGAACGACGAAAAGACGATCGAAAATTCGAAGATCAGGTTTACACGAAGCTCAATGCTAGCTACGCTCGGATCTTGCGAGAGATCAAAGGAAGGGAAAATTTGGAGTCGCCGTGGTCTAAGGGAAAACATCCCCCAAGGACCGAGAAGTCTAAATATTACTGTGAGTATCATTGCTTCAATGGACACCAGACCGAGAAATGCAAAAACCTCAAAATAATGATCCAAACATTGATTGATGCTAGCGAACTCAAGCAATACATACGAAAGGAAGTCACCGAGGACAGATCCAAACGAACCAAGCAAGTCCAACTTCCAGAGGGAAACCGCACAATCAACACCATCTCGTGCTCCGAAGCCGCATGACCCTCACTTACAGCGTAGATAGGAAAGAGGCTACGAAAGCAATTCGAAGACCACTGCGAATTATATAAGATTGATGGCGTAGATGTGGACGAGCACGAAGAGTGGATGGACGCACCTATCATCTTCGATACTGAAGATATCGAAGAAGATATGGAAGACCATAACGATCCCTTGGTCCTCACACTACCAGTGGCCGGATGTAACCTCAAAAAGATCCTCATCAACGGGGGAAGCTCAGTGAACGTTCTATTCTACGACGCCTTCAAACGGATGAAGCTCCATGATGAACAACTGATGACCTCTTATTACACCATCTACGGGTTCAACGGAGCGCCCACAAAGCCATTGGGAGACATCGTGTTGCAGGTGAACGCCGGGCCCATGAAAGTAGAAACACGATTCAGCGTGGTAGACGCCTCATCCCCCTATAACGCCATTATTGGACGAAAGTGGGTACATAAACTCAAGGGAGTGGCAGCAACTTACTACCAATATCTCAGGTTCCCTACACCCGAGGGAGTAATGGAAATCAAGGGAGATCGGGTCTCTGCAAAAGAGTGCCAGGCCACTCAGGATCGTATCAACAACGAACAGGAAGAGCAGCGAAAAACCCGAAGGATCAAAAATAAAGAAGCTGCGAAAGAAAAGGCCATAGACCTGTTCCTCAAGGAAACCGCAGGGAAGGGCTTGGAAAAAGATGATAATGTCCTTAACACAGAGGCAAGTACTTCAGCAGCCAACGAAGGACAGAAACATGCCAAATAGCAATTAAAGAACGTCCTAGTCCTTGGGGACCCGAAGCCGGTGTTCACACCAGTGGAGCCCGTAAAAGAAATCAACATAGGAACGAAAGAAAACCCGAAGATGATCAAAGTAGGGACCATAATGGACGAAGAAAGAGAAGATTCCTTAACCAAATTACTTAAAGAATACGCGTATGTGTTCGCCTGGAAGTTAGGAGACATGCCGGGGATTGATCCAAAAATAATCCAACACGAGCTGCGCATCAAACCAGGCACGCCACCTTTCAGGCAGAAAATAAGAAAAGTTGCACCAGAGTATCATAAGGCAGTAGAAAAAGAACTTCGGAAACTATTAGAAGCAGGCTTCATCAAGGAAGTCAAATACCCTACATGGATCTCCAACATGGTCGTCGTTCCTAAGAAAAATGGAGGGGTTAGGATATGCATCGATTTTACTAACCTCAACAAGGCATGTCCAAAAGACAACTATCCCCTACCGAGCATAGATCAACTGGTTGAAGCAGTGGAAGGGTACGAAGAGCTGTCATTCATGGACGGATATTCTGGTAACAACCAAGTAGCCCTGGCAGAAGAATATCAACTACACACAACATTCTACACCCCGCATGACCTTTATTGCTACACTAGAATGCCCTTTGGACTTCGAAACGCAGGGGAAACTTACCAGAGAATGGTCGATGCTATCTTCAGGCCATGGATTGGTAGTACCCTAGAAGTCTACGTTGATGACATGCTCGTCAAAAGTAGGCTGCGCAAAGATCACCACAAGGACCTGAGAGATATTTTCGAAGCAATGAGGAAACATCACATGAAAGTAAATCCAGAAAAATGCACCTTCGGTGTCACCTCAGGGAAATTCCTCGGATATCTGGTAACAAAAAGGGGTATTGAGGTAGACCCCGCGAAGATTCAGGCCATAGTGGAAATTCCATCTCCGAAGAATTTAAAAGAAGTGCAAAATCTCAATGGGTCCTTAGCAGCCTTGGGCAGATTTATTGCCCGATCCTCGGACAAATGCAAACATTTTTTCAATATTCTCAAAAAAGGGAGTAAGTTTGAATGGACCGCAGAATGCGAAGAAGCCTTCCAAAGAATCAAGGAACACCTGGCTTCAATTCCAATCCTGCAGAAGCCTGATCCTGATGAGGTTTTGGCATTGTACATAGCAGCGACAGAAGACGCAGTTAGCGCAGTGTTGGTCAAAACCAATACGAAGATAGAACAACCTATCTATTATGTCAGCAAGACCCTCAATTCTGCGGAAAGGAATTACACGAAGATCGAACAACTCATCCTGGCATTAGTATGGGCTACTCAAAAGCTGAGAACCTATTTCCTAACTCACTTCATCCGCGTCCCATGCAAAGCACCACTGGAAGCAGTCCTCAAAAGCGCGGGAAAAGTAGGTAGAATAGCCAAGTGGAACACCCACCTGGACCAATTCAACATCATTCATGAAATTCAACATTCCCAAAAATCCCAAGTTTTGGCGGATTTCTTAGCTCCCCCTGGACAACGATGAAGAGATTAGGGGAATACCAGAAGCCGACGAGGAAAGCAAGGATCCAGTTGATGTCCTCGAACCCGCGAGTCAAAGACAATGGGAAGTCTTCGTTGATGGTTCCAAAAATAAGGAAGGGGCAGGAATAGGCATTGTCATCACCACCCCAACTGGAGAAAGGATCGTACAGGCACTCAGGTTAGAATTCAAAGAGCATACTAACAACATCGTCGAATACGAGGCAGTCGTACATGCCCTCCGCTTAATAATAGAGATGGGGGTAACTGATGTAAGACTGACAAGTGATTCGCAGCTTGTCATACGAAAATAGGGCTCGAATACAATGTGTACGACGACACCCTCTCAGCTTACATGGCCTTGGTCCAAACATTGGCATCACAAATTCCGAACATCAAGTTCCGGCACTTATGCAGAAGGGATCTCAGGCACGCGGATGCCCTAGCATATATATCATCCATGCTGAAGGACAAGAGTATCGAAGCTATCAAAATAACAAGGGTATACGAGCCTTCGATTGCATCACAATTTTCCTTTGCTACAAATCAAGATACAGTGGAAGAAAATATCGAAGATCAGGTGGGAGAAGACATCCGTGACGATTTTGACGAAGAAGATATCCTGTCAAGAGCAAATCAAGACGAAGATTTCAACAACGAAGATGATTGGAGAATGATGATCCATGCGTTTCTCAAGGATGGAACCTTACCCGCGGATCACAAACAAACCAGGAAAATACTCTCCAAAGTAGGAAGATATGATCTTCGGGATGGGATCCTGTACAAGAAATCTTTCCTCGGACCGTTACTACGTTGCTTATCCAGGAAAGAGGGGCATCGAATTCTAAACGACATCCATTATGGTGACGCAGGGAATCATAGCGGCATGAGATCACTAGCCGACAAAGCAAAAATGCAAGGATATTACTGGCCCACAATGATACAAGATGCTGCAAGAATGTCCCGACGATGTGAAGAATGTCAGCGTTTCGCCAAAAAGATACACGCACCAGCAACAACGTTGAATTCTGTGGATAGTCCGTGGCCATTTGCAAAATGGGGCATAGATATCGTTGGGCCTTTCATCGAAGGATCAGGGAAAAGACGATTTTTGATAGTAGCCACGGACTACTTCAGTAAATGGGTGGAAGCCAAAGCCTTAGCCAGGATCAGAGACGTGGACGTGTTTACTTTCATATTCCAAAACATTATTTGCAGGTTCGGCATACCAGCGGAAATCGTGTCCGATAATGGTAAACAATTACAGGGGAAAAACATAGACATGCTCTTCGACACTTTCAAAATAAGGAAAAACAAGTCCACCCCCATATACCCTCAAAGCAACGGACAAGCGGAAGCTACTAACAAGACCCTCGCCCTTATCCTCAAAAAGCAATTAGACGAACACAAGGGGCGATGGTGTGAACAGCTACACAATGTATTATGGGCATACAGGACAACACGAAGATCTGCCACTGGGGAGTCCCCATTTCTCCTCACTTATGGAGCTGAAGCAGTCATCCCAACAGAGATCCTCATGCCAACCACAAAGACCGAAGCATGGGAGAAAAATCTCACAACAGACATGATGTTAGAGAGACTGGACGACCTGGAAGAAAGGGGAAGCAGCATTGCAAAAGATGGAAAATTATCAACGGATAGCGAGAGAGTACAACAAAAAGGTTAAGCTTCGAAATTTTGTAGAAGGGCAGTATGTGCTAAGAACAATCCCGCAGTATCAACGAGAGAAGAAATGGGGAAAGTTAGCACCTACATGGGGAGGACCTTTTATAATACACGACATTGCGGGAAACGGTTTACTATCTTCGCAATCTGAAAGGCGAGGTCCTCCGGCACCCTTGGAATGCTAAATGGCTCAAACCGTACTACCCATAGGAGCAGCGCAGCTTTGCATCTGCGTGAAGAATACCAGAAGAAGAAGGCAGCGTAACCGCTTTACATGTTTCTATCTCTGGACGAGGAGTAGCAGGCCTCAACCTATCAATCAAACAAACTTTTTGGGAAATCTTCAAGCAAACGAAATGGTCAAAAGGCCCGCTGGGTGAACGCATGTACATTACATAATAAATTAACAATATTGGGGAAAGTAGTTAATCTACAATCTCTCAGGGCTCCCCTATCAGTGTCTATGAGTGTAAGACCAGGGGGAAGGCACCCAGCAGAAAGAGATACCCAACCAATTTTAAGGCAGCGGGTCGACGGAATGGGTGCATGTAAATATTTCAAAATAAGCATCCATATCCTAGAACGCTGCCTCGGCCCCCACCGTTTGGGAATCCTCTGGCCCAGGATTCGCCAGCGGGGTGACAGGTCTCAAGACGATCACGAAGGTATTTACCTTCGGTGTCGCACCCAAACACTCTCAACTTTTTACAAAGCAAGTTATTTCTAGTTTAACACTTCACAATACTTAAAATAAAATGAATTGATAACGCAGGTATGCCAAAAGGATGATCCATTTCATAAAGAGTTGATTACAAGTTCAGCAAATAAGATAAAGCAGGAAACACATCAAAAAATGATCCGAAATTATATAATCAACAAGGATCAACTTTCTATGACTAATAAAAGAAATCTACTTGGACGATACAGCTCCATCAACAGGGTTGTCTCTGCGAGATGAAGGTACGCTACCACCTGAAGAAGGCCCAGAAGAACCAGGCAAGGGCGCGGGAAGGGGACGACGCGGATAATTCTTGACAAGACCATGTTCGACTTTAAGATCAAGTTCAATCTTATCTAGGACTTTGTTGGTCTCTTCAGCCAACTGACATCGAGCTTTATAAGTGATAACAGCGGTCCGCTGGTTGGCCTGAGACAGCAATGCAGATAGGCGTTCCGCCTCTTTGGAGGCAATCTCCGCTGCTTCCTCACGAGACGCGGCCAACCCTTTGAAATAGTTGGCTTGTCCTTCCTGCTGCACTAAGGCAGATTGAGTTTTTTAAGCTCATCATTTGCTGCGTGAAGCTGTCCCTCGAGTGCTGAAAACAAGAAATACCAAGGGGTTAAAAAAAGAAATAAACACACTCGATAAAACGAGGTTATACCTTCGACATTAGCCGAAGCCTCTCATACTCATTAACAACTGCGTCCCGAGCCTCATCAAGAAAGTCATATTCGTCGGATAGTTTCTTATAATCCGTTGAAGGTTCGTAAGAGCAAATTGATCGCGTCTAAGTCTACCTGCTTCATTGAATCCAAGTGACGAAGATGGTTGACTTCGTCATTCATCTCCCCCATCCTTTTATGGAGTCGATACACATTCACTTCAAGATCTCTTTCAGATTCCACTTGGCGAGCAACATCAGCTCGAGACGCTGCTAGGGCTTTACTAAGAGCACCAACCTCAGCCCTAGCATTATCTCTTTCCTCGGAAAATGCAGCATACTATCCCTAACCCCGGGGCCTAAGAAAGAACGAGCCTGTTGTAACTCTCCTTCCAAAAAGCGCACTCTAGCCTCTAAGTCCGAAGCATGTCCTCGAGCATCACGCAGGTTGTCACGCGTCCATAGCAGCGTACCATTAAACAGACAACGGTCATGATTGTACTTATTTTGCATATCAACCATCAGTGTTCGCTTTTCACGCCACTCAGCTGCTAAGGCGTTGTGCTCATCAGCACGAGCATTCCACTTTACGGCTTCGCTTTTCAACTTACCCACCAACTCTGCAATGCGGGATTTCTGTCGTTCCCTTTCTTTCCGAAGCCATATGAGCTCGGGGACTCCACCCACTGAAGATAGGGTGGGGAGACTGAGACAGAACACCAAAGTACAAATAGGGAATCACGAGGAGTAAAAGACCAATAAAAAATACGAACCTGTGAGGGACGATACATTTCTGCGAGCTTGCTCCAATTCGTTGCGGACTATAGCAAGTTCCGAACGGAGACTCTCCTCGGCATTACCCACGCTCCTTTTCCTTCAGGCGACCCTTCAGTTCACTTATTTCCATCTCGGCCGCAGATAGTTCTTCTTCTCTATGACGAAGCTTAGCCTCCAACTTTAAAGACTTTGCTTTAAAGAATTGGTATAGAACATGGTTACAATGTTCGCTCCTCATCATCTATGTCACAAAACAAACATTATTATACCCAAGGGATCGGATATCGCGAAGAATACAATGTTCGTATATCATGAGGGAATCAGTACAAGGATTTACCTCTAAGACACGCTGCTGGGGAAAACCGTATTGGTACCCATCAGCTATGGCCATCATATCAGCAACAGAGGAGGGAGGGTCAACCACTAGGTTAGCTTCTGAAGCTCTCAGATTCTTCTCCCACATCTCAGCAACGCGGACTTCAGAAGACACTTGCATCATCTGACGAGTATAAGCGTCAGAATTCTTCTCACCAGGGACCACTGGGGCAGGGTTGGGGACGAACATCAGATTTTTCTTCTTAAGCCAAGCCAAAATGGCATCTTCGCCTTCAGGCATTAGCGAGTAAGGGAAATCCTCTGAAGGAGATTCAACCGCAGACTTCCCTTTGGCTGTTCTCCCCTCACTCGCGCAAGTCTCGACATCACCAGCCTCAGTATGACCACCGGCGTTTTCAGCCTGCTGACCGGTGGCATCTTCTTTACCAATATCCCCAAGCACATCCCAATCATCATTTGGGGAAAGCAATGAGAAGTCTTCGGCAAGACCCATGGCAGCATTCACATCAAAGGATTCCCCCGCGGAATATATCCTACCAAAGAAAATTCAGGGGAAATAACGGGCAGAGTACCCACACACAATATTATCGCCAACAGGGGCAGATCCACCCCCGCCAGTACCACCAACGGTAATATTACCCTCAGACTCACCATCACCACCCGCGGCAATTCTTCTTCACCATCACCACCCGCGACAACTTCTTCTTCACCATTACCACCTTCGTCATCAGGGTGAGAAGTATCGGTACGCTCTTCTCCATCGGACATTTCTTCATCCTCAGCATACCCTTTTTACAGGACTCGTAACCTCCTCATAAACCTCAGCCTCACCGGTAACCACAGTAGAAGATTGTTTGGGTCCAAGTTTCTTCTTCTTCGACACCTACAAACCAGTACACATCCCCACAAAGGCTCATTTTTTCCCTCACTTCAAAAATGAAAATTATTTCAAGCAAGGAAAAAGGGGCAAATAGAATAGAGAATATAAGAAGAAACTATACCTTGGCAGCAGCAGCACTCTTCGGTGGATGGGTAGCACCAGAACCCTCCTCCTCATCTCCATCAACGACATCAAGAGCGTAAGGAAAATTCATGCCCGCGAAATTCGGACGCCAAGGACAGAAATCTCCATAACGAGCAGGAGGAGTTTCACGAGGCTTGCTGTTTTCAGAAGGACGCCAACCGCGCGGACCAGGAATCCAACCATAAGCCCAAGGACCAACTACCTCAATAACAGTAGCATGCCATTCATAATCATGGTCACGCTTAATCCTTTCACGAGCAGGAAAGAGTTTCCGTTTAGCAGATCCCTCAGTACCAGGAACATACTTCAGCTTGGCATCACTCACCTCACTCAAAAGACGAATTTCACCACGAGCAGCAATATTACGAAGACTAACACTCCACGGCTTACGGTTTCTACTGTTGACATAATCCCCAAAGGAACTGTTAAAATTCTGAGGAGTGTACCACTCTCTCAGCAGGATTTGGAACATAGCAGGTCATCATAGTCTCTCCCTTGCTTCGCAGGTAACATTCCTTCAGTGAACGAAGATAATTCCCAGATAGTTGTGACACGGAACGATTATGAGTGTTTGTGGAAGAGCCTTCGCGACTAGCCAACACGTCATAATAAAAGGAGTCACCCGACTTATATAGGGGCAACATGAGACCCGCCTCGAAGGCTCCAACCGTAGTCAATAGATGAAACTCGTCAAACTGATACTTAGCAAGGAGCTCGTAAGTGATATCATCGTCAGGGGCATAGAAGCGAACCTCAAAAGCTTGAAGCTCATGTTTTTCCTTGAACATCTCAAGATCAATATGCTTGAAAGTGACCTTCTTCTTACCAACTGAAATGCTGCGTATCACGGGGACAGTTTCTTCTTCGTCTGCGGAATCAGAAGTAGGACTCAATTCCGAAGCTTTCCTTTTAGAAGGAAGATTTTTAGACGGATCAGCTCTCGACATAGTACCCTTGGAGTACTTCCCTTTGAAAGAAACCGTGGGAGGAGGCGGCAAAGATTTCTGCGGAGGCACTGAAGGAGGAGCCATAGAACGAAGGGGCGGAACATCCAATGTTTCATTACGAGGAGGAGGATCCCACGTACTCCTAGAATCTTCACGAGGACGAGAAGGGGCACGGTTAACAGCATACCTAGACCCAGAAGGACCCTTCGGCACATCCCCTTTCTTAGTAGGCACAACCTTCGCACCAGAGGAAGATGAAACCCTATGACCCCGAGGATCCGATTGCGAAGACTTGTAAGGACCTTCCCCAAGTGGAGATCTGTCAGAATCTCGACGCGGAGGGGATCTTGGCGGACTAGACGGCGGGGTTTGGTAAGGAGCCCGCGGACGATCAGACATATCTACAAGGAAACACAAAAACAGTTTAGAGAAGAATACGAGGAGATCACTAAAGATCAAAAAACCCATAATTGATGGTTCATCCGGATAAACATTAAAAACCCTAAGAACTAAAAATAACCAGAAATACCCATCAAACTCCAGGGATAATACTTAGATACAGACTCACAGACTTTGTAACAAAGAACAGGGGCAAGCATATATGCTTCGACATGTGTTCTTCATCACAAAGCCAAGAATACAGCAGGAAACAAACGGGTAGATACATATAAATCAATGATGAGCAGCTAATGAAAAACCCCATACCTGTATAGAAGAGGACGACAAGCACCAACCACAGTCGAAGAAAGGAGGATCGGAGATATCAAAAGCTAGTTGTCTGCGATACAGGGGCAACAACATCGAGAGCGAAAGAGACAGAAAATTGAATGTTGTTATCTTCCTCACAAGAATGACGATAACTAAATGAATAGAAAACAAGAATAGAAAACAAGAAGAGGATGAACACTGACAAGAAGAGGATAAAAGTTTTTTTTTCACATTCTCTTTCCTATTTATAAGCTAGAGAAGACAATAACTGTCCCTCGTACCAAGGAGCAGTTATGGGGAAAGTTAATGCAAAGTGGGAAACGTGCCCGTATTTATAGGGGAAGTTATTTCAGGAGAGATAAAACGTGTAGGACGACCTTTCTTCTTCTAAATTGCAAAATACGCCCAAGTCAGAAAAGAGGGGCAAATTGTATGTACACCTTTCATCATCTCCACGTGTACAGAAAGAGACACGTGGAAGCATGCAAAACAAGATATCAAAACATGATAACAAGCATCTCATCAGAAGATGCCACCGGTCAGCAGATCTGACGGTCAGGGACAGAAGATCACAGAGGTATGATGCCTTATAGGAGCACCAGATAATACCCCTTGGGTGTTAATACACCCTATCCCGAGGAAGATCCCAGATCAACGGATGAGAGGAAGTTTGACTGACACAGATGTGACCAGACAAAGAGACACTTGTCTGACACGAGAAGACATCCAGCTACCCGCATTAAATACCAAAGAGATATACACGTGTCAATCAGCTCGTGGAAGAGGCGAGGATAACCCTTCGTATTCAAGCTTAGGCCACAGCATATGCCGAAGACCTCTGCGTGATGGGAACAAAGCACAAGAAGATAAGATTATAACGGCACCTCAGAAGTGGGACCCACGTTCCAACCCTATAAATACCCCTCTCCACTAAGAGAGAAGGGGTCGACCAATCCAGAGAAAAGATAGGAGAATATAAGAGAGAGAAATAGGAAGAGTAAGTGATCCCCATACTTCCACAGACCTATGCGTACTCTAAAGTCATTTGACTATCTTTGTAATCATTCAATACATAGTGAAACACCAACCCCGTGGATGTAGGCCTTAGTGCCGAACCACGTAAATCTTTGTCTCATTTATATTTCAGCACTTTACATTCAGCATTGAACGTCATGTGATTTATATTTATGTTTGATTCTCTGTTTACCCCTTTTATACGAACATTATTCATGATAATATTCGACTAGACAATGACAAGCCCGAAGGCTTAGAGTCGATGAATCGATATAATCATCCCCTTTACATATACGATGTACAATTTCAGAATTAGAATGTATGCGATTATTGTTTGTGAACACGTGGATGGCTTCGAGATTTATGTGTTCACAATCTGGAATGCGTGGATGGCTTCGAGATTTATGTGTTCACACACCCCATACTTCCGCCAATAAGCAACTCCTTCCCTGCATATTCATTCAAACATTTTTCACTGTAATTATTCATTGCAGCAATCATTCTCTGCACCACATTTTAGACGCAATAGCATCTCCTATTTACATCACCAGCTCACGCCATTCAACCATTGCTTTGGCTGCCATTTTCTTGTTCACTGCAGCGCCAATTTTCTGCAGCTGCAACTCCCAGTTCGATTCTCTGCTGCCACAAACAGATTCTTCCTTCTCAGTGCCAGTGACATCAGCTTAAAATTTCACATTATAATCCCTTTACCAGCACCACTATCTCATGACTCAGCTGCAACACATTCTGCAATTTCAGTTCTTGAATTTCTCCTTCTCGCTGCGATACCAACACACACAATCAGCTCCATTCAGTCCATGCTCTTTTTAATCTTCATTGCCTTCTACAGCCTTGTTTTTTCCATAGCATCATCAGATCCTCATCTGCGGCCGAGCTCAAATATCTAGCTCATACATATGCAGCTCATGGCAACACAAAATTTGTCACTTCCCTACCCGCTTCAGTTCATCGCCATACTCCAACAACTCCGTCCTTCATTTGCAGCTCGTTGCAATACCAAACCAAGACCTACAACCATCCATCTACCTTGATTTCAGCTGGCATCTGCTCAGACATCGATTCCATCAGAACAACACCACCAGGACCTTCAACTCCATTTCATTACAGCATCACCAATAGTTCAGCTTCAACTTCAGCAACACAACAACACCTGCAACTTCAATTTACAGACTGCAACATCACTAAAGCATAACCTCAAGCCCTCAAGCCAACAGTTCTCTTTTCTTTGTCGCTAAGCCATTTCTTAGCTTATCAAATTTAACACCGCACAACAGCATCATATCCATTGCACACTAGTTCACAAACCCCATCATCTGCGCCTCTATACCACTGTAACTTCCTTGCTCAGCTCATTAATACCAGAACCTAACTGCAGTCCAGCTGCACGGGCTCATTCTGCAATTTCCATATCTCAGCAGCTTCACTCATCCCTTCATTCGAACCACAACAACTTCCCTCCATAGCTCAGCCATATACATTTCCTTAAGCTGCAACCATAACTTCACTTGCACATCATTCTGAAATTCATAAACTTCAGAACTTCAGTTCATTCTTAAGAAGCATCGATTCCACTCGTATCTTCTTTTCAATTCCATGGGTCCCTGCAATACCCTTTGCCACAAACCCCAGAGCCATCTTCTACCGCAACTGAAATGAACATCACAGGACCCCTGTAGCTTCAAAATTGCTCCTCAACTTCCATCTTCGATTCACAAGCTCAGGCCTCAAACAAACTCATTCCTGCTTGCCAAATCCAGAACCAATTACTGCCTTGTTCTTCAATTGTAGCTCATATACCAGCAGCAAAACACAAAATTCTTCAGTTATAGAAACCCCCACTTCAATTCAATCATCATCCTCTTCCATACTTCAATTTCAGGCAAAACTCGTTCATAAATTCATCCCAACAACCACAAAATCCGACATCTCTTTCCAATTCTCCATCTCAATCATCTTTCCACCTAAAACAGCCACAGATTCACTTCTACAAACCCTAACTCTTCCTGATATTTTCTTTGTTCTGTTTTACTTCTCAGATTCAATCTCGACTAAGAAACAACACCGGTTGTAACCCATCTTTCCTCCTTGTTTGAATCTGTCTTCAATAGCTCACAGGAATAATTCCTCTCTTCCTGTCTCTGATCAGTCATGGTGCCGCCCTCAAAGTTTCAGGCGGAGAAGGAGAGATAACGGCTAATGATGAAAGAAATAATATCTTCTCTGAATTCTACGTTTTGTGTAGGAAATAAAATTACTCCAGACACCCACTCATCAGATAAGGGTTGCCCATATTTCATTTGGCCTGTCGATTTCACAGAACTGACAATTCATTTTTACTCTTTTGTTGCATAACCTTCGCTGGTTCCAGTACCACTCGCCAGTGAATTGACCTTTTTTCCCTTTTCGCTCTAAATGGACTTTTCCACCTTCTTTTGCTCATAATGACTCCAAAGTACCTATAACACTCAAAAGCAAACATAAGATACATAATTCACACGAAAACTCGCAAAGAAAGCATAAACAATAGATAAATATTAAGGCGTTTACAACACCTATCAAATTCCCCCACACTTAGACTTTGCTAGTCCTCGAGCAAATCAAACGAAACAATTCTAAAACATACATACAACTCCGTATCGGTTTACTAGAGATATACCCAAAAAACCTACTTTTACAACTTACTAGTTCTCCGTAATAATAGCATCCAACGCGCTAAGAAGACATAAAGATTCTGCACACTAGTCAGAAGAAGTTAGACACATAAATGAACACACTCTCATTCTTAAAAGTTGAGAGAGAAATAACCATCCCTTATCGAAAGAAATTCGGGTTCGGAGTGATCAAAAGTCTCGACTCTGCCTCGCAAAAAAGGGTTTTATGAAGTTGCTCTCAATAATAAATAGCTTTTTATGGGTCACACATGTGTCCAGGTAGGAATGAAGAGATAATCCTGCGACACCTTGAAAGGTAGGAAGGAAAAAACCCTCCGAATTGTTTTGAAAACCCACATCTTTTATCATTTTTTTAAAACCCCTTTTTATGACAATCTTTAAGAAAGGAAATCAACCACTTAACGAAGATGGGAATATGATTACTTACCTCGTTATCCGTTCGACGTGCAGTTAGCACCACTCTCACAGCATCCATAGAAACGTCTCCGGTCTTCAATCCTTGTCTTCATCTTCGTCTTCGGTCTTCAACTCTTGATGATGAAATGTTGAACTTCGTAGAATCTTGACAATGTAACTCTTTCCTCTAATTCCTTGTTGCTTGAAACCTCATTATTGATATTTCTCCTTTCATTAGCTTTATTGAATGAATACAAAAACAAAAAACGAAATAAACAAACCAAAATATGATGCAATGATTTTTTTTTCTTTTTTTAACATGCAAGATAAATAAAGTAAATACAAAATGAAAATATACAAAATATGAAAACTAATGATGAACCTAACAAAAATTTTCTCTTGTCTTTTTTTTTTTTTTTTTTTGAGAAGGGACCTAGTATAATGATGATCATGTCCCAAGTTTTTTTTATTTTTTTTATTATTTTTTTTAGACATGAGAAAATAATACAAAATAAAGATAAAATAATAATGCAAGTAAAAAGGCCATGGTGTAAGTACTTTACCGCTCGATTCTTCACAACTTGTATGTCTCGATATCATAAACTTCTTGAATTCTCATCTTGATAATATTCGCTCTTGTACAATAGTCTTCAACTTGTAAAAATTCTGCTCCTTGTCTTGTTGCTTTACTTGAATATGAAATCTGCTCATTTCTGTATCGTTGCTTGTAAACCTTGAACGTCTTCAACTTTCCTTCGAATTTGTGATGCTCCTCTTGTTGATGATGATAGTGTTTCTATGGACCTGTTGGTGTAGAGAGAGATAAAGTGGGTGGTGCTAACTGCAAACAAGATTACAAGTGGTATGTAAGTTAGCAATTTTATGTCACCATCATGATTGATAGAATAACAGTCAAGAGATCAAAATAGTGCTTCTATTGGTGGGAAATTGGGTAGCTCACCATTCTACTCGGAGTTTACGTACGGTGAAACACACTCTAAAAGCACATATTTAGACAGGTAAAAAGAATTGAAGGTCGGTACCTCACATTATGTAACATGGGTAGTCTCCACTATAGTGGACCACAAATCTAATACCGAATTCAGTATGCACCTAATTTGCGACTGGGATGGTTAAATCCAACTTTAACTCTCATACAAGTAAGAAACCCGATCATGTTCTCTGTCATCTCTAAGTTCAGTCACTCTTATGAGAATCTCGATGTAATCTTAGCGACGTGTATACTATGTGACTCTAAACTAACCAGAAGTTGGAGTTTGTTTATTCACTATTTTACACAAAAGTTGAAAAAAATGAAAAAATTACAATGCAAATGCTTAACCACTCCCCCACACTTAAAATTTACATTGTCCTCAATGTAAATTGAATCGTCCAAAGAAAGTCAAGGTGGAAAATCTTATAATGATATGCGACAAGAAATCAGAAAAAGTAAATACGAGACAAGAAAAAGCTAAAAACAAGACAAGAAATAAATACAAAACAAGAAATACTCATCCTATGAGTTGCCTCCCATTTAGAGCTTGGTTTAAAGTCGTCAGCCCGACTTGTAAGACGAATTCCCCATACACCAATAATCTGAAAAGTTGAGGATCCTTCCATGTAACCTGTTTTGCGAATAGTAAATTCACACAAACATTAGTATAATAAAGCAAAAGTGAAGCTATAGCCCAATAGAAGTTCCCCCCACACTTATTCTTGTCCACACTTGGAAGTGTATAAAGAACATAAAATTCAGGAACTTCTATGGTTTCTTCTATGCAAACATTCATAATATGAGAATCAAATGTTTCTAATGGCGGAAATCGAGAAACAAAGTCGTTCAACAATATTCTCGAAGCACATACATTCAAACCAACAAGAGGTAAAGGAGAAGAAACAATATGCATAGGGTTAGCCAAACCTTGCACAATCTCTTGTATCACATAATCCTCTTCATCCTTGAAAAACTCAAGTGAATTATTCACCTCTTTTATATCATGGTCCTCTATCAAACCTTGCAACCATTCTTCATCCGTTTCCACCTTAACTAAAGTCTCGACATTAACATCATCATTATAATCCTTTGCAAGATCAATTGGGTCTTCCACAATATTGGTCATATCGGTTTCATTCTCAACACACTCCTCTACGTTGTAAGGCACATACTCTTTTGCGGCTCCAAATTTCGCTATAAGGAACTTTTTAAGAAGACTCAAAAATGCATCATCCTTAAGCTCCACCCTTTGAATAGGCTCTTGATCATTATAAAGATCAATGCTTCTACACAAGTGTCAACATATTCCTCTTCGTCTTCATTTTGATCCCAAAAAAATTCTGTTGTACACCTTTGGGAAATGTCACCATGAGTTGGTTCAAGCGATGTATCTTCATAATCATCATCACTTTCATAGTTAACATAAGATTGGTTCTCGCTGAATTTAGTGTTGCTAATCTCAATCTCATCCTTTTGAATAGGTGAATGATCATTATTAAGATCAAGAGTTGAGGTAGCTACCCGATTATCAACGAAAGACCCCAAATGTTGGCCCTTTTCAACATTAGCATCAATCAAATATTCATCACAAACCACAGGGACATTAGAATAGTTATTGTTATTAAAGCAAAGTTCTTCCTCATACCTTTCTTCTTTGATTTGATCAATACCTCTTTGTAAGTTAGCAATACCTTCACGAAGTTCTTGGAGTTACTCTTCTGTAACCTCTTTATCTTTTTGGAACTCTTGTTGTACAAAGTTGGAAATTTTGTCTAGAAAGTCAAAGACTTTTTGTTCACGAGCATAAGAAACCTCCCATCCTTGTGGTTGTTCACACACATACCCGCCATAAGGTTGTTGAGGAAAACCATAAGGATCCATGGAATATTGGTCATAGCCAATGAATTGGTTTTGATTATACCCCTGGAATTGTTGGAAGTTGTCATGTTGTTGAGATTGTTGGAAACCGTATCCATTGTTCCAATATGCTCCATCCATGAGAAATAAGTACCTGAAATACGATTCTCAAAACAAGGTTAAAAACCAGAAAATAAAACAAAACTAAAAACAAGAAAATAAGAAACCAAAAACAAGTGACAACCGCTGCCTCCCCGGCAACGGCGCCAAAATTTGATCGCTGTCGTATGCGTCAAAAATAATGTTACTTTCTCACAACTTAAAATATAAAATATAGCAAGGATAAGAAAGGATCGTTCCCATAGAGAGGATCTAGGTTGTCAAGTTGTTTCGGTTTCCTATATAAACAAGGGGGGATTTCTGATTTTTATGTAAAGGAAAATAAACTAAAATCAAATAATGAAATAAACAAGCAAATCAATAAGATGAAGATATTGGTCAAGGATTAGTTTTCATTCACAAACATGAATTTTTAATAATAACTAGAATTGATAATTAATCTCAACTTTTATCAAAAGTCCTAGGATACCTTGATAGCAAGAATATCCCGCTAATTTCCTCTTGTCATCAACAAACACATTAAAAGATGCGAAGTGAATTCTTCATAGAAAGCAACCTAAAGTGTAAAAGCACAATTAAGTTTAACTCCCTAAGAGCACTAAGTTCTATGAAATAAGACCAATCAATGCAAACGAACGTGTAAAAGCACTAATTCGTTTTAACAAAGGTTATGATGCACTTGTGACTACTAGGATGTATCACTACAAGCAATACTCACAATTATGCTACTTGCAATCAGGAATTATCACTTTTGCGTATAATAACCCTAATCTAGCAATAGAGATGAAAACTAATTCAATCGATTCGCGACTCGACTAAACATGCATTCAAATCATATAACAATGTTAAAAGTGAATCATAATCAACAAAATATGGAGACAAAACTAATTCATTGCATAAATATCATGATTGGAACTCTTACTTATTCCTTAACCAAAAGAGAATTATTTAAACATATGAGTGGAATTCATAACAAGAAGGAAAAGAAAACATATCATGTTTCTAAACCCTAGGCAAAAATAGAAGAGAAGATTCCAAGAGATGTCTCCCATCGGATCGGTAGAGCTCTTTATATGAATAGCCTTTGTTTTGTTGTCCGGCCAATTTCCAAATCTAGGTAATCCCATCGCCAAAATCAGTTTCTCACGGCCCACTGAGTCAAGCCCAGTCAAAACAGGTCCATGACTTGATATGCCAGTGAAACTGACAAGCAAACTTACCTTGATCTAGCACCCCATACTTCCGCCAATAAGCAGCTCCTTCCCTGCATATTCATCCAAACATTTTTCACTGAAATTATTCATTGCAACAATTATTCTCTGCTCCACATTTTAGACGCAATAGAATCTCCTATTTACAACACTAGCTCACGCCATTCAGCCATTGCTTTGGCTGCCATTTTCTTGTTCACTGCAGCACCAATTTTCTGCAGCTGCAACTCCCAGTTCGATTCTTTGCTCCCCCAAACAGATTCTTCCTTCTCAGTGCCAGTGACATCAGCTTACAATTGCACATTATAATCCCTTTACCAGCACCACCATCTCATGACTCAGCTGCAACACATTCTGCAATTTCAGTTCTTGAATTTCTCCTTCTCGCTGCGACACCAACACACACAATCAGCTCTATTCAGTCCACACTCTTTTTAATCTTCACTGCCTTCTACAGCCTTGTTTTTTCCATAGCATCATCAGTTCCTCATCTGCTGCCGATCTCAAATATCTAGCTCATACATATGCAGCTCATGGCAACACAAAACTTGTCACTTCTCTACCCGCTTCAGTTCATCGCCATACTCCAACAACTCCATCCTTCATTTGCCGCTCGTTGCAATATCAAACCAAGACCTACAACCATCCATCTACCTTGACTTCAGCTGGCATCTGCTCAGACATCCATTCCATCAGAACAAGACCACCAGAGCCTTCAACTCCATTTTATTACAGCATCACCAATAGTTCAGCTTCAACTTCAGCAACACAACAGAACCCGCAACTTCAATTTAGAGACTGCAGCATCACTAAACCACCTTCTTGTGTTCCAAAATCACCATAACCTCAAGACCTCAAGCCAATAGTTCACTTTTCTTTGTCGCTAAGCCATTTCTCAGCTTATCCCATTTAACACCGCACAACAGCATCAGATCACACTAGTTCATAAACCCCATCATCTGCGCCTCTATACCACTGTAACTTCCTTGCTCAGCTCATTAATACAAGAACCTCACTGCAGTCCAGCTGCACGGGCTCATTCTGCAATTTCCATATCTCAGCAGCTTCACTCATCCCTTCATTCGAACCACAACAACTTCCCTCCATAACTCAGCCATATACATTTCCTTAAGCTGCAACCATAACTTCACTTGCACATAATTCTGAAATTCACAAACTTCAGAACTTCAGTTCATTCTTAAGCAGCATCGATTCCACTTGTATCTTCTTTTCAATTCCATGGGTCCCTGCAATACCCTTTGCCACAAACCCCAGAGCCATCTTCTACCGCAACTGAAATGAATATCACAGGACCCCTGTAGCTTCAAAATTGATCCTAAACTTCCATCTTCGATTCACAAGCTCATGCCTCAAACAAACCCATTCCTGCTTGCCAAATCCAGAACCAATTACTGCCTTGTTCTTCAATTGTAGCTCATATACCAGCAGCAAAACACAATCTCGACTAAGAAACAACACCGGCTGTAACCCATCTTTCCTCCTTGTTTGATTTCTGTCTTCAATAGCTCACAGGAATAATTCCTCTCTTCCTGTCTCTGATCAGTCATGGTGCCGCCTCAAAGTTTCAGGCGGAGAAGGAGAGATAACGTCTAATGATGAAAGAAATAATATCTTCTCTGAATTCTACGTTTTGTGTAGGAAATAAAATTACTCCAGACACCCACTCATCAGATAAGGGTTGCCCATATTTCATTTGGCCTGTCGGTTTCACAGAACTGACAATCCATTTTTACTCTTTTGTTGCATAACCTTCGCTGGTTCCAGTACCACTCGCCAGTGAATTGACCTTTTTTTCCCTTTTCGCTCTAAATGGACTTTTTCACCTTCTTTTGCTCATAATGACTCCAAAGTACCTATAACACTCAAAAGCAAACATAAGATACATAATTCACACGAAAACTCGCAAAGAAAGCATAAACAATAGATAAATATTAAGGCGTTTACAACACCTATCATATTCCCCCACACTTAGACTTTGCTAGTCCTCGAGCAAATCAAACAAAACAATTCTAAAACATACATACAACTCCGTATCGGTTTACTAGAGATATACCCACAAAACCTACTTTTACAACTTACTAGTTCTCCGTAATAATAGCATCCAACGCGCTAAGAATACATAAAGATTCTGCACACTAGTCATAAGAAGTTAGACACATAAATGAACACAATCTCATTCTTAAAAGTTGAGAGAGAAATAACCATCCCTTATCGAAAGAAATTCGGGTTCGGAGTGATCAAAAGTCTCGACTCTGCCTCGCAAGAAAGGGTTTTATGAAGTTGCTCTTAAATAATAAATAGCTTTTTATGGGTCACACATGTGTCCAGGTAGGAATGAAGAGATAATCCTGCGACACCTTGAAAGGTAGGAAGGCAAAAACCCTCCGAATTGTTTTGAAAACCCACATCTCTTATCATTTTTTTAAAACCCCTTTTTATGACGATCTCTAAGAAAGGAAATCAACCACTTAACGAAGATGGAAATATGCTTACTTACCTCGTTATCCGTTCGACGTGCAGTTAGCACCACTCTCACAACATCCATAGAAACGTCTTCGGTCTTCAATCCTTGTCTTCATCTTCGTCTTCGGTCTTCAACTCTTGATGATGAAATCTTGAACTTCATAGAATCTTGAAAATGTAACTCTTTCCTCTAATTCCTTGTTGCTTGAAGCCTCATTATGGATATTTTTTCTTCCATTGGCTTTATTGAATGAATACAAAACCAAAAACGAACTAAACAAACCAAAATATGATGCAATGATTTTTTTTCTTTTTTTTTAACATGCAAGATAAATAAAGTAAATACAAAATGAAGATAAAGAAAATATGAAAACTAATGATGAACCTAATAAAAAATTTCTCTTGTCTTTTTTTTTTTTTGATAAGGGACCTAATATAATAATGATCATGTCCCAAGTTTTTTTTTTTTTATACATGAGAAAATAATACAAAATAAAAATAAAATAAAAATGCAAGTACAAAGGCCATGGTGTAAGTACTTTACCGCCCGATTCTTCACAACTTGTATGTCTCGATATCATAAACTTCTTGAATTCTCATCTTGATAATATTCGCTCTTGTACAATAGTCTTCAACTTGTAAAAATTCTGCTCCTTGTCTTGTTGCTTTACATGAATCTGAAATCTGCTCATTTCTGTACCGTTGCTTGTAAACCTTGAACGTCTTCAACTTTCCTTCGAATTTGTGATGCTCCTCTTGTTGATGATGATAGTGTTTCTATGGACTTGTTGGTGTAGAGAGAGATAAAGTGGATGGTTCTAACTGCAAACAAGATTACAAGTGGTATGTAAGTTAGCAATTTGATGTCACCATCATGATTGATAAAATAACACTCAAGAGATCAAAATAATGCTTCTATTGGTGGGAAATTGGGTAGCTCACCATTATACCCGGAGTTTACGTACAGTGACACACACTCTAAAAGCACATATTTAGACAGGTACAAAGAATTGAAGATCGGTGCCTCACATTATGTAACATGGGTAGTCTCCACTATAGTGGACCACAACTCTAATACCGAATTCAGTCTACACCTAATTTGCCACTGGGATGGTTAAATCCAACTTTAACTCTCATACAAGTAAGAAACCCGATCATGTTCTCTGTCATCTCTAAGTTCAGTCACTCTTATGAGAATCTTGATGTAATCTTAGCGACGTGTATACTATGTGACTCTAAACTAACCACAAGTTGGAGTTTGTTTATTCACTATTTTACACAAAAGTTGAAAAAAATGAAAAATTTACAATGCAAATGCTTAACCATTCCCCCACACTTAAACTTTACATTGTCCTCAATGTAAATTGAATCGTACAAAGAAAGTCAAGGTGGGAAATCTTATAATGATACGCGACAAGAAATCAGAAAAAGTAAATACGAGACAAGAAAAAGCTAAAAACAAGACAATAAATACTCATCCTATGGGTTTCCTCCCATTTAGCGCTTGGTTTAAAGTCGTCATCCCGACTTGTAAGACGAATTCCCCATACACCAATAATCTGAAAAGTTGGGGATCCTTCCATGTAACCTGTTTTGCAAATAGTAACTTCACACAAACATTAGTATAATAAAGCAAAAGTGAAGCTATAGCCCAATAGAAGTTTCCCCCACACTTATTCTTGTCCACACTTCGAAGTGTATAAAGAACATAAAATTCAGGAAATTCTATAGTTTCTTATATGCAAACATTCATAATATGAGAATCAAATTTTTCTAATGGCGTAAATCGAGAAACAAAGTCATTCAACAATATTCTCGAAGCACATACATTCAAACCAATAAGAGGTAAATGAGAAGAAACAATATGCAAAGGGTTATCCAAACCTTGCACAATCTCTTGTATCACATAATCCTATTCATCCTTGAAAAACTCAAGTGAATTATTCACCTCTTTTATATCATGGTCCTCTATCAAACCTTGCAACCATTCTTCATCCGTTTCTACCTTAACTAAAGTCTCGGCATTAACATCATCATTATAATCCTTTGCAAGATCAATTGGGTCTTCCACAATATTGGTCATATCGGTTTCATTCTCAACACACTCCTCTACGTTGTAAGGCACATACTCTTTTGCGGCTCCAAATTTCGCTATAAGGAACTTTTTAAGAAGACTCAAAAATGCATCATCCTCAAGCTCCACCCTTTGAATAGGCTCTTGATCATTATAAAGATCAATGTTTGAGTAATCTGCACAAGTGTCAACATATTCCTCTTCGTCTTCATTTTGATCCCAAAAAGATTCCGATGTACACCTTTGGGAAATGTCGCCATGAGTTGGTTCAAGCGATGTATCTTCATAATCATCATCATTTTCATAGTTAACATAAGATTGGTTCTCGCTGAATTTAGTGTTGCTAATCTCAATCTTTATCCTTTTGAATAGGTAAATGATCATTATTAAGATCAAGAGTTGAGGTAGCTACCTGATTATCAACGAAGACCCCAAATGTTGGCCCTTTTCAACATTAGCATCAATCAAATATTCATCACAAACCATAGGCACATTAGAATAGTTATTGTTTTTAAAGCAAAGTTCTTCCTCATACCTTTCTTCTTTGATTTGATCAATACCTCTTTGTAAGTTAGCAATACCTTCACGAAGTTCTTGGAGTTGCTCTTCTGTAACCTCTTTATCTTTTTGGAACTCTTGTTGTACAAAGTTGGAAACTTTGTCTAGAAAGTCAGAGACTTTTTGTTCACGAGCATAAGAATCCTCCCATCCTTGTGGTTGTTCACACACATACCCGCCATAAGGTTGTTGAGGAAAACCATAGGGTCCATGGAATATTGGTCATAGCCAATGAATTGGTTTTGATTATACCCCTGGAATTGTTGGAAGTTGTCATGTTGTTGTGATTGTTGGAAACCGTATCCATTGTTCCAATATGCTCCATCCATGAGAAATAAGTACCTGAAACACGATTCTCAAAACAAGGTTAAAAACCAGAAAATAAAAAAAAACTAAAAACAAGAAAATAAGAAACCAAAACAAGTGACAATCGCTGCCTCCCCGGCAACGACGCCAAAATTTGATCGCTGTCGTATGCGTCAAAAATAATATTACTTTCTCACAACTTAAAATATAAAATATAGCAAGGGTAAGAAAGGATCGTTCCCACAGAGAGGATCTATGATGTCAAGTTGTTTCGGTTTCCTATATAAACAAGGGGGATTTGTGATTTTTATGTAAAGGAAAATAAACTAAAAGCAAATAATGAAATAAACAAGCAAATCAATAAGATGAAGATATTGGTCAAGGATTAGTTTTCATTCACAAACATGAATTTGTAACAATAACTAGAATTGATAATTAATCTCAACTTTTATCAAAAGTCCTAGGATACCTTGATAGCAAGAATATCCCGCTAATTTCCTTTTGTCATCAACAAACACATTAAAAGATGCGAAGTGAATTCTTCATAGAAAGCAACCTAAAGTGTAAAAGCACAATTAAGTTTAACTCCCTAAGAGCACTAAGTTCTCTGAAATAAGACTAATCAATGCAAACGAACGTGTAAAAGCACTAATCCGTTTTAACAAAGGTTATGATGTACTTGTGACTACTAGGATGTATCACTACAAGAAATACTCACAATTATGCTACTTGCAATCAGGAATTATCACTTTTGCGTATAATAACCCTAATCTAGCAATAGAGATTAAAACTAATTCAATCGATTCGCGACTCGACTAAACATGCATTCAAATCATATAACAATATTAAAAGTGAATCACAATCAAAAAAATATGGAGACAAAACTAATTCATTGCATAAATATCATGATTGGAACTCTAACTTATTCCTTAACCAAAAGAGAATTATCTAAACATGTGAGTGGAATTCATAACAAGAAGAAAAAGAAAACATATCATGTTTCTAAACCCTAGGCAAAAATAGAAGAGAAGATTCCAAGAGATGTCTCCCATCGTATCGGTAGAGCTCTTTATATGAATAGCCTTTGTTGTGTTGTCCGGCCAATTTCCAAATCTAGGTAAGCCCATCGCCAAAATCAGTTTCTCACAGCCCACTGATTCAAGCCCAGTCAAAACAGGTCCATGACTTGATATGCCAGTGAAACTGACAAGCAAACTTACCCTGAGCTAGCACCCCATATTTCCGCCAATAAGCAGCTCCTTCCCTGCATATTCATCCAAACATTTTTCACTGAAATTAATCATTGCAACAATCATTCTCTGCACCACATTTTAGACGCAATAGCATCTCCTATTTACAACACCAGCTCACGCCATTCAGTCATTGCTTTGGCTGCTATTTTCTTGTTCACTGCAGCACCAATTTTCTGCAGCTGCAACTCCCAGTTCGATTCTCTGCTCCCCCAAACAGATTCTTCCTTCTCAGTGCCAGTGACATCAGCTTACAATTGCACATTATAATCCATTTACCAGCACCACCATCTCATGACTCAGCTGCAACACATTCTGCAATTTCAGTTCTTGAATTTCTCCTTCTCGCTGCGACACCAACACACACAATCAGCTCCATTCAGTCCATACTCTTTTTAATCTTCACTGCCTTCTACAGCCTTGTTTTTTCCATAGCATCATCAGTTCCTCATCTGCGGCCGAGCTCAAATATCTAGCTCATACATATGCAGCTCATGGCAACACAAAACTTGTCACTTCCCTACCCGCTTCAGTTCATCTCCATACTCCAACAACTCCAGCCTTCATTTGCACCTCGTTGTAATACCAAACCAAGACCTACAACTAGGCCTGTCAATGGATACCGATTTTCCGTTATCCGATACCGATAATCCGTTAGCCGTTACTGCTACCATCCGACATAGCGGTAAACGGATATCCGATACCGATAAGCGAACGGATAATCCCTTTTTAACGTAACGGTAGTGGCAGAGCCTATTTCCGTTAGGTTTAGTTCCGTTATCCGCTAACGTGCGTACTGCACGTGTAAATTTTTATACGTTATGTATTGTTTGGCTCATTCTTTTGTTCTTCACTTCGAGTTTCGACACAACAGAGAAGTTCTCACTTCTCAGAGAGAAAAAGAGATAAACTACGGATGCTGAATCAAGCATCGTCTTCTCTGCCTTAGAAATCATCATCTTCTCTGTGTGATTACTGATTAGAAACTAGGGTTCTCTTCTTCAATTTCCTTTGAGTTTAATTTCAATCTTCAAAACTCAATTTTAATTTAGGGTTTCTGAAATTAGGGTTCACAATTTCAGATTTGTGAAATTAATCATGTCCCAAAGCGAAAGAGGAGCATCAAACCATGTTGGGTCTTCACAAAATCTCTCTATTTCAGTTGCATCACATTTACCTGCTGCTGTTGCTGCTGCTGCATCCAACCAAGTTCAAGCTTCTGGAGTGAATTCAACACTTGTTTCTATTACACCTGCAATTCGTCCTAGAGAAGAAGAAGAAGAAGATGTAGAAGTAGATGAAGACCCAATTATAGTTGAAGAGAAGAAAAAAAAGCGCTCAGTAAGGTCTGATGTATGGGTTGATTTTGAAAGGAAGGTTGGAAAGAAGACAGTCAAAGGTGGGAAGGAGGTTGGGTACTGATAGCTGAATGCAAACACTGTCACAAGAGAATACCTGCTCCGAGTAACCAAGGAACCAGCCGCTTGCATTACCATGCCAGAATCTGCAAAGAAAATCCTGACAATAAGAAAGGACAAAGCAAGATTACTTCTCTCAAAACAGGTAATGCTCAAACCAAGTTAACAAATTGGAAGTTTGATCATGTTGTTACTAGGACACTAGTTGCCAAAATGATTGCTAAACATGGTTATCCAATCACTATAGTTGAGCATCCTTATTTTAGAGAGTTTGTTAAGTCTTTGAATCTTACTGCTAAGCTTTACACTAGGAATCCAGTTAGGGAAGACATCATGAGACTAACAACTGAGTTCAAACTGCAATTACAAGAACAATTTGAGAATATTACATCTAAATGTAGTTTAACAACAGATATGTGGTCATGTAAGCATACAAAGGATGGTTATTGTTGTGTGACACTGCATTACATAGATGAGGAGTGGAAACTGGTTAAGAAAACACTAGCATATACTTTAGTGCCATCACCACACTCTGGAGAGGTTCTAGCATCTGTAGTGAAATCAGTGTGTCTAGAATGGAACATAGACAATAAGCTTTTTGCTGTAGCTGCTGACAATGCTAGCTCCAACAATGTTATGATGGAACAGCTGAAGAAATGGCTTGATAGCTAAGACTGTTTAGTTCTTAATGGGAATATGTTCCAAATGAGGTGTTGTAATCATATATTGCACTTAATTGTTGGGTGGGGAATGAGATTAGCTGCTCCATTTATAGATGCAGTTAGAGAGTGTGTAAAATATGTCAAGTCAAGTCAGGCTAGAAAAGAGAGATTTGAATGTGCAATTTCCCAAGTTAAGCTTCCTGCTTCAAGGTCTGTCGGTTTAGATGTGGATACCAGGTGGAACTCCACCTTTAAGATGCTAAAGGATGCAATTTTTTTTAGACAAGCTTTTTCTAGGCTAGCTGATTTGGATGATGACTTCAAGATACTACCAACCTCTAAGGAGTGGCAACAAGGAGTACACATATGTGAATGTTTGGAATTGTTTGATGTCCTTTCAACCAAATTTGCTGGGATTAAGTATCCCACAGCAAATTTGTATTATAATGGGGTTCAAGAAGTTAATAGATGCATTAAGCTATGGGAATCAAGTGAGCATTAGTATATCAGAGACATGGCCAAGAATATGAGGATGAAATTTGATAGCTACTGGAAAGAAAGTAACACTTTGATGGGAATTGGAGTTGTTTTGGATCCTAGGTACAAATCTAAATGGGTGGAGTTTGTTATGAAGAGAGTATATGGTGTGGAACACTATAAAAGTCACTATAACAAATTTGAGCTTGAACTCAATGCTCTTTTCTGTGCTTATGAAACTAACACTACAGCTCCAGATTACTTTGATACTGGAATGCATTCAACTGCAATTGAGAGCTCTGCAGGTACAACAACATCATATGAATTTGGTTATGATGATTTCATTATGGAAAACAATATGTTTGAGGTTGAGAAGTCAGAATTGGAGACATACTTAGCAGAACCAGTTCTTCCTAAAGGCACAGCCACTGAAGAAATGAGGTTTGATATCTTAAGTTGGTGGAAGAATAATGCTCCTAAGTACCCAATTCTCTCAAGGATTGCAAGAGATGTATTGGAAGTTCCAGTGACAAGTGTAGCATCAGAATCTATGTTTAGTATTGGTGGCAGAGTTCTCACATCTCACAGGAGTTCATTAGCTCCAGATCTTGTTGAAGCTTTGCTTTGTTTGGGTGATTGGCTGCCAGATCTCACTCTCAGTGACAGTGATAGTTGTGTTACAGGTACATCTTAATCTTTTTTTTTTTTTGCAATTTATTGGCTTATTGCACTGACAATGACATTTCCAGCTTAAAATGTCTAACACTTTTGATTTTTCTTTCAAAATACAGAAGTTCAGGACTAAGGAGTAAGGTAAATGCATTTGCAGATGCAGTTGGCACTTGGGACTTGGCAGAGGAGAATCTAGAGATGGAGGAGGAATGCATTTGTAAAAAAAAACATGAAGATTATGAACTTGTTTTCTTGTGTGGCAATGGCATGAACATCTGTATGTCTTTTTTTGGTGTCGCATGGATTTAGAACATGTTTTGTTGGATTTTAAAGCTGTTATTTGTACTTGTTCAGTTGTTCTGTAACTTCTGTGTTTTTAGCCTGTGTTTTTAGCCTGTCCTGTGACTTACCGGATGGCAGCGGAAAAATATTCGTTATCCGGTAAGTCAAACGTAACGGTAACGTTTTTGAATTTCTTATTTCCGCCGGAAATGAACGGTAACGGATATCCGCTAAATTTTAACGGAAACGGCAGCGGCAGAGCCTATTTCCGTTACGTTAGCATCCATTGACAGGCCTACCTACAACCATCCATCTACCATGATTTCAGCTAGCATCTGCTCAGACATCCATTCCATCAGAACAACACCACCAGGGCCTTCAACTCCATTTCATTACAGCATCACCAACAGTTCAGCTTCAACTTCAACAACACAACAACACCTGCAACTTCAATTTATAGACTGCAACATCACTAAAACACCTTCTTCGGTTCCACAATCACCATAACCTCAAGCCCTCAAGCCAACAGTTCACTTTTCTTTGTCGCTAAGCCATTTCTCAGCTTATCCCATTTAACACCGCACAACAGCATCAGATCACACTAGTTCATAAACCCCATCATCTGCGCCTCTATACCACTGTAACTTCCTTGCTCAGCTCATTAATACCAGAACCTCACTGCAGTCCAGCTGCACGGGCTCATTCTGCAATTTCCATATCTCAGCAGCTTCACTCATCCCTTCATTCGAACCACAACAACTTCCCTCCATAGCTCAGCCATATATATTTCCTTAAGATGCAACCATAACTTCACTTGCACATCATTCTGAAATTCACAAATTTCAGAACTTCAGTTCATTCTTAAGCAGCATCGATTCCACTCGTATCTTCTTTTCAATTCCATGGGTCGTTGCAATACCCTTTGCCACAAACTCCAGAGCCATCTTCTACCGCAACTGAAATGAACATCACAAGACCCATGTACCAGATTCTTCCTTCTCAGTGCCAGTGACATCAGCTTACAATTGCACATTATAATACCTTTACCAGCACCACATCTCATGACTCAGCTGCAACACATTCTGCAATTTCAGTTCTTGAATTTCTCCTTTTCGTTGCGACACCAACACACACAATCAGCTCCATTCAGTCCACACTCTTTTTAATCTTCACTGCCTTCTACAGCCTTGTTTTTTCCATAGCATCATCAGTTCCTCATCTGCGGCCGAGCTCAAATATCTAGCTCATACATATGCAGCTCATGGCAACACAAAACTTGTCACTTCCCTACCCGCTTCAGTTCATCGCCATAATCCAACAACTCCAGCCTTTATTTGCAGCTCGTTGCAATACCAAACCAAGACCTACAACCATCCATCTACCTTGATTTCAGCTGGCATCTGCTCAGACATCCATTCCATCAGAACAACACCACCAGGGCATTCAACTCCATTTCATTACAGCATCACCAATAGTTCAACTTCAACTTCAGCAACACAACAGAACCTGCAACTTCAATTTACAGACTGCAGCATCACTAAACCACCTTCTTGGGTTCCATAATCACCATAACCTCAAGCCCTCAAGCCAACAGTTCACTTTTCTTTGTCGCTAAGCCATTTCTCATCTTATCCCATTTAACACCGCACAACAGCATCAGATCCATTGCACACTAGTTCATAAAACCCATCATTTGCGCCTCTATACCACTGTAACTTCCTTGCTCAGCTCATTAATACAAGAACCTCACTGCAGTCCAGCTGCACGGGCTCATTCTGCAATTTCCATATCTCAGCAGCTTCACTCATCCCTTCATTCGAACCACAGCAACTTCCCTCCATAAATCAGCCATATACATTTCCTTAAGCTGCAACCATAACTTCACTTGCACATAATTCTGAAATTCACAAACTTCAGAACTTCAGTTCATTCTTAAGCAGCATCGATTCCACTCGTATCTTCTTTTCAATTCCATGGGTCCCTGCAATACCCTTTGCCACAAACCCCAGAGGCATCTTCTACCGCAACTGAAATGAACATCACAGGACCCCTGTAGCTTCAAAATTGCTCCTCAACTTCCATCTTCGATTCACAAGCTCAGGCCTCAAACAAACCCATTCCTGCTTGCCAAATCCAAAACCAATTACTGCCTTGTTCTTCAATTGTAGCTCATATACCAGCAACAAAGCACAAAAATCTTCAGTTATAGTAACCCCCACTTCAATTCAATCATCATCCTCTTCCATACTTCAATTTCAGGCAAAACCTGTTCATAAATTCATCCCAACAACCACAAAATCCGACATCTCCTTCCAATTCTCCATCTCAATCATCATTCCACCTACAACAACCACAGATTCATTTCTACAAACCCTAACTCTTCCTGATCTGTTCTTTGTTCTGTTTTACTTCTCAGATTCAATCTCGACTAAGAAACAACACCGGCTGTAACCCATCTTTCCTCCTTGTTTGATTTCTGTCTTCAATAGCTCACAGGAATAATTCCTCTCTTCCTGTCTCTGATCAGTCATGGTGCCGCCCTCAAAGTTTCAGGCGGAGAAGGAGAGATAACGGCTAATGATGAAAGAAATAATATCTTCTCTGAATTTTACGTTTTGTGTAGGAAATAAAATTACTCCAGACACCCACTCATCAGATAAGGGTTTCCCATATTTCATTTGGCCTGTCGGTTTCACAAAACTGACAACTCATTCTTTACTCTTTTGTTGCATAACCTTCGCTGGTTCCAGTACCACTCGCCAGTGAATTGACCTTCTTTTCCCTTTCCTCTCTAAATGGACTTTTTCACATTCTTTTGCTCATAATAACTCCAAAGTACCTATAACACTCAAAATCAAACATAAGATACATAATTCACACGAAAACTCGCAAAGAAATGATAAACAATAGATAATTTACAACACCTATCAACATCTGGACGAGTTAAATGTTTTACTGCAAAAACATCACCCAAGTTAGAGAGTAACTTATCAATGAGAGATGAAATTGATCCAGTTACTGTGATGTCGTCAACATAAACCAATACGTAAGTAATTGAGTCTGATTTTTATCTAACAAACAACAAACTGTCAGCTATATACACTATAAAGCCTAACTTATTTAGATAGCTACTCAATTTAGAGAACCAAGCCCGTGGTGCTTGTTTTAGACCATACATCAACTTGTGTAATCTGCACACATAATTTGGGTAGTTTGGATCAACATATCCAGTTGGCTGTTTCATGTAAACCTCCTTTTCAAGTTCTTCATGCAGAAATACATTTTCCACTTCTAGTTTTCGTAGATGCCAATTATCCATAACTGTGATCGAGAACACGAGCCTGATTGTGCAAGGTTTAATCACCAGACTAAAAGTTTCTCCATAATCAATTCCCTCCTGTTGGTGGAATCCTTTTGCAACTAATCGAGCCATTTATAATTCTACCATCCCATCATGATTGCGTTTGATACGGAAAACCCTTTTTGAGCCAACAACGTTCATCCCATCCTCATATTTCACTAGGGACCATGTACCATTCCTGATCAACGCTTTAATTTGTACGTCCATGGCAGTCCTCCATTTTGGTTCTAAGCATGTTTTTGAGCAGCAGGTTGGTTCCATAAAGTATGTATCTTGTACGAGTGTTTGGTTGCAGTAAAACATAGTCTCGTTGTACCGGTTTTGTGATACCTGATTTGGTCCTTGTCACCATTGGATGATTTTGCACCTGTATATGCTCAATGCTTGTACTACTTGTGTCTGCAGTTTGTTGTTGATCCATTTGTGAGACTGCAGTCGTAACTGGAAGCTCAGGACTAAGTGGGTTTGGAGTTTCAGACGTTGTGATAGACACAATTTTGTGTCCCGTTTGTCTCGATTCTATATATTGATATGCTCGATTTTGTACTTATTTTGGTATTTTATGTCTTTATAGGTATTTTTGGAGAAATAAACATGTGTGGACAAATTGGCTCAAAAAGTGGTATTTGCAACCCCAGGAGGAATTACTAAAGGCACCCCGGAGAAGCGTGAAAAGCACCCAAGAAAAAACATTAAAGGCACCCACGATTTTTTACTAAAGGCACTTCAAAACTACTAAGGGCGACCCAAGTTGCTATAGGCAACCGACATATTGATAAGGGGCACCATCACCACCGTTCAAACTGTTATTTTGGCGGGAAAGTTTACCGAAAGTCGCGAAGATTTGGTGTACGAATTCAAGAGGGGTTTCATTTTGTTTTTTCATGATGAATTCATACCTGCATGCCATATTGGCATGGATCACACTGGACACTTAAACGGGGAAACTTGGGTGGCAAAAGGTGGGTATAAAACATCAATAAAACATATTTGTATGACATTATGAGATCATTTAATCAAATTTCTATAACGCGTCATCCATATTATGCACGTTAATGTAAGTCAACGGTAAAGATTGGACAGCTCCACCATGGTACGAGAAACGGTCCCATCCCAGGCATAACGAGTTCCTCGACATGTGTAGTGAGAAAAATGCTTAAAAGAAAAGTGAGAGAAGACCTCGATTTAAACGAAATGTTACAAGTATTATAGTATATGAACTGTAAATGATGTGATGTGATAAAACATAGCACACATGGTGGGTGAGCTCAATCATGAATCCCCAAGTGCCCCAAGCAAGAAAGGAAAAGGAAATTTGGTGTTTGTTGGAGGTATCTCCCCGCTACCAGACACACTTCCAAATTAAATTTTACAGGTTTTTCCGTTAACCCTGTCATCGACAACTACACAAATCCAGTTCGGAAATTCAACTGCCCCCAGCTATTAGTTGGATTATACCCACAAAGAACCCTCCTACAGCTGCAAAAACCGAAACGTTCTCCTCTGGTCCTGTCGTAAGGTTACCATGAGCAGCACCGCCATTTTCTTGTTGGTCACCGGAGGCGCACTCGAAATGAACATCAACTGAGCAGGGTTCACATCCGTAATGCCAGATCGGACAAAGCTTTCTACAAATTGAGCACCATTTACGCGGACCAGATTTCCACACAAGAGAATGAACCCAATCTAATGGGTGATTTATACGCGATGGATATGTTGAACATGTGGGGTGCAAGAAGTAACCTGCTTCTCTTGGACAAAATGGACATGAATAGAAAAGCCGACCAGTACACCCATCGCAGACACCACATAGTCCTCCCTTCACTTCAATCTCGTCAGGATTTCCCTTGGTCCATATCAGATTTAACCGATGGTCATGGTGAATATGCGTCGACAAAATATCAGGACTAGCTGCACAAGTTACATGTATATCCCAATCGCACCGTTTGTTGCAGCAGTATCTTAAACTCATTCCCCGTAAAGCATGCTTTGCAGATGAAACCTTTAGATTTTGATGTTAGTTTTAGAGTATGCCGATGGGTGAAGTGGCGTAACTTGTTTGTCGACAATACTGATTTCTTCGTCTTCGATAGTGTAGCGCCCATCTTAGGGATTGTTTTCTTCTTCTTCTTCTTGAGGGTGTGATTGTTTACAGAATTGATGGGCGCTGTTTTGTTGCCTTTTTATACCACTAGACACTACTAACTAGATCTATAAGTGATAAGTTGATGCAACGAAAGCGAAATTGTAAGGAAATGCTATAAAGTGGGAAGTGGTTTTTAAACCGTTCAGCTACATCCACGTGTCAAGTTCGGCTGTTATTAGATGAAGATAAGCATAGGCTAAACCCTAGTTGTATTAACTGCACTTTTACTCGGTGAGCATTAAGTAACCTCCAAGCCAAGCAGTGACCACCAACCAACCTATGAAACTTCTAAATACCGACGTGGAAAAGGGAAGCAATTTCGGCTTTGCTACATACACAAACGAAATGCATGCACCGAGAGGATCCAATGGCTGAAAGGTCACCCTCTCTGTATTGGGACAGAGGTGAGGCATGAGTGGGTCCCACCCCCTCTCACACGGCGCATACATTTTGTTGTGTATAAATCATTTTCGAAACAATTTCACCCTGCACAATATTGAGGCCCTACACGTCTTCTTTTGGTTAACAATTTCTTACCACGCAAAAAAAAAAAATGAAACATCCTAAGAGCTTCGATGGTAAATATGGGTATTTCCTACGTTGCATCGTTTTAAAGACATCCTTTAGATATAAAATCATAAATATTATGAGAATAAATTTTATCTCCAACCCATAAAAAGTTGTATCATTTTTTTATTTATTTGTGGGTATATAATAGGTTTAAATTATTTTCATTTTTGTTTTTAATGATTTTTATTAATAAAAGTAAGACTAGGATTGGAAGACATCTCTGAGTGAATGTCTAAAAGTAGAGGACGTCTAACTTTCTTTTTCCACATCATCCTCGCATCAATGGGTTGGAGATGATTTTTTTATAAAAATGGTTGTGTATTTTATATGGACGAAGACTTTTTCCTTCACACATATTCCATTGGAGAAGCTCTAAGTTTTGTGGATCCATGTTTTTGTATCCGATTTTTCTTTTATCTCAAAGGAACATGAGAAAAAATCCTAAGTTTGTATGTTATGGTGAAATTTCTTAACAAAGCAAGTAATTAAGTTGGTCTTTATCAAACGGATGTTTATCTAGTTTGCCTATATGTAACGTTTTTTTCTCATGCGTATAATTGTTTATGGGGAGTTTAAGTTAACAAGGTTTATACGGATTTTGTGCGGGAATTTGAGTAAAATTGTTGGGCGGTGGCGAATCCAGAATAAAAGTTTAATGAGGCACACTTTATTCTTGAAGAACATAACTAAGGTTGTAGCTGGAGAAAAAAGTCTCATACATCAACAAAGAAGTAAACTAAATACCATAAAGTTCACTCAAACTAGAATATACATAAATTACAAAATAAAATTTGCAAAAAAATAAAATAAGGGTCTGATCTGGCTAAATCACCAAATAGAGCTCAAAAGAAATATGCGACAAAGTTTGATCTAGCTAAGTCACCATAAAAACTCAAAATAAATACGCAATTTCTTTGTCCGTGACGAGTACTCGTATTTTGAAACAAATTCATAGCAACATCATATCCGATTAGATCGAATATGTATCTCCACTATACCAAATTTCTCGATTCATAACAGAACTATACTCTTACAAGAATGGATTGTAACGGCTTTTACCCGTTTCAAAATAGTGTATTACAAACTTTTCGTACGACAGATAGCCTTTACGAATTTAAGGTTATAACGCCCTTTGTAACAGACTCAAGATGTTACTACGTATCAAGTCGTAACAAAGGAGAGACATTACAAATTTTTTTTGTAAGAGCAAGGGTTATGGAATGAGTGTTTTTAACACTCATTCACTGCCAAAACGAGTGAGAGACTAGCTGAAAGAGTGACCGCCTGACGGTGGAAGAGCAAATTTGCAGATTAAGAGGCAGAATTTCTCCCCAAGCGGCTGAAATTCTGCCTCTCAGGTATTTTATTTTATAAAACTCTAGTGGGGCCCGCGTAAAAGAGTTTAAATAAAATAAAAAAAAGTAAATCTTTTTAAGCGGCACAAAATCAGCCGTTTTTCATGAGTTTTCTTTGAGCGGCAGAAATTTAGCCTCGTAGTGAAGACTTTCGCACACTCATTCATCTGAATTAGTGTACGAGTGATTTTGGGTGTATGGGTGAGAGCTCTCATCCCACAGTAGCACCTGATTTGATCTATTTTGATCAAACTCTTTCAGATCCAATGAGAGCTCTCACTCCATAGCCCTTGCTCTAACAAGAGTGTCGTGACATTCACAAGACCTTACTACATGTCATTTTTGTTACAAGCATAAGACGTTACTACATAACGAGCTGAAACAGCTGCAAGTCATTACGATTTTTTTTGTAAAAGCAAAAAAAATTACTGCGAGTCAACATTGACCTGGTCAAAATTAGTCAATATTGACTAATTTATTAGTTCAATATTGACTAGCAGTTCATCTTCAGCCTGAGATAACCTGGAATTCAAAAATAATTACCGGACATGGCGGAATTAAAAAATAATTACTTCTTTCATTAAATTTTAGATATGAAAACGCGGGGGTACCAAAATACACCACCAACTTTTTTTAGAAAACCTGTATGGACTAAACCTAAATACTATTCAGAGTTTATCTCTCTTTCTCTTACAAACAGAATGTAAACAGAAACTAGTTTGTGAACCTGATTATTCTGTTAGAGTACTTGGACGATTTTAAAGATCAATATCCAAGATCAATCAAGTCGTATCCAAAAAACAATGATGGATATATCTACTTTGATTGATTTACGTACAACCTGTGATATTTCAGTTATAAAGATAAACAATATAATGCGAAAAAGAAATAACACAGACACTATAAATTTTGTTAACGAGGAAACCGCAAATGCAGAAAAACTTCGGGACCTTGTCCAGATTTGAACACCAAACTGTATTAAGCTGCTACAGACTCTAGCCTACTATCAAAACTTTGGTCTGGAATGTTGTTGAGACCAAATTAAACCGCCACATCACTTCAGTTACAGTCGCGCTCCTTACACCTCTTGAATCCCAGCAGGACTCCGCGCAATTTATTCCCGTAGCTGACGTCCTTTACATCCTAAGATTTGCTTCAACTTAATTGAAGACTTTAAAAGAATCTGCCTCCCACAGATAATCCTATATGTGATTTCCGTTCTGATCAAAGACCAAGGTGAGGTAGGAAATCAATTGCAATATACAAAGTCTAGCGAACCTCAAAATCCAGACTTATGACTCCCAGAGAGCAGCATAGATTATTATTCACCTCACAAGTATAAACTTGTGGAATCACAAAGTCTGAGACGAAGAAACTTTGCGATTTCTATCTATCTTGTTTGTTGGAGCAAGCTCAACAATCAAAGCAAGATCACGATACACGAACTATCAATATAAAGATAGTTGGACCTAACTTCATGAATCCCTGGTGAAGTCTTTTTAGTCGCTAAACCCTATAAGGGTGTGAAGGAGAGGAAGACTCTAGTTTACAACTATGACACACAAGAATAGTGTCAGGGATTCAGAAATCCCAGTTGTTAGAGGTTCTCCTTATATAGAATTTCAGGGTCAAGGTTGCATTGAATTTAAGCTAAGGTAGCTTTGGAATCAAGCAATCAATAATCACTGTTAGATGAAAAACTTGATTTGAGATTAATATAGCAGAATATACACTCTGGTTAGGATGAACCATAACCGAACCGTGTACAATGACTTATTCATGAAAGGTTAGACGAAACTAGCCAATCGAACTATAAGCTTAACCACATTCATATAACATTTTAGACTTTAATCTTGAGTCACACTTGAGATCAATCATGTCTAGATACTGTTTGTAGAGAGTTGTTCAAATGACGATTATATCATAGAAATAATTCTGATGCATCTGAAATATTCGACAAGGTAAGTACGTGTACCTGGTACGTTTATTGTACCTATGTGTGAGTTTTTTTTTTGTCATAGTACGTGTACCCTTAAGACAAAAACGGGTTTAGGAACTCACAGGTCTTTTATGATTTGCATACTGGGTACGCGTACCTTTTCGGTTTGGAAACCAACAAATATTTTCTGGTTTGCATACTAGGTATGGTACCTTCCTGGTTCACGAGTCAACAGACTTTTTATGGTATGGATATCGGGTATGCGTACCAAAATGTCGTTGTCGAACTACAGCTATACCGGTACGTGTACTGGGTACATGTATTGCGGCTCCGGACTTATAACAGTTAACCTAGTATGTTAACCGGTATGCATACTGGCATGTATCCAAATTTATATTAGCTTTATATCTCTCTAAAAATCAATTAGAAACATTCCAAAATAACATCAATGAAACATCATTGTTCCAGACTATTTTCAAATGATTAAATCTTGAATCATAAGTTAGGTCATAAAAATAAATTGTTCTTAACCAAATTCATCAAGTATAAACAAATGTTCTTAAGCTTAGTAGGTCATATTTCAAGAACGACATTCAAGATAAACTTGACTCTAAATTTCTATTATGCATGTACTGTCTAAGTTAGTCATGCGATAATGTCTTAAAGATAGAAATATGAAAACTTAAGAAATAGGTGGTTCAGGCTTCAATTACCTTTCGTTGAAGAAGTTATCCAGAGCTTTGGTTGATCTTCGCCTTCAAACTGTTGAACGCAGTGATGTCCGGTAGTTAACTATACACTTATATCCTAATCCTAGACTTGACTAAATGTAGATTAGAAATCAAGATATAATTTTGACCAACTAAATTTGACAACAAGTTTGAGATAGCAGCACTTGTGAGTTCGAACGAGCAATGCTCTAACAAGATTCAATCACACATTCAACGTAATAAAATTTTACATATTTAGGAAAATGTAAATCTTACGTATTGTGCTAAGTTAAGTTATTTGAAAACTAGATGGATTTCTATGTTCTGAGGAAATACAAGTTATGTGTAGTACAAATATTATGAGCATAATCTTATCTAAGAAATTATATACCTAGTCGTAGTTATAACTTCGCGACAAAACACTTCCACACCTAACTTCTTCTGCAAACAACGATAACTTACATTAGAAAGTATTCAAAGAAGTGAAAAGGTGCATAATGGAAGGGAAAAAAACCCATAGAATACAAGAACTGAAGAGAAATGAAGACATGATAACAACACAAGGCTCGTGTGGCAATTGAACTCCTAAATGTTTGTCAAAACTGTGTAACCACATACCTTGGTTTGTAGTAGACTAGTAAACATGATCCCTGTTGAAACAGCGCGCCATGCGGTTGAAGAAGGTGTATTCTAGAATGACATGCAGTTCAAGGGAAGTTAATTCCATACACATACAAGGAATATACATGGCCCAAAGAAACAAGTATCAAATATACTGAAGAGCAACAAAACAGAAATAAACACCAAATCTTTTCAACTGATCTATGATCCTGCTGTCATGCTACTTGATCATCATAACTCTTTTCAACTTTTAGTTATATTATTTGGTACACAACGAATACATGCATTGTATTGATTAAAAGTATATAATCACATTGTCGACATCATATTGTATGCTTAATTATTACCCAAAGACATTGATTAGTTTGAATATTGATGAACCCCGTTATTAAAATCTATAAAATACACGGTAAAACACATGGAATTAAAGTTGCGGAACAAGTCTTAAGTCAACTCTCTTGAATTCTTTAAACCCTTAACTGAATTTCCTGAATTTTATAAACAAAAGAAAAAATAATACCATCAGATCGTTACTCTTCACACCGTGAATCGCTAAGCCAGGATTAAGATAAGTACATATTCAGAGAGCCATCTGAGAAGCATCTAAACCTTCTCATAGAAAGTTGGAAGCTTACCATGAGGATCACTTCCATATTACTTGTTGGTACGCCCCCACTCATACCCTGAAGGGGTAAGTTTTGTAGGCAGTTAATGAGCATGACCCTAAAGTGGAACTGCAGGTCAAGATGATGCACTTTTCTCCATCCCACTGCTTGTTACTTTCAAGAGTTAGTCTTAGACCATGAATAGGGAGATAAAAATAACTATAAACAAGGATAAACTTACATGACGAGACTCCTTTACACTTCATTAAAACCCACTAAAGGACGAAAGATATCTGCAAACCTAAGCGAAGGTCCAATAACTGAAGATAAGATGAAAAAGCAAATTGAGAGGAGAAGAACATCTTGATAAAGTAAATACACACGTTGAGACAAAGTTCGCAGATGAATGGATATGAGATACTTTGCGGCATATACATTTTTGAATCAGAATATAACAAGAGATCTCGAAAGCGTTTAAAAACTAGATTACGTATATAATATTTACCTTAGTTGTTCCAGTGAGGTCGTTTCCAGTTTCACCAAAGAGATTCTGACAGCAAGATATTGCATTAAGTTCGATACTTGATTTGAAGTTTGATTTCAGTTTAAGAGAGAGAAAGAAAAATGCGAGAAATAAACATAAAAAATGAGACACGGAAAAGAGCGAGAGGTATAGTATTGTGTGCAAGATTCAAGGTGAGAAAAAAAAACATTCAAAATGAAACGCAGACTCATCTATCTTAAACCACCATTGGTCCAAGTCGAGAATATCCAGGAACATACACTATGCGAACAGGATGTAATTATCTTGCATTTCTATCAGGAAGATGAAGAAAATATAACTTATCACTTAGATAAGGACTTGATCCGGTTACTGTGATGCCTTCAACATAAACTAATACGTAAGTAATGTAGTCTGATTTTTGTTGAACAACCAAAAAACTGTCAACAATAGGCCCTGTATAGCCTAACTTATTGAGATATCTACTCAATCTAGAGAACCAAGCCCGTGGTGCTTGTTTCAGACCATACAATGACTTGTACAATCTGCACACATGATTTGGGTAGTTTGGGTCAACAATATTCAGTTGGGTATTTGAGTAGCAAGTTGGTTATGTAGGTGTTTGGTTGTAGTAGACATAGTCTTTGTTCTGGTTTTGTGATACCTGATTTAGCCCTTGTAACCATTGGATGATTTTGCACCTGTATATGCTCAATGCTTGTACTTCTTGTGTCTGCAGTTTGTTGTTGATCCATTTGTGAAACTGCATTAGAAGCTCAGGACTAACTGGATTTAGAGTTTCAGAACTAATGATAGACACATTTTTTTGTCCTATTTGTCTCGATTCTATATATTCATAATGCTAGATTTTGTACTTATATTGGTATTTTTTTGTTTTTGTATGTACTTTTGGAGAAATAAACATGTGTGGAAAAATTAGCTCGAAAAGTGGTATTTGCACCCCCAAGAGGAATTACTAATGGCACCCTGGTGAAGCATTAAAAGCACCCAAGAAAAATGTTAAAGGAACCCAGGATTTGTACTAAAGGAACTCCAAAAATTATTAAGGGCACCCCCAGCTGCTATAGAAATCTGACAGATTGATAAGGGGCACCATCTTCACCGTTCAAACTGCTATTTTGGCGAGATAGTTCGCCAGAAATTGCAAAAAATTGGTGTACGAATTCAAGAGGGGTTTAAGGTTTGATTTGGACACGAATATTGTTGATTCCCTTATTCATAGGTAGTTGACGTGCTTAGGAGCTAAAAAAAGGGATTAAATACTCTTATATATGGAAGTTATCTAAAACAGGGAACGTGATATTTTACGACAGTTGGTTTCGAAAATATGGGAACATATCCTGTAAAAAAAGAGAGATATCTTCTCATAGGGTATTTCTACCAAAAATCCGAGACTTTTGGCGAAAGAAAAGTAATTATTTAGGAGATTTTATCGAGTTTTGATCGGCCTGTGAAGGATGTAAAAGGTGCTTGGAGTTTCACAGGAGTTATCGAGAGTTTGTAGGGGGGTTGAATTTTAGAACCCTACAGAGTGAATAAAAATTGAAGTTGCAGGAAGTTACTGCTGCTTCAAAGGTAGAAGAAGACGAGGAACAAAGTCATGTCTAAGTCAACCGTGAACTGAAAGCAATGTGTCACTAAAAAATTCGCAGATACTGTTGCTGCTGGAACCGCTTATAAAAGTCCTTTTGCAAATGAGTTCATCCTTTTTCAACAATAGATTTGTATAGCATATACAGCTTCGCAAATTAAATGTTTTATTACTTTTGAGCTATGAACCAATATTTTGAGAAAGTGATTAATATGAGGAGTTATATCCCATTGTTCCAGAGGAGGCTATTTTTCCAACAATTATGTGGTAATATTTATCTAATTAATTTATGCAATTTTTTTATGATTATTTGCATTGAATCAAAATTGAAATAATGATTTTTATTAACTAGTTGTGTTTTCACTTGATGATACATGCTTGATAGAGCATTACTCGGTCGAACTCACATGTGTTGCTATCTCAAGCTTGTTGTCAAATTTAGTTGTCAAAACTATATCTTGATTTCTAGTCTACAAATATTTAAGTTTCAAATTAGGATAAAAGTGTACTTGAGAAACGAACATCGCGGCAGTCATCATTGTGTTCTACCTTTTGAAGGCGATGATCAACTGAAGCTTTTGGAGAACTTCTTCAACAAAAGGTAAGTGAAGACTGAACACCTATTTCTCAAGTTATATTCATATTTCTATCTATGAGACGATGTCGCATAACTAATTATACTATCATACATATACAAGAATTTCGAGTCAAGTTTTTCTTGGTAATTAGTTCTCGAAATATAATGACTAAGCTTAATGAACATTTGTTCATACTTGATGAATTTTGGTTAAGGACAATTATTATTTCGCAATCAAAATCATGATTCAATTTTCATCATTCGAAATAACATGGACCAATGATATGTGTCATTGATGTTATTCAGGAATGTTTCGAATCAATTTAAATAGAAATATATAATTATTGTAGATTCGGATATAAGACAGTGTTATTAGTCTTACAAACTGGGAAAATTTTTATAAGTCTGAAGTCGTATTACATGTACTCGTACATGTAGTGGAGTAGGTATATGTCGACAAGAATATTTGTGGTACGCATAGAATGCACATTATGTAGAAATATGTTAACTCGTGAACCGGATCGCTACGCATACCTGTATGCAAACCGAAAAGGAAATGTGGTCACGGAAACGGTTTGGTATCCATAATGGTACACGTACCAGAAATTTTTTGTGTTCCGGAACTTGGTTTGTGTATTTATATCGGTACACGTACCAAAATAGTTATGTGGGCTCTAGAACCGGTTATAGTCATAAGGTATGCATACCTAAATGGTTATGTGAACTCCGAAACTTGGTTGTGCTTAATAGTACACAAATCGGTACATGTACCGTGACTGACATGATTTACGAACGTCTATGGTTTTTGTACTTTGTACTTCTACTAACCATGTCGATTATTTTGAAATGCAATAAAGTTATTTCTATGAGATAATTAGCATTTGATCAAATCTCTATAAACACTATAGCCTTGTTTGATCACATAGTTGTGACTCAAGGTTAAAGTCTTAAGTGTTTATGAAAATGATATTAAGCTTATAAGTTCAAATCGTCTAGTTTCGGCTAACTACCTAGAACATAATCTTTATACACGGTTCGGTTAGGGTTTCACCTAACCAGAGTGTATTGTTTATGTAAATCAGATTCAAAGATTCATCTAACAGTGGATATTGATTGCTTAGTTCCAAAAATACCTTAGCTTAAACCTAAAGCAACATATGCTTTGAATGTCTATAAAAGAGGAACTTCAAGCAACTAGGATCTTAGAATCCTGACACTACTTTTCTTGGTGTGTCCTAGTTGTAACTAGAGTCGTCCTCTTCCTGAAACCCTTTTAGGGCTTAAGTGACTACAAAGACTTATTTGGGATTTGTGAAGACAGGTCCAGCTATTGTTTATCTTGATAGCTCGAGTATCCTGATTGTTTGTTTTTTGAGCTGCTTACTTGAACAAGATAGATAGTAATCATCAAAGTTTTCTTCGTCTCAGAAATTTGTTGATTCTACAAGATACTTGTGAGGTGAATAATAATCTAGGCTGCACTTCGGGTTGCATAAGTTCGGATTTTGAGGTTAGCTAGACTTTGTCTATTGCTATCGATTTACAATCACCTTGATCAAATATTTTTGATCGTTAAGGAAATCACATATAGGCTTAATCTGTGGGGAGGCAGATTGGTTTAAAGTCTTCAATTGAGTTGAAACAACTCTTAGTTGGTGTGGCGTCAGCTAAGGGTCAAGAGGCGTAAGGAACGCGACTGTAACTGAATTGCTGGGAGGGTTTAATTTGGTCTCAACTACATTCCAGTATGAAGTTAATTGGTAGTAGTCTAGTGTCTATAGCGGCTTAATACAATTTGGTGTAGGTCCCAGGGTTTTTCTGCATTTTCGGTTTCCTCGTTAACAAACTTCTGGTGTCTTTGTTATTTCTTTTCCGCATTATATTTGAAAAAGCGGGGGTCTAACAACCACACCCAATATTTGAATTAGCAATCTGTATGGACTAACTCCAATATACTTTCTAGAGAAAAGTATATCGAGGAGTTAATATCTCTCTCACTTGATTTGATCTTTACTCAAGCAAATAAGAATTTGCGAGTCTTTATCAAATACAAGGATAATAAACTTGGATGGTACCAAAGACCAATATCCAAGGATCAATCAATTTCCAATCAAATTCTTATTTGCTTGTATATTGGTCTTTGGTACCATCCAAGTTTATTATCCTTGTATTTGATAAAGACTCGCAAATTCTTATTTGCTTGAGTAAAGATCAAATCAAGTGAGAGAGATATTAACTCCTCGATATACCAATCAACAACCAAAGGTTGGATTTCACAATTGATCGATACAACACACAACCTGTGATATTTCAATTATATAATAAAATATAATGCGAAAAAAAAATAACACAGACACCAGAAATTTTGTTAACGAGGAAATCACAAATGCAGAAAAACCCCGGGACTTAGTCTAGATTGAACACCACACTGTATTAAGCCGCTACATACACTAGCCTACTACAAACTAACTTCTGTTAGAGCATTGCTCGGTCGAACTCGCATGCGTTGCTATCTCAAGCATGTTTGTCAATGTTAGTGATCAAAACTATAAGTCTTGATTTCTAGTCTACATAGCTAAAGGTCTCAGACTAGGATAGAAAGTGTAGTTGAGCTCAAGAACTCCATGGAAATCATCATACAAGACGAAGGACTACTCAAGGAACTGGTGGATCTTTATCGACTAAAAGGTATGTGGAGACTTGAATTTATCTGTCACTCAAAAGTCTATATATTCTATCTCCTACTCTTGAAACAAAAGTCGTTTTGATATATAGACTTTCATTATGCACATTTGTTATTTCGAGCCGAGTTTATCTCGCCTATCTATTTCTCAAAATATATGTTGGTAAGCTTTCGCTTTAGCGAATTCACCGTTAGCTAGTGACGAAAGTCATGTTATGTTTTAATCACTTTGAAAATTTCTCTGACGAAAACTGGTCTGTGAATAACGGCTATATCCGTCCTCTGAGAATGTTTCAATGATTGAAATGAGAGTTTAGATTACATAACCATTGGTAGGATATAAGAATTGTTGTGGTAACACATATATGTATAAGTCCTTATTCCTTGAACCAAAGTTTGCGAACCTTGTTGATCAAGAGAAATGGAAGTGGCGTGAGCCAAGTCCGCGAACTCAGTCCACGAACTGGCGGAAGTTCTCGACCCGAGAATTTCTGCTGGAGGTTGTGAACTCTTTCCATGAGCTTAAGTCCGCGAACCCAGTCCGCGAACTGAGCAGAATATATCTAAAACCGGTTGTTCTTGAACTCATGTTTATTTAAACTAAGGAATGCTTTTGCAAACCGTGGCTATAAAGTTCATGAACTGATACGAGTGAATCAAACCGTTTTTGCTTCGATTGTGTCTTGTGTAGTTGCATAAGATCTAAGCCATTGGACAACTCTCTAACTAGTTCATTTGAGTCATTTGAACTAGTTATGGTGAAGAAGAATATGGTTGATATGAAAGTAATCATATGGCTAACCATTTGGTTAACTATTGTTGAAACAACAAATGTTAATGTTTGGGAACGGTTCGGAAACCCAAAATTGGACATTTCATTTGTGTGTAACAATCTAAGTTCTCGATCCAACGGTTAATAAATATTAGCTTGAATCTAATCAGGTTTTCATCTAACGCTGAATATTGAATGCTTTGTTACCAAGCTAACATTGATAGCAAACCCTGATTTGAAAACTATATAAGGGAGAACTCTAGCAACTGGGAAACCTAATCCCCACACCTTACGTGTGATACTAGTTGCATAGCTAGAGTCGATTCTCCTTTAACCTTTGGTTTCTTCTTCTAAACCAGGTTAACGACTTAAAGACTTCATTGGGATTGTGAAGCCAGACCGATACTACTTTTCTTGTAGTTGTGTGATCTGATCTTATTGTTTCTATCGTACGAGTACAATTGAAATAATTGGCTTGAGATTTTATATCTCCGATAGGAAAGATAGAAAAGTAATCACAAACACTTTGTCTCATCGTTTGTGATTCCACAATATCTTTTTTCGCTGCGTCGATTAAGATTATTGTGAGGTGATCAATAATACTAGTGGGAATATAAGACCGGTTTCTTGATTGGTTCATGTTCACCTTGATTTATCAAAAGACGGAACAAAACTCGTAGGTATATTCGTGGGAGACGGATTTACCTATTACCGTAGATTTTTCTGTGTGATACAGATTTGTTTATTAAAGTCTTCGAATTTTGGTCATAACAACTCTTAGTTGTGGGTGAAATCAGCTAAGGGAATCAAGTACGTAGCATCCTGCTAGGATCAGAGGCTTAGGAGCATAATTGTACCTTAGATCAATGTGAGATTGATTGGGGTTCAACTACAGTCCAGACCGAAGTTAATTTGGAGTAGGCTAGTGTCTGTAGCAGCTTAATACAGTGTGTGTTCAATATGGACTAGGTCCCGGGGTTTTTCTGCATTTGCGGTTTCCTCGTTAACAAAATTCTGGTGTCTGTGTTATTTCTATTCCGCATTATATTTGTTTATATAATTGAAATATCACAGGTTGTGCGTTATTCAATCAATTAGAATATCCAACCTTTTGGTTGTTGATTTAAATTGATTGACACTTGGATATTGGTCTTTGGTACCATCCAAGTTATCTCTCTTTGATAAAGACTCAAAGATTTCTATTTGCTTGAGTAAATATCAAATCGAGAGATTGAGATATAAACTCTTTGATATACTTTTATCTAGGTTGAGTCTGACTGTCTAGTTGATTCTCTAGAAAGTATATTGGAGTTTGTCCATACATATTTCTAATCGAATTGTTGGGTGTGGTTGTTGTACCCCCGCTTTTTCAATTGGTATCAGAGAAGGCAAACACGTTCAAGACCTTACAAGTCTGTGTTTGTAGCGATCTGATTATGGACGAATCTATCTCTAATAACGTACCAGTTCAGAAATTACCAGATATTTCTAAAAGCTTGGATTCACTTGAGAAAACTGTCACATCTAAGTCAATATCTAAACATTCTCTTGATGTAAAAACTGTTGATTGGGAAACTCTCCTAGAAGAACAGTTGGATGAAATTTCTGATGAAGGTGATTCAGATATTGATAGAGATGTTGATGAGGAAGTCTTAGAGTATGTTAAGTTCATGGGTTCCTGGAATATGAAGAAGATTACAACTTCTCATGTCTCACCTCTTCTGACTCCTCTCTGTCGAGAAAAAAAGAAGTTGAGAAGATGTTACGCATGTGTTTATTTTTCAAATCGTTCTAACGAATCGATCCTCAAGTATTCTGAGGAAAACCTACGTATGAAGTCACTTAAATGTGATAATCTTTATCAAAAATACTTCTTGTTGGAAGAGAAACTTGAAGAATCTGAAGCAAGATATGACTCTCAACAAAAATGTTTTGATGACAAAGAACTTAGTCTTCTTGCCAAAAAAAATCCTTGGAGACTGACCTTGCAGTTGTTCTTGATAAAGTGAAATCACTGGAAGAGAGTCTGAGAAGATTCAATTCTATCTCAACAAAATTGTCTTCTATGATTGGAGCATGTAAAGAACATCGTGATACACGTGGTCTGGGCTATAAAGGAATAGACGCTCCAAAAACTGGTAAGATCAACTTTGTTAAGGCTATTGATAATTCTTCATGTGAAAAAACTTTCGTAGCTAGTAATGCACCTAAAAACAAGGAGTCTACTTCTTCCAAATCTATTCACAGGAGAACGGTTAAGAATAAATCCTTTAACTGCTATTTCTGCAAAAAGAAAGGACATTCTGAGCGAAGATGTCGGTTTCGTTTAAGGAATGAAAAACTTCACAACATGCTTGCATGGATGTATAAAGAAGTTATCAAACCGCTCTCTCACATTATTGGAGTAAAAGGCACTTTCGACAATCAAGAAAACTACTATGATAAGTCTTTTCTTAATTGTGCTTTTGAAACGAAAAATGGTAGAAGGAAGAATGGTCGAAGAGTAACTTACTTCTTAAATAACTCTGAAAGGAGGAAAAGACATAGGAGAAAGAAATAAAATTCAAGTTTCTTGTCTCTCCCTGGACAAGGCCGCAATTCCAAGAGTTCAGCTCCAGATTGCTTACATATCAATAATCGAGTCTCAGAACTAAAGGTAAGCATAAACAGACTCAAACGGGGCATCAAAAAATCATAGAAAGCGATTGACTCAGGTACTCCTAGTTCCTCTCTTAATAAACTCCTTCAACTATGTCATGTGATTTGTCTCTAAATCCTTCTGAAGGAGAAAAAGAAGAAGTCAAAATTGATGAGAAAAATGCTCATTCTAATACACCATGACTGCCAAATACATCATCCCTCTTTTAATTTAAGAAGGATGCTCATTATTCTCAAGAAGTGTGTCTTGAGAAGTGTTGTCGAGGTTTTATTTTTTCTCTCTTCTTGTTCTTTTTTTTTATCTTTAAATTTTGTTGAGCTTCGCTCCAGTTTCTCTCTTGTAGATAATCATGATCTTTTGTCCTTGAGATTTTTTTTCTTGTTTGCGTGTACTTCCTCTAAATAGTTGGTTCTCAACTATTTATCATGACTTTCTAACTCCATTCTTCTTTTGGTCACATCTTAAGGACGTGACCACCAGTGCACGAACTCCTGACCCACACGAACGTATACAAGTTTCCTAGGGTTTTCCATGGAACATATTTATATACTTGGGTGTCATCCCGTGTTATACTGTTCTGAAAGGTCAAAGAGTTTTACCAATTTGGTGTGCACAATGAATGGAGGAAACGAAGATGATGAAGTCAAAGAAGGGAAGACTATCGAGTTTCATGAGAATCCTGTTTTCATAACATGCCTTCATGCCATTGATCATGAAAACAAACGACCAGTTCAAATATCATCACAACTGGTAGGAAATCTTCTTCAAGATTTTGAAGTCGTACGTGAACAACTCGGAATTGCAACAAGGAATCTTGAGTTTTTGAAAAACAAATTGAAGAAAGCATCTGATGAGCTCTTCCATGTTCAATCTCTGATTGCTTATCGGATCTAGTGTTTTCAGATCATGTTCTCTATATGAGTTTCTTTGTCTAGTAAATCTTCTATTTTTCTTGTTTTTATTAGAAGAATAACTAGAGTTTGGAATAACCATTATTGTGATTACACATAGCTATGTCCAACGTTTTCATCTTCATGTGTTTTAGATTTATTGGTTTAAATTCTAAATTTGTTTGGAAGATGAGTTTTGCAGTATTAATCTTTATGGTTTTATATATTGCAATATTGTTATGGGATGTGTGTGTTTACGTCCGTGAACTTGATCGTCCCATATCTTGTCAAAAGTAAAGTCTTTCGTATGTCGATATGCATGTATTGATAAAAGAATGAATGGACTTTTGACAAATACAGAAGTTAAGCCTATACTGTCAATTATTGATGGAAGATAGGTTAAAATCTTTTTTTTGCAAGGATTAAGTCTATTGTATGTCATTGTGAAAATAGTGATGGAAAATAGAATGAATCCTTGTGTATTCCGCAGTTATTGATCTTCCCTGATCCATATTTATGTATTACTGTGAGGCTCCGTAAAGTGTCTTATGTTGAGCATTAAACAACCAAGTTGATTATTTTTGATTAGCTATGTTGTTGTTCCGTAAGGTACTTTATGTCGAGCATTTTCAATAAGTTAATCATCTTGTTTGGTTATTTAGTTGTTACTCCGTAAGTTTTCTTATGTCGAGCATGACCAATTAAATCGATTACTTTTGTGATTAATTTGGTTGTGTATTTCAATTAGATTAATTAAGGGTTCTCTTGTGATTAATCTAACTGTATTTTTTAAGTCTCCATAAGTTCACTTATGTTTGAGCATTTGTCGATTAAATTAATCATGGGTTCTCTTGTGGTTAATTTAATTGAACTTTTTGTATTCAAATTCATACTTGTATGTGATTTGTTATGTCCAAAGAAATCCTTCTTTCTTTCGAAATTAAGACCGCTCTTGTTGTTCTTTCGGGAATGACATTTAATGGGGGTGAGTTCTTTTGAACTTGCGCTTAATTGCCATATCTTTGTGGGGAGTGCGGCTGTGGAATATTATAGGGGTTATCTTGTATCTTTATAAACTCCTTGATGAATGCATTTAGCTTCGGTTTTATGATTGCATCTAAAGAACAAGTTGATACTTTTGCTTTCTTTTGGTCAAGAAATGTCTCTTTCGGAAATTTCATTAGGATCCCGTTCTTGTACCTTTGCCAATTTTATTGACAAAAAGGGGGGAAATTAATATGTAGTTCACACTACAAATACATATGGTTTTTGGATCATTATGTATGGGGGAGTGGTTTCCATGTGAGACGGAGTATTGACTAAGGGGGAGTGATACATATCACCATAGTATTGTTGTTGAAGTTGTGATATAATTGAACTTTGACGTTGTATAATGATACTATGACAATGTACAACAATGATTGAGAACTATTGTTTTCTTATTGTTATAGCTACGGATTTTCAACAACGATGATGCTAAACTTACAACCTTTGGGATCATTGGAGTACTTGGAAGTGACGAAGATTTCGAGTAATGTTGAAGATTAGGCATGTGGAATAGGAGCTACAAAAGTTAATTTATTTATTTTTCGTATTCCATATGTATTAATAGTTTTGCCGCTAAAATTGACAAACGGGGAGATTGTTAGAGCATTGCTCGGTCGAACTCGCATGCGTTGCTATCTCAAGCATGTTTGTCAATATTAGTGATCAAAACTATAAGTCTTGATTTCTAGCCTACATAGCTAAAGGTCTCGGACTAGGATAGAAAGTGTAGTTGAGCTCAAGAACTCCATGGCAATCATCATACAAGACGAAGGACTACTCAAGGAACTGGTGGATCTTCATCGACTAAAAGGTATGTGGAGACTTAAACTTATCTGTCACTCAAAAGTCTATCTATTCTATCTCCTACTCTTGACACAAAAGTCGTTTTGATATATAGACTTTCATTATGCACATTTGCTATTTCGAGCCGAGTTTATCTCGCCTACCTATTTCTCGAAATATGTGTTGGTAAGCTTTCGCTTTAGCCGAATTCATTTTTACCTAGTGACGAAAGTCATGTTATGTTTCAATCACTTTGAAAATTGCTCTGACGAAAAATGGTCTGTGAATAACGGCTATATCCGTCCTCTGAGAACGTTTCAATGATTGAAATGAGAGTTTAGATTACATAACCATTGGTAGGATATAAGCATTGTTGTGGAAACGCATATATGTATAAGTCCTTATTCCTTGAACCTAAGTTTGCGAATTTTGTTGATCAAGAGAAATGGAAGTGGCGTGAGCCAAGTCCGCGAACTGGTGGAAGTTCTCGACCCGAGAATTTCTGTTGGAGTTTGTGAACTCCTTCCATGAGCTTAAGTCCGCGAACCCAGTCCGCGAACTTGAGCAGATTATATCTAAAACCGGTTGTTCTTGAACTCATGTTTATTTAAACTAAGGAATGCTTTTGCAAACCGTGGCTATAAAGTTCATGAACCGAATCGAGTGAATCAAACCTCTTTTGCTTCGATTGTTTCTTGTGTAGTTACATAAGATCTAAGCAATTGAACAACTCTCTAACTAGTTCATTTGAGTCATTTGAAATAGTTATGGTGAAGAAGAATATGGTTGATATGAAAGTAATCATATGGCTAACCATTTGGTTAACTATTGTTGAACCAACAAATGTTAATGTTTGGGAACCCAAATTGGACATTTCATTTGTGTGTAACAATCTAAGTTTTTGATACAACGGTTGAGAAATATTAGCTTGAACCTAATCAGGTTTTCATCTAACGGTGAATATTGAATGCTTTGTTACCAAGCTAACATTGATTGCAAACCCTGATTTGATAACTATATAAGGGAGAACTCTAGCAACTGGGAAACCTAATCCCCACACCTTACGTGTGATACTAGTTGCATAGCTAGAGTCGATTCTCCTTTAACCTTTGGTTTCTTCTTCTAAACCAGGTTAACGACTTAAATACTTCATTGGAATTGTGAAGCCAGACCGATACTACTTTTCTTGTGTTGTGTGATCTGATCTTGTTGTTTCTATCGTACGAGTACAATTGAAATAATTGGCTTGAGATTTTATATCTCCGATAGGAAAGATAGAAAAGTAATCACAAACACTTCGTCTCATCGTTTGTGATTCCACAATATCTTTTTTCGCTGCGTTGATTAAGATTATTGTTAGGTGATTAATAATACTAGGCTGTTCTTCGGGAATATAAGACCGGTTTATTGATTGGTTCATGTTCACCTTGATTTATCAAAAGACGGAACAAAACTCGTAGGTATATTCGTGGGAGACGGATTTATCTATTACCGTAGATTTTTCTATGTGATACAGATTTTTTTATTAAAGTCTTCGACTTTGGGTCGTAGTAACTCTTAGTTGTGGGTGGGATCATCTAAGGGAATCAAGTACGTAGCATCCTGCTGGGATCATAGGCATAGGAGCATAACTGTACCTTGGATCAGTGTGAGATTGATTAGGGTTCAACTACAGTCCAGACCGAAGTTAATTTGGAGTAGGATAGTGTCTGTAGCGGCTTAATACAGTGTATGCTTAATATGGACTAGGTCCCGGGATTTTTCTGCATTTGCGGTTTCCTCGTTAACAAAATTCTGGTGTCTGCGTTATTTCTATTCCGCATTATATTTGTTTATATAATTGAAATATCACAGGTTGTCCGTTATTAAATCAATTAGAATATCCGACCTTTTGGTTGTTGACTTAAATTGATTGACACTTGGATATTGGTCTTTGGTACCATCCAAGTTATCTCTCTTTGATAAAGACTTGCAGATTTCTATTTGCTTGAGAAAAGATCAAATCGAGAGATTGAGATATAAACTCTTTGATATACTTTTATCTAGATTGAGTATGACTGTCTAGTTGATTCTCTATAAAGTATATTGGAGTTTGTCCATACAGATTGCTAATCGAATTGTTGGGTGTGGTTGTTGTACCCCCGCTTTTTCAACTTCGGTCTGGACTATAGTTGAACCCTAATCAATGTCACACTGATTCAAGGTACAGTTGCGCTCCTTACGTCTCTGATCCCAGCAGGATACTATGAACTTGATTCCCTTAGATGATCTCACCCACAACCAAGAGTTGCTACGACCCAAAGTCGAAGACTTTAATAAACAAATCTGTATTACACAGAAAAGTCTACGATGATAGATAAATCTGTCTCCCACAGATAAGCCTATGAGTTTTGTTCCGTCTTTTGATATAAATCAAGGTGAACAGGAACTAATTGATAACCCGGACTTATATTCCCGAAGAACAGCCTAGTATTATCAATCACCTCACAATAATCTAAATCGTATGGTAGCGAAAATAGATATTGTGGAATCACAAACGATGAGACGAAGATGTTTGTGATTTCTTTTTATCTTGCCCTATCGGAGATATAATCTCAAGTCAATTATTTCAATTGAACTCGTACGATAGAAAATGGCAAGATCAGATCGCTGAACTACAAGAGAAGTAGTTTCGTCTGGCTTCACAATCCCAATGAAGTCTTTTAGTCGTTAACTGACAGGGTCTCGAGAAGAAACCTACGGTCAAAGGAGAATCGACTCTAGGAAAACCAACTAGTATCACACAGGAGGTGTGGGGATTAGTTTTTTCAGTTGCTAGACGTCTCCCTTATATAGTTTTCAAATCAGGGTTTGCAATCTTAGTTACCTTGGTAACAAATCATTCAATATTCACTGTTAGATGAAAAACCTGACTTATCCAAGCTAGTATCTTTCAACCGTTAGATCGAAACTTAGTTTGTCTCACACACAAATGAAATGTATTCATTTAGGTTTGAGTAACCGTACCTAAACGTGTACATTGGATTGGTTCACAAATAGTTAACCAATGGTTATCCATATGAGCACTTTCATATTAACCGTATTCATCTTTCTCATAACTAGTTCAAATGACTCATAAGAACTAGTTCAAGAGTTGTTCAATTGCTTAGATCTTTATACATAGACACAATTGAAACAAAATCGGTTTGATTCACTTGAATCAATTCATGAACAATATAGCCACGGTTTGCAAAGATTGCATTCCTTATAAATTATTGTTTTAAGTTCATGAAACTACCGATTTGAGAATTAACCAGCTTGGGTACGCATACGGGTATGCGTACCTTAGCTACCGGATTTGAGTTTACAAACTCAGCAGAAATTTTCGGTTCGAAAACTTTCGTGGGTACGCGTACGGGTATGCGTACCTAAGGTGACTGGTTTACTAGTTTGAAAACTTACATACTCATCAGAAGTTTTTGGTATGAAAACTTCCGCCAGTACGTGTACGGGTACGCGTACCTAACCTGTCTCCTTCACCAATACCGCATGCACACATATGCACGCACTTGGTTTCCGGCACATGGATTTATACACTAATGTGCGAACACACTATATATGCTTATATCCATAGTTGGTTACGTAATATCAACTCTACATTTGAATCATTGAAACATTCTTCTATAATGTTATAATAGTCGTTAGACAAAAAAATCGACTATCGTCATCAAAGCTATTTTCAAGATTGAAACGTCATCATGACTTTCGTCACGTGTAAAGATGAAAATGGTTAAAGCAAAATCTTACCAACACATATTTCGAGAAAAAGATAGGCGAGTAAACTCGACTCGAAATAACAAATGTGTATGTATGAAAACTATCATACTCATACGACTTTTGTCTCAAGAGTAGGAGATAGAGTAGATAGACTTTTAAGTGACAGATGAGTTTAAGTCTCCACATACCTTTTGGTCGGATGAAGTTCCACTGGTTCCTTGAGTAGTTCTTCATCTGCGTAAGATAATCGCCATGGAGTCTGGAGTTCAACTATACCTAACTATCCTAAACCGAGACTTAGTCATAAGTAAACTAGAAATCAAGACATATAGTTTTGATCACTAACATTGACAAACATGCTTGAGATAGCAACGCATGCGAGTTCGACCGAGCAATGCTCTAACAATATTGTTTATACTTATAATTGAAATATCACCGGTTGTGCGTTAATCAATCACAGTAGATACATCCGACCTTGTTTGTTGGATACAAATTGATTGATTACTTGGGAAATTGATATTTGGAATCACCCAAGTACTCTCACCCGGAATTTAGGTTCACAAACTTGTGTCTATAAGCGTTCTGATTTGAGAGATAGAGATATAACTATGAATATTCGTTCTTAATTGGGATTCATTAAGTTGAACTCTCAAAGTAGTATTTTTTGTTTGTCTATAAAGATTTCCTAAGAAAAAGTTGGTGGTGTATTTTTGTACCCCGCGTTTTCAATTGGTATCAGAGCAAGTCTGTGTTTGATACGTTAAGTAACATGTATCTTCGCACAAAGATTATGTCCACTAAAGATTTTGATTAGCCAAGTGTTTGGGACTTACCTCAAAGAATAATTCCTTAGATAAATCTTCTGAATCCATAGGAAAAGAACTCATGTTGTCAATTTCTGATAATATGCTTCCCATATTTACTGATGGTTCAATATCAGAATCTGAACTGGAACTTATCAGAAGCTTAAAAAAAATCCGCTGAGATCATTGATTTTGAAACCTATCTTGAGAAAAAATGTGGTCCGTATTTTGATGAGCTTGAAGATGAAGATGATGAAGAAATGGAGTACTGATGATGTAGAAGATAAAAAGAAGTGGTTATATGTTTTAAGTTTAATTTGTTTTAATTTCCGTCATTGATTATATGTTTAGTTTAAAGCAGTAGTTTAATATGGCTTTTTCGATTTGATGTTAATGTTGTAGTTTTTCTACTTATTAATGGATAGTCTGTTTGTTTCTAGAATTGTCCTTTAAATTCTGTAATTTACGAACACCATCGAAAAATAAAAGACTTATTGGCACTAGTCTGCCACAATATAAGGATATCAGACGACACACGAACAAAATTAATCGTAATAATCGCAACAAGGCGATTAACAAATTAATTACTTGGCACAGCAAGATTAAACATGGATTAAATAATCCATAGAACAATACACTTGCTTTTTATCTATACCACTTTCACAACACCCCTGATAACTTAATTATGCCACAATCAACTTAAAATTTTAGGGGAATTATGCTTTCAGCATAAATACATTTAGCTGGTTTATATTTGTAAAATACAAGAATGTCCCGCACGTGCTTGGATCAATGGTATTATTAGGTTTTTCTAGAGTTCGTATTGTAACTCCCTCATCTCTACTTCTCCGTCTACTCTGTATTTTTCTCTCAAAATTGTTTCTGTCTCTTCACCACGACCACCATGAAATCTCCTCACCATCACCATAGATGTAAAATAAACATAGATGTTTAATAAATGAAAAACAATCAGGTCTAAGGGTTGAGGGTTAATTTATATTGATGACCTAACAAATTCTTCAAGGCTCTCTCTCTCTCTCTATATATATATATATACAGAGATTTCCTAAAATTATAGATCTTTTCATGGGTTCACAAAAAATTGCTAACACCTTTTTTTTTGGATTTGGTATTTTCTATTTGATTCTCATATTCGTTTTTTCCAAAGTCGATCTTAGCAAAAATGGTTATCATGTAGAGTAGGGATGTTTGACAACAATGTGAAAGAAACAAAATCTATTATTATCACCATCAAAATATAATTAATTACTAATATGTCCTCCGATTTATTTTTGCAAAGCACAAATGTTAGATTTGATTAGGGGGAAAATAAGAATTTGACGTATAAACCATTTTTGCCCTGTCTTATTACTATTTTGCCCGCGAATTATATTTCCATTTTTTATCTTATATTGTATAAAGATAAGGGAAAAATTGAGAAACACTTTTTGCATCTTCACTTTACCACGGGTAAAGGGAGTTGTCTTTATATAATAGAGTAGACTTGAAATAATATGCAACTAAGAAATTTGGAACATTTGTGTGTGTTTACTTTGTGTTTGGCATTGTAAAACTATATCAGATAACGAAAATTATTGGTAATTTTACCGATCTCCGATAACCTTAACTAAACAGTATAGGCTAGGATTTTGAAAATCGTACCCGAAAATATCGGTTATCGAAATTCTGGTAGAAGTTATTGAAACGATATCGGCTGAGTCAGTCACCATTTCGATGAGTACCGTTGACAACCCTACCAGGTGTTTATAGATGTCGGATAATATGACCTTTTTATTTTTAGTTGTAGAACATGTGGTTGTTATCATCGGAAATCGGGACGGCGTGTCTCGTTTGAATTTAGAACTACTGGATCTAACCTTGGGAACTTAAATAAATATCCATGCATTCAGGCCCGAACATGTGTCATAGTCTAAAAATGAAAATTGGCCCGTTAGAACCGAGGCTCCGAAAGAGATAAAATTTAGGGGTTCCTTCTCCTAACTTTAGATCACATACCATTTATCTTCCAGTCAAATTTGCTATTGTGCTCTGCATGTGCAGTTTAGAAATATTTTAGAAGCCAAAGCCGAATGAACAAGTGGTAAGAAGTTTATGGAATTTGAGCTGTTTTCGAAGCTAGACCTTATGCGAAAAATCAGTAGATAGTACATATTCGTTGTTGAAGTGCAATTTAAGTTCTATTTGGGGAAGGGAGAATTGGGTTGTTGGAGTCTGGATTGTTGTGAGATACGAATTTATAAGAGAGTTTGGGAAGGATTCTTGGTCAAAAAATCAGCGAGAACTGATGATTGCAGTGAGGCTTGATAGGTGTCTAAAACACCTTGATATTTATCTATAGTGTTTATGATTTCTTTGCGAGTTTCCTTGTAAATTATGTATCTTATGATTACTTTTGAGTTTATAGGTTTTTAGAGTCATTGGAGCAAAAAGAAATGGAACTCGCTCAAATCCAGAATTTCTTCTCATCATCTTGAAGAGAACGAAAAGACGAAGCCAACGACAAAAGAATGCAATCATGTTTCGTCTGAGAACATCGACATGTTTCGTAGTCATGTCGATGTTCTACGAGGAAGTTATGAGAAAAATCAAAGATTAAACTTGTCAGTTCCCAAAACTGACAGTACAAGGAATCTAAGACTAGTTTTAGGTGGCCCTTATCTTAACAGTGGATGCTTGAACAGTTTTGGTCATTACCTAGACCGAAAAGTGAGAGAAGTAATTTTTCTCAATCATTTTTCGTCTGAGATTCAGAGAGAGTAAAGAGGATGACGGCTTGCAGAGACAAGGAAGTAGGCGCAACCATGGATGAAATAAAGACCGTGAACTATTGATAGGGGTTGATCTACTGGTGGTCGATACATCAGAGGAGGAAGTGATCGGTGGTTGGTGTTAAAAGTAACGATGGTGATGCGGTTTAATTCAAGGCTTCTCTTAAATGTAGACCACACTTTTATTAACCATAGCCCAAAAATTTTAAGCCAAAATGAAAAAATCAAAAATTAAAATGAAAAAGCAAACAAGTCTTAATTTTTTGGAAACACTGAAACTTAGATTCTTCTTACACAAAATCAAAATAAATTCTAACTTTTTTCTTAATCATACATAAATTAATTATAATTGTTCCTTTAGTATACTCAAAGTAAACACTAATTCTTACTTATCCCTAAAACTAAATAAACTTTAATTTTTATTTTCTTTAAAATAAATTTTTCTTAATCATGATTACATAAAAATTGATCGGGGTGTATATTCTAATTATTCCCTTAATAAACATAATTTGGTGGGCTATTTTTTTTTTTTGGTTTTTGTTGATGTTGATTTAGGGATTTAGTGATTATCTTATTATTATGGGCTATATATAAAAATTAAACATAATTTAGTGGGCTATGTCGAATGACTATAAAGGTCTGTTTGGCCAATTTAAACACTTATTTTAATAGGTTTGGGTTATATTTAAGAGAAGCCTAATTCAATTGGAAAAGGGGATCTGAGATTTACAGAAATTGAAGATGGGAGAAATTGATGGGTTTACTGCTTGGAGAGAACAAGAAGAGATGTTGCTGCTCGTGATGGAACTGAGGGCTAGAATTCAGAGGGGTTTAAGTCAAGTTCTGAAGCCAGAGAATCCAGTAGGAAGAAGAATTGAAACTATATAATGGGGATATGGTGCAATAAAAGTTAGGGTTACAGTTGGATTTCGAGATGATGCGGTAAATGTTGAAGAAATTGAGCTTAGCAGAGGCATGTTGGTTTTCATGGGTCTGATGGAGGAATGGAGATGGCATCTGATGTTGATGATGTTCAATGGTGGAGATTCAAGTGAAAGAAAGGGTTGTTGCTGTTGTTCATGAAGAATGAATGAGAAGAAGGGTATTAGGCTGATTATGTTGCTAATGCAGTTGCGGGTTGTCTCTGTAGTTTGAGTCTGGTAGTGCAGCTGCCACTGAGCAGGATGGAGTTGTGGGTATGGTAAAGTTGATGGTGCTGAGAGTATGTTGTGCAGTTCAGGGAGAGAATGAAGTTGCAATGTAGTCGAATGAAGAGTTAACAGTGAAGATGATGTTTTATGGGATTTACTGTGGTGGTATAGATGAATGTTAGGAGAAGATTTGAAGCTAATGCCGAGAACTGAAATTGAGCTGAAGGCGTAGATGGTATTGATGTTGATTGTCATGGGTTGAGATGGAACTGCGAAGGCGTGGTTGCAGTGGTGATTTGAAGAGGAATTGAAGATGAATTATGAGAATGTATGATGGATTGATGGTTGAAAATGTTGTGGTGAATGAATACAAGCAGGGAATAACTCAGTTTAGAGGTTTATGTATGAGATTGAATTGAGCTTGTAGTGATGCAACTGAGCTGAGGTGCAGGGCTTGTTGAATTTGAGTTAGAAGCAGCTGTTGTAGGAGCTGAAATGCAATGCAGATCTACAATAGAGGAGATGATTGTGCTGGTACTTTACAATGGCAGTTATAACACAGAAGATGGCGGTACTTGAATCTGGAGGAATGACATTGAAATGAGCTGATGTTGCTACTGGTTTAACATGGCCTGAGATGTTGGAAGAGTAAGGAATTGAACTGTCAACTGGTAGGAATGGACTGAATTGGCTTGTCAGTTTCACAAAACTGACAGGCATATCAAGTAGTGGGCTCGGATCTGTGGCTGAGTTATGTATTGTTGTTGTGGGATCGAGGAAATTGGGCCAAGTAATAATTCGGCAAAGAAAGAGAACCCTGATTTTGGGCATACAGAAATCTTTCTAGGCATACAAAACAATAGTCCCATCTTGGGTGACCTTATAAGGGGTACCCTATGGGTAGTTCAATTACCTATATACCCTTAATACAAAAATCTAAAATCAGTTTTCTAAAAAATCAAAATCAGTTTCCCTTACCATCTCTTCTTCCTCCTCTTCCTCTAGCCGAACTCTTCCCCCTCCTGCGAAAAAAAAATTCATCATCGTGATTAATTGTCGATTCGTAAAAATTTGATCGTCGATTAAACTCAACCACATAATGACTCGTACAAAGAAAAGCAGGGACTAGGCAAACCAAATCGTCTTCTAATCCATCAATTGAAGAAGAAGAACCAATTGAAGATGAAGGTGTAGAAACTGAAAATCAACCACCAATTGAACCAGAAATTGAACCAACTGTATCTCCAACTCCGGAAATGAGGATAAGAAAGTAAGTTTTACAAACCTAATCTCCTATTTGATGTTTTTCATCGATTAAATGACGGTTACGGTTTTGGGTTCGGCTCAAAATTGAGTTGCGTTTTTAGCCGAACTGTTCTTCAAAAAAGCTTCCTGTAAGTGTATATGAACAGTTCGGCATGAAATTTCAAGCCGAACCTAGTCACAGATAAAGATGCATAGGGGTTCGGCGTATTCGATAATCATAATATGTGCCGAACCTAGCACATTAACGAGGTTCGACTATTACGATATTCTCAATATGTGCCGAACCAATAACGATATTTTAACCCAAAAAATAACAAATTGATGTTCGGCTCATACGATTTTCGAAATATAAGCCGAACCGGTAATTATTTTTTTTCCGAGCTATTCAGGATGTTGTTCGGCTTACTATGAAACTTTCATATAAGCCGAACTAGTGTCTAGCAAACAGTTCGGCACATGCAGTAAACAGATTCAGTAAGCCGAACCGTTCATCAATTGGTAGATTCGGCTCATAGATGTGAGCCGAACCTCAACCTGTTTCGCCGAACCATGATTCAAAAAACCTAACTTTTGATAATTGAGAGCTATAGAAGTGAGATTAAGTATAGGATATAAGTGTACCTGTGTATTAGAAGCATTGGGTTCCTCATCAATGTCTTCATCATCAGGATTTGGCTCATAAAAATCATCATCTGGAGTTTGTGTAAACAACTCATCCTCAAATTTTTCATCTAAACAACTCTTATAATTCTGAAAATTATTTTAATCACTAAACAAAATATTTAATCACTAATCAAGGTTATTAACACTAATACGTAAAGGGAAGATTTGTCATTAAAAAAAAATTGGGTTAAGGGGTTATCTGATTTTGCTATTTTACAACCTTTTTTTGTCTTCATTCAGTATATTGGAAGATTTTGGTATGCCCAAAATTATAGTTCAAGAAAGAAGGAAGAGAACTAAAGTCCCGGACATGATCTGTAGTTAAGCTTGTGACCTAAATTTAGAGATGGGAGGTATATAAAAGAGTTTAGGTTTTCTAAACCAAGACATATCTCCATTAGGGAGACTCTTACTTGTTTTCTAGGGTTTCATATGATATTTTTCTTCTTTGATTTCTATGATGATTTCCAAAAATATAAGTAACTAAGTTTTTATTATTGGTTAAAGATGTAGTTGGATTTTGCAACCAAGTTATTGATTTTATGAATTAGTTTTCTCTCAATATTATCGTTTGACTACTATTTATAATAATTGCATGATTGACGTATTGCAATATGATTGAATGTTTGTTTAGTTAAGTCTAGAATTGATTGAACTTACATCCATATCTATAGCTAATTTAGGGTTCATCATCGAGCGATAACCTTGAATACGAGTAGCATCATATGATTACAGTTTGTAGTGATACATCCTTGTAATCATATGTAGAAATGACCTTTGTTCGAATTATTTGCGCAATGTATTTCAATTGCATTGATTAGCCTATTTCACAAATCTTAATGCTCTTTGGCAATTGATTAGCGCAAGGCGTCAAGTTATTCTCTAGGTAGTATTTGTCCTTGCATTGTTTTACATGGAAGTGTGATGACTTGGGAAATTTACGGAGTATTCTTGCAATAAGGTATTCTAAGGCTTTTGATGATAGCGAGATTAGGTACGAATTCTAATCATACATTATATACTTGTTGTTGACAATTGAAGATGAAATCTTTATCTAATATTTTCACATCCTTGATTTGCGTGCTTTGCTTTTATTTTATTTTAGTTTATAAAAATCAGAAAATCCCCCTTGTTTTATATAAGAAATCGAAACAAATTGACAATCCAAGACCTCTCTGTGGGAATGATCCTTTTTTTCCCTTGCTATATTATATATTTTGGGTAGTGAGAAAGTAATATTATTTTTGACGTATGCAACAACGATCAAATTTTGGCGCCGTTTCTGGGGAGGCATACAACTAGTTATTGAGTTTTTAGTTTCTTATTTTTGTTTTTGTTTTTACTTATATCTTTGCTTTTTGTTTCTTGTCTCTTGTTCTCACTTGTTTTCGAGAATTGTTTTTCAGGTACTCATCCTTGTCTCCCAAAAATTGGAACTATCTAAGGTGTGTGATAATTACCCGTGAAGGAACAATCCTCAAAGAAAGACTTGACGAGACGGAAGAACAAGAGCTAGAAGTAGAACAGGAGACTTTTCAACAAGAAGAAGAAGTTCTAGAACAAGAGGTTCCGGTTGAACAAGAACCACCTTTTGAAGAAGAAGAAGCAATGGGTGATCGTACACTCAAGGACTTGTCTTCTCACAAGCTCGATACACAACAATGGTATATCCAAACAACCTCAACCTTCGAGATTAAGCCGGGGTTGATTAGAGAGTTACCAAAGTTCCAAGGCATGGTGAATGAAGACCCAAACAAACATCTTATGGATTTCCATACCATAGTCATGGCAATGTTACCAGCGGAGACTAATTCCGATGGTGCAATGTTGAAAGCTTTTCCATTTTCTTTGGCGGACAACACTAAGGATTGGTTGTACTACTTTCCATCCGGAAGTGTCACTACATGGAACGGGTTGAAGAAACTTTTCTTAAAGAGGTATTTTCCTGCATCTAAGGCTATTCAAATTCGGAAGGAAATTTGCGGGATGAAGCAAAATGTGGGAGAATCATTGTATGAGTGTTGGGAACGATACAAGAGATTGGTGGCAAGTTTCCCTCATCACCAATTCAGTGACGCGATGATTATACAATACTTCTATGAAGGACTAAAAGCAAGTGATAGGAATCTTCTTGACGCTGCGGGTGGTGGTGCACTAGTGAACAAGACGGTGGCACAAGCTAGAGAGTTAATTGAAAACATGGCAGCGAACTAGCAATAATTCTTGAGTCGTGGTTCAGACGTACTTCTAAGAAGAGTGAATGAAGTGAGCGAGGTCGAGGAACTTCGTTAACAAATGGGTAACATGACAGCAATGATGCAACAAGTTGCAGTCGCGGTTATACTAAGTACTCCTCGAGTTTACGAAGATGAGCAAGCTAATGTGGTCTTTCCAAATCAACAAATACAGTATGATCCCACTCCAATACTTACAATCCGGGATGGAGAGATCACCCCAATTTTATCTATGCTAACAAGTAAGGAGCGGCTCAACAACCTACTTTCAATCGTCTGAGTGAATTTCAACCACAACAACAAGAATTTCCACAACAACAACAACAACCTCAAAATCAGGGGTCAAGTATGGAAGAGTTGCTGAAATCTTTTATGCAAAGAACGGAGAGTACGGTTAAGGAGTTGCAAACTCAAGTTGGTTCTATGGCTATTCAGTTGAACCAGTTGAAGGCACAAAATAGTGGGGAACTCCCTTCTCAACCTCTTAACCCAAAAGGGGATGTAAATGCTATTACGTTGAGAAGTGGTACACAACTTATGCAACCCGAAGTTACTGATTCAGGAAAGGTGGAAACACCAAAGGAACCTGTTTTGGAGGAGAATAATGATGATTCTCACCAAACTTTTGAGGTACCTATTCCTAACTCTAAAACTCCCGTTTCCACTTATGTTCCTCCTTTACCTTTTCCTCGCAGATTTGCAAATTCCAAGAAGGAAGAACTAGAAAAGTAGATTTTAGACATTCTTAAGAAGATGCATGTGAACATACCACTCATAGATGCTATTAAGCAAGTTCCAAAGTATGCAAAAGTGTTGAAGGAATTGTGTACCAATAAACAAAGGCTCAAAGGAAATGAAGTGCTAAGTGTGGGGGAGAATGATACATCAATCTTATAACACAAACTCCCACTTAAGTGCAAGGATCCCGGTAGGTTTGACATTCCCGTCAAGACTGGTAACACTACATTTAACAAAGCTATGTACGAATTAGGTGCATCCGTAAATGTTATGCCTGCATCTATGTATAATTCAATTGATTGGTCCTCTTAAAAAGTCTTGAATTATGTTGCAATTAGCCGATCACTGTAATGTCTACCCAATGGGTATTGTTAAGGATGTTCTTGTGCAGGTTAATCAACTAGTATTTTCAGCAGATTTTTGTGTGTTAGATATGAATGAAGGGTTCACCGGACTCGTATCTTCTATTGCTACTTGGGCGTCCCTTCATGAAAACGGCGAAAACCGATATTGATGTGGACAAAGGAACGCTGACTATGGAGTTTGATGGAGAAATAATACGTTTCAACATTTTCGAGGCGATGAGATATCCTAGTGATGTCCACTCTCGTTTCTCTATTGATGTGATTGAAACATTAGCGCAACAAATGTTTGAGTTGAATGGCGCTGATACTTTGGAAACCATGCTCACTACACATATTGATGATGGTTTGGAGTACGGTGATGAGATTAAGGAAACCATTGGTTCTCTTGACTCATTACCGGAAAAATCTGAACTTAAGAATATTTCATATGCTTCTTTACCTTGCAATGATGAAAAACTTGTGCCTTCTATTGTTAAATCTCCAAAATTGGAATTGAAACCTCTTCCAAGTCACTTAAAGTACTTGTACTTGGGGTGACAAGGAAGACTTACCCATGATTGTTTCTAACGAGCTTAGTTAATTACAGGAGAAAAAACTTCTAAGGGTGCTAAGGACGTACAAGACGGCCATAGGATGGAAAATTGCCGATATCAAGGGTATAAGCGCTGTCGTTTGTATGCACAAGATCCGTTTGGAGGATGATACAAAGCCTACAAGGGAATCGCAACATCGTTTGAACCATCCAATGATGGAAGTTGTGAAAAAGGAGATACTCAATCTTTTGGATGTGGGTGTTATCTACCCCATATCCGACAACAAGTGGGTAATCCCGGTACAAGTAGTATCTATGAAATCAGGTGTGACGGTGGTGGAGAATGATAAGAATGAGCTTGTCCCAACTCGTGTGCAAACCGGTTGGAGGGTTTGTATTGATTATAAAAATTTGAATGCCACTTAGAAAAGATCAATTTCCTTTACCATTTATTAATCAAATGTTTGAACGTTTAGCTGGACACTCTTAATATTATTTCCTTGATGGATATTCAGGTTACAATCAGATTCTGATAGCGCCAGAGGATCAAGAGAAAACTACTTTCACTTGTCTTTTAGGTACTTTTTCTTATAGAAGGATGCCTTTTGGCTTGTGTAATGCTCCAGCTACCTTCCAAAGGTGTATGGTAAGTATCTTTTTAGAATATGTTGAAAACATAAGCGAAGTATTCATGGATGATTTTAGTGTCTTTGGCGATTCATTCGACCTTTGCTTGAACAATTTGTCATTAATCCTTGAACGATGTGTTGAAACAAACCTTGTGCTGAATTGGGAGAAGTGCCATTTCATGGTAACTCATGGTATAGTTTTAGGCCATATAATATCTTCTAAAGGTTTGGAAGTTGATAAATCTAAGATAAACCTTATTTGTGCTTTAACCCCTCCCACTACGGTGAGGGAGATACGTTCTTTTCTTGGACATGCAGGTTTTTATCGAAGATTCATCAAGGACTTTCCAAGATAGCATCACCACTTTATAATTTATTGCAAAAAGATATGGTTTTTAACTTTGATGAAAAGAGTGTGGCGGCATTCAAACGTTTGAAAGAAATTTTTATTCCAACCCCTATCATTAAACCACCGGATTGGAGCAAGTCTTTTGAGCTTACGTGTGATGCAAGTGACTATGAGGTTGGTGCGGTGCTTGGGCAGCGTGTGGGGAAGATACCTCATGTAATTTATTATGCTTCTGGGACACTCAATAAAGCCCAACAAAACTACACAACCACTGAAAAAGAGTTTTTAGCTATTGTTTTTGCTTTGGAAAAGTTACGCTCTTATCTAATTGGTACAAAAGTTGTTGTCTTTTCTGATCATGCGGCACTTAGGTACTTGCTTACAAAGAAAGAGGCGAAACCGAGGCTTATACGATGGATTTTACTCTTGCAGGAATTTGATATAGAGATCAAAGACAAGAAAGGAATTGAGAACACCGTTGTGGATCACTTGATCCGTCTTGTTGTGGACAAGGAAACTATCCCATTGCGTGAAAGTTTTCCGGATGAGCAACTATTCTCAATTTCCTTTGGGGAACCATGGTACGCTGGTATTGTTAATTATTTAGTTTCTAAACAAATCCCAATTGTCTCGTGCTGAGAGGGACAAACTTAAGAAGTTTGGAAACCAATACATATGGGGTGATCCATACTTATGGAAATATTGTAGTGACCAAGTAATACGAAGGTGCATTCCCGAATCTGAATTCAATTATATCTTGTCTTTTTTGTCACTCATATGCTTGCGGAGGACACTTTGGCAGCAAGAGAACCGCTCTCAAGGTACTAGAATATGGTTTCTTTTGGCCAACTTTGTTTAAGGATGCATATGCATTTTGTACTACATGTGATAGATGCCAAAGAACAGGAAATCTATGTGCTCGAAATCAAATTCCACAAACTATTATTCAATTTGTTGAGGTTTTTGATGTATGGGGAATTGATTTTAAGGGCCATTTTGTCAATTCTAGTGGGAATTATTATATCTTGCTTGACGTTGATTATATCTCTAAACGGGTGGAAGCTAAGGCCACCCCAACTAATGATTCTAAAGTGGTTTCATATTTTGTGCAAGCTCATATTTTTTCAAGGTTTAGAATTCCAAGAGCTATAATTAGCGATGGGGGATCATACTTCAAAAACAGGTTCTTGCAAAGCTTGTTAAGTAAGTACAATGTGTCGCATAGGATTGCAACACCTTATCATCCACAAATAAATGGACAAGCCGAGGTTTCCAACCGAGAGACGAAATCCATTCTAAAGAAGACGGTGAATCCAACAAGGAAGGACTGGAGTTCGCGACTCAATGATGCTTTGTGGGCGTATAGAACCGCATTCAAGACACCTATTGGGTTGTCTCCCTTTAGGCTTGTTTACGGTAAACCTAGTCACTTACCCGTTGAAATTGAGCATAAGATATTTTGGGCTATTAAGCAATGCAATATGGAGTTGGATGGTACTGGAAAGCAAAGGAAGTTCTAACTCCAAGAGTTAGAAGAGATTCGCAATGATGCATTTGAAAGCTCACTGATTTACAAGGAAAAGACGAAGGCATTTCATGATAGTATGATTACAAAGAAATAATTTTGCATTGGGCAGAAAATGCTTTTGTTTGATTCTCGCTTGCAATTATTTCCGGGTAAATTAAGGTCACGTTGGATTGAACCTCTTATTGTGACTAATGTGTTTTCTGATGGTGCAGTGGAAATTCGTAGTTTAGCTACAGGAAATGAACTTAAAGTAAATGGGCACCGGTTGAAGCCATATTATGAGAACTTCTCTTCGGAAGTCGTGGAAGGAGTTAACCTTGTGGAAGTGCTCCCTATGGAGGAGTCTTAGCATACAAGGAGCTAGTCGGGCTTGCGACTTTAAACCAAGTGTTGCATGGGAGGCAACCCATTGGTTTTATATCTCTTATCTTTTATTATTTTCTTGTCATGTTTTTATTTTCTCTTTTTCTGATTTCTTGTCACATTATCATGTAGTATTTCCCACCTTGACTTTCTTTGGACGATTCAACTTACATTGAGGACAATGTAAATTTAAATGTGGGGGAGTGGTTACGCATTTGCATTGTAATTTTTTCAAAATTTTCAACTTTTGTGTAAATTAGTGAATGAAAAACTCCAACTTGTAGTTAGTTTAGAGTCACATAGTATACATGTCGCTAAGGTTACATCGAAATTCTCACAAGATGACTGAACTTAAAGATGACAGAGAACGTAATCGGGTTTCTTGCTTGTATGAGAATCAAAGTTGAATTTAACCATGCCAGTGGCAAATGAGGTGCAGACTGAATTCGGTATTAGAGTTGTGATCCCCTATAGTGGAGACTACCCATTGTTACATCATGAGTGGCACCGACCTTCAGTTCTTTGTACGTGTCTAAATATGTGCTTTTAGAGTGTGTGTCACCGTACATTAATTCCGGGTAGAATGGTGAGCTACCCAACCTCCCACTAATAGAAGCAGTACTTTGATATCTTGAGTTTTATTTTATCAATCATGATGGTAATATCAAATTGCTAACTTACATACCACTTGTAATCTTGTTCGCAGTTAGCACCATCCACTGTATCTCTCTCTACACCAACAGGTCCATAGAAACACCATCATCATCAACAAGAGGAGCATCACAAATTATAAGGAAAGTTGAAGACGTTCAAGGTTTACAAGCAACAGTACAGAAATGAGCAGATTTCATATTCAAGTAAAGCAACAAGACAAGGAGCAGAATTTTTACAAGTTGAAGACTTATGTACAAGAGCGAAGATTATCAAGATGAGAGTTCAAGAAGTTTATTATATCAAGACATACAAGTTGTGAAGAATCAAGGAGTAAAGTACTTACACCATGGCCTTTGTATTTGCATTTTTATTTTATCTTTATTTGTACTATTTTCTCTTGTCTAAAAAAAACAAAAAAAAACTTGGGACATGGTCATCATTATGCTAGGTCCCTTGTCAAAAAAAAAAAAAAAGACAAGACAAGAAAAATGTGTTGTATCATATTTTGATTTGTTTTTAGTTTCGTTCTTTCAATAAAGCCAATGGAAAGAATAAATATTCATAATGAAGTTTCAAGCAACAAGGAATTGGAGGAAAGAATCATATTGTCAAGATTCTACGAAGTTCAAGAATTATCATCACGGGTTGAAGACCTGACACGAAAATGAAGACAAGGATTGAAGACCGAAGACATTTCTATGGATGTTGTGAGAGTGGTGCTAACTGCACGTCGAACGGATAATGAGGTAAGCAAGCATATTCCCACCTTCTTTAAGTGGTTGATTTCCTTTCTTAGAGATCGTCAGAAAAGGTTTTTCAAAATGAAATTTGAGCAAATAGAAAAGTCGAATGAACAAGTGGTAAGAAGTTTATGGAATTTGAGCTGTTTTCGAAGCTAGACCTTGTGCGAAAAATCAGTAGATATTCGTTGTTGAAGTGAAATTTAAGTTCTGTTTGGGGAGGGGAGAATTGGGTTGTTAGAGTCTGGGTTGTTGTGAAATACGAATTTATAAGAGAGTTTGGGCAGGATTCTTGGTCAAAAAATCCGCGAGAACTGATGATTGCAGTGAGGCTATACTGTTGGATGGATTATGTGGGATTTAAATGTTTTGTGGTCGTGGAAGTACTAAGATTGATGAGTTGTCAGCTAAATCAAGTTTGCAGGTAAGTTTTGCTATAAATGGATGTATAAATGGAGACTAAAAAAAATACCACAACAACTCGTCACTTCACCAATGTCAACGTCAATATACCCCTAATCTCTGCTTGTAGGTATGGACTAATTATTTTAGCTCAGAAACTAAGATATTCTCCGGATACGCATTGAGTCTTTTCTACTTTCAAACTGAACAAGTAACCGATTGTGTATCTCCTTTTCTCACTTTTTTTTCTTGGAAAGCGTATCCCTTTTGTTAGGACCCATATAATATAGGGGAAAATTACCTCCTTCTACCTCCCACCACTAATACCTATATAAAACTTATTTTTCCACTTCTCTTCTTTACTGAACTATTTCTTCTTCTCTTCTTTACTGAACCATTTCTTCTTCTTTACTTGAAAATTCTCCTCTCCTGTATCTCCACTTCTTCTTATGATATGAACTCCTCACTTCTAAGCACGTGTGGTAATGCACCAGCTCCACCAACTAAGAAAGAATATTTTATCAATCTTAATGAAGTAACAAGAAAGAAACTCGGCAAGAAGAAGAAACTCGAAATCAAAGTTAAGTTTACCAACACCATTAAGAAATTAAAAGTCAGTTGTCCTTCATGCTTTCATAAGTGGAACGAAAGTGATAACCCTTTTGCTAGAATAACGAACAAAGAGCTTGAAAGCCTTATTTATCAAGAATATGGTCCGCTTGACATGGATAACAACTGTGATTGTGGTGCAACAAGGGTCATATGGGAGTCTCCCTTTGTAGTTGCTTGGGTTCCTGGTAGTGGTGAAGAAGGTAGCTCAGGGAACTACTAGAATAAATGATGAAGATGATGAAGAAATATAATACTGATAATGTAGAAGATATAAAGAAGTGGTTATATGTTTTAATTTTAAGTTGTTTTAATTTCCGTCATGGAATATATGTTTAGTTTTAGTTTTAAGTAGTAGCTTAATATGGCTTTTTCGACTTTATGTTAATGTTGTAGTTTCTCTACTTATTAATGATGGTCTCTTTATTTCGTCTTTGTGCACCCGCGGGTGTACATTCCTCCCATCCTCATTAGTTGAATTTAAACGGAAATTTCTACCATTTAGGAATTTTTTTATTTTCATAATTTCAATTACAAGAATTAAAAAACACAAGTTTTGAAACTTTCAAAACTATATTTTCTTTCTCTTTCTCTTTTACTTCTTCTATCTTCTTCTTCTGTGTTTTTGTTTGTTTCCCTATCTCCATGATCTTTCTTCCCTGATCATCATTTCTTATATCACTTTTTGTCAAGTAAAGAAAACAACTTGATGTACTAAAATGTAATCAGTAATCACCATTACAAAAAGACGAAAACCATGCTGAAAATTTGAAAAGATTAACGATACACCCATTTGAGCATTCAAAAACCTTGTCCCTATCATCACTCAATGTAACTCATGTCTCTAGAAACCCATAAATCTTCAACATTTAATGGAAAAGAGACTAACCCAAGATGGAAATAGCTTATATTAACAAAAACTAATGATCCTAGTAACCCTCTGTGGAAGCAAGAAAACAAAAACAGGAAAAAACTAGAGGAACAAAATAAGGAGAGTTAGATTTAATGATGAAGAAGAGTGAAAAGAGAACCGTATTGACCAAAAATTAATCAATGCTAGATTTGTTGGATATCCGATTGATTCGGTGGATGATACCGTAAATCACCTTTAATTAATGGGAAATTTTATAATAATTATTAATGTATCAATCAGTTTTTCCTGAAAATTTTGTAAGATTTTGTGTTCGAATTAATTCGGAGAGCATGTGAGGAGAGGAGAGGGACGATGAAGACCACATAAAGATGAGTGAGAGAAATGATACAGTATTACGAGAGCGAAGAAGGAATAAATAAAAACTGTGAAGATAAATATATGTTCTGCTAATTAAGGCTCCTAATAAACAAGGGAGGAACGTGCACCCCGGTTAAGACGAGGTGCACAAAGTCGGACTCCTGGAATTGTCCTTTAGATTCTGTAATTTACGAATACCACCGGAAAATAAAAGATTTATTGGTCTGTCACAATATAAGGATATTAGACGGCACATGAACAAAATTAATCGTAACATCACAACAAGGCGATTAACAAATTGATTACTTGTGCACAACAAGATTAAACATGGATTTAATAAGCCATAGAACAGTACAGTTGCTTTTCATTTATACCACTTTCATAACACCCCTGATAACTTAATTACGCCACAATCAACTTAAAATTCAGGAAAATTATGCATTCAGCATAAATACATTTAGTTAGTTTATGTTTGTAAAATACAAGAGTGTCCCGCACGTGCTTGGATCAATGGTATTATTAGGTTTCTCTAGAGTCCGTACTATAACTCTCTCATCTTTATTTCTCTTCTACTCTGCATTTTTCTCTCAAAATTGCTTCTGTTTCTTCGCCTTGACCACCATGAAATCTCCTCACCATCACCACAGATGTAAAACAAACACAGGTGTTTAACAAATAAAAACAAATCAGGTCGTAAGGGTTGAGGGTTAATTTATTAATTTATATTGAAGACCCAAAAAATTCTTCTAGGCTCTATATATATATATACGCAGAGATTTCCTAAAATTATAGATCTTTTCATGGGTTCACAAAATTACTAACACATTTTTTTGTTGGATTTCGTATTTTCTATTTGATTCTCATCGAAGTTTGATTAAAGTTTTCTGTGAGATCCAACAATGTGAAAGAAACAAAATCTATTATCATCTCTATCAATATATAATTAATTACTAATATGTCCTCCGATTTGTTTTTGCAAATCACAAATGTTAGGTTTGATTAGGGGCAAAATAAGAATTTGACGTACAAACCATTTTTGCCCTATATTATTGCCATTTTGCCCTTGAATTATATTTCGATTTTCTATCTTATTGTAAAGATAAAGGTAAAATTGAGGAACAATTTGCAGCTTCTCTTTACTACAGATAAAGGGAGTTGGCTTTATATAATAGAATAAACTTGAAAGACATGCAACTAAGCAATTTGGAACATTTGTGTGTGTGTTTAATTTGTGTTAGCACTGTAAAACTCTATCAGATAACGTATTGGTAATTTTATCGATATCCGACAAACTTAACTAAACAGTATAGGCTAGGATTTTGAAAATCGCATCGGAAAATATCAGTTATCGGAATTCTGGTAGAAGTTATTGGAACAATATCGGCTGAGTCAGTCACCATTTCGATAAGTACTGTTGACAACCCTACCAGGTGTTTATGGATGTCGGATAATATGACCTTTTTATTTTTAGCTGTTGAACATGTTGTTGTTATCATCGAAAATCGAGACGACGTGCCTCGTCTGAACTTACAACTGATGGATTTGGGAACTTAACTAAATATCCATGCTAATGAGAGTGGTTCTGGCATTGTGTTGTATAACACTTCAGGTGCACGAGTTGGTTTCAAAGGATCCTATGCAGCTGGCTTAATTGATGCAGAAGCTGGAGAGTGCAGAACTGTTCTTGAGGGGCTGAGATGGGCTAAGGCAATGGATCTGGATAGCATTCATTTAGTAGCGGATGCAGAGACAATAGTTAATTCAATCAATAAAGAAGTTCTGGCTGGGAGATGGGAGAATAGGATAACCATCCAAGAAATTAAGTTTTTACTTAAAACTTTTAATTTTTTTAAAGCGTCGCATGTTAAGAGGGATTTAAACTCTTTAGCAGATTCTATTTCGAAAGTAGTTAGGAAAGATAAGCTTACTATTGAAGAATTTAGTCATGATGTTGCACATCTTGAAACCTTGTTATCCATGTTTTTAATTTCTGGTATTTCTTAATAAAATCATTAATTTTTTATCAAAAAAAACAAACAAACTAAATATCCATGCATCCAGGCCCGGACATGTGTCATAGTCTAAAAATGAAAATTGGCCCCCGTTAGAACCAAGGCTCAGAAAGAGATAAAAATTAGGGTTCCTTCTCCTAATTTACTGTAAATGTGGGTCTTTGTGAGGGCTAATTTAGTCTTTTAGGTTGTCTTAGATTCCTCCTCTCGGTATATCTCTGGAGTCTGGAGTGTAGACTCTGGGTTTAATCAACTCATTCATGCTTCAAAAAAAATAAATCAACTTATTCATTCTTTCTCTCTCTCTTCTACTTGACACTCTCTGATTGAAACACCCTCAAATTCTAAACCCTAGCTAAATAAGCTAATTAAGTCGGTGTAATCTCCATCCTTAACACTTTTCCGCTCGTTATTCTTCTTTTATCAGGCAAGTATGTAATCCCACTTCTCATGTTCGTGATTGCTGTATGTAATTTGTTTTAAACTTCAATTTTAGGGTTTTCAACATCATTCATTCACTGCTGGATTCTTGATTTATTATTTCTCATGTGTACAAACTTAATATGATAAGTATTATTCAGTAACAGTTGATTGTTTTTTTTTTTGTTTTGGTCTAGGTTTGAATTGGATACAAGTTCATTTGGAGTTTGTTTTTTTTCTTCTTTCTATAATGGCCAAAGCTGAATTAGCATTTACAAATAATGCTGCACACAAGCTACAACTTGCACTTCTTGAGGGTATACAAGATGAAAACAAGCTGTTTGCAGCTGGGTCTTTGATTTGTAAAAGGGATTATGAAGATGTGGTGACTGAAAGGTCGATTTCTAATCTATGTGGTTATCCTCTTTGTATTAATTCCTTGCCATTACAGCGGCCTAGGAAAGGACGGTATCGTATTTCTTTGAAAGACCATAAGGTTTATGACCTTCAAGAGACTTACATGTATTGTTCTTCTCAGTGTGTTGTTAATAGTTTAGCTTTTGGGGGTAGTTTGCAAGATGATAGATGCCCAGTGGTCAATTCGTCAAAGGTTGATGAGGTTCTCAAGTTATTTGAGGAGGGTTTGAGTTTGGAAGAAGAGGGTTTGGGGAAGAAGAAGAAGGGTGATTTGGGATTATCCGAGTTAAGGATTCAGGAAAAAATGGATGCCAAGGTTGGGGAAGGGGATTGGATCACTGGTCCATCAAATGCAATTGAAGGGTATGTTCCTAAACAGTCTTCTGCTATTAAACGGAGTTCGAAAACAATGTCAGGGGAATCAAAAGTAAAATTGAACAATTCAGACCTGAAAAGTCAGGTTGAAATTCCTGAAGTATCTTACTCTGCATCCAAATGTGGTTCAGATATAAATGTTACTGATTTAGAAGAAGAGCTGTGTGCTGGAATAGATGTCCTGTTACAGGAAACCACATTGAAATCCTCCTTGAAGTCTTCAGGTTCAAACAAATTGACCCACAGTGTTACATGGGCTGATGAAAAAGAAACTGATAATGGTAATGAGAGCCATGGAAATCTTTGTCATGTTCAAGAGATGGGTGACTCACAAGGTAGTGCTGAAAGCTCAGGTAGTCAGATTGGGGAGGATATGGACAGTTCTGTACGTTTAGCATCAGCGGAGGCATGTGCAAAGGCTTTGAAACAAGCAGCTGAAGTTGTGGCTTGTGGTGAATCTGATGCCAGTCATGCTGTATCTGAAGCTGGGATCATTATCTTGCCACAACACATGAATGGAGGAAACACCGAGATGGTTGAGAATGCCCTCGAACCAGAAACAGTGCCTCTAAAATGGCCCACAAAGCCTGGTGTTTTCAATTTTGAGGTGTTTGATTCTGAAAATTCATGGTTTGAACCGCCACCTGAGGGCTTTAGCTTAAGTTTACCGCCATTTGCCACGATGTACATGGCAGTTTTTGGATGGGTAACATCATCTTCTCTGGCTTATGTATATGGGCGCGAAGAAGATTCTCAAGAAGAGTTTTTATCTGTTAATGGGAGATCGTATCCTTACAAAATTGTCTTGAGTGATGGGCGCTCTTCTGAAATTAAGCAGACTCTGTCTGGTTGTCTTGCCCGAGCATTGCCAGGACTTGTTATGGATTTAAGGCTGCCGACTCCAGTATCTTTCCTGGAGCAAGGAATGTCCCGCTTGATAGAGACTATGTCGTTCGTCGATGCGCTTCCATCGTTCAGAATGAAACAGTGGCATGTGATTGTTCTTTTATTTATGGATGCTCTCTCGGTGTGTCAAATTCCAGGACTCTCATCACACATGACAGGCACGAGGATGTTAACACACAAGGTTCTGGATGGTGCCCAGATAAGCAGCGAAGAGTACGAGCTTTTGAAGGATCATATTATTCCACTTGGCAGGCTACCCCAATTCTCTACACAGAGTGGAGGTTGATACAATTAAATTGAGTTTTTTTTAGCACTTATGAGTTTTTTAAGGATACGATTCAGACATTCCAAAGAATCTTTTGATAGAAATTTTAAGATTCAGAAATGTATTTGTCAATGTTGCATCATGTGAGGTTTACTTGCCAGAAATGCATCCAAAGTTGCATAGAATTCTCTTCTTGGATGATGATATTGTTGTTCAGAGGGATTTAACTGGGCAGTGGGATATGGATATGGATGGTAAAGTGAATGATGCAGTAGAGACATGTTTTGGGTTGTTTCATCGTTATGCAGTGTAAGAATTTCTCTCATCCTTGGATTAAGGAGCCTTTTAGTCCAAAGGCTTGTGCATGGGCTTATGGGATGAATTTCTTTGACCTTGATGCTTGGAGGAAGGAGAAGTGTACTGAACAGTACCATTGCTGGGAGACTCTGGTAAGACTTTGTTCTCTGAACTTTCAAGCATTATAAGTTATAACTGCTTTTCATTCAAATTTTTTCTCTTACTTGGATCCTTCTCGTATAGGATATCATCAAACATTTGTTAGAATCAATGTAGGTGTCTAGGCAATATCCAATGTTTTGTTCCAGCCTTTCGGTGACCATATAAAAACATGAGAATCAGTTTGGATCAATTATTACCTCCATAAGTTTTAGAGATTCAGATGTATTAACCCAAGTAACCAACAAGTAACACTGTTCAACGTTGTGTGTCCCTAAGTCTAAATCACATGATGAGGTAGGACCTAGTAATAAATCTCTTGCTTAGTGTCATTAGACAAGATTTCAGGTTCCAACTGTGCAGACCGTATCTGGAAATGTAAACTATACCAAATAGAAAACAATCCTGACGACTTTCAAAAAAAAAAAAAAAAAAAATCATAGCGAAGCCGAAGCAGAATATGCCCCTGCATCAATTAGACTTTGAAGAACTTGCCGATATTTGTTAGGGATTTGTTTTTGTTACTGATAGGGCCAAAATTACTGCATTCATGACTTGCCTGCTGTCTTTTTGTCTTTTTACTGTGTTGGCTTGAGTGACACTTGAAACCAATACTAGCAACGTGGGTAATTAGTTTTTCACTGTCGAGAAAACTTGGAAGAGGTTTATGCTTGCATACTTGCATATGTTAACTAACCTTATTAGCATACAATGAAAGAAATAATTACTGATAAATGATTTGATTCTAAAGCATTCCACAAGCTTTTGAAATGATAAATTTGGAAACATGATTTACCAATATTTTATAATGGTATGTGGATATCTAGTGTTTAGTTTATTTAACCAATCATGCAAATTGCATTTCGCAGAGTGAAAATTGAACCTTGTGAAAATTGGGAACTTTACCTCCTGGCTTGATCACATGTTACTCCACAACAAAGCCGTTGGACAAATCTTGGCATGTTCTTGGGCTTGGTCATAATCCAAGCATAAGCATGGACGAGATTCGAAATGCTTCTGTTGTTGACTTCAACGGAAACATGAAACCATGGCTAGATATTGCAATCCCCCAGTTCCGGCCACTTTGGACAAAGTATGTCGACTGCGAAATGGAATTCGTCCAACAATGCAATTTTGGTGTATAGAGTTGGGGTAATTGTTTATAAGTTGAAGCCTCTATTTTGACAACCAGAAAGAGCCTTTCCCTTGTTTGTTTTTTAAGCACGGCATACTGCTTTTATGTAAGAACTTTAGGTAATTCTCTTCAAAATTTGATGAATATCAGCAGCAGATCAAATTTTAACAAATCTCATTTTTTTCTTTTGAAGCATATACATTAAGCTTGGATACGTTACACTTCTAGAGTCATTTTCTTGAATAATTTTGTTTTACACTTTATAGTCATTTTGTTGAGTAATTTTGTTCTACTGCACCTTTATATACATGGAAAACAGTAAAAAAAAAATCCTTAAATTTGAGAGGCTCCGAACAATAATTAAAATTATCCCATTCGTCATTGGATTTATATCCCACAGCTTTCCCCAGGCTTGTGATTAGAAGTTTAGAACCCATGACATGACTAGTACATCAAGCAATAATAAGCACACCCGTTCTACTGGAGCAGAAAGTGTAGAGTAGTTGGATCCAACAACCATCGAATGTAAAGCAATCCAAATGATGAATGGACAATTCATAGTATACAGACACATACAATTTATCTCCACCATTTCTGATATGCTGTTTACGGACAATTCATAGTGCATTACTGAGATTGGGTTGTTTCAGATTCTACAGCTGCAGTTCAGATGTTCAAGGTTCCATTCCATGGGCTTGAAAGAACAGGTGGGAGAAAATAAAGAATAGGTTGGAAAAAGAGAGAAGAATCACATCCCAAGTATAGGAATTATTTTTGGCAACCACCACCTGAGCACTTTTGGCAACCACCACCTGAGCGCATCAGTGGTCTTTAGAGCTCATGTTAAGATGATCCAAGTGTTCAGTTTTGCTAAACCTTATAGCATGAAAAGATTATCCGCACCGGCAAGGCTGTCCTCACCAAAATCAACACTCAAATCATCTTCGCCGCGGTGTTATTGGACACTGGTTAGCTGGTCTTCGCAGCATTACTCTACTCAAACATTAGCAGTCAATTGACATGTATGAAAAAGAAGATATCACAATGGAAATGTAAACCCTGAATGTTAAACTTAATAACTAGTAAGTATATTTTAGAATAATCATTCCAAACTCAAGAGAAAATGCAAGTCATATTCACAGGCTAAAAAAAAATATATTCCTCTCAGACAAAACCTAACATTTAAGTATGGGGAGTATTTTTGAGTTATAAAAAAGCAGAACACAACCCAAGTATATTCAATTAGCATCAAAAAAGGTATGCATTCTTTTCTTTTCTTTTTCTTTTGCCCTGTTCTTCGTAAAATTTCAGACATTGTAAGTACAGATTCTTCATACTTTCAAAACCTTGAATCAGCCGGGTTAACTGTGGAGATTTGGAGTCCAAGTAGCTTCCACCTTCTTTGAATAGTGCCCTACATTTCCTAATGATTGTGACTTTGGTGACACTGGACTGTTCGAAGCTGGAGACATAGTTCAAAAGATTGAAATTGAGAGTATGATATCCACCCACTGGTTATACGGAGTTATTTGCTGAATGTGTGTACATAGTTGGTTCAGGGGATGACCGTTGATTTGTGAAGATAGGTGGTTCTGTGGATGATCCTTGGCTTTTGAAGATAACTGGTTCAGTAGTCGAGCCTTGTCTTGTGAAGACAGCTGGTTCTATGGATGCCATCTCGTTTGTGAAGATTGTATGTTCAGTGGCTTTGTCACCCATATCTTTTGTTTTGTGGAGAAGAAAAGTTCCCGATAAAATTGTTACGAATCCACACAATTCAGTTACAATCTGTGATGCATTTTGTGTATCCCAATCCTGGATTACAAACATTAACAAAAGATTGTTACACAAGAAGAAATCCCGGATTAATCAGTTTGTAAATCAAGCCCAACTAGAATTAACTTCCTAATGACATAAGTTAGAAGCGAAAATTTGTGCAGAAATACCACAGAAAATATAACTTGCTAATTAGAAGGATCACCTTGAACATTATAATGCTGGCAATGATGGTGAACGTAGTGAACATAACATAATAGACTGGAGATATGACAGCAGTGTTGAATGTATCTAATGCCTGCAAACATAATCATAGCAATGGATTACATACATACTGTTGGGAAAATTTAACAGAATTCTGAATTTATTGCTCTATTTGCACAAGAACTTTTTGTTTACCGGAAATCAGAGTACGTGAACTGAAAGGTGTGTGCTTTACAGGGTGAACTGAGTTTACCTTGTTCAAATAATTCAACTGCAAGAGGCAGGACACAACAACCACCACAGTGAAAAACCATGTTTGGAAGTATACAAACTGATTCGATCCTGAAAATGTTAGCTTCAAAGCAATTCCCAGTGCTTTAACGCTCATAACCTGCACATAGATGAGCCAAAAGGGAACGCTGAAATACGAGAGCTGAGTGGATGGACAAATAGATAATAGGAAATTGAGCAAGATTCAAGCTTACCGTAATTGAACCCATTAGTGAGCAAATTCCAATGTACACCATAATATTCTTTTCACCATATTTTGGTACAAAAAGGAAAATGAGGACACAAACCACGATCACTACAATGCAAGCGTAAACAAGAAAACCTGTAACGACAACAAAGTCATATCAGTTTCATCTACTTAGCATAGAATAAGAATGGGAATTTGTCTTAAAAAAAAGGAATAAAAGCCACTATATAGTCTAAGTACCATGGCATTAAGAGCGAACGTATATCTAGAGATCCAATAATGATAATTCAGTAACATTGACTTAGGTCTAAGTCTAGATTTGTTCTATAAAGATATCTGAAGTCTCAGTAAATTCAGTCACCTGGCTCAGTAGCGAGGTGCCACACTTCCTTCACTGACTGCATCGCCTTTTCTTGTGGAGCATGGAGAACAATGCTGGTTGACCCCACCACACAAAGAACACATCCAAGCACACCAAAAATGTGGAGTTTCTCCTCCAAGATAAAATGAGCTAGTACTGCACTGCACGAAAGAAATTTTAAGGGGGGTCTTGACCAGAGAACGAGCACAATAAACAAATTTGGAGCTTAATTGTACTCCTCCTGTATCATACCTGACGATAATACTAAGAGCTCCCAAGGGAGTCACGAGAATTGCTGGAGCAAATGCATACGCGGCAAAATTAGCTATTTCACCAACAATCACTAGCAAAATAAAATAAAATGGAAGTTAGTGATATATAACGAAAGAGTTCAGTGAAAAGGAAACAATCAAATACATATTGTTCAGCATTTACACCATAAAAATTTGTAGTTCTTGTGGACTTGATTTGATTCGTTCATCCATATTTAATTATGAGTAAAATAACAAGGACAATATACACCGATACAGAATAGAATGCAACAACTCTTGAGTTGTTGGTGATGCTTTGTGCTTTCTTTAGAAGAATTCATGTACCATAGCATTCTCATTTTTCCTTCTGACACCTCGGTATAATTGTCAATCTATAAAATTCAATTAGACCCGAACAATGAAGTAACTCGGGGCATCCAAAGTACAAAATCAACAGCTCAAATAAACGACATTCAAGAAATTCAATTGGAAAGTACAACTCCTGCTAGTAGCATTGGCACGACTAAGGCATCAACTAGACTTCCAAATTACGAGAGTTTATATCATGTAATTCAATTTGACTTTCCGCAAACTATCAAAAACAAGCACAATGTACTAACTACAACACAATCAAGCATTCAAAACCTGAAAGAGAATCCATCAATAATGGATAGGTAGACTTACTGGTCACCATTCCAATCCACCACATAGGTTCTAATAAATACGAATGTCCCCCAGCACCTGAGAAAACCCGAAATTCGTTACATTTTTAACATGTTGCAGAAAAATGTTAGGGAGATCAAAATAAACCCTGGTTCCAACCTAAGACTAACACCCCAAAAGAACAAGGAATTGAAGGAAAAGACAAACCTGCTCTAACTCCATTAACCCCAGCTTTTTTTAATCCTTTTTTCTTCACTATAAAGCTGGAACCGATAAAAACACTCGACGATAACGCCAATACAAGGCCATGAACGTTATCCGATGAAATCCCCATTGTAAAAGAAGAGATTGATTCTATAATCTACAAACCAATTCCTACAATCAAAAAAATAAAATAGAAATCAATCTTTTCATAAACAAAACACATAATAGGTGATCAAATATGGATGTTGTGTTGATTCTGAAGGTGGGTTTTGATGAATGAATCCGAAGATTGATAAAAAAGGAAAAAGAACAGTTACCTTCTTTTTTATGCTGCTGCCCTGAGTACGAAAGTATCTACAAACCCATCACCCCCATTAGAAGATTGGTAATGGCGATGAAGATGATGGGTGCTTGATGATGAAGGTGGTGGTGGTGGTGGTGGTGATGTTGATGGTTTGTGATCATAACTTCATGGCAGCACCTCTGTAATTTGGGAAAAACAAGGGCTTTTTTTGTTTGGCTTAGGAGGAGAAAAAATTTTCACAGAGGAGGAGAGAGAGCCGGTATTTCCGTTACTTAGCGAATTGAGCTTAGAAGAGAGAGAATAAAATAAAATAAACACCACTCACTTTTTAAGATGTTCTTCCGGATCCCGCGTTGTTGGCTGCCTCATTTATCATTCTCCATTTTAACCTTCATCGTTATATCTATTTACAAGTATACATGGGCCAACACTGAAAACGGATCAAGAGTCCGAAAAGGGTAGTTTAGGAAACACGAGTGAAATGTTGATGTACGTTTTGGTGGCATTTGCGAAATAATTAAAAATACGTGAGGTCAGATAGCAGGAGGAGTCTGGGATTAAGGGCTCATTTATAATAACAAAACGGAGGTGTCGAAATTAAAATTCTTGGTTGTTATGAGCTGTTAAAGGGGATTCTGATATACTACTTCATGAAGTTTCCTTTTTATATTGCCTCGTACTACCAACTAGGCAAAAAGCCAAAAACATCAGGGTTTTTTTGTCTTACTAGGTGATGTGTGATTCTATCATTCATGAAGGCAAACAACGACAACACTTTCTAGTAAAAAGAGCAAAGAGCCTACGTTTGATGTTGCGGCATCAAATTTAATAAGGGAAGAATAAATTTAGAAGTATCCAGTCTAGTACTCTCTTGTCATCTACCTAGCCAGCCAGCCAGCTAGGTAACACTTTTTCATTTTGATTTCCTTTTGATGTTTTTAGGGAGAATAAGACTGTTGCCGAACTTTGGGTTGTTTCTATTTTGTTTTCTTTTATTTTTAACAATAGGGTTCAACGTATATGGTGATGCTGCGTGATACCGGTCACAATTACTCGTAAGTAACCAAAGTACCTAACTCTTTAAGGGGTTAGTTCTCTCTTTCTTCGCCAGAGTACTCACTATTTGCCCCTTGGACCAGGGGAGGAGCCAGCACGTTGTAAGGGTGTACAGTTATATCCCTATCCAGCTGGCTCCAAAGTCTATTGTATGTCAATTTAGAAATTTTTTTATGTGTACAAGGTTGTTTTTGTTTTTTTACACCCCTTAAAAAAAGAATTTGTACCCCATAGCAAAATTTTGCACCCCACCCTACAATTCTTGGCTCCGCCCCTTCCCTCGGTCGAGTTTTCGGTTTCTCCACCGAGGACGAGTAATAGCGAGTAACTCATATCAAAACGAGCTAACGTGTTGAACATGGGTGTATATCGGTAAATTATTCAACATTGAAATGCTTAAATTATGATTTCCATTATGTATAAATCATGTTACTGACAATATTATCTAATCAGAAATACTTTATGTAAATCTAGCCGAGTATTGGCGAGTTCCTCAACCGAATTCCCTGTTCCTCAATCGAACTTCTTGTAATACTTTGTCTTTAGCATATTAAAATATTAAATTTGTATATATGAAATGTTTAATTAAGCTTTATGTACAACCGATAAGTTAAATAAAATTGACTGAGCAATGGGCCAGAAAAATATTACAGTCCAATCAAATTATTACATAGATCCGAGTAAAGAAGAACCCGACTTGGATTTTGAAAATAAATTTAACCAATTCCAATTCAAGCTAATGGGAAAATTGATGCAAACTGAAAGGAGAGGATAACTAGTACACCATCGACTTTTTTCATTCGGGAACCTATATGAACAATCTTTGTACAATTTATATGTTCGGTTACAAAACTATATATAAGATTGTTTTAAACAAGGTAAATCTAGTATATACTTGAACTGTTCACGAGTCGAATTCCAACAAGAACAAGTCTTGTAATCTATATTTCAAGTTACGAATTTAACAAGAATGAGTCTTGTACGTTCTTTACAATTGAGTTGATAATATCTAGGTTTAAATACTTACAACCTGTGATACTTCAATTATAAAGATAAAACAATGTAATGCGAAAAGGAAATAATACAGACACCAGAGATTTTTGCTAACGAGGAAACTACAATCTTGTAGAAAAATCATGGGGCCTAGTCCAGATTGAACACACACTTATTTAAGTTGTTACAATAATTTCCTACTACCAGATTTCAGACCAGATACAATATCATCTTCAATTGCATTTAAATTTGGCAACTGACTTGACATACCAACGCTAATGGGTTTAACGAGCAATGTTCTAACAATCTCCCTTTTGTCAATTTTAGTGACAAAATTATTTTACATATGAAATTTTTAAACATTACGCTCTAATTTCATTATGTTTCTTGATTTCTTGAATCTTCAACGCCTTCGATGTTATATGTGTTCACTCTGTACTTGTTGAAGATCCGCAACATAATAATAACTTATGAGGATACTCAAGTTGTTATGCTAATATGTAATAAATTTTCCTACTTTGAAAATCATTGCACCAAAGCTTCAAAGCAATACTATGTTGATATGTTCTCCTCCTTGGTCTCTACTTATCTCTTCTTGCTAGATTAGAAGTTTACCATCATCCATGTAATTCATTCGCCCTTACTAAGCCATATGTCTTAATATATTTCTACTAAATAACTCTCACTACTTTTGTCATAAATTGACAAAGTTTTCGAATAATGATCGTAATGGACTACGCTTTAAGAGATTATCAAGAGTAAAGATTCATACCAACTTTTTTTCTATGATTTCACTAGTTTTCGCAACTTAGTACTTCATGTAGGAGAGGTTGTTTAAAGGTGTTGTCCTCGACTTATAGATTCTACAACCGGAATCCCGAGAAAAATATAACATTTAAGCACAAGTTCAAATTGAACTCTCCCCCTTTTATGTCACTCCAAAAAGAACGACAATGGCGATCTTTCTCTATGTAAGAGAAGGATGTTTCTTGGATTTTATCAATCTCACAAGGTGATGTCAACTAAAAATCAATCATCAAAAGATTCTCATGAGATTATATTTCTACTCAAATACCAAAAGAAACGGTAATTTAGCACTATCTCATGGCAATCAAACGATACTAAGATACTTGTATTAAAAAGATCAAGTATAACAATCATCTATACTAAGATACTTGTATTAAAAAGATTTGATTCACTCATAGAACGAAGAATTAATCATTTTCGCAAGGAACTACACTAAAAATGGTAACCATAAGCATGCGAAAGAAATCCTTGCACAAAAAAGAATGTGCACAAATGCAATTGTTGTTTAGAACGGTGCACAAAGTTGACCCAAGAAACAATCTATTTTGCTCGTGAACTATCAAGAAATATTTGGAGTTCAAGTACTCTCAAGTCAAACTGTCAAAAAAGTTTGTGGCCTCAACCTCAACCAAGAACTCTTTGAATTTTCAGGTTTCCGAACTATCGAAATAGTTTGCGAATATCAAGTGAAAAAACGGGGGTCTAACAACCACACCCAATATTTCGTTTGGCAATCTGAATAGACAAACTCCAATATACTTTCAAGAGAATCAACTAGACAGTCAGACTCAATCTAGAGGAAAGTATATCAAAGAGTTTTATATCTTTATCTCTCAATTCAATCTGCAATCAGCAAATAGGAATTTGCGAGCCCGTTTGAATATAAGAGAAGTAACTTGAACGGTATCAAAGACCAATGTTCAAGGATCAATCAATTTCAATCAACAACCAAAGGTTGGATTTCCCAATTGATCGATTCAACCACAACCTGTGATATTTCAATTATATAACAAAATATAATGTGGAAAAGAAATAACACAGACACCAGAATATTGTTAACGAGAAAAACCGCAGATGCAGAAAAACCCCGGGACCTAGTCCAGCTTTGAACACCACACTGTATTAAGCCGCTGCAGACACTAGCCTACTACCAATGAACTTCAGACTAGAATGTGGTTGAACCCTAATCAATCTCACACTGATTTAAGGTACAGTTGCACTCCTTACGTCTATGATCCCAGCAGGATACTACGCACTTGATTCCCTTAGCTGATCTCACCCACAACCAAGAGTTGCTACGACCCAAAGTCGAAGACTTGATAAACAAATCTGTCTCACACAAAAAAGTCTATAGAAATAGATAAATCTGTCTCCTACAGAAATACCTATGAGTTTTATTCCGTCTTATGATAAATCAAGGTGCACATGAACCAATTGATAAACCAGACTTATATTCCCGAAGAACATCCTAGTATTATCAATCACCTCACAATAATCTTAATTGTATGGTAGCGAAACAAGATATTATGGAATCACAAACGATGAGACGAAGATGTTTGTGACTACTTTTAATCTTACCTATCAGAGATAAATCTCAAGCAAATCTTAGCAAAGATAATACTCAATCACGATAGTAAAAGTAAGATCAGAACACGCAACTACAGAGAAAATAGTTGGGTCTGGCTTCACAATCCCAATGAAGTCTTCAAGTCGTTAACCTACAGGTTTCGTGAAAAACCTAAGGTTAAAGGAGAATCAACTCTAGCTTATACAACTAGTATCACACATGAGGTGTGGGGATTAGGTTTCCCAGTTGCTAGAGTTCTCCTTTATATAGTTTTCAAATCAGGATTTGCAATCTTAGTTACCTTGGTAACAAAGCATTCAATATTCATCGTTAGATGAAATCCTGATTAGATTCAAGCTAATATCTTTCAACCGTTAGATCGAACTTAGCTTTTTATACAAAAATGAAATGTACCCTCATTTGGGTTTATGTAACCGTACCTAAACGTGTACACCATGTTGGCTCAACAGTAGTTAACCGAGGTTAGCTATATGAACACTCTAATATCAACGTTATTCATCTTAACCATAACTAGTTCAAATGACTCAAATGAAACTAGTTAAAGAGTTGTTCAATTGTTATATTCTCATAGAAGTATACAAGAACACAATTGAAGCAAAATCGGTTTGATTCACTCGAATTAATTCATGAACATCATAGCCACGGTTTGCAAGAATGCATTCCTTAATATATAAATGTATTAGTTCATGAACAAACCGATTTATAACTTTAGTCACCCAAGTATGCAAACGGGTACGCATACTTAAGTAGTGGTCTGAGTTTGGGTTCGCCAGTATGTGAACAGGTACGCATACCTTAGTACACTTTCAAAACCCAGCAGAAATTCTCGGACCTATACCTTACGCAAGTATGCGTACCGGTATGTGTACTTGGTACACGAAATTTCACAACTACAAGTACGCATACGGGTATGCATCCTATAGTTCCGGTCATGGATCACATACATGCAAGAATGCAAACTATGTTCATAATCCAATGGTTCTAAACTCTATTTCAATCATTGAAACTTTCTTAGAGGATGACAATAGCCGTTTTCACACATGATTAGCATCAAAACAATTTTCAAGTTATTGAAATAATCATAACGAAACATTCCAAGTCTACATCAAATGATTGTATCACACAAACCCTATAAGATGTTAATCGGCGATTTTCACATAATCATCTTTTGAATTTCGTCAAGAATATAAGATGAACTTGGTTGAAGCGAAAGCTTACCAACACATATTTCGGGAAATATGTAAGCGAGTTAATCTCAGCTCGAAATCTCAAATGTGTATAAACGAAAACCATAATAATACGACTTGCGTCTAAATATAGGAAATATAGTATAAATAGACTTTCCAAGTGATAGATGAGTTTTTAGTCTCCACATACCTTTTGTTGATGAAGTTCCACAAGCTCGCCTTAGTAGTTCTTCGTTTTCAATTAATGAACGTCGTGAAGTCTAATGCTCAACTACACAATCTATCCTAGTCCGAGACATCACTATAAGTATACTAAAAATCGAGAATTATAGTTTTGATCACTAACATTGACAAACATACTTGAGATAGCAACGCTTGCGAGTTCGGCCGATCATTTGTCTAACAATCTCCCCCTTTGTCAATGTTTCATTTGAGTTACTTAAGTATGCGTACCCATTTGCATACTTGAGTGGGTTAAGTTCTAGAATCGGTTGTGCCATGATCTAATACATTTATATAATAAGGAGTGCAATCTTTTGCAAACAGTGGCTATAATGTTCATGAATTGATTCGAGTGAATCAAACCAACTTTGCTTCAATTGTGTTTTTGTATACTTCTATGAGAATATATCAATTGAAAAACTCTTTAACTAGTTTCATTTGAGTTATTTGAACTAGTTATGGTTAATTTAAATAAGGTTGATATGAAAGTGTTCATATGGCTAACTTCGGTTAACTATTGTTGAGTCAACCTAGTGTACACGTTTAGGTATGGTTATCCATATCTAAATGAAGGTACATTTCATTTGTGTGTAACAAGATAAGACCATCTAACGGTGGAGAGATATTTCTTTGGTTTCAAGCAAATTAACTTGGCTCTTAGATCAGGTTTCATCTAACGGTGAATATTGATTGCTTTGTTTCAAAGCTATCAAACCCTGATTTGAAGACTATATAAGGGAGAACTCTAGAAACTGGGAAACCTAATCCCTACACCTCATGTGTGATACTAGTTGCGACTAGAATCGATTCTCCTTTAACCTTAGGTTTATTCCAAAACCATGTAGGTTAACGACTTAAAGACTTCATTGGGATTGTGAAGCCAGACCCAACTATTTTCTCTGTAGTTGCGTGTTCTGAGATTTATCTCCGATAGGTAAGATTAAAAGAGGTCACAAATGTAGCGCCCCCAAAGCTAGCAGCTGACTAATCCAAGAGATTAACTAAATACAGAGGCACTAAAAATCCAAATCATATACTTAAGCATTCAATAAGAAATCTGCTACAAAACTTAACCCAAAAACTAGCCCCACTCTGATATATATATATATATATATATATATATATATATATATATATATATACAAAACTTCTCTCAAATGATACATATTCAGTAGTGAGTTGATTTATAAATGAATATAAACACAAAATAAACATAGCGGAAGCAATCTAAATAACGTAATCAACTCCTTGAAGCTTTCGCTGCGCAACTCTGATCTGTCTCTGAAACTGAAAGTGGGAATGGGTGAGCACATCATCCCTAAAAGGGGTGCCCAGCAGGAATAACATTTAACTTTCAAGTAATCATAAGCAAGAGTTGAAAAACAATACATGTTTTTCCGAAACATTAAACAGTGACTAAGTCACTGAAATAATCATATATGTATATGGAACAAACTCCTTCTTTCAAACAATGTATAATATTCATGCTAACCACACTCATTATATATTGATATCACCAAGACCATGATGACCCACTCTAAGCATAAAAGCTGAATTCATGTAGATATAATTGTGAAGGAGCGTATCCTATATACCACAAGTGGAAATTCTCATTTCCCATAACAATTCATGATGACAAACAGAACATTACAAGTCCTTTCCAAATCGTGGAAAGATTAACATAATCAACAAAATTATCGTAATGCAATTTAAACAAAGCATGGAATGCACAACTAGACAATGCATGAATTTGTTAAGCATAAACTTTTGTAAAATCAACAATGGTTACAAGAGAGTCAAATGTATTCCCACCTATTTTGATGACAAGCCACGCCTACCTCGAGATCCACCTATTCTTTGAAGAAATATTCAAAAATCTTCTGCGAACTGCGATATTACAAAATATCTTTGAGTACTGAAGATAGCCTTGCTATCCACATCCTGGATCCTGCTAACATGCCACTACTTCATGTCGACGACTACTCACGACTAAGTACTTGCTCGATCCTTTGTAACTAGACATGAAAGTACTAACGCCTACTTTTGTTGACTAGGTGGAATAAGGAAATCCAATATGAACTGATCAAGTTTGCTATGAACCACACACACCACAGTGATTAGCATGACAAGTTGCCTCCAAGGCAATTCTTCTTTGTCGTTCTAGTTAACCATTACGCAGAGTTGCTAAAAAGTCTTGGTACTGGGTTCATCTTTTCGGGTTAAGAAGGCAGTATATATATGGTTTGAACTGGGAAGAGATAAGAACACCACATCTTACAACACTCTTATAAGTAAAGAGTGAACCTAAAATATCCATTTAAAGCAGATCATTTAGAGGAGATGAAGATGATGATGAAGAAAATGATGATGAAGAGTGTATTGATCGCATGCATCACACTTCTCCTACTCACTGCCTTAACCGAAGTGACTGACGCAGCTCGACGAACGGGACGTGGATCTAAAGCCGTTGCTGCCGATAGCGTAGCTATACCCTCAAGGTATGCATAATTAAGAAGAATTTGATTGTTTTTTCAATACCGCCGATAGTGAATAAACTCTAATTAAATGTCGCCGGTTACATTTTGCATGAAGAATGTCCATGCTACCAGTGGGGATACAGCGCCTACCCGAATAAGTACTACCTCTGCCAGAAGATATGCTGCAAGACTTGATTCAACAAAGAAAGCCCTCATACATGCATAAGCCACGGAAACGCATATGTACTCCTCTGATGTACGTGGTATGGTTAAGTACTTAAGTTGTTGTTGGTGGTGTTACTTTGCTCTTTGTGGATGTATCCAACTATCTACCAGTGTTCATCTCTAAATAAAGATTGGTGCTTATGTTTTATTTCGTTTAGCTAGAATTTAAGGTTTAGCTTCTTGGGGTTTTTTAGCCTCGATGTAAAAGGTGGCAATGGATATTAATAAATGGAGTACCAATTTTACAGTCTACCGGATGTTATTATAGTACAATACTACAGTGGTAAAGTTATTGAGCAGTGATCCGAGACTTGAGTTCAAAACTCCTCCTTACCATATTCCTTTTACGGATAAAAATAAACGGTCCGCGAGTTATAACCCCAAAGGTGTCACATCCATGCACAAAAACTCCACCAAAACAAAATGTTCACAAAATCCCATTTAACATAAACTGTCTATATTACCCTTCTACTATTTAAATCACCCCAACAAAAACAAAAATCAACCCAACCTTTGAATTTTATTATATTATCACCACGAACAACAACCCACCACCAGCAACACCACCACCGCCCGTCGTCGCCGCCGCCACCAACCACCTTCGTCACCGACCACCACCGCGCCACCACCAGAAAAATGATGAAACCAAAAATTGGTTTCACCAAAATAAGATGAAACCAAATTTTGGTTTCATCATAAAAGAAAGGAGAAAGAAGAAGAAGAAAAAATGAAACACAATAAGATGAAACCTTCCACCACCGTCAACTGCACCGCCCCCATCGCCACCACAACCATAATCACCACAACCACCACTACTATTACCTCCTTAACTAAGACTACTTTCAACAAAAAACAATCCACAATAAGATGAAACCTACCACCACCGTCAACTGCACCACCCCCATCGCTGCCACAACCACCACTACCATTACCCCCTCAACTACAACTAGTTTCAACAAAAAATAATCCACCTATATCCCACCATCAAAAATTGGCTTCACAGATATTAATATTCAACAAAATTAAAAAAATACGATGAAACCTAATTAGGTTTCATCAACTTCAGCAAATTCATTACACTTTTAACAATGCAGACATACACCTCTTTAATTGTAACCCATACCAGTCCTTTATGCAACACCTGGAGCTCAACTACAACTCTCATTGCATTAGCACCACCCTTACTCAGTTAATCCATTCTTTATCACTTTCATAACTTCAGTTAAGGCCACCACTACCAACAAAACTTCTTCTTCAATACCTGGAGTACCAGTACCAGACCATTCTATACACATTCTCCCAATTCATACACACATATAATCAAAACCACCATTGTACATACAATCGAAACCACATATTGTCATTTCACCAACATAACTTCAATGATGAAACCAAACATGCCGTCTTCCAAGTCAGACCGAATAAACTAGACAAAAATCAGGTGAAACCAAAATTTGGTTTCATCATAAACTTAATTTTCATCATTAAAATCTTTGGTTTCATGAAAGAAAATAGGCAAGTTTATGATGAAACCAAATTTGGTTTCATCATTAGTTTACTGTTTTCACCAACCAAAACTGTCAGAAAATTGGTTTTATCATAAATCTGTCATTTCCCAATATAATATTGGTTTCGACTTTGAAGATGTATCATCATTTGCTGGTGATGAAAACATCATGAGGTGGCGGTGGTGATTGTAGAGGATTGAACGAGGAGGCGGAGGTGATGTTGGGAGCGGATCTGCAGGTACTGGTGTTGATTGTAGATGAGGTGTTGTTGGTGGCCGATTTAAAGGTATTGGTGGTGGTTTTAGATGATAAAAGGAGGAGGTAGAAGTAGTGTTGGTGGCGGATCTGATGTACTGGTGGGAAAAACAAAAATAAGAGGAGGCGGTGTTGTTGATGGAAAATCGGTAGACGGAGAAGAAGAAGGTGATGATGGTGTTAATGGAGGAGACGGAGGTGATGATGGTGTTAATGGAGGAGACAGAGGTTCTGTTGGTGGCGGATCTGGACACATCGGTTGGTTTGATGGTGGCGGAGCTACTGTTGGTGATAGATCTGAATAGAAATAGAAGAAAAAGAGACGAAGGTTTCGTGGAGGAGACGAAGGTGTTGCTGCTGGTGGTGACGGAGGTGTTGTTGCTGGTGGTGACGGAGGTGTTGCGATGGTGTTCATGGAGAGATATTTGTTGCTGCTGGTGTTAATAGTGGTGGGGAGATGAAGACCGCATAAATAGAAAAAAGAAAGGAGGGAAGAAGAAGACAAGATAAAAAGGGTATGTTTGGCTTTTTTTAAAGTAATAAAAACTAAATTTGCACATTATTATTTGACCTGGGGTTTTTGTGTTACTTTTTAATTAAATGGTTTTCATTTATTAAAAATAATATGGCTGGATTTTTTGTACCACATGTTTGGTCACCTTGATTTTATTTGACTAGTTTTGAAAAATAAATAAATTCTGAACAAATTTGCCGTATCCCGAGTGAAAATCCAGCGATTGGAGGACCGGTCGTTCTATTATCAACATTTAAAATTCGAGGAAAACTGGACGACGCATATCGAATTATGTAAAAAAGCCACGATCGTGTATCTCTAGGAAGATTTGAACCAGCTAAATTTGATAGACTACGTAATGAACCAAAATTTGCTCCCAGTACTCAAAAGCTCTCCAAGAGTCCAAGGTACATTCTCACTTTCTCTGAAGCGACTGAGAAAATGAAATTGGAGAGGTTAGTGCTGCTTAATACTAGATCAATATCCAATTATGATCATCATTTCAATCATTCATTTCTATATCCAGAGATAATTGTGAGGAATTATTATGGTTCAGGAGCTAATAATAGAGTAACACAACTTGTACGTTTTGTGAAGTATGAGTGTAAATCTGGAAGGATTAAGAAACTTGATGATGGTTTAAGATACTTTGATCAATTGATTTTGGAATGGCCATTGCCATCTAACATTACATTTAATCACATATTGAGTTCTCTATCGAAGATCAGATGTTATTCAGATGTCATTATGTTGTATAAGAAGATGAGCTTGGTCGGGGTACAACCCGATATTTATACATTCAACATTTTGATTAATTGTTACTGTCAATTAGGGAAGCTGAATCATGGGTTTTGTTTGCTTGGAGAGGTTATTAAGAGAGGCCATTGTCCTAATGTTATCACTTTCGGTACACTGATTAATGGGTTGTGTCAACAAGGAAAAGTTGATTCTGCATTCGAAGTGTTTGGTAAAATGACTCAGGCAGGCATTCAACCCAATGCGGTTGCATGTAATATTCTTATACATGGGCTTTGTACAACCGGTAAAGTCGGTCTTGCTCTTCAGCTAAAAAACAAGATGGGGAAATGGAACTGCAGACCTGATGTTTTTTCTTATGGTACCATCATAGATACTCTTTGTAAAGGAGGTCTAGTTGACAAAGCTTTGGTTCTCTTCTCCGAAATGCTTAGAGATTCAAATGTTGTTGCGTACAATTCTTTGATTAATGGACTTTGCAATTCAGGTCGGTTTAAGGAGGCAAAGAGGTTCCTCCAAGAGATGGCTAATAGAGGAATCTCTGCAGATGTATGGACATATAGTTGTTTGATTGATGGTCATTGCCTTCATGGTCATTGGGAAGAAGCAAGGAGATATTTTGATGAAATGATGGATCGAGGGATTTCACCAAATATAGTAGCCTTTAATATATTAATAGATTCACATTGTAAAGATGGGATGATGGAAGATGCTTGGGGGTTATTTAAATTAATTGACAGGATAAACATAAAACCGAATCAGATTACTTATAACTCAATGATTGACGGTTTGTGTTTGACAGGTCGGCTGCAAGAAGCGGTTAAACTGTTTGACTCGATGGTGGATAGGAGCCTTGAGCCAGATGAGATCATCTACAATGTGTTAATTGATGGGTATTGCAAGAATCGTAACTTAGACGAAGCTATGCAATTATTCGAGAAAATGAAACAAAATGGAATGAAACCCTCTATAGTTCCTTACAATATACTTTTAAGGGGATTATACCGGGTTGGAAGAATGAAGACTGCACAAAGGTTTCTTAATGAGATGCAATCTTTTGGTCATTCTCCTAATGAAGTCACATACAGTACCTTATTGGATGGTCTCTGCAAGAATGGAAAAATGGAGGAGGCAATAGAATTGTTTGAATCCATGGAGGGTATAGGAATCTCAGCTGATAATTACACTTACAACATTCTTATTCATGCTTTGTCTAAGGCTGGCAGGTTAGCAGATGCAAGAAAACTGTTTAATGAGATTACAATAAAAGGATTAGTTCCTGATGTGGTAACATATAACACAATGATGGTGGGCCTCTTTAATAACAGAATGTTCTTGGAGGCTAACAAACTAATCTTCGAAATGGAAGGGAAAGGTTGTTTACCTTATTCTAGAACATATGATATTATCATTATGGGATTCCTTGAAGGAAAGGAGACTGAGAAGGCATTACAGTTTCTTCGAATGATGCGTGAAAGAAAATTTGCACCAAGTGATTTTGTTGTTCGTTTGTTACTAAACACGCTCTCCGTGGATGAATTAAAAAATCTCTAGCTTTGTATTTTTCTTGTGAAGCCGCGTAAATCTCTATTGGCGCAACATTTTGCTTGAAAATACAGGGTTTCTTTACTTGCCTCTTTATGCTCCTTGGAGAGTGAACTTGTGGACATTTGTATGGATTGTAGACTTGTAGATACACCTTGATGAAAAACCATATAGTATGGGTTTTACTATGTTCTTTTGGGTCATGTATATCTTCACTTTCAGTTGAACTTCATTTATGTAAATAATGTTTTAACTTGTTCAGAAATTTTAGGGGGGGCATTGCAGGCTGCTGCAACGATTAGAGAGGTCGCTGCTACTGTAGGTGGAGTTCTTTCAGATGGCGACAAGAGAAGCTTTATAAGAAATAAGGTACACAACCACACATGCATTTATACATATAGATTTTGATATTTTATAAAGTACACATATTCGTTGATAAAGAACTGGCAAACACAGTTCCTCAAACATATGGGGTGCAAAGAATCGGAAAATTACGTAAAGGATAGACATAAAATTTTTGCAATCCATATAAGGGTGAAATCTTCATTTATTAGGTTCTTAGGTTGTTTTGCCATGTGAACCCAAAGAAATTGCTGAGGTGATGCAAATTTCATAGAGATCTCTTTGATATTGATGCATTACTTCCCGCTAATAACTTCGGCAATATCTATACAAGACAGTGCGGACTAGAAATAACATAACTTGCTAGGGGGTAACACTCCTCTATTTCAGCCTTCTTCTCGTTTAAGTTATACTAAAGGTTTGTACTGCCATTGATGGTCGTTTGTATTTATTTGTAGCAGATCATTCTTGAGGTCCAGTGCTTGTGCATCAATTATCTTTTGTGTTGTCTATTCAGGAGGCAACAGAAGTCCATGATGAAACTGATTATTGATGCTGATACCAATTAAGTTATCGGGGAATCCATGTGCCGCCCAGATGCAGCTGAAATCATGCAGGTATAATCCGTGCACCTCTTCAAAGTTTGTGCCTGTATATGTTTAATAATTTCTAATCTGAAAATTCATTTCTTTGATCTTTTACATACTAGAGCATGCGCAATTTCTTGCTTTCCATGAATCTATGCCTTCTCATATAGTTTTACTTACAAGTTAGGGGTTTGTTCAAGGAAAAAAATCTTCTTTGTAATTTTAATTTTTTAATGTTTTTCTACCAAATCTCTTTAATGTTCAGTTAATTGTGTTTTTGGGTATCTTTATAGGTCGTTGCAGTTGCATATTGAAATGTGGAGACAGTAAGGTGCAATGTGACAGCATGGTAAGCTAAATCTCTCCATTCAAAAGTTGACAAGGCATGCTTGGATCAGTTTTTTGATACTCGGTAGTCGGTATGATTGACTGTAGCTGATATCTGATAGACTGTACTGGCTCAAAGCACGATCCACTTAGTTAAAAATGAATGCTACTTCTTCTCACATGTTCTTCTGCTAAGATTCTAAAACAGGTTTTAATTCTCTATGCAGGTGGGCATCCACCCTTCTGGCGCTGAAGAGTTCGTCGTATTTCCCCAGGTGGTAAACCCAACCGAGAAATCTGTAAAACATCAAAAAGAAAAGATTATCACGAGTGAAGAAAATCATGTTAGAATAGATGAGTTTCCTACGTGGTTATTATCCTCTTTAGAGGAAAACAATGTAGCTTAATATTTCTTTTTTCAATAAATCTCCATTCCTACTTAAAAAAATTGAAACAAAAATGAACTCGCACAAGAAAAATTGGATATGAAAAGTTACACAGTTATAAATCATCGTTGTGGTACAAATATATACACCATGACTATTTTTTCATAAAAAATATTTAATATTGTTAGTTTGATGAGAAGTCATCAAAGAAATATTCAAACAAAAAAATAAATAAAATAAAATAAAAAAATAATTAATCTCAATTTCGTTTTATTCACTGGCTCCCCCAATCAAGTGATGTTCGTTATCTTCCTCTAACACCTTCAATCTCCGCCAACGTCTCAATCCTGTACCAATTATGTGAAAATGATCTGACTACGCATTAAAATTTAGGTAATATCTTGGAGCCTTTTTAATCAGGCATACAAACAATAGAGAACACAATTTATAATGCTTTATATTCATTTATGTTTTGAAGAAGAATGCTTAATGATGAGTACGTTGTCTTATCAATATAAACGACATGATAAATAGAGACGATGAAATTAATATCTGTCTAACTTACATATCCATGTCATGAAAAATATATGGTACTTGATCATGATTATTCACTCAGAAAACTCCAACAATCTACAACTCTTTTTTTTCCGGAGTACTGAAAGAATTTAGAAACAGAATCATGCTAATATTAACATAGATTACGGTTTCATTTCAATAGAAGTATATGTTGTGATCATTGTAGTGTCTAATCATGAAAAAAAGAGAGTGAGAAAGATGTAATTAACCATAGTTATTTCCAACTCTTTAATGCTGTCAACTTCGAAATGCAACAAGTAATCAGGAAGGTAAAGCTCCAAGTCTACCAGTCTGGGTCTTACGGAGATGCCCAAGCTCCTCCCAGTCCAAAAAAACGTTGTTAAAAGCCTCTCCTTCCCTGGTCTCTGGAAATTCCTGCGCAAAGACTTCGAAGACAGTCAATGGTTCGCCGTTCCCAAAAAATAAAAAACGGATAGCCATCAACCGTTTCAAGATTAAAAACCATATAATTTGGTGGGGTCAGGTGGAATTTTTACATAAAAGTCGCATATCTTAGTTGAAACCGGATATGATTAACCGTTTTTGGTTAAAAATTGGGTAATTAAATAGAATTTTGGTTAAAACACGTATGACTTTGAATAAGTGGACCCAATAATTTAAATAAGAGACAATAATTGGTCGTTTTTTTACCTAAAACAGATGATCATTATCGGTTCCCCATGTAAATAGGGAATGACCACTAGGACTAGTATCTTCCCAGGCTGACGTGGAAAGATGATTGGAAAGCTCTTGGAAAGAGCCATAAGACCCTAGTTAGCAATTCGGGATTCGGCAAACGTACGGAACGACAAATGTACGAGTATTATATGGTTTTGTAAAATCCAGATTCGGTCCAAAATTCGGTCAACGGGACGTGATTCGTCAGTAATTCAGAACGGCATACGTACGTGTATAATTCGATTTATAAATGTGAGTTCGGCTCTGAAAATTCGGTATCTATATATAACAAATAATTTGTATTTATAAGGTCATAGACCAATTTTTATGCATATGTGTGAGTTATTTAAAGAAAAATAAACTTAATATGATGATATTAATAATATATACAACATTAGTTATCCAAGAGGACGTCGTATGGTGGTTTAGATGCTTGGTTAGTGAGTTTGAGATCTCTCTCACCTTCACCTTCAAATCTCTTCAGTCGTTTTTGTTTCATAAAAATTACAACACTTTTAATATTCGGTCGTGTATGCTCGGGAGGCAGTAAAGCCCAAAAAGTGGAGTCTTTAAAAAGTAAAAGCTAAAGAATTTATGGCGAATTAAGCGGACGTATCATTCGGGATACGTAAAATTCGTGAACGGTTCGCGAATAATCCGGGAATGCCACATAATACGCGACTTGGATTCAGAGTTGCAAACGTACGCGAATAAGACGGTAAAATTCGTGATACGAAAAAATTCGCGAATAATTCGCGAATCATTCGCGAATTTACTAACTAGGCATAAGACCCGGTCTCAATGATGTAGGAATGAGGAAGCTCTTAAAGGAATCTTGAAGAATATTATAACTTCAAACTGGGGTCATTTTTTTTTTTGCTTTGTAATCTTGTCCATAGCTGTTGTTTTTGGCTTTCAGGGTAGTGTTAGTCTAGGTTTTTCCCTTTTTTCTTTCTTTTTTGTAAGTAACTAGGTCTTTCCTTGTTCCTAGCTATTGAGGTTTCCTTAGGGGGTGTCCTTGCTTGTAAGGCAGTTGTTGCTTATTTCCGGTAAGCCTTTTCTATCAATATATTCTTACATTTGCCGATGAAAAAAAAAAAAAAAGTGAGAAAGATGGAAATAACTATGGTTCAACACCATGTTGTGCTACTGTTTGCTGTCACTTCCTAATCTCACGATTTTTTTTTATTTTTTAAAAGAAAAATTGGCTATAAAAAGTTGCACAGTTTAAATTTATAAACCATCAATGTGGTATACATATATACACCGCGACCATTTTTTTCACTAAATAACATAAAAACATTTAATATTGTTAATTCGATGAGAAGCATCAGTATCGTAATTCATTACCTTAATAATTTTTCATACAAATTTAGGTAAAAAAAATGTTCAAACAAAAAAAAAATCTAGAAATAGAAATAATAAAACAGAACTAGTCATAAAAACCCAAGGTGACCAAACTTGTGGTACAAAAACCCCATTCAAATGTTGGGATCAGTTAAAGCTCCATCTTAAACAAAATTGATATAAAAACCCCCAAATTTTTAAAAAATGATACAAAAACTCCAAATTTCAAAATTGGTTTCATCAAAATTCTTTGTAGTTTTTGTGTTACTTTTGTTTTGATGGGGTTTTTATGTTACTTTTATTTTGATGGGTTTTTTATGGATGGATAGTGACACCTCTAGTGTTATAACTCGCGGACCGAAAACAGAACTATTAAATATAGTTAAACACTATTTTGTTTTATTTCCCTTCGAGACCCACTAATCCCCAATCAAATGATGTTCTTTATCCTCCACTATTAATTGAAAACTTCAGTCTCCGCCACATCTCACTTTCTGCACCGAATTCTGTGGAGTCTTAGAAGGTTTCTATCAGTAGTATACAACCAATAGAGAACATAGTTTATAATGCTTTATATTCATTTACTTTTGAAGCATAATGCTTTATGGTGAGTAAGATAGGGAACATAAAGAGTATACAACTGTTAGGGCGTCACATTTTAATAGAGTGGCGTCATCTAATAGGACAAAAACAGATCACCCATAAATAATATCAAAAACCTCTTATTTAAAATAATTTTTTAATGACTAAACAACCCTTATTTAGTTAATATTAATTTTATTTAATTAGATATATAATACTCCATTTGTTTCTGAAATACCGTCCTCTATTTCTTTTTCGTCAGTTTCAAAATTGTGTCTAGCTTCTGTTTATAGTCATACTTTTTTTCAATGAACTCTCTAATATATCCTTGAATTCTTTATAATCATAAATCCATTTTTAACGTGACACAATCTTAAATATTAAAAAAATTAGTATAATCGAGGAAACAAATATATCTTTCATTCCTTTTAAGGAAATATACATTTAACTCTAAAAATTAAATTCCTTATAAAGTTTATACTTCATAAATTCCATATATTTTAAATTTTTCTTTTATATTTCGTATTTATAATTCTCACAACAATTTTGGATTGTTTTTATTGCTAGCATTTTTATTAAAATAAAATACGTAAGTAACTAAGTGTGGTCAAGTAAAATAATATGGTCTCCTTAATATTTTGAGAAAGTCAAAGCGGACTATCTTTGTGAAACGGATGGAGTAATTAAATTAATGAATTTGTTATATACTTGGTGAATTTTGGGACAAAGTTTTTGTGGGAAGAAAAACTAGAGAGAAGAAAAAAAAAGAAAATTTTTGGAGATTTCTTTTAAAACCTAGATTTTGATTCACTCAACCAAAATGAATGAAACCAGTTACCAATTCGAGGTGGGTGAATCTTTGTATGATAGAGAAAACAAGTTTTACATACCTCATGTTGGAGACCAAGAGATGGATGATTTGTTAGATGGTAGAGAGGGTTTAACACAAAATGATGGTGAATCTCAACCAATTGAAGAAATAAATCGACAAAGTGAAGAACCAATGGTTGAAAATCAACAGGTATGCCTCTAAACTATCTCCCATGAGTACAATTTCGCTCAAAATTAGCTAAACTACGTAAAAAATTCATATTTTTCGACTTACAGGCAAGATTACGGTTGGGTTTAAGCTTCGTTACCAACCGTAAGCCATATTTACGATTAGGTTTAGATGAACTCCAAACCGTAACTGGTTTTCAATAGGACAAAACTCAGTCGTAGAAGTATTATGATTGGGAAAATGGCATGTCGAATCCAACTGTAACTGATTATGTGCATGGGTATTTATTGCACTTTTACGGTTGGGTTTTACATAATTCCACACCGTAACTAAGTTTACGGTTGGGTTCGATTTTTTCTGTTCTAACCGTAAATTTTCTTGTGATTTAAATTTTGTTCTTACGGTTGGAAATACAAATATTACGGCTGGGAATACTACCTACGGTTGGGTTCGTGACTCTTAAAACCGGGACGTAAGTGTAGTTTTCCTTCTTCATTTGGACTAATGTTGTGACATTTTGGTTGATAGATCGTGCTTCCACCTAACCCAATGCCTGCTCAACCTGATGCAAACGAAATTCTAACTGAAGATTCTTCCCATCACTATTTGAATGACTTGGTAGATGTTTTTTTTGAAACTAATGGAAAGATATGTTGCTCATTCATTTGGACCATATCACTATATATGTTTTTTTGACTAACTTTGAGTTTTTGGACCATATAGACATGGAAAACGAAATATGAGGCAAAGCAATGGGGTAGAGAACGTGGAAAGTTAATTATGTATGTTATAGTTTGTAATGGATCAACAAAAGACCGCCACTTTCAAATGGTTTGCGAGTGTAGTGGAGAAAGTAAAAGTCATGTGAAAAAGGGTACCGAATATAAAATAAGACGAAGAGGAAGAATACTACTTTCACTAAGAAGACTAAATGCCCGTTCAAGCTTCAATTTAAATTCAACAAGGAAAGTAATGTCCGGTATTTGGAGAAAGTTGTATGCGGTCGCCATAACCACCTAATACCGGAGACTTTGCCATCCCATCCTTATGCGACGCGGCTTAATGATGAAGAAAAAAATGATTGTAAGTTCCATGACCGAAAACCGTATGAAACTCATTGACATACTCGGTCATATAAAGCGCTTAAAACCATTGAATGTTTCTACTTTGCCAACCATCTACAACTCCAAAACAAAATTGAAAAATCAGCAATGTGAAAATAGAAATCAAATGCAACAACTAACACATTTGGGAGAGAAGTATAATTACTCGTTTTTCCATGATGAAGATGAGGATAAAAAAATAAAGAATCTCATATTGGCTCATCCCGAGTTTATAAAGTTGGCGCGGTGCTCCAATCAAGTACTTTTAATAGATTGCACGTACAAGACCAACAAGTATGAGATGCCGGTGTTGAACATTATTGAACAAACTTCCACCAACTTTCCGTTTAGTGTCGCGTTTTGCTTCTTGGAAGATGAGCACTTGAAGAGTGTTATGTGTGGGCACTAAAACAAGTGAAGTTATTCTACATGGAGGGATATACTCCAAAGGTGATTGTCACCAACAAGGAACAAGCATTGTTGAATGCAATAGCGAGGGTTTTCCCGGATGCTCATCACCTTCTTTGGACGTTCCACCTATGGAATAACATTGAAACTAAATGTAAAACCATCATTCGTCCAACAAACAAAAGTGAAATGGAGAGAATAAAGAAACTACCGGTAGATCAATAAGAAGAAGCCAAAAAAAAAATCAAGAAGGATAACATGTTGGCGGAACTAAGATGGGATAGTTTCCATGAGAATTTGGATGCCATGGCATATTCTCTCACCGTGGAAGATTATGAAGAACGATCTCGTATGTTATTGGCTAGTTTGAGAAGTTATCCAAGTATGGTGAAATATTTGGTGGACAATTGGTTGGATCCGCATAAAGAGAAGTTCGTAGCCGCATTCAAGAACCAATATAAACACTTCGACAACCACACTACAAGTATGGTGAAATCGTCTCACAACCGGTTAAAGAAGAAGCTTCATAGTCGTGATGGTGGATTTGTTACGGTATTCCAAGCCATGCACAACTATTTCCTCTGTGATCTCGATAGAGTGAATGAACATTTTGAAAAAAGACGATCTAGTAAACACATTAAATGGAAAGACAATCCTTGTCTCCGGGGAATTACTTTTAAAGTATCGGATCGTGCAATTGATATGATCAAGAAAGAAATACAACACTTTGAGTTGGGTAACTTTGACGGAAGAGAGTGTGTTTGTCCTAACATGACAAGTTTGGGCCTCCCATGTCGGCATGTCATAGCCAATTACAATGACAAATTTATTCCGATACAAGATGTTGATCCCTTTTGGCAACAAATATCATTCCATGAAACAATAGTTGATCAAGATTTTGGAGGAACATTTGCCGATACCGACATTTTAAAAGCGCTAACCGCGAAATATGATACATTAACACGGGGGCAAAGGCAAATATGGTTGAGTAACTTGAGTAACTTCGTATACCCACAAACTAGCTACGATATGAAGGAACCACCTAAGAGGAAGAGAAATGTGAGGCCTTCTACGAAACAAAAGAGGAGTGCAGGAAGGAAAACGACAAGGGAATTGTTGGAAGAATCAAAGAAAAAAGATCCTTCGGGTTTTGAGTTGTTGCAAAAATCCTATGAAGCGGAGATTGAGATGGAGGAGGATGTTCAAGGTAGAAACAAATGAAGAAGAGATCAAATGGATAAAAGGAGAACCAAGTCATCGAAATGTACAAGAAAAAGATCTTGAGCCTCCCTCTCAAAACAGTTCAACAAGCAAATTTGATTTTAAAGGAAAAGGTCCGGTCTTTCGTTACAAACAACTAGCAAAAAGTGAATTTGTTAAAGGAAAAGGTTCCAAAGAATGCGGAACAAAAGATGGGGGAGTTAAAGGAAAAGGTTCCAAAGCATGCGCAACAAATAAGTGGGAGTTAAAGGAAAAGGTTGCGAAGTTCCCTCCCAAGGAAGCACAAGAAAAAGACTTGGCGGTGGAGACGGTGTTAAACAATTAGCAAGAAATTCGGGAAAACGTCTGATGGTTGGAATATTTCCGTCAAGTGAAAGGAAGGGGACAGTTCGTATTCCAAACGCAATGTACAAACCACCCCTAGAGATGAGGAGGGTCGATATGTCCGGAATTTATATATCATTTATGAAAATTACCTTCTTTTTTTCCCCGACTTTGTTCGTGAGTATATTAACGCCATGGATGAGGTACATGGAGATGTGAATTGTGGTTACCACGTCTTTGTGGATCAACTTGGACCATTTTAAGACGCGAAAGATTGGGGTTGTGAACAAGTTGACTATGTATGACAAAAATGTTTATTGGAACTACGTGGTTTCCGAGATTATTACATACCAATGATGAAAAAGACGAGTCCGAGACGGTGTTAAACGAAAGGTTTGTCGCATGGGAATGACGGTTACACGTAAATAAATGTTTTACAAGTGAGTATTGGATGTCCATGCCAATAAACGTACAAATACTCGCCAACGCATTCAATTGCGTTGTTCATTATATCTCAAATTCACTGAGTTTCACATTTGCACCAATAAGAATACCATTTGACGAAGAATCGAATAAAACAAGAAGAGTGGTGATTGGTTACGTGCACGGAAACCATTTAATCGACCTCCAATTGAGTGAAGGATGCCCATTACCTCCATTATTCAATTGTAACAAAATGTCCAAGTCTTGGTGTAATAGATTCGAGGAAAGTTTTGAATTTTGAAAGACACTACTAATATCGAGGAATAATGCCTCATTAGTATTTATAAGCGATGACGAGAATGACGAAATGTTCGTGAAGGGTGGTGAAAATATTTTGAATGACTTATTAGGAATAAAAGATTTTGTCTAGAAGTGATAACGGGGTCATATGTATTTTGGTATTTTGTCTAGATGTGACAATATTATATTATTTTGAATGGATCACTAGGAATATGAATGAAGTATTTTGTTGAATTGTTTTTTTTTTCTTGATAAAATTTTGTAACATAAAACTACTTACGACTAGGTTCATGTCCCTAATAACCTAGCCGAAACTCTTCATTCAACTATATTTTGGGGATAAATCTTATTACGGTTGGGTTTTTCCCTGTACGAACCCGTCCGTAATTGAAGCTGGGATCACAATGTTGATCTTAAAAGCTTGTTTCATTACTTTGCCCATATTACAATCCATTAAAATGTTCAAACCAGTACATAGATATATGAAATTACAACTCATTAAACCACATGACATTACATAGAAATTTCATTACAAAAGGAAATAATCGGGTCTACGAGTGCGATAGAAGTCCTTCAGGATGTTGAAATGAGGTAAGTATTGGAAATTTGAACTTTTCCACCTTCTCCATTCCTGAATATCACACTCTAAAACTTCATAATCAGTTTCACCTCTAAGTCGTATTTGACCAATAGTACGAACTCATGCCATAGATTCTTTATCCCTTATATATCAGTACCGACAATACAACTTAATTCCATCATGGTTATAAGGGTTACCGGTTTCGGAACAAAAGTTTTCATAAATGGTTCTCCAATAACTTGTACTCACAAAACCACCTTGACGTCGTTCTTCTCCTATTTTTGGATAGCATAGTACATAGTTGTGGCAAAGACATAAATCTTCATCCAAAGTAAAACCAGGTTAAGCCATAATCTAGTATATTTCTTTCTATATTAGAGTAAAAGCGTAGGTGGAGATGGTTGATGTTGAAGATGTAATGTCTAAATAAGATGAGTGGGCATATATGTTCAACTTATATATAAAAACAAGATGTGTAACAACTCTGTTTTTGAAAATCAAATCGTACTAAGTCCCAATGGCTCTATTTTGAAACCAAATATGAACAAAAAAACAACAAAACTCACCAAATATTGTATTTACGGCTAGTTAAGAGAACTCAAGAACCTAGCCGTAAGTCTGGGAATTCAAGAAAATTGAGGTTTATCAGGATTACGGTTGGGTTGGTGTGCTCAGAGACCAAACTGTAAGTCTGCAAAATTAAGCAAATTGAGTAGCATCAGACTGACGGTTGGGTTAGTTTTCTCAGGTTCCAAACCGTAAGTCTGATGAGATTATTTGTCAGAGTTGCAGTTAGGTTTTCCCCTATACTAACCCAAACCGTAAATCTCCTTGAATAGCTATCCTAACTTTGTGTTCTACTTGAAAATTAGCAACATAAATTCAATTTTTAAGACTTCTTCATTCATTCTATCTAATATTGAGCCAAACTTATCCATTCACTCAAACATAAATTAAATGATATGAATGCATTAGACATGAAAAAACAATAGTGTTCAGGAACATTTACGGTTGGGTTTGGACTTTCCAAAACCCAGTTGTAACGTTGGTTGCTGGTTTATTTTGAAGTTATGGTATGGTTGGTGGACATGAAAACCCAACCGTAAATGTTCATGTGTACTCTTTTTTCCATCTTGCTAGTATACCTTTGCATATATTTTTATGGTTTGATGCATTCTAACTTGAAAATTCAGCTAATATAATCCAAATATAAAACTTGTTCATTAATTCTAAGTTAGAATTTATATCAAAACACACAAAATACCCTTAATTCTTCCTAAACCACACAAACAACCAAATGAAACTAAATAGTCTTCTACAATTATGATATTGATAGAGTTTAAGGAGAGTGTCTACTCTTTGCGAGTACGACCATGATCTCTTTTGGAACCACCTAGAGTACGAGGACCGTCACGACTACCATGACCACGACCCCGACCCCGACCATGAGCATGCATATCCTCTTCTGTGGATTCAGAACTACTAGGTGACGGTTGACGTTGAGTAGTACCCACATCTCTCGACGAATGTCTACTCCTATTCAAGCCCCTCTCTAAGTCCTCAAATGATTCATCCTTGTTTGGATCAGGGAAGTCTTTGATTTTTTTTTTGGTAAAACCTTTACTTGTGCACTTGTTAGGGCCTCACCTTTTTTGATGCAGGGAGTCAATGTTTGTTCCAAGTGAAGGCATCGCTTGTTCTATTTTACATATCAAGATGAAACATATTAGTACAAACAAATATAACGTCATGAAAATATTAGTATAAATGTAAAATAGTGTCATGAAAAATAACAACTTTACTTACCGTCTTGAAATATAGCGCCTTCCAATCCACATCAAATGCATTTTTCTTCTCGGCTTCGCGCTTCTTCTTTTCTTGAGCCCTTTGGATATGTATTGTCGCTTCCGGATCATTATTGATCACATGAGGATGACCAAAATGGTAATACCATTCCAAATGACCTTCTTCGGCATCCTTTGTGCCTAGATCATGAATGAGCTCCTTCATATGGACTTGGTATTGTGCATGATTGCGGTCGTTCCAAACATTAATAATTTGCATTGCGCTATAGTTGACCACGGGACTGGCACTTTTTGCGGTAAACACACAATTTGAACGATTCTCCAGTGACTTTTTGTTGCACATAACCATATTGGCGGAGAAGTCGACGTGGATTAGCCATTACATACCCTATAGGATGAAACAAAGGACCATTGTAGGATTCCAAACTTGAAAAAATATGACCATCAATCTATTCTCCAAACTTGTCTTTCTTTAGATTTATGTAAGGATCAAATATCACATCTTCAATAGTGAGAGCATCCATTTTCAACCTTAAAGCAGCTATCTTCTCTTCTTTGTGCTTTACTTGGGTACCAGTAAATACACACTTTTTTCCTGTAGGACCAGTTTCACCGTCTTCCCAAGATGTAGAAGGTCTCATACTCGGAAAGTTGTCATATACCCATGCCTAACAAATTATATATAAACATAAAAAATATATACATAAAACAAAAAAAAGATACATACATACATATATATATATAACAAAACTGAAATTATATAAATTACCTGAAAAAGACCAACATTCCCAGCAAGTTCAGTGGCTCCATCCTTCGAAGCTTTTTGAAAACTATAAAGTAAAAAAGCGAGGGTGGCGGTGCCCCAAGAATACTTTTTGGTCTCCTGGAAATCTTTTAGCCATTGTAGATAGTGAGCATTTACTCGATTCCCCGAGTTATCAGGAAAGAATATGGTACCAAGGGAATACAATAGGTATGCGGTGGCTGTACGACGAGATCTTGTTTCATCTATCACCTCCTTACATACTACTTCAGCCTCAAGTGTTCCTCCAAACATATCTTTCAGATTCTTCAACAGTATCTTTTTGACAGGTATAGATGGACCTTCTCTTGCTTCAGTTGGTTTATCTCCACCAGCCCACTTAAACTGTTTCTTCGTCTCATCTTACTCCCATCCAAGTGTGTCTTTGACAAGGGCATAAAGATCTGTCCAACTCATATTGTTGTCAAAACCTCCAGAAACAGCTTTTCCTTCAATGTCTAAGTCCAAGATTTGATTCACATCATCCGACGTTATTGTCGCCGAATGGGAGATGAAAATTATAGAATTCCATTACCTAACCCTGTATCCAATACAAGATCACGAACCGGTTTACATTCTTCACCTAACGGCCAATGCTTAGCCTTTTGATGTTTCATTTTCTTCACCGCAAGTTCATGATCCTACAAATAATATGTAAACAAAAAATTTTCTCTAAATTATACCAAATAATTAATATACCAAGTTGAACAAAATCATGCAAAATAAGTGAAATTTTGAGATTATTACCCTGCTTTCGCAAACCTTAGCAGCCCATGAATATGGATAACTAAATAAGACCGCAGATTGATCGAGCGCCTCACCCCAAAGTCTAACATTCTTCTTCTTAGGCAACAACATGTCTCTGCCTTTAGGAATATGCTTTCCTTTTGGTGAAGGTTTCTTCCTCGACTTCTTTTCCTTCACTTGAGGTTGAGGTGTAGCTTCAGGTGAAGCAACAACAACTTCGTTCCATTTTCTTTGAACAACAAATCTTCTTCTTCTTAAATCTCTTCTTTATCATCAGATTCTTCCTCATGTGGTGCATCCCTAATCACAAGTGCACCTTATTTGTAGATCATTGTCCATGTATCGAAAAACATTATCTTCCCCTTGAGGTGCTTCAGGGCATCTTGAGCTACTTCCTTCAATCAAATCCTTATTCTTCTTAGCATCCTTGTGGAGACCTCTATAATCTACCCCACAATGAATTTCATGGCGAGGTGTAGGAGTATCTTTTGGCGTTAAATCGTTTTGTCTCTTCTGTTTAGCCTTTAGTCTATCAGGATTCCTGCAAATTACAAGAAATGGAACTTATAGAATCAAACACAAGTCAACCTGATTTTTTTTGAGAGTTCAAGATAATTTACGGCTAGGTTCGCCTATACAAAAACAAACCGTAAAACACTTACGGTTCACCAAGAAAATAGAACCTAGCCGTAACCAATTTTTTGATGATACATGAAAATTTACGTTTCTCTTTTAACCTATACAGAACCAAACCATAACTAATTACGGTTGGCAATTTCAGTCAACTAACCTCATCGTAATACCACATGCAAATCAAATTTACGGTTTGGATTCATCCAAACCTAACCGTAATATCTTCACAAACCTATACTTACGGTTATCCACTTTCAGAAACACCACTGAAAACCTAATTTGACTTCGTTTTCATTCAATATAACCTATTTTAAGCACAAAAACGAGTAAAAAAAAGATGGGTTATCGATTAATACCTAACATAAACCATAGGTTCTTGTTGAGGAGTTTGAAATCGTGATTCTTCAAATTCTTGATTCGGTTGTTGGTGTTGAATTTGAGCGTCCGGTGGTTTATTGAGATGTTGATTATCAATTTGCTTCTTCCTCATCTTTAGTAGAGATTTCAATTCACGATGTTAAGCTTTTCGAATCGCAGATTAATCGAAAACGATGAAGTGAAATAGTGAATTCAAGTTACTGTGAAGGAGAGGAGAGAAAGAGGAGAGGAAGAGGAATTTTTTCTTCTTTGAGTTAGAATATAAAAAATTAGGTTCTTAAGTTTTTATTTTAGTTAAAGGGTACTATAGACATTTTGTATTTGTATTAGGATATCCCATAACCATTTTTTGGACACTAAGAATCCAAGTGATGCCCCTCTATTGGAATGTGACGCCCCAATAATAACTCTTTTTATCAATATAAACAACATGATAAATAGAAACGATAAAATCAATATCTATAACATGTATAATTTACATATCCATGTCATGAAAAATATATGGTAGTTGATCATCATTATTCACCCAGAAAACTCAGCAATCTAGAGATCTTCTTTTTTCAATTGAATTACCGAAGGAATTTGGAAACACGCAAATTTAATTTTATAACAGAATCATGATAATATTAACATGGATGATGCTAATTAGAGACATAGATTATGGTTTCGTTTCAATAGAAGTATGTATATGGTGTAATCATTGTATTGTATAATTATGAACAAAAGAAGGTGAGAAAGATAGAAATAACTATGGTTCAACATAATGTTGTGCGTGCTACCGTTTTGTTACCATTTTCTTCATCCCACGATTCTCGATGCTAATCTTTTACAATATTTGCATCCACTGAGAAGTAGGACTTTCTTGTCTGCTTTGACTTACCACTTCATTACATCTCAAAGTCTATAATTATGCTAATAAGAACTCCTTTTTAAAATTCGAGGAAATCTGGACGACGCGTGTCATCAGGAGGATTTGAACCAGCTAAATTTGATAGACTACGAAGTGAACCAAAATTTTCTCCCAGTACTCAAAAGCTCTCCAAGAGGCCAAGGTGCATTCTCACTTTCTCTGAAGAGACTGAGAAAAATGAAATTGGAAAGATTGGTGCTGCTTAATACTAGATCAGAATCCAATTATTATTATCATTTTACTCGTTATTATGGTTCTGGAGCTTCTAATAACAATAGAGCAGCACAACTTGAACATTTTGTGAGGGATGAGTGTAAATCTGGAAGGATTAAGAAGCTTGATGATGGTTTAAGATACTTTGATCAATTGATTTTGGAAAGGCCATTGCCATCTAACATTACATTCTATCATTTATTGGGTTCATTATCCAAAATCAAGTGTTATTCAGATGTCATTAAGTTGTATAAGAAGATGAGCTTGGTCGGGGTACGACCCGATATTTATACATTCACCATTTTGATTAAATGCTTTTGTCAATTATGCAAATTTGATCGTGGGTTTTGTTTTCTTGGAGAGATTATTAAGAGAGGCCATCATCCTAATGTTATCACTTTCAGTACACTGATTAAAGGGTTATGTCAACAAGGAAAAGTTGATTCTGCATTCGAAGTGTTTGGTAAAATGACTCAGGCAGGCATTCAACCTACTGCAGTTACATGTAATACTCTTATACATGGGCTTTGTACAACCGGCAAAATCAGTCTTGCTCTTCAACTTAAAAATAAGAACGATTTTTTGGGGACCATGGTTTTTTTGGGGGACCATTGTTTTATAAGGCCATCTACCCTATACTTATAAGGGATGTCCTAAAGTTTAGACATTACTAATTTGCCACCCTAACCCTAATTGAGATTATAACTAAACTAATAACTACCAAAATATAAAAAAACCTAATCTAATCTATTAACAAAAACCAAAATCAGACTACCCTACCGCCGCACAAGGAAAAAAAAAGTCTTATTCTTCTTCTTATTCTTATTCTTCCTTTCAACATCGTCTTCACCGATTAATCGTCGATTCATAAAATTTTCATCGTCGATTAATCAATCGACTATAAGAATGGTTCTTCGAAAGAAAACCAAAAGATTTCCAGGAACATGTCCCCCATTAGGACATCTAGCAAATCATCCAAGTGATTTTGAGATTCATAAAGAAGTGGAAGAGCCAAGTGAATCCATAATCTAGTATAATATACGCAGTAAGAAGCCTGATTCTTCCATGGGACCGATTCGCAGGTATTTCCCGAGAAACCCATTTCTTTTAATTTGATTTTCATCGATTCAATTGATTAGAAATCATCAAAATAGGGTTCAAATTGAAGTTACAATGTTTAGTTCGGTTAGAGCGTCTTTTATTGTTTCCCTAGTTTCTTAACCGAACTCCATGAAACGAAGAACATGAAGAACAGTTCGGTTTTATAGGATTGAAAACTAGGTTACCGAACTCGTGAGTTCGGTTGTTTCGCAAAAAAATTGTTGAACTGTCATGTAACCGAACTATAGCCATATTATCAAAAATAGGAAAAAAATCCATGTAACCGAACTGTTTGATTTTTTCCCAAAATTTCTAGTACCCACACTACCGAACTCTAGCACCTTTGTTCGGTTGTTTCGCATAAATGTTTAAAACTTCCATGTAGCCGAACTGTACCCTTATTACAAAAAACAAATTGGCCATGTAACCGAACTGTTATTTTTTTCCCTATATGTTTAATACCCATATAACCGAACTTGTTCCAATATGTTCGGTTTGTTCGCAAAAAACTTTGACAAACCGAACTCTTGGCTATTTACATATATATGTGGAGTTCGGTTTTCTCCAAAAAATAATTGAGTAACCGAACTCTACCCTGGAACACGATTTTTTTTTCTTGAGTTGGTTTTTTTTTCGTGAATTATTCCTTATTTCTTTTGTTCTTTTGTTTAGTGGCAAAGGTAAGAAATCTAACCAACCATTACCGGAAGATTTGAGAACTCCCACGCCTAGAGGCCCAAAACACTTAGGTGCCGATAAGCGTGGAAACAAAAATGCTAAGTATGGAGGTGGGTCATTACCGGGTGTTGTCATCCAAGATGGTGTCAATAGAGATAATGTTGACAACGTAATCCAACAAGTTAATGAAGAGATCGTGGAAGAGATGAGCAGTCAAGAATATAATCAAGGTGGAGAAGATGAACTAGCTCAAGGAGGAGGAAATGAGGGTGGCGATGATGAGGGTGAAAAAGATGAGGAAGGCGGAGACAAGGATGGAGATAAGGATGATGATGGATCAGAGGAGGGCTCGGATGAAGAGGAAGAAGAAGAGGAACAAGCAGACATAGCGGTAAAGATACCTAGAAAGACGCCTAAAAAGCCTTGTGCTAGATATTCGTACATTCCTCATAAGGATTTGTGTTTGCCGCCAAAGAATCCAACATATGGTACTCCAAGAGATGGATGGCAGGTATTGATGGGCTACAAAAACTCATGGTCTGCCAAGATCTTTGCAACAAAGGTATGGTTCAATCTTAACCATCAAGATTTAGATTTCTCGTCATTTTATTATATTTTGACATATATTGTTCTTTTCTATATATATTAGTATATAAGATATGATGTTGTTTTTTTAGGATCATAAAAATGTTGTTCGTGTTTTGAAACGTCAAAAGAACAATGTATGGAATATAGAAAATGAGTGTGATGAGGTCCGCCTGGAGGTATTTGATTGTGTACTTTGGAACGGGATACAACATGCGCACCAAAAATTTGATGCTGTCACTGTTACTGCATTTCCCGAGAGGGCTTACCCAGAAACGGATACCTTTCATCTACCTTTTGGTGAGATGGAAATAACTCCGGATGGTTGTTTTAGAATCACAGCCCTACCAATTACAGGAACAAGTGTTCGAGATGGCTATGATCACTCGATGAGTTATGAAGTTCTTGAAAAACTAGTCGAAAGGTGTCTAGGATGGAGCGATAAAAAGGCACAATGTGAGTTTAGGCGAGCTAACAGAGAGCCTAAGGAAGGTGATGAGTATAATGAGTTTGAGGAAGACCGCACGTACAAGAAGAAATTGAAAAAGATCAAGCTCAAAACCTTGTTTGATGAGTTCTCAGGGACGAAAGATTTGGTTGCTCAAGGAAAGTTGGTGATGACAGAGGAGAAGACTAAGCACCACGTGACTTCTTATTTGTTATATCAACTTGGAACCATCTTCTTCCCTGACACTTCAGGCCACGTGGTAAATGCTCATTACCTCCAGCTATTTGACCCCTTGGATGAGGTGAACAACTGCTCTTGGGGCATTTCGGTTCTTTCATTCGTTCAAGTGGAACTCAGAAAAGCTTCGAGGCTTAGGAGTCTATATTTTGGAGGCTTATACACCCTTGTTCAGGTACCCCGTTAAATTATTGTTTGTGTGTTTGAATATATAAGTGAATGAATGTGTATTGTTACTAATCATATTGCGAATGTATTATTTTTTTGCCTCTTCTCATAGGTTTGGGTGTATGACCACTTCCCTAAACTGCAATTGTCTAATGCTCATACTCCTTGGCCTTATGGGAAGCCTACAACTGGTAAATATGAATTTTTGAACTCACAGGAAAAGAATAAGGAAAAAAAGGTGTTGGAGTTGAGGGAGACATTGGATAAGTTAACAGTGGAAGATGTGGTTTTCCATCCTTACAGCATTGCATCAGATGAAGACGAGGAGGATGTTGATGTTATTTATTTCTCACCTGTTGCGGGTTATAATGGACCGTTGTTTCATCCTGGGGGTTGTACAATGTATAATCCTCGAAGAGTACTTAGACAACTTTCTTGTGTCCAAAGTGTCCCACAAGTGGAAAACTTCAAGGTAAAGAAGGTCGGAACTAAGAACATCGAGAAGAATTTCATCCCCAAATACGATCCTGCTCCATCAGTGGACCACTGGAAGAACTTTAGGGATTATCTTGTTCCAGTCGAAGAGTTACAAGATTCGTTTGATGAGCCAAATGCCGCTGAAGACAAGGTGAAGGCAAGTGCTAAATTGTTGAAGAAATTGATGGAAAAAATCCGGAGTGGAGAGCCGATGGACACTCGAGAACAAACAGACCTCTACAACCAAATAACTAATGTGTTTAATCCCGACCTTGTCGATACAAGCCAGGTTGATCCAAGCCAGACCATGTCGTTGAAAAGGAGTCGCCAACAAGGAGAAGGTTCAAGTCGGATGGTTCAACAACAAAGCAGTGGAGATGACACTCCTAGTGACGAAGGACGACCTAAAGCTCCTAAACGAAAGAGTAGGAAAGTTTCTCGAGTAGTCGTGGTAAATGAGTGATTGCAACAATTAGTAGTTTGTTTTCTTATGTTTGGAAGACTTTTTTATTGCGGATTTGGTAGTTTGTTTCCTTATGTTTGGAAGACTTTTGTTTTGCGAATTCGGTAGTTTGTTTTCTTATATTTGCTTCCAACATTTAGTTATATGGATTACTAAATGAATTTCATAATTTGGTCTTATGGTGTTGTTGTTACAGTCATGCTTAAATTAAAATTTTGGATTCAACACAAGTAGTTCGGTTTGATCGCAAATTTACAGTGTAACCGAACTCAGCGTTCGATTATATCGCAAATCTCCAGTGTAACCGAACTCAAGGGTTGAACAAAAACGAAAACATGCCAAAACATCCAGAGTCAGGTTCGTTTAACAAGGAAAAAACGGCATGTCACCAAACTGAACATTCCGGTGACCTACAAAAAATACGGTGTAACCGAACTCAGCGTTCGGTTTTATCGCAAATGTGAAGTGTAACCGAACTCATGGGTTGAAAAAAACGAAAACATGCCAAAACATCCAGATGCAGGTTCGGTTAACTAGGAAAAAACGTCAGATCACCAAACTGAGCAGTTCGGTGACCTGCAAAAAATACGTTGTAACCGAACTTTAATGTTCCAAAAAAATGACACTGTTCGGTTACCTGCAAAATTTTACCAGGTAACCGAACTCAAGCTTTGAGACAAATATGAAGATCATTTCCGCATCCTTAGAGACTTTTTCATAATGAGGTTTGGGTATTAAGTTCTTAGTAATTTCATTTTGGCAACGTCATGTATTTTCATTTCCTAACTTATGTCGTGAACTAGTTCGATATTGTGTTGTAATCTCATTTCCTAACCGAACTTCTATAAAATGCATTAAAAACAACAAAATATGAGCTAATAACACAAAAATAAGACCAAATACCAAAAAACACAATCTTCCATTCATATGATGATGATCAAAAGCATACATATATTCTAGCCAAAGGTACATCTAATCATCCCCAAGGGAAACTGCATGTCCATGTATAATTTTGTTCGATTCCTCCAAAGCTTTCCACATCTCCATGTTATGTTCATACATAATGCACCAACCCAACATCGTGTCGGGGTTAAATCCATTCCAATAAGAGTATGTGCATATCGGAGTCAATGGACAATTGTCTTCTAACCGGAGGCCTACAAAATGGTTGTTCTTAACCAACGCAATCACCACTCTCCTACGCCTAAGTTTCTCGACACATATGGTTGTTTTGGGAGTGTAAGTGAAACTAGCACCTTTTGAGAAATAGTGAACCACACAATTGAATGCGTTGGCGATTAAGTGCCCACATATCGGCATGCCCATCCAATGATCCCTTGTGATTGGATTTCCCCCGTGGAGACGGATTTGATACCTAAGGAATTGCATGTTGAGGCTATCATCCCCATCGGACAACATTCTCTTGTAAAATTCCGGTTTTTCCTTTATCTTCATCTTCATCCTTTGACGAATATAAGTGATTTCATTATCATCATATAGTTAGGCACCTTGAGTGAAAGGCCCTAGTTGTTCCTTGACAACGTGGAAACCGCAATTACCATCCGGAGGGACATCATTGATGGATATGACATAATCTCTAATGTAAGGAGGTAGCTCTTCCAAGTACCTTTTATCAACATGAGCTGTTGTATCATGAATTTCCTTTTTCTTCACTTGACTTGGTTCCGACGGAGTGGGTTGAGAGCGTAACATCGGTCCTTTTTTCTTCATATTTCTTTCACTTGACTCTCCTTTTTGAATAATATTCCTTCCTTTTCTTCGAATCTTCTTGGTACTTCGCGGCGGTATGCTCATGCCTACAAGTATCTCTAGTAAAAGGGGTTATTTCACTTTCCTTCTTAGCCAACACCTTTGCATATTCTCTAACTTGTTTTTTTGTTTCTTTGGTTTTTGGCCTACCTTTTCCCTTGCCTTTATCTGGTTCTTGCACATTCTCCGAAGTATGCGGAAAAACGATTGGCCGCATGTCATCCCAAAAGATTTTCCTTTCGAGTTTTTTCATGTTCCGGTACATTTCGATAACCGCTCTTCCCATTTCATTGTCACCAAACTCTTCACCGACATCGCCCTTTGGAGGAGGGACAAAACTTAATTGTTGCCAATGTGGATCAATATCGTTTAAAGGGATTATGCCATGTTCATACTTAGCTATCATGTGGCGACAAGGGAGTCCCATAGACTTCATCATGTTGCAAACACACACCTCTTCCGGCTTGGTTCCCCATATGTCAATCAAATTCAGCTCAACCATTAACCTCTTTATGCAAGCATGTGAAACATTATAGTGGAGTCCCTTAAACAACCGAAGGTCCGCCATTTTCTCGATGTTACCATCTTTGTCTACAATCTTTGTGTACTTCATGATGCGTCTTTTTTGGAACTTCTCTTTAATTCTCTCAATATCGCGTTTGAAGTAACTCTCCATTGCGTTAAACACAACCACAAAATTATCGACACATCCAAAGAGATTTTTCTTCAACTGGTGGTGAGACGATTCTACCAAACTTGTCGCTTGATTCCCAAAGTGTTTATAGTTGTTGGTAAAAGCATAAACGAGGCGCTCTTTGTGCGGTTCCAACCATTGCTCCACCACATACGTTATTATATCCCCCGGATATTCGGGGCTAGACCAATGTTCTCTAAATTTGGCAAGATTTAGATAATACTCTTCTTCGGTGAGACACCAAGTCAATGCCTCCAATTACTCGGAGAAGGTAACCCATTTAGCGTGATTTATGGCGTATTGTTTATCGAATTCCTATTTTGCATCCGCTTGTTCATCTTACGGTAGCTTACTAATCTCTTACAATCCTTTCCTCTTAGGTGGACAAAGTTGAGGCTTCCACCTATTCATCACATTGCACCATATATGAAATGTACAAAGCATATTATGTGCTAATGGGGAGACTTTCTCTATTGCGTTCATCAATTCTACGTCATTGTCCGTCATGATAACCCCGGGGATCTCATCATCTCGGTAGATCGCCTTCACTTGTTGTAGCGCCCAAGTGTAACTTGGTTCTTGCTCGTCCTTTAGAAAACAAAAAGCAACGGTAAACGGTAACTTCGTCGACGTACGACCAACAATGTTCAACAATGGCATCTCGTATTTGTTTGTCTTGTAAGTGCAATCCATTATAATAACTTCATGGAATGATTGAGCCAATTGAACACTCTTCGGATGGGCAATGAATAGATGAGTTATTTCTTCTTCCGGACCTACCTTCTTTTGAACCGCGTAGCCTTTCTCTTGAGCCAAAAAAATAATAATTGTTGCATTACTTTTCTATCCTTCCATTCATTCCTTTTAATCGTCTCAATTGCATTGTAAATGGTATACAAAGATGATACGTTACCTGGGTTATCTTGCTTTAATAAGCGAAGCATTGTGGAAGGTGGAATACACAATTTCCTATACTCGGGTATTTTTTCCATTTCTCGAGGAGTGAGCCTTGCGGACATTTCATGCCCTTCAAGATCATCCGGACGAGGGTGGTTATGACGACCTACCACCTTATCCATAGCTAGAAACCATTTCTTCGTTAATTTGCTCTTCCTAAATACTAGCTTGAACGGACATTTGATTTTCTTTGAGCACGTTGTGTTCTTCCTCGTCGTCTTTCCTTTATATTCATAACCCTTCCTCTTGTGACTAACATCGGGATCTCCACTTCTCTCACAAACCATTTGAAAACGAGTGTTGCTTTCTTTTCCATTCAAAACCAAGACGCAATTGACTCTCTTGGCATGTTCTCTATCCCAATTCTTCGCATCAATAGGTAAGTCAAATACCAACTCATTCGCATAGTGAGTAGATGTATCTTCGAACAACATACCAATCGGAGAAGGTTGATCATGCATTGGCATAGGTTGTGATTCCATCTACAAGAAATGTAACAACATCAATGCAATCACAAATAAGTTCGGTCACATAATAATTTTATCGGGGAAACCGAACTCATTGTTCGGTTGGTTAAGCAAGTTGCAAAGCAACCGAACAAATAAAAGGAACCGAGTTCGGTAACATGTGAATTTTATCGCAACAACCGAACTAATAAAAGGAATAGAGTTCGGTTACTTTTTATTTTATGTAGATAACCGAACTAGAAACTGGAACTTCAGATTTTTTTTGTTTGTTAAGTTCGATTGATTATGCTGTTAGGTTCAAGTTTGCGAAACAACCGAACTTATTAAACATAGTTCGGTTAGATAGTTGGTACATGACGTTTGCGAACCAACCGAACTGTATACACTTGGTTAAACTTTATTTTTACGTATAGTTCGGTTAGTTGCGGACCAACCGAACATAAAACTGCATCTCAGAACTTCCATTAATGTGGAGTTCGGTAACCTGCGTGTTTGGATAAAGTAACCGAACTACATCTTCAAATGAGTTCGGTTACTTATTCATATCACAAGGAAACCGAACTACACCTTCATAACAGTTCGGTTACATGTTCTTCATATAATGTAACCGAACTGTGCAAAATCCAGTTCAAAAATTTACATTTTTGGGGAAGTTTTTACCAATTCAACATACATTATCTAAGTTCGGAGCATACATGTTCACCCAAATACTCTTCCTCCGGTTGTGGTTGATAAAATCCATCATTTTCATCTTGAGTTTCATCTTGGGGAAAAATACAATCACCATCTAAGAAATAAGCCAAATCCGAATCATTTTGAAGATTAACAAATATTCTAGGAGATGATGGAGATGAAGAATCAGATGAGTTTTCATCACTTGAATACTCAAGGGGGTGAATTGGAAAAAACTTTTATTTTCCATGTTTTTCTCCTTCATCTTCTCTAACTCTACTCTCACAATAATTCTACTCAAATAATAATAAACCCATCTTTTAATTTAATCTCACTAATTGTTTTTAACTAAATCATTTCATTAATCACAACCTAAATTAATTAAGAGGGTAGATTAGGTATTAAATAAATAACTAGATATGGGGTGACCTAGAATTACTTCTAATGTCTTTACCCAAAATAAAACCATGGTCCCCCCAAAAAACCATGGTACCCAAAAAAATCGTTCAAAAATAAGATGGGGAAATGGAATTGCAGACCTGATGTTTTTTCTTATGGTACCATCATAGATACTCTTTATAAAGGAGGTCTAGTTGACAAACACCGCTGAATTGGGGGCCCTGGAAAATAATTGGGGGCCCTTAGATACAGGACAAAAAGGTCATGAAATAGTAATTGGGGGTTATCCCTTATCCCTATTTTTTTAAATGGATTAACTACCACTAATAATTAGTGGTAATTAGTAATTAAATTAAGTTAATTAATTGTTAATTAATTTAGTTAGATTAAAATCAGTTTTAAGGATTAAATTTTGATAATATAAATTTTGTGTTTTTGTGTTGGAGAGAGGAAGAAAGTGAATTTTGGGGGAAAATAAATTTAGAGTTATTTGAAATGGGTGATTCTAGTGGAGGAAATGATGTAGGTAAAGATTCAAACAACATGCATGATTGTGTTGATGGTGAGATTGTCTCAACTAATCCTATGGATTGGATGTTTGATGGAGAGATGTTAATAGAGGAAGCCTTGAATAATGGTGGAAATGAAGATCCCATTGGTCAAAATGAACCCGGAGCTCAAAACAATCAGGTAAACTTCCTAAACTCTTCAAATCGCATGAATGGTGCTCCAAATGGTCGATTCATGGTCAATATGCAAAAGCTCAGTGTGAGGGTCGTTAGGTCGAGAGTATAATTAACTAACGACTCTTATGAGTCGTCAACGACTTAGCACCCAAATAAACGACTCCAATATGCAGGTTATGAAAAATCGTCAACCAAGTTTGAAACAATTGACGACTCCAAGGTTACCTCTATGCGGATTGTACATTGAGTATCCATAAGGGTAAAACAGAGGGTCATGGTATCCAAGATCTTGCAATCCTCTTACTCTATCTTCCTTGTAGGGATCAAAGGTTACTTCTTCGGCTATCATATTGTCCAATTTTTGGCGCATGGCTAGCAACTTCAACTTCTGCGCTTCCTCTTTATCCTGACTTCCAGTGTAATTGTATCGGGTTCCTCTTGCTTTAGTATTGTTCCATGTTGGCTGTAATTGGATGTCTTCATCTCCTTTCATCAATGAGGGGAAATGCTCGTAAATGCACACCTGAAATAACATCAAAACAATAAAAATAAAGTTAAATCTAAAATTATAGAACAACAAATATTACAAACAACGAACAAATTTGATTACTCAAATTAACTGAAGTACAGCCAAATTCCCGTTCATTTGAGATGTTCTTTCCCGGGATGCCTTTGCTAGCTGAGCGTTCAAATGTGCTACTATGGCAGTCCCCCACGAATACTTACCCACATCCTCCAAGGTATCCAAAAGTTGAAGACGGTTGACGCTGACTCTGTTTCCTTTGCTATCGGGAAATATAACCGAAGCAAGAACATACAACAAGTATGTGGCTGCCGTCGCACGAACTTCAAAATCAGAGAGTAGTTTATTGTCCCCGTCTTTCTCAAGTGACCTTGCATACATCTTTCTAATGTCAATAAGTTTAAACTCTTTCTTTGGGTATTTCTTTCCCATCACAAAGAGGCCATACGTCTTCTTTTCATCCCATCCAAACAACTTCTCCGTCAATTCATAATTTTTTTTCCAATCTAGGTTTTTATTGAACTTGTCATTCATGGATTTTCCCTCAACCTGCAATCCTATAATTTGTTTTGCGTCTGCGGGAATCAATGCCATCTCATCAAAAGGGAATTGGAATGTATCGACTTCGCCATAAAACCTCTCAGTAAAACATGATACTGCAGCCTTGTCATATGCAATCACGGAGTTTTGAACGGCATCATACAAACCTGAGTTTTCAACAATGACTCTCACTCTTGGACATTCACTTTCTAAGGGCCATTTTTTCATTTTTGCATAATAAGATTGGTGTCTAAAAAGATGTGTGGCATTCTTATGATCCTACGAAAGACAAACAAATAGAGTTAAAACATAAGAAATTAAATATCAACAAATCATATGAAAAGCAAAGTTGAGATTGTTACAATTGTCTCATTGATGGTACGGGCCCACGAGCTATCATATCCGAATAGAAATTTGCCGTCATCTTTAGGTTCACCTCTGGCTTTCCCATCGGGTAGACGAGTAAGCTGCAAACGCATGGGTGGAATGTGTCGCGCGCTTGGTTTATTTGGGACTTTCTCCTTCGGCTTCGGCTGTGGTTGCGCAGCATCCTCCTCATCCTCCTGAATCTCCTCCTCCTCCTCATCATCATCTCCGTTACTACCATCATTTATTTCCTTACCATTTCCATCATTACCATCATCCTCATCCTCCTCTTCATCACTGCTACCACCACCATTTCCATCCCCATCCTCATCATCATCATTACCTTGATCCCCCTCTTCCTCAATCTCTTCCACCTCATTACCACCATTCAATCCATCACCACCATTACCACCATTCAATCCATCACCACCATTACCTTGATCACCACCTACTAAAGGAATTTCTTCATGTTCTGCGACTTCTTCTTCTTCATCGCTTGGCGACGTAGATATAACAACAGATGATGAAGGCGACGATACAGAGGAATCAACACATGGTTCTCTGGATTTGCGGATAATTAAGGCTACCTCACTCGGTGTTTTTCCTCGTAATAGACCCGCATTTAGATATTTTTGGTTGCAGGGAGGTCTGGATGGAGGAGTTACCAAGACACTCTTATCCTTTTTATTCTTGTTACTGAAAGGCCAACAACAAAAATATTTAAGAGTCGTCAGAAAAATTTCCTAAAATAAACGACTCTTACAAAAACTAACGATACAAATCATTAACAATTTTCGGTTAATGCTTAACGATTTAAACAATTTTTCTTAACAATTCTTCCTATTTTTTAGACAGAAGACCAAATATGTATGGTGAAGAGTCGTTTACTTCTAAAATTGGTCGTCCACAAAAATCGTTAACTTGTTCAAATTATGTGGACGACTTTTTCATTATTTGGGACAGAGTGGTGGTTTGGAAAATCACTGAGTCGTTTTCACCTAAACAATTTGTTAATGATTTCTTGATGATTTCAACATGCATGTCAAAAATCGTTAAGAAAAAACGAATGGCTAACGATTCTAACCTAAATAAAAAATTTACTACAGCAGGAATCGTTTTCTCCGCCACCCTAATGGTGGACGATTTCTCCAAAGTCCAACATGCATATCAAAAATCGTTAACCAAACATGAAACATCATTAAGCAAAGATGAAAAATCGTTAGACATTCAAGCTTGGGGATTAACGACTACCATTCTGAGAAATCAATTTTTCCGATTCAAACCCTAATTTTCAGCAGAACATCAAATTAAAATGAAACCCAAGTTATAGTTGGGGGTTATAAAGGACATACCATCTAATTAGAGCAATTTCTTTGTCCGGAGGTTTTGAATTCTTGCTTGTTCTCGAACACTCCTTCGCGGCTTTAATGGTAGCGACGAGATTGGGAATTTGACTGGCTAGTCTCTTAGTCCTCTTCGTACGTGCCATGTTTGTAGAAGAAGTTAATCGTCGATTAAAGTTTTCGCATCGACGATTTCGACGATGAATCGGATGAATTTTTTTTCCTTAGTGGTCGTTAATGGAGAATGAGGGATGATAGAGGGAGGGTGAGAGGAGAAGGAGAAGATGAAATGAGTTTTGTGATGGAATGAAATGGGGTCCTAGCTTAAGTCTTAATAGGATTTTAGGGTTAATTCTTTGGGAAGGGTAAAATAGTACTTTAACCATCATTTTGGAAGCCCCTTAATTTTTCTGGTGTGGGTATAAATTTTGTGAGGCCCCCAATTATTTTTGGGGGCCCCCAATTCTCTTCTCCGAAATGCTTAGAGATTCAAATGTTGTCCCAAATGTTGTTGTGTACAATTCTTTGATTAACGGACTTTGCAATTCAGGCCGGTTCAAGGAGGAAAACAGATTCCTCCAAGAGATGGCTAATAGAGGTATCTCGGCAGATGTATGGACATGTAGTTGTTTGATTCACGGTCATTGCCTACATGGTCAATGGGAAGAAGCAAGAAGATATTTTGATGAAATGATGGATCGAGGGATTTCACCAAATATAGTAGCCTTTAATATATTAATAGATTCACATTGCAAAGATGGGATGACGGAAGATGCTTGGGGGTTGTTTATATTGATTGACAAGATAAACATTAAACCGGATTAGATTAGTTATAAATCAATGATCGATGGTTTGTGTTTGACAGGTCGACTGCAAGAAGCGGTTGAACTGTTTGACTCGATGGTGGATAGGGGCCTTGCGCCAAATGAAATCACCTACAATGTGTTAATTGATGGGTATTGCAAGAATAGTAAGAGTTAGAATTTGTATTTTGGTGAAAGACTTCCACACACAGAACTGTGGAGTCTATTGTTATTTATATCAGAGTGTACAAGGTTGTTACAACTGATCAACCTAGTCAAGAGTTACAGATGCTATTTTAACTGAAACTAAAGACCCGTAAGACTCAACACAAAATACTCGGTCATTCCTTCATACACGGAATGCATGCTTGTTTGGTTGAGAGTCTTCAGCAGATGAGACTCTATCCTTAACACTCCCCCTCAAGTTGTAATCAAGTTTACGCATGTGCAACTTGCCACGTAAAAGCTGAAATCTTGGTGAAGGTAGCCCCTTAGTAAAGATGTCAGCTATTTGATCCCGTGAACTTATGAACTGCACCAGCAAGCGTTTGTTAGCCACCCTTTCCCTCACAAAATGATAATCAATCTCTATATGCTTTGTTCGAGCATGAAAAACAGGATTAGCTGTAAGGTATGTCGCGCCCAAATTATCACACCACAGTACAGGTGTCGAGATAGGAATTCCAAGTTCACTAAGAAAAGACTCAATCCAGATAATTTCAGATGTTGCAATTGCAATGCCCCTATATTCAGCCTCAGTGTTGGATCTGCTGACTGTCTTTTGTTTCCTGGCACTCCACGAAATCAGATTACCACCAAAATAGACACCATATCCACTAGTGGATCTACGGTCATCTAGGCAGCCAGCCCAATCAGCATCCGAGTAACCATGCATAGAAAAGTCTTGTGAAGGACGTATATGTAGACCATAATCTACGGTGTGCTTCAGATAGCGAAGAATACGTTTCACTTGTTCCCAATGTTCAACATAAGGATTGTGCATATACTGGCATACCTTATTAACAGCAACAGAAATATCAGGCCTCGTGAGATGGAGGTATTGAAGAGCACCAACAACGCTTCGATATAAGGTGCAGTCTGCAAAATTTTCACTGCCTGTCTGCCTTAATTTTAAGCTAGAAGACATTGGACTCATCACCGGTTTGACACCATCCATTTTAGTACGTTTGAGGAGATCCGTTATATACTTGCGCTGAGTGAGAATTACACCACCAGTTTGCTTTATAACCTCGACACCCAGAAAGAAATGAAGGTCCCCATGTCTTTTATTGCAAACTCCCTACCTAGTTCTTCAATGAGTTTAGCTACCTGTGAAGTGTCAGACCCTGTGACAATTATGTCATCCACATAAATCAACACATAATTAACTGAAAGTTTTGTTCTACAAACAAACAACGATGTGTCTGCAACTGAACCATTAATGCCAAGTTTCACTAGATAGTTACTGAGTCGTGAAAACCATGCACGCGGAGCCTGCTTTAACCCATATAATGACTTATGCAGCTTACACACATGAGTTGGATGATTAGCATCTACATACCCTGCCGGTTGCTTCATATAAACCTCATCATCCAGAGTACCATGCAGGAAAGCATTCTCAACATCTAGTTGCTTCAACGGCCAATTGTTCATGACTCCAATAGAAATAACCAGGCGTATAATACATGGTTTGATAACAGGACTAAAGGTTTCTCCATAATCAACTCCTTCCTGTTGATTAAAACCTTTTGCCACCAGTCGAGCCTTACGTTTATCAATAGTGCTGTCAGAGTTTTGTTTTACTCGAAAAACCCACTTTGAACCAACTACATTCATGCCAGGTTGAAAAGGAACTATTGAATATGTGTCATTTTTGATAAGTGCATTTATTTGACTATCCATAGCTGTGCGCCATTCCGGAAGTTTGCATGCTTCTGAGTAACAAGTAGGTTCCATGAAATCTGATTCATTGAGGGGATGTTTAGATGCAGACAAACACATCTTTTTAACAGTCTTGTTAATACCAGACTTTGCCCTTGTTTGCATAGGATGAGTAGAGGATACAACATTTGTAGAAGTTACTTCAGAGCTGTCATGAAGTTGAATACTTGTGGAATAGTCAGCAGCAGAGATATTTGGAGTATGCAGTTGTGAAACAGAAGGTGTAGGAGACGCCATTATAGGTTCCAAACTAGCCACATCATTGCAGATGCCCAGATGCTGGTCTGCAGAATTAGATACTACATGCTGTTGCGTAGGAAGACAATGTCTACGCGTAAAATGAGGGGAATATAGAAATGAAGTATCTGAAGGCACATTACCTGGACTGCGCAATGGTACACACTGCTGCTTTAGGCTGAATGGAAAAGACTGTTCTTCAAACCGTACATGGCGAGTGATGTAGATCTTACCAGTCTTTCTATGTAAGCAGACATAACCCTTATGAGAACTACTGTATCCTATAAAGACACATGAGAGTGATCAAGGGTCTAGCTTGTTTGAGGTATAAGATCTGAGGCAAGGATAAGCAAGACAACCAAAGACCTTTAAAAACTTGTAATTTGGTTCTCTATGAAAGAGGAGTTCTAGAGGAGTTTTAACTTCACTGGATGATTTAGGCAGACGATTAATTAAGTAACAAGCAGTGACAAAAGCATCAGCCCAAAATGAAGAGGGCATATGTGCTTGAAATAAAAGGGCAAGGCCAGATTCAGTGACATGGCGAATGCGTCTCTCTGCTATCCCATTTTATGGTGAAGTATGAGGACAGGAGAATCGGTGTTGAATACCAGTTTCATTTAAATATTTTGTGAAGTTCTTATACTCTAAGGCATTGTCAGACTGAAAAATCTTAATCCTATGATCTGTAAGATTTTCAATTTGTTTCCGAAAATTAATAAAAATATTCAAAGCATCAGAACGTTGTACTAAAAGAAACACCCAAGTGAAATGAGAATAAACATCCATTATGAGCAAGAAATATCGAAAACCAGACCTGGATAGTTTAGGTGAGACCGAGATGTCAGAAACAACCAAAGATAGTGGCTTATCATAAGATGTAGTACTTAGAGAAAAAGAAAGTTTTCTGCTCTTACTAACATGACAAGACTCGCAGAAAGTAAACAACTTATTAGAAACTGGAAGTGAAAACCTATTGCATATGCTAGACACGGTACGGAGCATTGGATGACCAAGACGTTGATGCCATGTTGGCATGGAAGATGCTATATGAGCTTGAGAAGACCCTTGGCTGCTGACTTGTGTAAGGCCATCAAGAATGTACAGTCCATTCCTATTCAGTCCGCGCAGCAGCAGCTTTCCCGTTGTCTTGTCCTTTACAAAGAAATGAGATGAGTGAAACTCAAAGAAAACTCCATTATCTTTGCAGAATTGAGAAACTGATAACAGGTTTGTCTTTATACTTGGAACATGAAAAATGTTATTCAAACAGAATAACCTAGAGTTATGTGTGAAAGATGCATTACCAGTATGTGTTATGTTTAGGGAATTACCATTACCCACATACACTTGTTCTGTGCCTGTATATTCATGAGGAATAGTTAAGTTGTTCATATCCGCTGTTAGGTGATTGGTAGCACCAGAATCAGTGACCCATTGATTTCCATAGGGAGCTTCAGGGAAAGCAAGATATGCATCTTGAGGTTTTGGCATATTGTTGCTTGGTTTGTAATGGAACCAGCATTTGTCACCAAGGTGTCCTTTCTTCTTACAGATTTGACACTTCTCAGCAGTGTTGTTGCTTTGCATAGGAGACTTGAAGCGAGGTTTAGACTGATTTTGTTGATAAAGGAAAGGTCGCCGACTAGGATTTTGGTTGTTGTGTTGGTAAGGTTTTCCTCCTGATGTTGAAGAAGCTGCAATATGTGCAATGGGTTGTTGTATTTCCTCAAGCTGACGCGTGATACGCATATCAAAGTTTAGAAGATGAGAGTAAAACAGATCCATGCTCAGGTTCTCCATTGTTCCTAAGGTGGAGAAAATCGAATCATATGCTTGGTTCAACCCATTGCTGATGGATTGTTTCTTTTCATCATCACTGACTGTATATCCGGAAGCTGCAAGCTGTGCAAACAGTTCTTTAGCCTCATTCAAAAAGACTCGTAAAGATTTGTTACCTTTGTTCAAGTTGTGTAACTGTTTTTTTGAGATTCATCTGGTGAAACTTTGTCTTTGGAGCATATTCTGCCTCTAGTGCATCCCATACCTCCTTAGATGTGTTAAGATCACGTACAACCCCAAGACACTCTGGAGTAAGAGTTGAGTTCAGCCACCTAACCAAAAGAGAGTCTTGTTCTTCATATGCAGTGAACTATGGATTATGAGCATCAGAAACTGGTAGTGTTCTAGGAGGTATAGGTTTTGAACCATCAATGAAGCCAGTTAGTCCATGGCCCTTCAGAATTGGTTTAAACTGCATTTTCCACAGTGGGTAGTTGTTTTCTGATAACTTAAGTGTTACCAGATGATGGATTTGTATGTTTATTAACTGAGTTGTTGTCGACATTTTATTGTTTGAATTGTTTTGGAAGCGAAGCTTGGATCAAGGCTGATACCAAGTTAGAATTTGTATTTTGGTGAAAGACTTCCACACACAGAATTGTGGAGTCTATTGTTATTTATATCAGAGTGTACAAGGTTGTTACAACTGATCAACCTAGTCAAGAGTTACAGATGCTATTTTAACTGAAACTAAAGACCCGTAAGACTCAACACAAAATACTCGGTCATTCCTTCATACACGGAATGCATGCTTGTTTGGTTGAGAGTCTTCAGCAGATGAGACTCTATCCTTAACAGTAAGTTAGATGAAGCTATGCAATTATTCGAGGAAATGAAACAAAATGGAGTGAGACCCACTATAGTTCCTTACACTATACTATTAAGGGGACTATACCGGGTTGGAAGAATGAAGACTGCGCAAAAGTTTCTTGATGAGATGCAATATATTGGTCAGTCTCCAAATGAAGTCACATACAGTAGTATAATGGATGGTCTCTGCAAGAATGGAAAAATGGAGGAGGCAATGGAATTGTTTGAATCCATGGAGGGTATGGGAATCTCAGCTGATAATTACATGTACAACATTCTTATTCATGCTTTGTGTAGGCTGACAGGTTGGCAGATGCAAGGAAACTGTTTGACGAGATTCCAGAAAAAGGATTATTTCCTAATGTAGTAACGTATAACACAATGATGGGGGGCCTCTTTCGTAACAGGATGTTCTTGGAGGCTAATAAATTAATCATTGACATGGAAGAGAAAGGTTGTTTACCAGATTCTATAACATATGATACTATTATTAGGGGATTTCTGGAAGGAAAAGAGACTGAGAAGGCATTACAGTTTCTTCGAATGATGCGTGAAAGAAAATTTGCACCAATTGATTTAGTTGTTCGTTTGTTTAGTAAACACGCTCTCCGTGGATGAATTAAAAAATCTCTAGCTTTGTATTTTTCCTATGAAATCGCGTAATAGTTGAGGTAACAATAACAATCTAAATCACTATGAGTGCAACGTATTTTCCTCAAAATATAGGGTTTATTTACTTGTCTCTTTATGCTCCTTGAATCTCAGATTTAAAATTAGTGATCTTGTGGAAAATTGTACTGATTGTAGACTTGTAGATACACTTTTATGAAAAACCAGATTGTATGGGTTTTACATTGTGTTTTTTGGGTCATGTATATCTTCACTTTATTGAACTCATTTATGTAATGGGAAAAATATCGTTTGGTCCTTTTGTAAAACGCCTTTACTGTTTGGTTCATAATTATTTAAAAATATAAAACAGACAAAAATACCCTTCTGTGTTAATTTTTACTTATTTTTTTGTAGCAGTTCATTCTGTGTGATGAACCATCAAAGTTCATTCTTACAAATGAAAACCTAATAAAAACCAAATTAAATCACATATGAACGAACTTCATTATTTCATTAAAATTCTACGAAAATTTCATTATTAAGAACAAACCAAAATTCATTTCTAAAATGAACTCCTCATAAAACCTATATAAACCAGAGTTCATTTCTGGAATGAACCCTTCATAAAACCTATATAAACCAGAGTTCATTTTTGAAATGAACTCCTCATAAAGCCTATATAAACCAAAGTTCATTTCATGAATGAACTCCTCATAAAACCTATATAAACCAGAGTTCATTTCTGGAATGAACTCCTGAGAAAAACCTATATAAACCAGAGTTCATTTCTGGAATGAACTCCTGATAAAAACCTATATAAACAATTATGTTCATCAACAACAGAGTTCATTCCAAATATGAAGTTCATGTCAGTAATGAAGTTCATCTTAAGCAGCAGCAACAACAAAACACATAAATCTTCATCTTCAACATCAGCAACAAATTTCTAGGGTTTGACAAGTTCATCTTCATCATCATCTCCAATCACAGCAACATCAAGAAAACCAAAAAACCTAATTAAATCTTCAACAACAGCAAATCTATCTTGAGTTCGTCTTCATCTTCATCACCAATCGCAACAAACATCAAGAAAAACAAAAACCTAATTAAATCTTCAACAACAGCAGATCTATCTTTGACAACAACAACAGTAGTAGAAGATAAGTTCATTCCATCAAGAAAACACATCAAAATCTTCATCACAAACCAGAGTTCATTCCTGAAATGAACTCCGTCATCTTCATCTTCTTCATCAGCAGCATCAACTCATCTTCACCATCTTCATCCTCTCCATCATCAGCAGCAACAACAGACGAAAAAACATCAAAATCTTCATCACAAACCAGAGTTCATTCCAGAAATGAAGTCCGTCATCTTCATCTTCTTTTGTAGATCCGAAACTTACCCAAGCATGTGAAGATGATAAAGGTTCATCATCATCATAAATAGCAGCAGAATCTTCATCCTCACCGTCTTCATCATCAAAACAGAAGCAAAACATCAAAAAAAACACGCAAAACTTCATCGTATTCATCATCATCATCGTTCATCTTCTTCATCACTAGCAGAGAAAAAAATAGAGAGAAGAGAGAATCGTTCATCATCATCTTCATCTTCTTCATCACTAGCAGGAAGAAAATAAAAAAGAAAAAAAAGAGAGAGAAATTCTAGATCTGAAAATATATGAGAGAGAAAGTAAATCTGAGAATGATTTCTTCTCTCTTACTTTTTGACTATATATATGGTCCTGATCTAAAAGAGGTATTTCTGCCTACAAGATGGCAATTACATCATCCATGACGTCATCGTATGACCAAACCATAATTTATAGGACCAAACTATAATTTATATTACCAAATAGGACCAAACAGACAATTGACTAGGTCAACTGGACTAGACTTTCTCTAATATATTATTTGTAGGACCAATTGGTATTTCCTACTTATGTAAATAATGTTTGAATTTGTTTAAAATTTTAGGGGCATTGCAGGCTGCTGCAGCGATTAGAGAGGTCGCTATTACTATAGGTGGAGTTCTATCAGATGGCGATAACTGAAGCTTTACAAGGAATAAGGTACACAACTACGCATGCATTTATACATACAAATTTCGATATTTTATAAGGTAAACATATCCGTTGATGAAGAACTGGCAAATATAGTTCCTCAAAAATATGGGGTGTAATGACTAGGAATATTTTATAAGGTAAACATATCCGTTGATGAAGAACTGGCAAATATAGTTCCTCAAAAATTTTGCAATCTCTGGAAACAAACCTCTCAAAGAAACTTTTCCACTGATTATATAAGGGTAAAATATTCATAGAAAGCAAAGAAATTGCTGAGGTGATGCAGATTTCAGAGAGATCTCTTTGATATTCACGCTTATAATTTTGGCAATATCTAAACAAGACAGCGCGGGCTAGAAATAACATAACTTGCTAGGCAGTTACACTTTTCTATTTGAGCCTTCTTCTCGTTGAAGTTATATTACCTAAATAGAATAGGTTTCTACTGCCTTTAATGGCCGTTTATATTTATTTTTTTGGGATCATTCTTGAGGTCCAGTGCTTGTGCATCAATCTCTTTTGCGTGTTGTCTATTTAGGAGGCAACAGAAATCCATGATGAAACTGATTGTTGATGCTGATACCGATTAAGTTATTGGGACATCCATGTGCCACCCGGATGAAGCTGAAATCATGCAGGTATAATCCGTGCGCCCCTTCAAAGTTTGTGCCTGTAAATGTTTAATAATTTCTAATCTGAAATTCATTTCTTTTCTCTTTTACATACTAGAGTATGCGCAATTTCTTGCTTTCTATGAATCTATGCCTTCCCATATGGCTTTCCTTTCAAGTTAAGGGGTTTGGTCAAGGACAAAAGTGTTCTTTGTAATTTTAATTTTTCAGTATCCTTAACCAATCTCTTTTACGTTCACTTGTATCTTTATAGGGCATTGCTGTTGCATATTGAAAAGTCGAGCCAGTAAGGCACATTTTGATATCATGGTAAGCCAAATCTCTCCATTCAAAATTTGACAAATTTGAGAAGGCAGGCCTGGATCAGGGTTTTTGAAACTTGATATGATCGACCATAACCCTTATCTGACAGACTGTACTGGCTCAAAGCACGGTCCACTTAGTCAAAAGTGAACTCTACTTCTTCTCGTGTGTTATTCTGTTAAGATTCTAAAACAGGTTTTTAATTCTCTATACAGGTAGGCATCCACCCTTTTGCCACTGAAGAGTTCGTAGTGCGATCAGTGAGTAGACGTGTTCCTCCAGGTGTAAAAAATCAAAAAGAAAAGATTATTTATCTAAGTGAAGAAAATCATGTCAGACAGGGCAGTGTATTAGTTGGGTTAGTGATCTACATCTCTCAACGACATATTGTCAATTCTTTGTTATGTTTTCGTTTCAATAAAAGTACATGTTGTAGTCATTGTATTGTAAGAGGATTTTTTTTTTCACCACTAAGAACTAGGATTTCGTACCAAGTAGCCTAGAGGCCGGTTCATAGAAATCCAAGTTCAAAACCTCACCAGTCTTTTCCAATATTTTTCATCAAGCACTTCTTTCTTGTCTGCTTTGCCTTACTACTTGTGAGTCCATCAAAGTGCAACTTTTTTACTGGCGGAGTTTGGAAAACCTGATGTGCCAGCATGGAGTCCATACAATGACTACAACATGTACTTGGAAATGAAAACATAACAAAGAGTTGCGGGTTGTCGCTGAGAGATGTAGATCACTAACCCAACTAATACACTGCCCTGTCCATCAATTCAGCTTCAATAGGGGTAGAAAACTCCAATTCTCTGGTCTGACAACCTTGAAATCCAGAAGTAAAATCCCTCATGATTGCGGCACAGGCAAAAACCTTTGGGTCCTGCAGCTCCATCAAGTGGACGCCGGAGTTCAAACAACTTAATGCCTCCTTTCAGATCAATTGTACCCTCCCTGGTCCTAACACACAGCTCCATCACTGAGACTGAGTCTGCTTACAAATTGAAAAGATAATGCAATATTTACTGTGGTGTAAACATGGTGAAAGTGATTTTGTTTTTAATAATGTAATATTATGCAACTCGTCGAAATTGTCCGCTAAAAATGTATATCGGTAATGTATGTTGGAAAAGTTCGTCAGTGTTGCACATTGAAAAGGGACTGCTCAAGTTGCCTGCCGGAATTGCTCGCTGCAATAATCCGTCGGCGATGCTGGTAGGAAAAGCTCGCCAGAAGTGCATAATTCCACCAAACATGTGCATCGGCATTCGGCAATATCAGCTAAAATGCCTACCGGAGAATGTCGTCAGCCGATGGCCTCCCATTTCCGCCGATCCATTCTGCCGGCTCTTTCGCCGATCTGTTTTGTTGGTTTATTCCTGCCTCCACCTAAAATTTGAAGGGAAAAATACGGTTTAGTCCAAAATCTCATCCAAATATACTAGTTAGTCCTGACCCATTCAATTAGGTACAAATTAGTCATTTTTTATGAAAAGTAGATAAATAAGTAAATAACCTTCATGGTTTACAATTTAGTACAAATATTTTCAGTTTAGTCCAAAGTGACTCATGATGATGTCAGCAGTTTTAAATAATATATAAAAAAAATTAAAAACAATTTATCTTTAGAACCGTTTGTCCAAAATTCACAAACTTTATATATTCGGAAAGCTCCTTCTGAAAGCTACAAAAAGAGTACTCATATGACTATATAATTTTCATTTCTTAGAATTTCAATTTACACTATTGTGTACAACTATGTAAACCACTGCAAAAATCAAGAAAATCGAACATCAAGACCCACATAGCAGGAAGTATATCCATGAGGGGTTCCAAACATATAAAAAATGAAAAAAATCAAAACAAATTAAAACACATATTTATTACAGGTAATATATCCATGAGGGGTATAACTAAAGAGCACATTAACGCTATCAATCTTCTGCGCAACTTGATCCGACAAAGGAAAAAATGGCAAAAAAAATGAGAGATTCCTGACAAATGGGATACAAATGAAAAGAAAATAAGTGAACCAACAAAGAAAAATCCATAATGTCGAATGATAAATGTTATATGCATAGTTTTACTAATCAATATGTGGTCATGCCAAGAAATACAAATCTCGTCGCAAACCTAAGTTATTTCAAATCTCTCATATGTTTATAACATAGGAGCAACAAATTTAAAAGGTTTATGTGGTCATGACAAGAAATAAAAAAATTAGAAATTCAACTTTAAAAGTTCTGGAGGAATGCATTTTGCAGGAAATTGAACTCACATGACAAAAACTCAGAATACTTTCATCACATGATAAACTCAGAATACGATGTATAGATGATCCAGATGGAATTGCATCCTGCAAAGTTAAAAAATTGTTAGTTGTGGAAAAATCACCAACATCACTGACTCTATTCTCAACATCATTTGATTTCCTAGCAGCAGGAGTAGCTTGTACACCCTAGTTTTACGCAAGCATAAGCTTACGGAGTGAATTATTTACACGTGTACCGTTTTGTACACCTTAGTTATTTACGCAACATGAGATTATAAAGTCATTTTTTTCACACGTACACCCTAGTTATTGATGCATGAATAAACTTATGGAGTCAATTCTCGTACACGTCTACCAGTTTGTACACCCAATTTATTTACCCTAAAATAAGCTAATATTTCATTTTTTTCTACATGTGTACCAGTTTGTACACCCTAGTTTTATGCAAGCATAAGCTTATGGAGTTAATGTTTTAGATATGTACCAGTTTGTACACCCTAGTCATCTACGCAAGCATAAGCATATGGACTCTTCTATATCACAGGTTGGACACATATCAAACTAATTCTATGGGGAAATGCAAAAGTGAGAGCAATAATAACCCGAAATCTATGCAAAATGAGAATATACTCGCAACATATAACTTATCATAGGACAACTTCTAGTTTGTGTGTATCCCATATGAAAAAATCTCAAAACCTACATTACTAGCAACAGTTTTAGATCTAATATGCATACCAATGATAAAAAAAGACGCTTTCCGAACACCTATAGTGGATCAAGAAAAAAAATCCAACATTTAGATAATTGAATGGATCTAAGTTACTACTTTACATAAGTTCTTAATCCTGAGAATGTGTATATACCTTACGTGTATTTTCCGGCTATCTTGTCTTACCAAGCAGTGAGGTCATTAATTTGGATTCAATATCTGGGTAAGATGGATGGTTGTGAGTGCGCAGTAAGAATATACATATATTCAATATGGTATCCGCCTCGGATGTGTATTCCCTTGGATTATTGTGCGGGAATTATTATTTTAGACTGGCCAGTGGTCATTCAATTTTTTTAAGTGATTATTAAAAAAATAATAAGAACAACACATCAAGGACCAAAATATAAATTCTGCATAAGAGCTGATATGTCATTGTTACACGCCTATGCGAATTTATGAATACCGGTATTAGTGGAGGGACTTACTGTAAGAAAGTAGAGGAAGGGTTTTACTTTTATTAAAACAAGTAATTTTAGAGTGTTTGTCAATTACAAGTCTTTGGTGTAGTGACTTGTAATTTCTTAATCGTATTTGGAATTGTGTGAGACACAAGGAATTCTATACGGTTAAGGAAAGCTAAAATTGCTTGTAACCCAAAAACCCTAATTGTATTTGGACAAGGTTTTTGAGAACAAGAAGGATAGCTCCTTATATGAAAACTATATAAGGGGAGCAAGCTAGAAGAGTTGGGACATCGAAAGCTAAGAATAGCCAAGCCTTCTTATTTTCCCGTCCCTATACAATTAAGAATTTTGTGTGAAAGCCCTGAATCTAAAACGTGTCTCTTAGTCACGAGTTTTTCTTTATAGAAAAATATTTTTTTTGCTTTCGTCATTAACAAAGAGAAAGAAAAAGCTACAAGAGCTTGCTTTGTTTTAGTTTTCTTTTAGTTTGCTGTTGGTGGAAGAACAACCAAATCAAAAGGAGTTTGATTTGATTATTCAAGTTAGTGAATTAGTGCTGGTGTTGACAAACAAAAGAAGTGGTTTTGGTGTTTAGAAACAAAGCTACAACAAGTATTTTTCTTCCTTCCCGTCACGGCAGAAAACGGTGGTGATAGAAAATAAAGCTTCAAGAGGAAATTGGTTTGTGGTGTTTGCTGTTCTAGGAGATTTGGATTAGCGAGCTAAGGTACACAAATCTCTTAATCCCCCTCTGCTATTATTAACATCTAATGAAACTTAATGTTGGGTTTTGGTAGAAAATTTTAAAAACTCAATTTCCGCTGCGTTTTTTGATCGATTCCTAACAATGGCATCAAGAGCTAGGTTTAGATGTTAATAATTATAGATTTATTAATCATGAAAGAGATTATGATGGGTTTTAAAAATTAGGGCTTTTTCAATTTATGAATTTGGATGAATTTACTGAACCCTAGATTTATCAATTTGAGAAATTTGATGTTAAAATATATGATTGATATGGTTAGTTAGAGATGGGTACTTGCTGAATTTTGTATGGGATACAAATTTAACTATGTCTTTTGGTTTGCAATATGTATGCACTAGAATAGTAATCTCCATGATGGTTTAGTATGGGTACTTTTCTAATTCACATGAGATGTTTGAAATAGTGGTTAAAAGATCTGTTTTCAAATTGTTTGAAATTCATAGTTGGTATAAGATGATAATGGAGTTATTGTTGTAATAAAAATCCATAAATAATTTGTTAGGTCCAACACGTTTTGGTCCAGCTTGTGTAAAACAAATTTTATGGATTTGGCTTATTGCAAACAGGAATGACCACTTATCTCCTTAGATTACCAACTCCATCTTATACCTTGTGGTTTTGGTGATTCGTGTCAACGTAAATCATTGAATAATGTTTGATTATTCAAGTAGAATTTACATAGTAATTATTGGTTTAAGGGCTTATGTATGTCAGTTACAGTATCGTCATATACTAATTAGATTGAAAATCATGAATATGTAGTATTGCTTATGCATGAGATGTGTGAATGTAAATATTACAGGCCCTTGTCTAAGAAATTAAGTGGGAGAGGGATTTTCGAATCCCATGGCCTTCCATAGGCAAATCAGATTATATGAATGGTTTTGCTCTCCCTAAGGAGACAACTCAGTTTATGTAGATTCTGAAAATTGTCTTTGGGTTACACTTAACTCAAAATAAGTAATTTGATTTCCCTAAGGAAACAATATTTATTTGAGAGGCCGAACATATCGGATTGTTGATTTAATATGACATGAGATGTCTAGGGTTGTTAAATCAATGGAAAGATCTTCCACCTGAAAAACTATAAGTGCAACTAATTCCCCAAGGAATGTTACGTATGTAAAGTTTTGGGAATTCGATGTTTATCGTAATATTAGGGAGTTACGGTAAATAGAATTTGTTTTTTGTTTTTGTTTTTTAAGAACTGTTTTATCTCACTACGATTTATTTGTTATGCATGTTTAGATGTCGATGTCGAACCTCATCCCCTTACAAATTATCTTGAAAGAAAACCACTTAACCGGTCCCAAAAATGTTGATTGGAAAAGAAACTTGGATATTGTACTCACCTTACAAGATTACAAGTTTGTTCTTAACGAGCCAGAACCTGTTCTCCCATAACCCCAAGAAACAGTTGGTGCTCATGCTAGGCGGAAGAAAGCCAATGATATGGCCAAGTGCTATATCATGGCTTCAATTTCCAATGTATTGCAGCATCAATATGAGGGCTTTGAGAAAGCTGCTGAGATCATTAATGGTCTGAAGGAGATGTTTTCTGAACATAGTCGTCCCGCCAAAACAGAGGCGACTAGAAAGCTAATGAACACTAAGATGCAAGAAGGAACTCCAGTTTGTGAGCACGTCATTCTGATGATGTCTCTGTTTAACGAACTGGAAACCCTTGGGTCAACTATCGATGCTGATATGAAAGTTGACATTGTTCTCAATTCCCTTCCCAGTTCTTTTGCGCATTTCAAGTTGAATGTCAACATGAATAAGATGGTTTTAACTCTCCCTGAGTTACTTAACCAATTGCAAACTGCGGAAGGAATTTTGGACAATAAAAAGGCAGCTGGAAGTGTTCACTTAGCGGAGGATTCTAAGCGCAAACCTAAGCGAAAGAATCCTAAGAAGAAGTTTCAGAAAACAGGTTTTAATGCAAATAAAGCTTTGGGTGTTAAAAAGGACAAGGGAGAGGGTGTTGCAAAGGGAAAGTGTTTCCATTGCAACAAGACTGGTCATTGGAAGCGCAAATGCACGGAATACTTAGTTAAGAAGAAATCAGAAGGTAACTTTGAATATTTAGTTGTTGAGGCAAATGTTGCCACCTATACATCAAACAGTTGGTGTATAGATTCTGGAGCCACTAATCATGTATGCAATTCATTGCAGGGGTTTCAAATAACCAGATAACTAAGTAAAGGAGAAATTTACCTAAGTCTGGGTTCGGATGCAAGAGTTGTTGCTGTAGCCGTAGGAAGAGTTCGTCTTAGTAGTAGTAACAATAAGAATAAGGTTTTAGTTTTGAAAGATTGTTTATATGTGCCAGACATTAGGCGGAATTTAATTTCAGTGTCTTGTCTCGTTAGAGATGGTTTGACAATTAAATTTGATTCTTTTAAGGTTTTAATAATTAAAGACAGTTTAGTTATTTTTACTGGTGTGTTGGCGCATGGTTTATATCTTATTTATCCTTTTGTTCCTTGTGTTTTAAATAATGAATGTATACCATCTGTTAACACTCTTAAAATGAAAAGTCCTTCTACTAATGCTACATACTTATGGCATCTAAGGCTTGGTCATATCAACCTTAACAGGATCAAACGTTTGGTTCAAAATGGATCTCTGGATTCGTTAGAAATTGAACCATGGTCAGCTTGTGAATCCTGTTTGGAAGGTAAAATGAGCAAGAGACCTTTTACAGGGAAAGGTGTTAGATCCAATGAAGTATTAGAATTAGTGCACACTGATGTATGTGGACCGATGTTAGAGCTAGAGGTGGCTTTGAGTATTTCATCACTTTCAATGATGATTATTCTAGATATGGCTATATCTATCTTATGCATCATAAGTCTGAGTCTTTTGAAAAGTTCAAAGAGTACAAGGCAGAGGTCGAAAACCAAACAGGAAAGAAATTGAAATCCATTCGATTAGATCGAGGCGGTGAGTATCTTTCAACTCTGTTTGGTGCATACTTAGTAGAACATGGGATTGTATCCCAGTTGACTTCACCTGGTACACCACAACAAAATGGTGTGGCAGAAAGAAGGAACAGGACTTTACTAGAGATGGTAAGGTCTATGATGAGTTATACTTCATTACCTATATTCTTTTGGGGATTAGCCTTAGAAACAGCAGCATATATTCTGAATTTGGTACCTAGTAAGGAAGTTCCTAAGACACCCAGGGAGCTGTGGTCTGGGCGTAAGCCAAGTCTACGACATTTAAGAATTTGGGGTTGTCCTGCACATGTGCTAAAAGGAAAGTCTAGTAAACTAGAGTCAAGGTCAGAAGTGTGCTTGTTTGTAGGTTATCCAAAAGGTACTCGAGCTGGTTTATTTTATAATCCGAAAGAGCAAAAGTTGATAGTAAGTACTAATGCAATGTTTCTTGAAGACGATTATATGATGGACTATAAACCTCGAAGTAAAGTTGTGCTTGAAGAGTTGTGTGATAATGGTTCTGTGGGAGTTAGTAGTACTTCTAGTTCACTTCCAGCAAACAATGAAGAGTCTAACCAAACTGCTCCATTTTTGCGAATAACAACCTTTGATATTCCTGAATTTAATGAACAAGCTAGTAATAATATACATACAAATTCACCTGTAGTTGTGAAACAACCAATAGTTCAGCAGGATCCTCCGATCTTTAATGAACCATTAGTTGATCCGGGTCTTCATGTGGATGAAGTAGTACATCCTCAACCTGTAGTTGAACCTCAAGTTCAACCACAAGTTGTAGGACAACCGGAGCAACAAGTTGAACAAATAGTTGTTGCTCAACCAAACCAGCCTCGTCATAGTACTAGACCAAGGAAACGAAATCCTAAGTATGCTGAGTTCTTCGCGAAACTTTTCAAGTTATTCTAGATGAGCAGGATTCGGATCCTACTAGTTACAACGAGGCAGTAAATGACCCTGAAGCGAGAAAATGGCTGTCCGGTATGGATACTGAAATAGAATCCATGCACTCTAATGGAGTCTGGAGTATTGTAGATCTACCATCCAATATTAAACCCATTGGATGTAAATGGATTTACAAGAAGAAAAGAGGACCAGATGGTAAGGTTGAAACCTTTAAAGCTAGGATGGTGGCGAAAGGGTACACTCAGAAAGAGGGAATCGATTACGAGGATACCTTTTCGCCAGTAGCAATGCTTAAGTCCGTTAGAATACTCTTGTCCATTGCAGCTCATTTTGACTATGAGATTTGGCAAATGGACGTCAAGACTGCGTTTCTGAATGGCAATCTTGAAGAGGACATTTACATGACCCAGCCAGAAAGATATGTAATTAAAGGCCAGGAGCATAAAGTATGCAAGTTGCATAAGTCTATTTATGGACTTAAGCAAGCATCTCGAAGCTGGAATATTAGATTTGATGAGGCTATTAAATCTATAGGGTTTGAGCAAAATCTTGATGAACCATGTGTTTATAAGAAAACTCAAGGAAATATGGTGATGTTTTTGGTATTGTATGTAGATGATATATTACTCATTGGTAACGATGTAGGAGCATTATCAGCAGTAAAGTTATGGTTGTCCAATCAATTTAGTATGAAAGACTTGGGAGAAGCTAGTTACATTCTAGACATTAAAATTCTCAGAAATCGCAATACTAGAATGATAGGCTTGTCCCAAGCTACTTACATTGACAAATTGTTGGAGATATTTGCTATGCAAAACTCGAAAAAGGGTTTTTTACCCTATAGACATGGCATTAAACTTACAAAAACTCTTTGTCCCAAAACATCAGAGGAAATGCAAGAAATGAGTAATGTTCCTTATGCGTCGGCTGTAGGCAGTCTCATGTATGTCATGCTATGTACCATACCAGACATTTGTTATGCAGTTGGGATGGTTAGTCGGTTCCAATCCAATCCTGGACGGGAACATTGGATTGTCATAAAACACATTCTAAAGTATCTTAGGAGAACTAGAGACTATATGTTGGTTTACGGATCCGAAGATTTGGTACCTCTTGGTTATGCCTATTCTGATTTCCAATCAGATGAGGATAAGAGAAAGTCAACTTCAGGATATGTGTTCACATTAGGTGGAGCAGCCGTTAGTCGGAGAAGTGTCAAGCAAAAGTGTATTGCTGACTCTACTACTGAAGCTGAATATATAGCGGCTTCCGAAGCATCTAAGGAAGCAGTATGGCTAAAAAAATTCTTAACTAGTCTTACAGTGGTTCCTGCAGCTATACCACCTATTATTATTTTTTGTGATAATAATGGTGTTGTAGCTAACTGTAAAGAACCTAGACACCACTCTAAGAGCAAGCACATTCAAAGAAAGTATCATATTATTAGAGACATGTCAAAGAAAGGCGAAGTAGTTGTTACTAAGATAGCCTCGGAGCAGAATTTGGCGGATCCCTTTACCAAATCCTTAACACAGAAGGTGTTTGATTCTAATGTTGATGGAATGAGAGTCAGAACTGATTTTTGATTGTTTTCGTGCAAGTGGGAGATTGTTGGGATTATGCCCAAAAAAAACAATAGTTTGACATCACATTCTAAATATTATCTAACAGTTCACTTTAAACATGCTACGTGAGATATGGTCGAATATATTATTTGTAATTTATGCAGTGGGAGATATAATATATTGGTGACATTTATTTGTTCGTAATCTATGTGATTTTTATTCATTGTTTAGATTATAACTTGCTATGATAAATACATATGTATTATGATGAATCTCAATCATAGAATTGGAGACTTCTAAATCTAGCAGGTTGATGTAATTGGATTACATCGAACCGGTCAGTTAGTTTTGTTCATTGTATATCAGCTAATTGAATGGATCTAAGTTACTACTTTACATAAGTTCTTAATCCTGAGAATGTGTATATACCTTACGTGTATTTCCGGCTATCTTGTCTTACCAAGCAGTGAGGTCATTAATTTGGACTCAATATCTGGGTAAGATGGATGGTTGTGAGTGCACAGTAAGAATATATATATATTCAATATGGTATCCGCCTCAGATGTGTATTCCCTTGGATTATTGTGCGGGAATTATTATTTTAGACTGGCCAGTGGTCATTCAATTTGTTTAAGTGATTATTAAAAAAATAATAAGAACAACACATCAAGGACCAAAATATAAATTCTGCATAGGAGCTGATATGTCATTGTTACACGCCTATGCGAATTTATGAATACCGGTATTAGTGGAGGGACTTACTGTAACAAAGTAGAGGAAGGGTTTTACTTTTATTAAAACAGGTAATTTTAGAGTGTTTTTCAATTACAAGTCTTTGGTGTAGTGACTTGTAATTTCTTAATCGTATTTGGAATTGTGTGAGACACAAGGAATTCTATACGGTTAAGGAAAGCTAAAATTGTTTGTAGCCCAAGAGACCTAATTGTATTTGGACAAGGTTTTTGAGAACAAGAAGGATATCTCCTTATATGAAAACTATATAAGGGGAGCAAGCTAGAAGAGTTGGGACATCGAAAGCTAAGAATAGCCAAGCCTTCTTATTTTCCCGTCCTTATACAATTAAGAATTTTGTGTGAAAGCCCTGAATCTAAAACGTGTCTCTTAGTCACGAGTTTTTCTTTACATCAAAATATTCTTTTTGCTTTCGTTATTAACAAAAAGAAAGAAAAAGCTACATGAGCTTGCTTTGTTTTAGTTTTCTTTTAGTTTGCTGTTGGTGGAAGAACAACCAAATCAAAAGGAGTTTGATTTGATTATTCAAGTTAGTGAAGTAGTGCTGGTTTTGTCAAACAAAAGAAGTGGTTTTGGTGTTTAGAAACAAAGCTACAACAGGTCTTTTTCTTCCTTCCCGTCACGGCTGAAAACGGTGGTGATAGAAGATAAAGCTCCAAGAGGAAATTGGTTTGTGGTGTTTGTTGTTCTAGGAGATTTAGATTAGCGAGCTAAGGTACACAAATCTCTTAATCCCTCTCTGCTATTATTAGCATCTAATGAAACTTAATGTTGGGTTTTGGTAAAAAAATTTAAAAACTCAAATTCCGCTGCGTTTTTTGATCGATTCCTAACAGTTAGTGTGTACATCTATATACATATTACCAATAAACAGGTGTACAACTATGTACACGCTAAAAATCAACATGTGTACAATTATGTACACATTTAAAGTCAACATGTGTACAATTATATACACCAAGTAGATCAAACATTCATTAGTAGGTAAGAGAATATAAATCTTAACAAGAAATAATCAGGATTGCTGAAATGTTACCAGTAAAGTATCATAATTCATAAGGTTTTATTTCTTGCATAACATAGAACTCTTAAGCATTGTCTTCACTTGATAATTACAACAACTAAACATTATGAGCTACTTAATAGCCGCCGACCAAATCTGCACTTAGGATTCATCTAACTGGCATAATACAATGTTAATCATAAAAAATAGGCTAGAATAATATAAAAATGGCCATCGAGCAAAAACCGTCACCAATAACTAATTCATAAGGCTCTATATCGAATTATTGAGGCGAAAGAGATAAGACGCTTGTACCATGTATATAAATATGGTCTAAATTAGATGCGAGTCCCCGAAAATCATCTTAAAAATCCCATATTTTTAATAGGATAATTTACTTCGGTTCCGCACGTCAAGCACCAATACTATCATTTGCACTTGCTAAGGCACCATTCGAAATGACGTGAGCTAAACAATTTGACTTAATCGAATCCAGCTAAGACCTTACTTCTAAAGCTAACATGAAACGCTTTTCACATCATGTAAATCGGAAAAAATGATCAATTGCTAAAATATGCATACATATGTACTAAGGAGAAGTCACAGATCTCCACTTCAAACCATAGTTAATCATGTAAGCTATAAATAAATACAAGCTAGTCCGTCCATCATCATAGCATTTACAGTTCCAATCACCACTTAAAATGATTACACCTACACACATGGTTACATGGAAGCCTAATAGTTCTTTATTATAAAATAATTAAAAATCAACTTAATTACCTCAAATGTAAAGTCAGTACCTATCTTGAAGTATATCTCCCTGGATTGATGGATTCCTCCACCACCAGTTCTTCGAATCGTACATGCTTAATTAAATAATCACAAACCACATGTTTGACTCTCCTATAAATGGTTCCAAAAATTAGTATCATCACTTGTTTGCCCATCAACTAACATCACTGTACAAAAGAAATTCAGTATACTGTAGTTTTGAAGTACAAATGAAAACTTTTAAGTGAAAAGATAATATACCCTCACTAATAACATGAAGGTCATTTCCAACCCGACAAGTTCAATGAATTTCCATCTATCGTAGTGGATGCATCCAAAATTAACTAATGCACCTATTTGTACTTTTCCTGTGTTGATGGTTTAGTATTATCATTCCAGTTTCCTACCAGATTCTACAATTTCAATGGATAATAAAATTAAAGTACTAATCAGAGAATTAAACAGAATGTAACTTTTGAGTACAAGAAAGGATTCAAGCTGGCCGAGTTAGTAAAGGCAGCAACAAATGCATAAAGCCTAAATGTGGAGAATAAACGAGCATAAGCTAAATAAAATTATAACTTCTCAACAATAATCACCAAAATGCAGAACGACAAGAAAAAAATGAATTGGATGATAAATGAATCGTAAAATGAAACTAAAACACACACACACACAAAATTAAGATAAAAATAGAAAATTAAAATACAAGCAATGAGAGATTATGTATGATATGTGATTATTTCTAGATGTTGAAGACGAAAAACAGGTTTCAGAATGGAGAAAGTTCTAGAGATAGGTAGATCAAGATGAGACGATTATAGATCTAAAATCTTTTCATTCATCGAATAAGAGATTCGAAAAGAAATCAAAGAAATTAGGTTTTTCAAACCGTTATTTTGTTCTTCTGAAATCGATTACAAAATCGGCAAATTAACAGTGGCGATCAAATTAAATGATAAAAATAGATTCAACTTATCTTTCAAATCGCCTTCAATGATGAACTTCTCTGAAACCAAATCTCATCAACTATTCTTCTCAATTTCGAGTTAATCTTCAAGAAGATGAATTAATGATGATGATTTAGGTTTTTTAACTTGAATCGAGTCTTTGTTTGATTATCATAATTAGGTTTGGAGATTAAACTTTCGTTGACGCGACGAGAATAGGTTTTAAGATTTGTTCTTCGCTGTGAGAGATGGTTTCATAAAATGAAGAATCAGAAGAATCACGAATTACATTTAGACATTGGGTATTTTTGTCACAAAAATGTTCGTTTTGGACTAATCGTTCACCAAAGGACCAACTCTTTCTGAATTGTGTAAATTTGGACCTCGTAGTACTAGGCTTGAGAGAAGAGGACTAGAGTGTCCAAATCCCAACAACTTTGGGATTAAACGTTAATTTCTACAAATCTAAACCCTTAAATGGAATTTATACCCAGGATCACATAAATTCATGCGACATAAACGCTAAAAGGCAGTTCTGAGAAGTTATGATTTTTTTTGCTGATAATTAGTCGTAGGATTTACAGATATCCCCATTATGTTCATTCCGAGAAAAAGAGCTGCAAGATATTACTATCAACCAGATTGTCTTGTCTGAGGTAAATCCCTTTTTCCCAAACACTCATATTGGGCAGACTGCAGCTGAATGTACGAGAGAATAATTTGGGTAATGCCATCAAAAAAAGGAAAATCAGTTCTTTCATTGTAGAAAATCTGATATCAAAGACTTAATGAAAGACACACACAAACTAAAACTCAAATAAACTTTTCTTAATTGATGTGTTTCGACTTATAGCTCAACAGCCTATTTATATGACTCACAAACTTGACTCTCAAGTAAAAAGACTTTCCTAATCAAAAACAAACTCTAACAAGAAACTTCTAGACAATTCTCACGTAAACAAACTCTTAAAACCAGTAATACTTGCAACCCAAGTAAACTTCTAAATACCGTACCATGGATCAAAAACTCTTGTTGATCCATTCACTTCATGTCAACTGTACCAGTTGATCCAACCAAATTCCGTCAACTCTCATAGTTGATCCACACTGTTGTATCAACAACTCTTGTTGATCCCTTCTGTCTTCTTCATAGTATCTTTGTTTATTCTTCAACATCCTCCCTTATACCAAGATACTCTTTGCTAATCATTCCCAACTTTCCACGCAAGTACAAGAAGGTGTTAGGCTTCAAAGACTTGGTGAAATTATCATCTACTTGCTCTTCACTCTCAACAAACTCCACAAATATCTCCTTATTGCTTACAAGCTCTCTGATGTAATGAAACTTAATATCAATGTGCTTACTTCTTCCATGAAGCACAGGATTCTTAGTTAGTGAAATTGTCGACTTATTATCACAAACTATTGTTGTTGGTGTTGTTTTTTCTTGAAATAATGATTTCAACATCATTCTTAACCATACAGCTTCTGTATCACAGTTGCTAGCAGCTATATACTCAGTTTCTGTTGTAGATAATGCAACCACTTGTTGCTTCTTAGATGACCAAGAGAAAAATCCAGTTCCAAACTGAAACCGATAACCTGATGTACCCTTTCTTCCTTCTGTATCTCCAGCCCAATCACTATCAGTAAAACCAACCAACTTTGGATCTTCTGAAACATTATAGAGAATTCCCAAGCTAGTTGTTCCTCTAATATATCTCAGAATACGTTTTGCAGCTTGTAGATGTGATTGTCTAGGTTCTTCCATAAATCTACTAACTAATCCAACTACATACATGATATCTGGTCTTGTAGCAGTCAAATATCTTAAACATCCAACAAGACCTTTAAAGTCTGTTGAATTTACAAGCTCTCCTGTTGCATCTTTAGTTAACTTCAATCTCTCTTCTACTGGTGTCAAAATTGGATTACAATTATCCATCTTGAAACGCTTTAAAATTCCTTCAGCATACCTTTGTTGATTAATAAAAATTCCTTTTCCAGTTTGTTGTACTTCAATACCAAGAAAGTATGACATCAAACCAAGATCTGTCATCTCAAATTCCTTCACCATATCCTCCCTAAATTCCTTGATCATCTCAGAGCTATTTCCAGTAAATATGAGATCATCAACATATAAACATACTATAATATGATTGCCAAGATCATCAACTTTCAAATATAAAGTATGCTCATGTAGACATCTTTTAAACCCTTTCTTAATGAAATAAGAATCTATTCTTGCATACCAAGATCTTGGTGCTTGTTTCAAACCATACAAGACTTTGTTTAGCCTGTATACTTCATTCTCTTTCCATTCCACAATGTAACCAGCTGGTTGTTCAACATAAACTTCTTCTTCCAGTACTCCATTCAAGAATGCTGACTTCACATCCATCTGAAAAATCTTCCAATTCTTTTATGCAGCTAAAGCAATAATCATTATTACTGTATCAAGTCTTGCAACTGGTGCAAATACTTCTGAATAATCAACTCCTTGTCTCTGTCTATATCCCTTAGCAACTAATCTTGCTTTCAGTCTTTCTTTTCCACCATTTGACTTATATTTTGTTCTGTAAACCCATTTGACACCAATAGGTTTCTTTCCCGGTGGGAGTGTTGTCAGTTCCCAAGTGTTATTCTTCTCAATTGACTCCAATTCTTCATTCATGGCTTGAATCCAACCTTGTTCTTTAGCTGCTTCTTCATAAGCTACAGGATCACAATCTCCAAATAGTGCAAAATTCACCACATCATCATCATTATCTTCATCATCTCTTGATAGAACATAGTCATTCAACCTAGAAGGAATGATATATTTCCTTCTTGGTCCTGTAGTTTCTTGTTGTGGTACTGCTTCTGTTCTTGCTTCTTCATGATGCTCTTCAATATTGTCTTGAATCTGCACTTCTTCTTCAACTACAATTGGAACTGTTCTGACAGCAGTAGATGGATCAACAGTTGTTGTTGATCCATTATTCCAGTTCCATTTTGAATCTTCATCAAAAATCACATCTCTACTAGTAAACACTTTTCCTGTTTCTGGGTTGTATAATTTATATCCTTTGGTTACTGAACTATAACCAACAAGGATACACTTCTCACTCTTGTCATCCAATTTCTTTCTTAGCTCTTTGGGTACATGTGCATATGCAATACACCCAAAAATTTTCAGATGTCTTACACTTGGTCTTACACCTCTCCAAGTTCCTCTGGTGTTATGTTGTTCAAACTATTTGTAGGACACCTGTTGAGTAAATACACAGTTGTGTCAACTGCATAACCCCAAAAACTTTTTGGTAAATCTTTTGTTCTTCTTATAGTTCTTACCATCTCCATTATGGTTTTATTCTTCCTCTCTACAACTTCATTCTGTTGTGGTGTATATCTTGCAGTTAGTTGATGTTGAATGCCATGCTCTTCCATAAACTTGCCAATAACAATATATTCTTTACCTCTATCAGTTCTCAAGATCTTGATACTCTTACCAATTTGCTTCTCAACATAAGCTATGAAACTTCTAAAAGCTTGAAATGCATCACTCTTTTGTTTAAGCAAATAAACCCATGCCTTTCTACTAAAATCATCAATGAAAGTTATTAAATAATTATTACCCCCATGTGAAGTTACTTCAATAGGACCACACAGATCACTATGAACAATCTCCAATTGTTGATAAGCTCTTCTAGCTTTGTTGACTTAGAATGAATCTCTATGCTGCTTGCCAAAGATGTAATTTTCACATATTGATTCCGGTACCTCAATAAAGGGTAATCATGACACCATCTCCTTCTTTGCTAAAGTTTGCAAACTGTTAAAGTTCACATGTCCCATCCTTTTATGCCATAACCAAGAATCATCATGAACACTGCTACTATAACAGCTTTCCTTTTGATGTTGAATATTCAAAGGAAATAACCTGTTCTTGGTCATCTGAACTTTAGCTGTCAACCTTCTTCTTCTATCTCTGATGAAGCATAAGCCATTAAAAATATTCATAGAATATCCTCATTCAGACAACTGACCCGTACTCAACAAATTTTGATGTAAACCTGGAACATAAAATACATCCATGATGTATGCTTTTGAACCATTCTTAAAAACAATTCAAATTCTTCCTTTTCCCATAACTGGAATTGTAGAGATGTTACCAAACTTTACTGTAGATCTGACAGACTCATCAAGCTTCTCAAATAAATCTTTTCTGCCACACATATGATTGCTACAACCAATATCCAAGTATCACTTAAGTTGTGGTTGTTCTTCTGCTGTATGACATGCAAGTAGCATGTTTTCATCCTTCTGCTCTTCTGTTTCTTCTTCTTGACTTTCAGCAATATTAGCTTTGAAATTTGCTTTGTAATTATTAGCAACTGTCTTTCTTAGTTTTGGATACTCAGTAGCAATGTGTCCAAAATCTCCAGAATTATAACATTGTATTCTTGATCTGTCTAATGGCTTCCTATAACTTCCATTATTGTTATATCTTCCTTGAAAACTACCAGCATTAGGTTTTCCTTGATTACTTCTCCAGTTAACTTGACTCTGAAGTGCCTCTTCAACTTGTTTTGCAGCAGCTGTTTTTTCTAGTAGTCTTTGTTCATATGCTTGTAATGAACCCAACAACTCATTAAGAGTCATAGTTGCAACTGTGTTGCATTCTTTTATAGCAGTAACTTTGGATTCAAACTTCTCAGGCAAGCTTCTTAATATCTTCTGCACAACAACTGAATCTTCTACAGTATCACCATTGGCCTTCATCTCATTGACAAGATTCAAAGTCTTTGAGAAAACATCTGTTATTGTTTCAGTACTTTCCATCTGCAATAATTCATACTTTCTCTTTAAGGTTTGCAATCTAACCTTCTTGAGCTTGTCAGACCCTGTGTAATAGTTAACCAAACCATCCCATGCTGCTTTAACTTGCTTAATATAGATAACTCTGTCCATGAGAGATTTATGAATACCCTGATGAAGAATATATGTAGCTTTAAAATTCTTCTTTCTGTTTTCAGTTAATTGAGTTAGCGCAGCTCCTTCAAGTACTACTCCTTCTGCTGGTTCAACATAACCATCTTTCACAATATCCCATACCTCTTGGTATGTGAAAATATTCTCCATCTGCAACCTCCAATGTTCAAAGTTTTTACCTTCAAACACTGGTACCTTAATCGAACTTAAACTCGTCATCTTCTTTAACTCAAACTCTCATACCCACAGCCCTAGAACCTCATACCAGTGCTCTGATACCAGATGTAGAAAATCTGATATCAAAGACTTAATGAAAGACACACACAAACTAAAACTCAAAAAAACTTTTCTTAATTGATGTGTTTCGACTCATGGCTCAACAACCTATTTATATGACTCACAAACTTGACTCTCAAGCAAAAAGACTTTCCTAATCAAAAATAAACTCTAACAAGAAACTTCTAGACAATTCTCACGTAAACAAACTCTTAAAACCAGTAATACTTGCAACCCAAGTAAACTTCTAAATACCGTACCATGGATCAACAACTCTTGTTGATCCATTCATTTCATGTCAACTGTACCAGTTGATCCAACCAAACTCCGTCAACTCTCATAGTTGATCCACACTGTTGTATCAACAACTCTTGTTGATCCCTTCTGTCTTCTTCATAGTATTCTTCAACAATAAAAAAATTTTGGTTCTAATAATTGACCAATCACCCACCACGATCAGCATGTTAAGGTAAGTTTATGAGCTTGATAAGTTGTGTTTGATAATTGAGTGACTGTGAATCTGTGATAATTGACATCCATTTTCTAATGAATGAACGTGAAAACACTTAATGCAACAATGGTAGGCGCACCCACTAGATATAAATATAGCAGCTAAAGTCTCCTATACAGAAATACCACATTGTTGCACTTTCCAAATATTGACTGAACATAAACATTATAGTCTAATACCCTCGAGTCCAACGATGCGTTTAGGTTGCATCTACTTATTGATATTTTGCAGCAGCAGCAGCCAGCGCCTATACAACTCGCTCACTCTTCTCAAGTTAAACTTTTTTCCAAGAGGTAAAGCAAAGAAAAACAAACACAAAACTAGAAAGAAACAAAGAAAAGAGAGAAATGGGAGAAACGTCAAAACTGGAGCAAGTGAGTGATGCCAACAAAAACAAAGAGATAGAAATGGGAGAAGCGTCAACTCCTGTTGAAGTTACCGAGGAGGACGACAAAAACAAAAAGAAAGAGGAAGATTTGGAAGAAACGTCAAAATCGGCGGCGGTGATCGATGTGAACAAAATTAAACACAAAGAGATGAAATTGGCAGAACCTTCAAAACTGGTGGAAATGATCGATCGGCTCAACTTGGAGAAAAAAGATTTCTACGAGGCGTTACTAGATCCTTTACGGATATTCATAATTCCAACATATATCAAACGGAGAGATCAAGCTTATTATGAGCCTAAAATGGTGTCCATTGGTCCATACCACTACGGTAAACCTCAACTGGAACCCATGCAGCGCCACAAGGAAAGGGCCCTAATTCACTTCCTTAAGAGAAAGCCGGAGATAAAGATAAAACGGTACCAAAAGAAACTGAAGGATGTCGTGAATGATTTGAGGGGATGTTACGAGATGGTCGATGAGCTAGAGAAGTGGAAAAATGATGAAGATTTTGTTAAACTCATGCTGCTCGATGGAGTTTTCCTTTTTGAATTCTTGAATGTCTTGAGGGGTAATCAAGCAAGTCGCGATTATGCTGCTATCGATCCCATATTTGGCAGTCGTGGACATAACTTGAACTATAACTATGTGATGGAAGACTTGCTGTTGTTGGAGAACCAGATTCCTTATAAAGTGCTTTCAACATTGCTGATGGTCTCCGAAAACTTGGATGAAAAGGTAAAACACTTAACTCCTTACTAAACATCGATCCGCTATCATATCTATATTTATTAATCTTGACAGTGTATTTTAAAATGATAGAAAATGAATTTAACATCTGCATGTACGTACTATGCGTCAATACAGGCGGCAGAGAGCACCCTTTCCTCACTTATGCTTGCTCCACCGAAATACAAAGGCCATCACTTGTTGGACATGTATATAAAGGGAATGCTGGGGGAAAGAAGCGATCAGCAACCAAACACTGGAGAAAGCAATGTAAAAGTTGCTGCATCCAAGCTAAGCATGTTAGGAATCAAATTTAGAAAAGTTGGGACTTACAGTGATGCAAAATTTGATAGAAAGAATAAAACGTTGAGTCTTCCTTCAATCGTCATCAACCAACACACAGTACCTAGATTCTTTAACTCGAAAGTATATGAGCTTCGAGCAGGTACCAACAAGGATTTGAACTCCTACATTCACCTTGTGGATTTTCTTATTCAATCGACCGAGGATGTTAGCTCACTCCGCTCCCAGGGTATCATACTTAGTTCTTTGGTCAAAGACGAAGATGTTGTTGAAGTCATGAAGGAACTAACGAAGGATACAGTACCAGGAGATGTAGACGATATGTCTACTAAAATAGTGAAGGAGGTAACCACGTTTTATCAGGACAAGGAAGGAAAGGTCTCCACTTTATGGATATGGGTAGCCGATAACTGGGCTTCGATATTATTTGCAGGATTTTTACTCTATGCACTCGCAGCAATTCAGGCCGTTTACTCGGCTCTCTCGTTTCATTACCGCAACAAATAAGAATTTGCTGAGATTGTTCATATACATGTATGTTGCTCAATTAATGTATGTTATTTATTTCATATAAAATGTGCGCAAGACTAATAGAAATCTCGTTTACTTTTTCTCCTTTTATCTGGTAAACTCTTCCACTATTCTATTTGCGGGTATTCCTTTTCTTATTTTGATCAACAATTTGTGAGTATTACTATTGAATTTCTTTCTCCTGTCTTCTTAAAAAACTTCTGCAATGATTTGGCAAAAGGGGGCAATCAAATAATCGTTTTCTTTTCTTCCTGAAATGAGGAATTATTCAAAGAGCAAGTGTAAATAGAAGGTGTGCACATTATTAGTACGTAATATGTGAACATTTGGCCTTTCGCCTTTTCAAGAGCTTGGTTAATGTTGGCTGTTAATCCTTTCGGGGACATCCGATTAAAAGACTAAGTTGGATATTTGTCATTTGATAAATGTTTCCGTGTTTTGTTTTTAATCTTTTAATTTTTGAAAATGTCTTTTCTATCTCAAGGAAAAGACTGAAGGGCATACCCTAAGGGAGTGGCTGAAAAATCTAACTGTCTCGTTCATAAGTAAGTCATAGAAACACCAGAGTAATAATCTACATAAATCAATCTCAGCAGGTCTGCGTAAATTTTTATTCATGGGATTAAAGTAATATGTATGTTTTAATCCGTTGATAAAAATGGTTTTACTTATTCAGAGCTGAAATATTCAAGAAACTTAAGAAATGCCTTGGACGTGTAAGACAGTCTGTCGACTGGGTTGCTTCTCGGATATAATGATCTCCTATTGTGGTGGTCCGCGTATAGTGTTTTATAAATAGCGACGCCATTTTTGAGTTATAGAGATATTACCATTATCTACTTGTCTGGTTCTCTGCTCCTTTACTTAATTCTTTTTATTCTCCTAAACTCGCGTATTGAAATCCAAGGGTATTGAACTGATGTCAATCTATTCAGTTACTCCAGTTCCTTGATCTGTCTTTTAATTTCGCTATCACTTCGAATTAGAGGTTATGGCGTTGGCGTGCTGTGTCCCTGGTTCAGAGTCGGCTATCTGTCTGTTGCACAAGAGCCGGAGTTTAAATGATGTAAAGCATTTTTTATTCTTGTCTATTTTTCTATCCTCGAGTTGTCCTTCTGATCCTAATTTTAAAATTATATGTGCCTGTGCCTGTTCCTTTTATGCATCTTTAGTTCTGTTAAAAGTTAAATGCGCCCTGAAACCATATCTGTTTGTGGTGTACTGAGCTGTTTAATCATAGGAAATGAATTAAGGGGAAATGACACCTTATGTTTCCGACTTCCACAGGTTTCTGGTGCTTTGAGAGAAATACTGGGTCGCCAAACAATTAAGCTCATATTCGGGATTTGTTTCAATAGACGTCAGGGAAGGACAGGTTTGTTCTCGCCAATGCTTTTGGGGTATCCACACTAATGAATTTGTCATAAGACGACTTGTTGTATTTTTGAGTTCAGTTCAAAAATAAAAACTAAAACAATGATCAGTGAACTGATCTCTCTTTTTCATTTTCTTTTTCTGAATTCAGTGACGGAGAACAACTTTCATTTCATCGACGTTCACAATAAAAATAAAAACAATTATGAAAAGGTCATAGGTATTGTTGGCACAACTTTAAATAACATCAATGGCGCGCGTCAGTCAATATACGTCTTCGGCTTTGGGGACGGTATTGAATTTTTGGTTAATTTAATTTGTGCATCTGTTATTTGTTTTTCGTGTGTTCTTTTGAATCTTGTGGTTCACATTATCTTTTTTCTCTCAGCGTTAACAAATCACACAGACCTCTTAAAATTTATAACGGAACCCTGCAATGGAGTTGAGGAAGCAATTAGTGAGTACAGACGTTTTGCGATGGCTGCACGATCCACAGGTTTATCCTTTACTTTGTGCAGTCCATTTTTTGAGTCTTGATGGTTTTTTTCCCTAGCTAATGTTTTTTTTTAATTGGCCTTGTGGCAGAAAGGGTATCATACGGGCCCATCATTCGTAAGGCTACCTATATGGCAAGTCAAAACCGTGACCAGCACCATGTGCTGGTTATAGTTGCCAGTGAACCGGTAAAATTTAAACTTTCATCTGAATTTTACCTTTGCATCAATTTAAACCTTTTTTTTATTTTTTTGACATGCAACTATAAGAAACATAAAAATAATTTTTTTTGAGAATTGGACCATATTAGCAGTCCTTCAATATAGATGCTCTATAAGAAAATGGTAGAATTTTGCATCGGCCGACTTCCCGACTTATTTATGGCACCAATGGTGGTTACAGGTGACAAGGAGCTTTGATACCAAGCATGGCAAGCTAAGCCCCGACGAGGAAGACACTCACAAAGCAATTAAGGATGCAAAGTTTGTTTTGTGGACTCTTACCGAATGTTAATTTGCGTCTTCTATTATTAGTTTGGTCAGGCCATTGTTTATGGATATTTGCACATTGCAGGATGTTCCGCTTGTCAATTATTCTAGTCGGCATTGGGGAGACAAATGCCAGCATGAAGAACGGACTGGGGAACTCTGATTGCTGTAGCCACAACAATTTCACGGTATGTAGCTAACCAAGTTAGTTTTCAGATTGATATCAATGTCTAAAATAGCTTCAAACTAATACTATAGTTCACCCATAGTTTTCCCCAACTATAATAATTACCAGCAAAATACAAGCAGAGTCCATTAAGCAGTTTTTTATGTTTATGTTCGTTTGCAGTTTGTGGACTACACGCAAATCATGAAAAACACGCCCGTTATTGGGAGAGATAAAGAGACAGATTTTTGTCTTGCAGTCATTGAGAATCTCCCTGGGCAGATTAGACAGGGTATTGAGAGACCGGCGAGGTAATGATGCATTCCATCTGTGTTATGGTATCTGATTTTCTCTCTTAATTTTCATTCCTAACTATATAGTCTTGAGGATAATTTAAAGGCAATGACATCCTTTATTTTATTTATTTTTATCTACAGAGCTAACGTGACTGCAGCCGAAGTACTTCCCTCCATTGTTTATATACCACCCTTAATTGACAACTTGGCGCAACAGTAGCCACCCTTGCTTATTTATTTATTGGTTGGATGGATTCGAAACTGTGAGAATTGCTCTTACGGATGGCTTGACAAGGCAGGTCAATTGATTTCAGATGCTATATCCATGAATGGTTGATAAAAATACTAATCTTTTTCTCGCTAGATCTGCAGTGCCTTCTAGAATATGTAATCAGTTGGCTTGGGTAATTTGGTGGCGAGTGCCCGAATAAAAAGACCAGATAGTTCACGGGGAAGAAGAAATGCGTGATGCGTCCAAAAGTTTGTTGAAGTGATAAAAAGCAGAAACAAGAATGAAAATGTATGTTTTTCGGCAGAGATGGTGATGATAGCAACATTAGAAACTTCTTTGTAGCTTGATTGGTTTTGAGTCTTTGTTAGCAGCCCTGGGTTGTGCTTCGCATATTAATTAGTGTGTGCGTGCAGGGACGTTTTTGTGTTTTCCCTGCATCATATTCATGCCTGAGGCATATCATGTATTACTACTCCTGGTGAGCCAATAGCTCATAATTATATATGAACTTTTCCTTGTTAAGATGAGTTGCGGTATCCATTTCCGGTTGAAGGAAAAATCAAAAAAAATCTCAATCCATTCTCTGTTTTATTTGCACTCTCTCTTGTTCTCACATTTGTAAAAGCATAATATAGTAAGGTTAGAATTTATGATAACACAAAGAGCAATTGAAATAGAAATGGAATTAAATTATCATCAATGAATTAAATACTGTATATGTATCCATAGTTAGCCTACAACTACCTACGAGTATACAACCATCTTACAGATGAATTCATCATCATAATAAACTGACCTCATGCGGACAATGTGATTTCGACAGTGATGTTTATCATTTTAGTGTAAAGTTCTGTCCATCAAGTAGTGTTATGGATGGCAATGGCTCACTGGTCACGTATTATTCTAGCAAGTAGAAGTAATATACTAATAGCATTGTCTGTTCTATATATAGATCAGGTCCTCCCACATTCTGTTCTATATATTGTCAGTGATAATGGTTATCTTGAACTCTTATGTATGAGCCAATCATCATTTTTTTCAACACCCCGAATACTGTAATTGTTCGTCTCACCAAATAGTACGTAGAGATCTCATCGGAAATTGGAATATCACCAAATAATACGAACGCAATAAAATGGAAACTCGGATGAACACTCATTTTAGGTAGACTAAGGGTGATATTGTATGCTGTATATAATTTGAGAAGGAAATAATGACTCCAGAATGAAAGTTAGGCCAAAAGCTTGAATTCTAGAGCTCCTGACCCTGCCAATAAGAATTAAGGATTTTGAATAAAAATCGGTCTTTTTCTGCCGCACACGAAGGTTAGGTGATAACTACCTTTACGAAATCATACAAAAGCCTAATCTTCAGCCGCAACTTTCCCCCTCCCAATTCTCCCTTTGTTTCTCATGAAACCCTACACAGCCAGGAAAATCCTTCTACTAGCACGACAAGAAAACTTAAATCTCAGAGGGGTTTATATTAAAGTCTGCGGGCGTCCAACTCAAAACCAATTGGCAATGAGTGGAGAGGCCCAAAGGATTATAAACCGCAGGATCTTAGATTGCCCAGATAATGTGGGACTAATATTCTCAACACGCCCCCTCACGTGTAGCCTCGTTGGGTCTAACACGTGGACAATAAATCGGGTGACGCGGAGTAAAGGCGCGGTCAAATGACACTCGCAAATAGCCTGCTCTGATACCATATTAAAGTCTGCGGGCATCCAACTCAAAACCAATTGGCAATGAGTGGAGAGGCCCAAAGGATTATAAACCGCAGGATCTTAGATTGCCCAGACAATGTGGGACTAATATTCTCAACAGTTTACGACAACAATCATGATAATATAACTCAGTCAATTTGTTTCGGGGTTTTTCGTGATTCTGATTTTTTTTTTCTTATTGTTTGGTGAAGGTACTATACTGATAACGGATCGATGATGTAGCTATTCGTGATTGTATTTGGAATCATAATTTGAGTTTGAAGTAGAAACTATTGGAGAAATCCTAGGGTTTTACTCCGGATAAGATTTTATGCTTCTTAATCCTAGGGTTTGTTAATGATCATTAGTCGTTCTTTTAATCTGTGGTTTTCAGTGTTGTTTTAAATATCAAATACCATTGGAGTAGTATCTAATGGAAGTTCAACTGAAAATGAACTCATCGAGTGTGCAGAGGCATGAGTATTCAAGTAAGAATAAGAAGTCTCTTTGATTAATGAGTTGTTAATATTTATATCATTTACTCTAAGAAGTCTCTTGGTGAACAATAACTATTATGTTCTTTCCTTCACCATGGTCAGGTGGAGCAATTACACAAGATTTTCAAGCTCTGTGGATCCCAGTCAGAGCTTATATAAACGATGCATAATCAAGAAAACACAAGACTTTAGAAACTTGCAATTGATGAAAACGCTTCTGATAATAACTCTTGAGTGTCAAACCGGAACTGCTTCATTGGTGAGTGAGGTAACCAAATAATATTTTTTTCTTAAACTTTAAGTTCAATTTAGTTAAGTTGGTTTTCTTCCCAACATATCTAATATTTAGTTATGTTTATCAAACAACCACATTGGGTCATTAAAATTTTTTACTCGACATACATTCATACCATGCCTTGCCTAAACTGTCCACCGTAGTTGATTTGAGTGCGGGTGAAGTAGCCGCGCCATTAATCAAACCAAGAAGAGTTTTTTTATCCACATTCAAGAGGAATGATTAGAGCATGAGTTAGTGAACAAAGAGGACCACAATGATATACCATTCAAAACTAAACAAGTGAATATCCATAAGCTTCTTTTAGAATAAATGGGAGGCAATATTATGATTACCTTCCATGTATTTCATAAATGTCCGCACCATATATAGTTGATCTGAGTCTCCAACACCATTTTGATAGCACATCTACTTCCATGAGTTTCCAGTTTTTTATGTGACATTCTAGAAGAATGATAATGAATCATCATCATTGAACCCATTAGACAACAACAGTAACACTTATTTCTTTATTTAAGGTCCATTTGTCCACCTCCTCCATACATTTCTTAATGATTTTATTTTAATAGTATTGGTGAATGAGAATGATAATGGAGAACTAGATGAATCGGGAACTGCCACGGTTGAAAAAATGGGTGAGAGTTTTTCTGGTTTGGACATGAGAAAGAAAGTATTAGATTGAGACAATTAATATTATTTCAAATTTAAAGAGTACAAAATTAGTTTGATTTATGTATTTTTTTGTAAATTTTGCATAGTTACGTATTCCGTCTCTTTTTATCATGTCAAATGTTGTAGTATTGGTTACGATAATGGTTGTTGCCAATATCTCTGAATTTGTGAGCACCCAGGCGTGAGCGATACTATTTAGGATAGGATAGTTTAAAACTTATTAGATGGAATGTTGTTAAGTATTAGGCATTGAAACTGTGTCAGTTAAGAAATGGAAACATTTGGTTTGGTTTTGTATTGAAAACACATTTGATGTCATATCTAAAATTCGCAGGTCTGGATGATAAAGTCAGGATTTGGTCGGACTCAGGTTATGACTATGATGTCACTATGGGTGTTGTTGATAACAGGATTTGGCCGGAACGACATAATTTCCATGACATGGGCTTAGACCCAATACCTAAAAGATGGAAAGGTATTTGTGAGGTAGGACTTGATTTTATAAAAGAATCTTGCAGAGGCATTGGAAAAGTATTGGCTTTTCATGAGTTTATTTTGAATAATGTTAAGGCCTGGAAGAGTACATGAGCTTCCTTTGGAGAAATTTTGTGAGCATTTTTTGCGTGCTAAGTATTACACCGGAAGCAGGATTTGGAAATAAAATGTGGAAGATATTGACTGCAGGGGCAACGTTGAGCATCATGTTGCACTGGGCATTGATTATTGGGCAAACCAGGTTTATTGCTTCTCTCTCATCCTTTCCGTTTTATGTTATAAATGACTTCCATTTGAATTTTGTGATGAAATGTTTATTTTCAACGGGACGCATTGTTATGTCGTATTAAATTTTACATTACTTGCGTGTTTCAGGAGCAACTTCCCATTAACCACATTAGTATATTTGTCAATCCGCAAGAAGTGGTGAAAATGTCGCTTCTAAGTGAATTTGGTTAGCATTTGTACGTCTAAGGGCGACTGTGTTTAACAACACATCCTCTTAGATGAGTTAATGCTAACCCAAGTTAATTTTGGAAAACTAATACTCCTCTTATAATGGGTGAGGAACATTTCCAGTAGTTTTTGGCCTCCTTCATCTTCAAGTAAAGGTAAACCATTCATACTCTTATCCTTATACGGCAGTCCTAATAGCGTCATTTTGCTTACTTCATTCCTCTTCGACAAGCTCAGAGATGAACACATAATTTTTGTTGACTCCAGTGGAACGGAGTTACCCAAGTGATGCCATATTCATCCTTCATACACCACCGAGAATCAACATCATAGATATAGAAAGTAATGTCTTTTGGGCAATAAATACATGAGTTGGTATTGTACATCTTTTACCAGATATGGCTATATATGAGTTGGTATTGTAACTAATTTTTTTTTGGTCACTATACGAACGAAGGTAACCAAAGATGTAACTACCCGCTGCACAATACAAACCCGTGCAACGCACGGGCGCACAACTAGTGGAAAACTAAATTCAAAATTACCGTGTGGGAGAAAGTTTTTTTTTATTATTTTAAATCCACCTAAAATCAGCTTTCCCTTTAGTAAAACTGGCTTTTCCCTTAACAATTATCCTGTTGGAAGGTAACTTTTATTTATTTTCAACTATGAAGTACAGTTCTAAAGGTGTCGGTATAAGTTATCCCATTTCTATCATCTAGAACAATATTTGAAATAAAAGACGGGCAAGTGTTGTCCCAAATTTTTATTGTTGATGTAGTTGGGTGTTGTTGTTGATGATCTACCGCCTCGTTTGCTAGTTTGTCCGCCACCTAATTGGTTTCCTTGTATGCATGTGTCGGTTTTACTTGTGGTATGCTCTCTATTAGCAACGTAATCTCCTGCGCCATCCCTCGTAGGTACCATGGTATGGTGTCACTTTTGTTTTCACCATTTGAACGAGTGCTTGTGAGTCTGCCTCGAACCAAACCATAGGCCAGAATTGTTGATTTGCTAGTCTTGTTGCTAATAAGAGTCCTCATGTCTCCGTTGCGATTGTTGTAGTGATTTATAGTGGGGTTGATATTGCCATGATTACTTTTCCCGTATGTGATATACATATACATCCTGCTCCTGCTGGTCCGGGATTTCCTCGAGCTGCTCTATCTGTATTTATCTTTATCCATTGTTGTTGTGGGGCTTTCCATGTGATGAGAATGGTGATGTCTCTGAATTTCGAATTGGTTTTGCCTGAAGTTGTTGGTATGGACATATTGGGGCGAGATGTTGTTGATCCCACTGGTATTATGCATACATTGTTAGGACTATACTTTTGATTTGTGTGATTGAGTGCTTTTTCATTTGGTAAACCTGAGAATTTCTTTCCAACCATAGATGTCATATGGTGAAATTAAATATACTTTTAGTGGTGTCTGGAAGATGTTTAGATAGTACTTCCGAGATGTTGTTTGGTTTGGTGGGTATTGAAGTTGAGTTTGGACTTCTGGGAAGGTGTGTAATAAGAAGGTTCCACAGTTTGGTTGCTTGAGTACATTCGAAGAAGAGATTTTGTTTTGTTGCTTTATGATTGCTGCAAACTAGACATTGATTTGTGTGAGTGATGTTGATGTGATGGAGTTTGTCGAAGGTTGGTAATCCTTCTAAGGAAACTTTCCACAAGAAAAGTCGGAATTTTGGTGGATATTATAATTCCAAATGAGTTTGTAGTTCACAAGGTTGGTGTTTGGGTTTGGGGGTATTGATGTGTGGGTGTTGGATGGTTGTGGTTGTTGTTGTGTGATGATTGAATATCCAGTTTTTGTTGTATACTCTCCAGTTTTTGAATATGGCCAAATATATCTATCTTGAGTTTGCTGAGTGGGTAAGTGTACATTGATGATATTTTGTGCCGTAGTCACACCGAATGATTGGAATATGAGTTGGTGATTCCATGTGTTTGTATCAGTATTAATGAGAAAATGCATTGGAGTACCTTGTGGTAAGGTGGTGTGATGGTTGATGCTTGATTTGGTATCCATTTGATATTGATACTTGTTGATTGTTCGTTCCCAATTGTTTTTAAACATTTACCCTGCAAAAAAGAAACCAGGTTAATTAAACTCTTCCAGTATGGGCTTGCATTAGACTGCGGTGGAGTGATGTGTTGGTGATCCAGTATTGGTTCATTATGCATATATTTGTCATCACACATCTTCTTCCTAATCGACTGGTGATTATTATGCATGTGCCACACTCTTTTGAGTAGCAAAGCCTGGTTATGTTGTTTTCTCATCTCGATACCCACACCTCCCTCCTTCTTAGTTCTAGCCAGATTATCCCACCCAATCTGATGCATCTTCCTAGTTTGATTATTATGGCCCCAGAAGAAGTTTCTGGTAATTCTATCCATCTTCTTGTGGATGTGATCAGGTAGCATCTGAGTTTGCATCACGTGATTAGTCATTGGCGTGAGAGATGTGTTTATCAATACCACCCTTTCTGCCTAATTAACACATTTTGTTATCCATCCCCGAGCTTTCCTTTGAATTCTTTCCAATAGATCTACATGGATGTGTACCGAATATCTTCCCTTTTTGAAAGTGACCCCTAAATACTTAGGTGGTTCCGAGGTGGGACATATTTGAAAAGTTGCTTCCAATCCTTGGATTGTATCTGGCCATAATTTTGGATGGTGAATGATGCTCGACTTGTCCATATTAATCTCTTGTCCCGCTGAATTTGAATATGCATGTAGGATATTTTGCAGTGTAATGCATGTTTCAGGTTTGGCCATGCAGGTGAAGAGCAAGTCATCGGCATACATTAAGTGCAACATAGGTGTGCCTTTTTTGGCATTCAGAATCTTTCTAATCTCCCCTACATCTCAAGTTTCCCTAGATTTGTTGATAATATTTCAGCACATATGATTAAGATGTACAAGGATAATGGGTCTCCTTGTCGTAATCCTCGAGTTGGTTGGATGTTTCCTTGAGTCGTGTCATTGATGTTGATAGCATATGTGACTATTGAGATGCATGTCATGATATAATTAAAAAGTTTACTTGGAAAACCCATCTTTGTGAACGCAGATTTTACAAACCCCCAGTCTAGGCTATCAAAAGCCTTTTTGATATCTAATATCATAGCTATCTTTGGATGTTTTGTAGGTGGAGAGGTTTGAATATGGTGGAAAAGCTCTGCACCGATGGAAATATTATCATGGATTGCCATGTATGGAACAAATGCACTTTGAAACAGGATTACAATGAACTGAAGGATAGGTCACAATCTGTTAACCAAGATTTTGGCTATCACTTTGTAAGCCACGTTACATAACCCAATTGGTCGGAAATGGGATGGATTGGTTGGGTTTGTATTTTTTTGGTATGAAGGTGATGTTGGTGTGGTTTATTGGGTGTTGGAGATGGTTGTGTTGGCACAGTGGTATCGAGCGGTTCCTTGTAGAATTTACCCGTATATCCGTCTGGACCCGGAGCTTGATCCGACCCGATAAGTTTCAATGTTGTCTCAAATTCCTCATAATTGAATGGTGTGGTTAGCCTCTCGCATTGGCCGTTAATCTTGGATGTACATTCTCGAATAGGTTCCAATATATTGTTGTTGACGGAGCCCTGTATTGATTATCAAAAAAACCAACAATTAGGTCAGTTACTTCTTGAGGTGTTTGAGTCCAAGTACCTTGATTTGTCATGAGTTGATGAATATGATTGTGCCTTCTGTGAACCGAAGTTTGAGTGTGGAAGTATGTAGTGTTTAGGTCTCCCTGTTGCAACCATTGTATTCGCGAGCCCTGTTTCCAGTATATTTCTTGTTAATGTGCTAAAGCCAAATGTGTGTTTCGAGCTTCATGTTCTCGTTCTAGCCAAAGCAGCAATGAAGGACCCAATAGTATGGCACATTGGTGTTGTGCATGTTAGATCGAGTTTTCCGCTTCTTTGATAAGTTAAGGAAGATGCCCAAAAGTTATTTGGCTCATTTCTTTAGAGATGTAGGAGTACATTGTAGCTTCCTCAGCAAGTTTAGCGGTGGAGTTGGATGATGACTCTGTCTCCAAGCTTCTACTACCGTGGCCTTGAAGTGTGGATGTAGGAACCAGAGATGTTCCACTCTAAATGATGTAGTTCTCAACATGGATATTGCTCCTTGAATCATCAGTATCGGTGCATGGTCTAAGGTGATACGAGGTAAATGCTTAATTAACGCTCCAGGATGATTATCAAGCCACATCTGGTTGCATAACCCTCGATCAGGTCTTTCCATAATGAAAGCATCTCCAACTTGCCTATTGGACCATGTGAAAGGGTCTCCACGAAATCCTATATTTTCCTTTTAGATTATTTTCCAGATTTTTTTAGTTTGTTATAATCCCAGTTTCTACTTTTATAAGGGGAACTCTTGGCAACTGGGATCTTTGAATCCTGACACTACTTTTTTGTGTGTAATAGTTGTATCTAGAGTCGTCATCTTAGAAACCCTTTTACGGTAATTTAGCGACTACAAAAACTTCATTGAGATTCGTGAAGCCAGGATTAGTTATCTTTTATCTTGATAACTCTACTATCCTGATCTTGATTTTTTGTAGAGCCTTGCTCCAATGATCAAGATAGATAGTAATCAACAAAGTCTCTTCGTCTCATACTTTGTTGATTTCGCAAGTTTTATACTTGTGAGGTGAATAATAATCTAGGCTGCACTTCGGGTTGCATAAGTCCGGATTTTGAGGATAGCCAGACTTTTGTCAAGTTGCTATATATTTTCATCACCTGGATATATCGTTTGATCTGATCATCCGTTTAGATCGTAAATCAGGAAATCAATCATAGGCTTAATCTGTGGGCTCCAAAATGGTTCCACTACATGGAGAAGAAGCGAGAGAAGAGAGAGAGGAGAAAAGAGGTGGGTTTCATGTCACCTTTGAAAGAGAGGCATTTTTCTTCTTCTTTTTTTTTGATGAAAAAGTTAATATTATTAGTACAATAGTTGAGCAATTTCTTGCTTATTAAAATTATTACACTGAATACTAACATTTTGGACTCTCTGATTTAAATGTATCATCATATGTTGAAGCTTTTGAAGCGCACCTCTTATGACATAGAGTCTGCTGTTGTATTATGTTTCTTGTTGATGTATTGTATCTGGACTTGGGGAAGCATCATTAACGGTCTCTTCAATTACGTTCTTCGTTTTCCAAGGAATCTCCAAGTTTCTCTTGTTTATTATATCGTTAAGTTGTTTGTAATATGTAACAATAGTCAAACTAGATAAATATCTTTTGACCACTTACCCGCTTTAGGTAAAGCTTTTGCTTCTACTTGTAATCCCGAGGTAGCTTTATCTGCTCCAGCTGCTAAATGCATCAGAGAAACATCATAGCACATTCTATGATTTACCTTAACAAATTACAGAATGAATTATAAAAACAGAAAACATCACGGATTCACGTTAATAAAAAATAAGAAGGAAGGGATTGTGTTGGAATATCTCGTCCTATACAAGATATCGAGGTGTTGACTGTGGTCGTGCAGTTTGTGTGCACTAAAGTGAAGATAAAGTCAAAGATATTTAGAAGACCAAGTCATTATAATGTAGCTAGTAAATGTGTTTGTCCTAGTTAGACTACCTAGTCAAGATAAGTTAGTTTGTTATTTTCTTTTTAGGATTTAGGATTTACTATCCTATCATTCCTATAATTAATAGGAATATTTATGTATATGTAAATCATCTCAGTAACCACTGATGATTTATCCCACGGGGTTTGTGTGGACGTAGGTCGAATCGACCGAATCACGTTAAAAATTTTGTCATGTTTTCATTCTCTTTTAGTTTATGATCTCTCGATGCTCATATTTGTTAGATAAGATATAACTTTGGATAAACGTGGGTATCAAATATCAATTAACCTTTTTGTTTATCAAGTAAATAAATTTCTAACAGATCACGTTGGCTTTAACCTTGATTTGTATAAAGGGATAATGGGGAATATGCCCCAAAATGGACCGTCATCTTGGGGATATGTCCCAGAAATCCAGTTTTCGGGAATATGTCCCAGCCGTCCAAAATTCCATCCAAAATCGTTAAGTAGTCAACATTCGCACACACTCGGGATTACATACGCGAATTAAAAGACATGTATTATATACTAACACCTTTACAAGGTTCGGGAACATATTCAGACAGAAAAAACCTCGAAGAAATTAGAAAGAAAGTTCAGACACATTTATGATAAATTGACTATTTAACGGTTCCTTAACGGAAACCGTTGCTTTGGGACATATATTTCCAGAAACTGGAATCCTGGGGCATATCCCTAAAATGACAGTCGATTTTGGGACATATCCCAAAGTTTCCCTTGTATAAATACAAGATCGTCACACGACTTGTGTGTACGGGATTTACATATTTCCCATTAGTCGATACTTTTGAACATACGAAGAAACCAATAAACCGAGATGGAAACAAACACACTGGCAAACAAATACTCCTAATCCATGCACCAAATAAGACCAGCAACCATTCCTACAGCTGTCACCTCTGCAAACCCACCGAAAGAAAGCATTTCTTTTTTTATCAGGTCGGAAAATAGGTTTAAACCGTTTAAAAAAGAAAAAACTAAATAGCTATTAACAAAAAAAAGTAAAGTGGTTTTCACAAACAATTTATCAATACGGTTTATACTTGATGAGAAACGGCATATTTTTGAAGTGTTGAGACGTGAAGTGTAAGAATAGTTTGTGAGACCTTTTGGTGGCACTTCTTTTATAATACTCCTTTAACTCGATCAGAACCAGATTACTCAAGCACGTCCTATCTCCTTGCACTGTTTCCTTGGAGATTTCCTTCATCTGTTCCATGACAGCCTCGTCACTGCTCAACGAATTAACTATGATTCCTTGGGAGCGGAGTTGGTTAACATCTTTCGGCGTCTGGATAAGTAAGCCAAGCAAGTAAAAATATGAGTTTTTAAATTCATGCCTGTACCCTCTTGGCGTTCATATAATATCAAATTGACGAATTCTGGTATGCTTTGTTTGTTGATGTGCACGGTAAGAAGTTCAAGGGTTCCAGTTTTTCTATTGAAACTGATCTTGTCGAAGCTTTGAACCCTTACGCATTTGACACCACACTTGGAATGAAGGTTGGAAAAGGATATCTTTTCATTTTTATCTTCCTGCTGCTGCAGCTGATCCTCCTCATGGGAACGTTGGCCTCCAGCCAATAATCCCTTTAAATACATGTCCAATAAGTGGAGGCCTGGGTCTATTTTCGGGGCAAACATCATCCACGACAGGATGCTTTGTATGCTCTGCAATGTACGTCAATATTACAAACATTTATAAGCGCTGCTCACGGCAACGGAAGCAGGATTCATTTTATTTAGGATGAGTTTTGATGTAATTTTATTTACCTTTTCAGGTAGACCTTCGGAGACAGATAGCAGCGTCGAGAGTACCAGATAAGGCAGTTGGTTTGTAAGCATTAACAAGTCTTGCATTATAACCTCGTATATCAACATATGTCCCTGGTGCCCGAAAATTGGATCAGATGCATTGTAATCAGAATATTTTTGATTACCTCTAGTAACAGATAAGAACTCCAAAAGGAAAACTCCATCGAGCAGCATGAGGATAACAAAGCGATCGTTATCCTGCCAAATTTCGTCAAGCTGCTCATAAGAATCCCGAATCGGAGTTACACATTTCAGGAGCGCTTGAGTATAGGAATCGATAGATGAACGTCCTCTCTTAACAAAGTGACGTAGGGCTCTCAATTTGTCCGCTTGCATAGGATACAACTGAGGTTTGCCGTAGTGGCGTGGACCAATGGAAACGTTTCTTGGGTCAGATATTGCTTTCTGATTTAGGATCTCTGATATCCTTTTGTTGAGATCACAGGACTTGGGATCTTCAAGATCCCAGTTGAGAACATCGTAAAGATATCCCAGTGTTAAGATATCAAGCTCACGATTGTAAGTTTTGTATCCCATGACTCTGGTACATAAAGATATCTACAAAGTTTAAGAATAGATTTTCTTTTGTGACACTCATGAGTAGTTCGATACATATATAATATTTCCGGTTGTTTATTTATAATGCCTTGAGATTAAGTCTTTCTTTGATACTTTTCGCATGACGATCCTAAAGATACAAATTCTGACAGACAAAGATAGGTGACCTAGTCCAGCCAACAAGATTTACTCTGGCAAAGAAATATTCTAAGTCGTCTAACTCTAAGTGATCACATATGATCATGAGAATTTCTTTATTTCAATTTTTTTTTGTTAGATGTGTCCACCATTTGATCTTTTCTACTTTGACAGCTTCTAGCAGCCTGGTATAGGTCGTTACTGCCGGTAACTATCAAGGAAAATTTGGCCTATTAAAATTTGGTCATTGGGGAAAGAAGCAGAAGAATTATGGCACGAAAGAGAAGGAGCTAGGGACTCAGATACACTGATTAATGAGGTGAAGAACTCCAAGTATGTTACTACCAACGGAAAAAATATGTTGAACTATCTCGAGAGACCACTAAGACCAGAATGATGATGATTTATGCCGAGCAATAAACAATGAGACACATTTGAGACGCACTTTATGAAAAAAAAAAGCATAATATGTCAATATAGCTTGTCTGAAATAGTTTTTCTATTTTTTTCGATTTTTTTTTTGTTTGTTAGGAAGTTCCTACATTGTTTTTAGAAGCGAAAACTTCCTTTGTCTGTAAATTAATGTTTTTTTGTTTTATTTAGTTTCCTTCAAAAGGACATACTTAGGGATAAATATGAGAAACTTTCAAAAAATAAAAAATTATCTCCTTACTTTTGCAGTGGAAATAATAGGGAAAAGTAAGAGATAAAGAAGGAGAAGAACTTTATAGTGATAAAGAGGCATCAAACTATTACATACATATAATGTTTTATTATATACATGAAAGAGAAGACCTATTCATCTAATGGACCGCACATCCATGGATCATAGGCCCTATAACACTCCCCCTTGTGCGGTTCAATAACAAAGTTTTATACATAGTGCTTCACATATAGTGCTTTAAATGTAGTTCTTCAAATGTTGTTCTCTCCTTGATGACTTGTGTTGAAATCAGTTGCCTCATTAAAACCTTGACAAGGGAAAAACCCAGTGGGACAAAACCTTATTACAACTCTTCACATGTAGTACTTCACATGTTGTCTCGTACTTTACATGTAGTTCATCACATGCAATACGATCTTCAAAGACCGACATGTCTAAGTTAATTGCCTCGTTAAAACTTCTTTAGGAGAATTCAGAGGGACAAAACCTGAACTAAAGAAAGAGTACAATATTATGAAAACTTAGAACATATTTGGATGCGTATACGCTGCCTCATTAAAACCTTGACAAGGGAAAACCCAGTGGGACAAAACATTGACGAAGGGAAAGAGTACAACGAGACAGATGTAAGTAGAGGTGGTCCGTTGCAGATGATCACTTTGCTCCGTTGAAGTTGATTAGTTGCTTCACAACTCATAAGGCAGAAAATCCTTGTGGGAAAGACAATAACCTTAGTTAGTAAATTACTTCCTGGTGTTTGTTGTTGTATCATTAAAAACCTTGCCGAGTACTAAAACCCTATGGGAAAAAGCAACCTCGGTGAAGGAAAATAGTTCAACACACCATTAGATACTCCCCCTGATGTCAGACAATTTTCATTAGTCTAATGCAGTCAAAAGGAGTTTATCACACTTTACTTTGGTGACTTAAATGTTTATAAGACCCTGTTGTTGATTTTGGAAGTTTCGTTGCTTAAGAGAATATCGCGTTTCATTTCTTTGATTAAGATATTTTCAGTAATATCAACGCGATCGTTATGTATTCAATGTGCAACATACTTGATGTTTTTAGTGTTGTCTCGCTAAAAACCTTATCGAGTAACAAAACCCTTTGGGAAAAACTATTCTCAATCGAAGGGAAAAAGAGTACAACACAACTTCAATTTCGAAGTAAAATATGTCGACATCATATCCTTGGATCCTCCCCCTGATGTCGGCATCTCCCCCTGATTACTTTCAAAGTTGTTCCAGACAGTTTCTTTAGTCATGTAGTTTTCGAAACTGAATATCAATACTGACTTAGAAAATAGTCTATCATATCTCCTCCTAATTACTTTCGTTGGAGAAGATATTATTGTTCCTTCATAATCAACAACTTTTGGATTGCACTTTCATTAACATTCCTTTTTATGTCCTTGTAGGGATAAAAAAAAAATTATGTCAATGGTTAATTTTGAGTACATGATTACATTCACTATACCATTCCAATGACGTTGCGTTGGTGCTGAGCTATATCTAGCTAACAAGTTCCCTGAGGATGTAAAATTTAATCGAGTACATTATTATACTAAATACAAAAATGCGTCTACTGTACTTAGATATGGGAATTTCATCTCCCAACACATCTTCGTCATCTTCCTTTAGATGAAATGGTCTTTTACTTACATTTGAACCTCGACTAATCATGGGAGTGCTATCAGGATGCATGTCTTTGTTAAATTTCCTGACAACTTTAGACATATGCAAACTGGTGAAATAATATATCACAAGCTCAGTATTCGGTCGAGCTTTCCCCAGACTTTTCATCTCAAATTCGAATTTCAAATAGTTTTTAAGGTCTCTTATTACATCAAGAGTACCCATCATGTTTGTACCATCGACATAGATAGCTACAATTCCAAATCAGGAACTTTCTTGTGAATACGCAAGGAAAAATAACTTACTTGTTTATCCCCTCCAAATCAAATAGTCACTTAAACGGATATACCACATCCGCCTGATTGATTCAATCTATAAGTGAGCGTTATATCTAACTGTAAACGCACTATGTGGTTTAGAGTCACTTAATTTGTGTAACAAAAGGCTATCAAGTACTTTTGTAAATATCTTTTATCTCTTGATTCTTTCAGAGATACATAACAATCACATACATATGATGCATTTCAAGTCCTTTTGAAATTACCAAGCTAACTAAGTAGCGGAACACTATAAAGTTCATTACAAGAGAACAATTACAGGGCTTTGTGAGAAACCTCGCGCCACAGGCGAGTCTTTATACTTTAAGACTGCTTTCTTCTCATTATGTTTTGTGACAAATTAATCATGTATGTCCAATAGGCTTTACACTTGGTTGGTTAGCACTACCACACCAAATACCTGTATATTTGTCAAAGAACCAAGTTCTACCTGGATTGTATAGGCCAAATATGCTCTTCACTGACATTAATAAATAAGAAGCATGGTTCGATCTCGTCGTGCTCTATTTTATTGAGAAACTATATATAAAAACAATCATTAATATGTTCGCACGATCTTTCCATTGACTCGTGTGTGTTCTCATAATCCTTTATGATTTTAATGTTCTCTGGAATCATTAAACTTCGGAGCGTCCTCCAGTATTGATTCATGTACATAGTCATAGACAATCAAATGAGATGATTTCATTAATGATACAAATTAGGTTGTGCCTTACTCATCTACTTCCTTTCTAGGTGAGTATTGATCGAACCTGGTGGTCTCTCCATATTCCTTTGTGGAGCCACAGCCTTAACTACACTTCCACCAAGTGTAGTAGTTACAACATCCTAGTCTATGGTGTACCCCATACTGAGGATTTCTAACCTTGCAGGAACATTTTCAGCTGGTAAGTGCAATCTTGTCACGTTGTCGATATCAGTGCACTTTCTGAAATCGATTATTCTTTGTCACTTCACATTTAAATTTGTGGAGTACAAGAATCAATATGAGACACAGTGGGAACACACCACGACAATTCCTGTCGTTTCCTTAGAAAATACTTTTTCTTATCTCCCCCTAACGACGGGAAAACTGTCTCACTAAAATGACAACCCGCAAATCTAGCGGTAAGAGATCTCCCGCCAAAAAGGTTAAAATGCGGATAATTATTAGGAACTCATTTCCAACATAACTACGTAACAGTTTTGAAGACCCATCATAGTACGATGTGGAGTCGTAATGGCACATATATAGTGCAACCAAAAATACGTAAGACCACGAATGTCAGGCTTAAATCCAGTTACCAACTGGTACGCAGAAAAGGTTGACTAACATTGGGTTCTAAAACGAATTAAGTAAAGATGCGTGTAATATTGCATATTCCCCAAGCAGTTAAAGGTAGGTTTGTACGCATAATCATGCCTTAGGCACCATCTGTAACCTTCGATGATAGCCTTTGCGATACCATGGGGTATAGGATGCTCTACATTGAACCTATTAAACATGGAGTAACCATCAAGTCCTTTTGATGTATACTCTATAGCATTTACAAGGGGTGGTGAGTCCTTACATGTAAAATATGTGCTAGTAGTTTTCCAAACGCAAATTTCTTGGGAACTATAATTAGTCCAAAATGTCAAAACATTCACCAGAGCATAAGTCACTTTAATGGTCCGCATTCTGCATGAATATTTTTCTGAATTTCACCTTGTTTTCTTTTAAATTTTACCATTTGCATCTTAGGATGGTCTCGATCCTGTTTTACCGAAGACTTTGTAAAAATCAGTGATATGCTTTCTTACCTAAAAGCATAATGGGAAGGGGGTTGTGCATCTAGTACTTTAGAAAACACTTATTGAGAGATATGTCGCCACTTCGCATTTTGTCAATATTTTTCCCATTGTCTCGTCCACTCAAACACAGTGATGTACGTATGATTCCTTTCAAAATGAAACATCATGTCACAACCAAAGTGCCTTTATGGTTATGTCAAAGCATGTATGAGTGAATTCCAAACATTTCATCATCGGAGTCAATATGGATTTAATAATCCAAATACTATAGTGATTTACGTTTCACTAGATTGACTCATTAGTTTCTCTAAGATATATTTCCTTCCAAATATATTAGAGACTATAAAAGATGCAATCAATTACATTCTCATCATTGTAAGTTTCCATATGATATCCACTTGCATGGGTATCTTTGGAATTAACAAGGTGATTAGCTCTCGTTACATATAGAGCTTTTGTTACTTTTAATCTTTGTTCCATCTTGGAAACAAAATTTGAGCATTGCTTCGCTCGATGATCCAATATCGTAGTCACATTACAAAGAATTAGTTCAAAAACTAGTGTATATTCCTTAAATTAGTGGGAGAAAAACCACTATCAGTTAGACGTTGAATCTTGAGAGATTTAATAAAAGTAGGATTTAACTCAAGTACTTTAGAGTGAATATATGTTGCAGAGGGGATGATATATTTTTCATCCAAATATATCTCAAGTGCATTAGAAAATTTATGTCTCTTGGAAATGATGTATAAAGTTCAACTGAATAAGATAGTCAATTGGCTAAGCATAGTTCTTCTTGCCAATAAATTTGATGTTTAAAGTATGACCTCCCTATGGAAATCGGTTGTTACTATGGTACCCGTATTGCATTGCTTGTACCAATACTAGTAGAAATATTCATTCCCAACTCTTTCCTTTTGATGTGAGCTAGAATGACATCTTATCTTGAACCCATGTTCGGTTGATACCTGTACTTTGGTGTTATTACTACCTGGGACAATAATACATATTTCTCTCATATATGTATATGTTTGTTTTCACATGCTTCACATGAGTCAGTATGCCTAACCCTCATTACTTTGGGGTTTTTAATTTTCAATGTTGCTACGATTAGCTTAGTTTGAGAAATTTCTTTATCTCAACAGGACAAAAGAATCTCACTTCGCATGTCAACCACTTACTTTAGGTTAAATACATTACTGAAGATGGTGAATCTCTTGTTGGCATACTTCAAGATAGACTGGTTTGTTAGTACCATGAATGAGTAGAAAAATGGGAAAAAATAACTTCCGACTCATATTTCCCTTTGTAAGTGCTTCCACAAAAATTGGAATGCATGTGCTTAGAAACATAAGGTATATTTAGCTCCACCTAGACGGTGCTTTGTCATTGTCAGAAGGTTTTATGAAGGAATATATTTATTTCTCACAAATAAATGATTTCCACATCAAAAAACATAATAATGGTTCTCAAGGACATTTGGATCCAAAATGTTATTTTTGAGTCGATTTGGGACCCACCGTAAAGTGTCATAATAAAAGACATTAAAGTAAATAATTCCAGTATAATAATCCTCAAACCAAATTTCTTCATGGTCAAAATAGATTTTTAGAGACCAAATTTATTGATGGTTCTAAAGGTCAATCGGTTAAGTCAGAAATCCAGCCAATAATCATAATTCAGTTAACAGTCAAAGTTTATAGTCAATAACCAACCAATGATAATAACCCCGTTAATGATTGACAATACTTAGTCAAATGCCAACAATAACGTCATAACATTATAATAGTGAAGACATTACAAAAAAAACAATGTGAAAATAACACGGAACATGGAATGGTGCATAAGTTACAATTTATTTATTGATTTAATACAAACAAAATGAATGAAAAAATAATAAAAACGGACGTTATAATTAATTAAACAAATAATAAAAGCAGACGTTACAACTAATTAAACAAATAATAAAAACAAACGTTGCAACTAATTAAACAAATAATAAAAGCAGACGCTACAACTAATTAAACAAATAATTAAAATAGACGTTACATTTACAGAGCACTTAAAAAAATATTAATTATTTTATTATTACTTTTCAAATCAGTCAAGACAATCACACGCATACAATACACATGCACTACAGACAATGATGATCAGAAACTTTTCAAAAATTAAAATAAATCACTGGTTGAAAAAGGACATACAACTCTTCGACATAAATAATAAAAAAGAATTCTTATAAAATAAAACATGTGAAGATCACAAAGCAAAAAGAATAAACAGAAAAACGAAACAGTCCAAAATTTTCTATTTGATGATGGCATATGAAAACTTTTAATAACATATGATGACATAACAATATATGAATATATTAAATTTACACAACATCGGACATTTTAAAATCAAACTTTATCACATAGAGATCATTAACATGATTTTAGTGTGAATAAATAAAAAGACATCAAACATGTATCACTCATATTTATTAGATACACAAACAGATTTAAACATGTTATACAGTTGATTGAACAACAAACAATACAATATTATATTATAATAATCATAATAATCTCGAGAAAAGAATAGGAACAAACAGATTGTGTACAACAAACAAACATCTCACAACAAACATTAGAATAATATATATATTATATATATATACAATATACGCAATCATAAATTAAGAAATTCATCCAATCAATCAGAACATCATCGACGCATGTGATACAAATATACATGTGAAGAAAGAAAGAAAAAATACATACATACAACATGAGAACATGGAAGACAAGATCACATGTTAATTGATAAAAAGTTTAGGTATACCTCAACGTATTGCTTGATTGAGAAAAAAAAATAAGAAATACGGATCCAACTAAAAGTAGCGCTTCCTTCAGTGATTTCATGATAACCCAAAAAGAAGAAGAAAAAAAAATTTAGTGGTTGAGATCGTGCATGATAACGTTTTGCAGTGAAAATAATAGGGGAAAATAAGAGATAGATAAGGAGAAGAACTTGATATTGATAAAGAGGCATCAAACTATTACATACATATAATGTTCTCTTATATACATGAAAGGGAAGACCTATTCATCTAATGGACCGCACATTCATGGGCCATAGGCCCTATAACACTTACTAAAATTTGTGTGGATATGGAAATTTCGACAGTAGATTTTATTTTAAAAATTTGTGTGGATAGAGAAATTCGACAGTAGATTTTATTTTAAAAGACAGAAAGAGTACACTACAACATAACCGTTGTATTTGTCCATATCTTCGACTGCCAACAGTCTATGCCGGAAAGATTATCGTGAATAATAAACAAGTTGAGACTCTTTCAACTATTTTTTTCTTTGGGTACATTAATTAAATTCCCCTATTATAGAGGCCCAACACAAATACCCTCCCCCAAAATAATAATACCCTCCCCTCAAAAATACGGACGGTCAGATTACTATAATGCCCCTAAATAAATATCACGATTATAACGTTGGGGAGACATTTAATATTGTATCCGTTACGCAAGCAGCCCACGATCTCTCTCTCCTTCTTCATCTCTTCTCTCTGGTTCTGTAACTGCAGAAGAAGACAAATTTTTGAATCCAAAATCAAATTCGAAACCGCCGATCAAAACTGAAATAATAAACCATCAACCTATATAAATCTGAGTAACTAATTTGGTTATAATCATTTTCAGTTTCAAGAAACAAAAAATAAGAGAAGAAATGATAGAAAATTAGGTTTTACTAATTTTGAAGATTCAAAGAAAAAATTGAAAGAGGTAAACACGATTCTCATCTTCTACTTACTGTTATTGATGAAGATTTTGGTTCCGATGATGTTTTTTTTTTACATTTTGACGATGATTTTATAACCTAAAATCAGATTTATTTCTCTGAAGAAGAAAAGTTGTTGCATGTACGATTTATGATCGATTCCTGCTTCTAATGTGTTTGATTTGAGTTGGTATCTACTTAGTTTTGTATCTAATTGATTGATTTTGATTTTAGGTTAGTTGGAGTTGATTTTGAGTTTCATAAGTTGCAGTTTCATATGAAAGAGGTAAGACATAATTTCTTCAGTTCATTTTGATTTTCACCCACCTTGTTGTTCTATGTATGTGTTTGTTTTTCTATATGTGTATGTTGATGTCAAAATTGTATAAAAAAAAGTTTCAGTTGATGTTGATGTTAATAGATGGGATCAACAATTGGAGTTGATACCATAAAATGCTTTGTTATGTGTGTTGTGTAAGTTCTTTACATGTTGATGACAAAAATTGTGAAAAAACCCAGTTCCAGATGATGTTGATGCTAATAGATGGGGTCAACAATTGGAGTTGACCCATAAAATGCTTTGTTGATTCTACAATTGTTTCTCAGGAGTTTGTTTTACAGTATTCTATTAGATATGAAATTAGTATCTAAGTCTATATGTGAACAAGTTATGGTAATTATTGTTAGTGATTCTAAATGAATGAATGAACCTCAACTAATAACTTACAAAATAATGTCATGTGATATCTATTTTGGTTATAGAAAAATTTGTTTTGAGGTTTGTTCTGTTTCATGTAAGGATAGATATGCACAAACTGCAGTATAGTTTTTATTGTTGGTGTCAACAACAGTAGTTGATGCCATATTATACCAGTAACATGGTTCAACAACAGTAGTTGATCACATAAAATGGAATCAACAATAGGAGTTGATACCATTTGATGGTATCAACAACAGGAGTTACACAAGTAAATTATTGTCAACAACAGGAGTTGATCCCATTAGATAAGATCAACAACAGATGTTGATCCCTTTTTACTAACTGTTCAACCATTATTGTTGTGATTATTGAATGAATAAGATCGCTGACTAGATTAATGTTGTTTGAAATATGTGAAAGGAATGAGAAGATCACCAAGGATAAATCCGAAGAGTACAGAAGCAGATGATTTACAACCGATTGATGAAAATGTAGCCCCCAAAAGGAAGAGGGTTAACAAGAAGTTATTGCTTGAAAAACAGCAACAAGTTGAAAAAAGAAGAAAGAGGAAAAATGAAAAACCAGAAGGAGATTCAGAAGAAGACGAATCGCAACAGAGTAAAAAAGTTGGAGCATCAAAAAGAAAGTGGGAGGACAAGAAGAAAAATAACCAAGAACAGAAAGCAAAGGCAAAGAAGAAGAAGAAAAAGAAGAAGAAGGAGAAGAATGAACAAGAACAACTACGTAAAGGAAAGAAAAAGATGGTAATTGAAGAAGAAGAAGAAGAAGACGAAGGAGATTCAGATGATGAAGAAGTAGAATCAGAGCAAGAATCAGAAGAAGATGAAAAGGAATCAGAGGGAGAAGAAAAAGTAGCCGCAAATGCCAAACCAGAGCAAGAACTAAAAGGTAACAAAAATACATTGGGTTCAGTTGTATGCTTCAATAGAATAAAATTCATTATATATTAAGTATAAAAATAAATGAATGAGTTACATGTATGCAGGAAGGTCAAGGAAGAACGAAACCAAGTTCAAATCATATCGGATGCCGTTGGTTGAAATGTGTAAATTTCTATACAAACTGTTTGAAGTAGGAGATTCCAAAAATAAGAAGAAGACACTCAATGGTAAAGCACTAAAGGAATGTCCGTTCTATGACTTCATCAGCCCATTCTACACAACAGACATGATTGATATAACGAATGATAAGTGGTTAGCCAAAATCAACCTTGCAATCCAGCTACTTACTGGAGCATTCGATAAGAATACAAACAAGTTCAAGTTTGGAAAAAATGAAGCTGCTTGTGAGTGCTCACTAGAAGCAATAGATTTTTCAATAATCTTTAAGATAAGAAGGCTCACCGAGAGTGAAGAGTTGAAGAAGTTGCTGAATAAAAAGAATGATGTTGCAGTCACTACATGGTTAAAGAACAAGTTCAGACCAGGGGAAGATGAAGATACCAGTGCTAAAATAACGAAGGCTGAAATTGAGTTCAAACTAAAGGAGGCAGCTAACGATGAGTCTGACCCACAACATTTTGTGAGACTTTTTGTTATGTGGTTGTGCACGGTTTTTTTCTTCACAGATGCTGGTTCAACAGGATTAGCAAAGCATTGGCTTCCTCATATTTTGAACATGGAAAAAGTCTCATGGCCAGATCACATAGTAAAGTATCTACTTAAATACATTGGAAAGCAGAAGGGAAAGAATGGAAGTGTTCCTGGCTGCACAACTCTACTGCCGATAAGAAAAGAAGTTCATTTCATATAATGTTTATTTTTGAAGATAGTAAAATGCATACTGTATGTAAAAGTAAACTCATTGATTCTCTGTATGTAGTATTGGTTCTGCGAACATATAGAAAAATACATCCCAAAGAGGTCAAATTTTGAAAGCTCAACTCCAAGATTCCTGAGATGGAGCCAACATGCAATGTGCAAAACACTGGTAAAAGAATTTCAAGAGAAAGTTAAAAAGTGAATAATAGACATGACTTGGTTTACTCATAAGGTAAAAAATTCATTTCCTCAATTTATATTTCGAATAGATTTCAGTTTTTATCATGTCAACAAAAGGAAGTTGATACCAGTTTAGGGAGTCAACAAAAAAAGTTTTTGTCTCAACAATAGAAGTTGATCCATTTTGTATGTATACTGATTAGAGAATAACTGAAATCTACTAGAGAAAAAGATTGATTATGCACATTTATTTTATCTATGTATTCAAATTAGAGCTGGTTCAGATAGGATTAGGAAAACAAGTGTGATTTTATATGTGATTATAAATGAACACTGAGTTGTCATCTGAAATGTATTACAGATTTTGTGTATCAACAATAGAAGTTGATAAAATTGTATGGAGTCAACAACCAATGTTTACACAGTAAATTAAATGTACCAACATTCTGTTTGTGTCAACAATGGAAGTTGATCCTAACGAATGGAATCAACAATAGATTTTGTGTATCAACAATAGAAGTTGATACAATTGTATGGAGTCAACAACCAATGTTTACACAGTAACTTAAATATACCACATTTTTATTGTGTCAATAATGGAAGTTGACATCATATCTGAATGTACTCCAGTTATATATTGCTGCAATTTCATATACGTCGCAAATCACTCGGGGGCTACGCCCCCTCGTGAAAGATATATTATGGGTAAAAAGTGAGAAAAAAATATTTTGCTAACTATATTTTTATGTCAATTTGCAGGTTCATGAAGATTTTGTTGATCCGTTGACATATGAAGAGATGTATTTGATTGATCTGTCGGCACCATCACGAGAGCTGGAATTAGAGAGGTAGAGGAATGAGAATTTGGAAGAACAAAAAATGTTTCTTGAGTTTGAAAAGCAGGAAATAACTTATCATAGGAAGGGCCAAGCAAAGGCATTGATGAGTCACATAATATTCATGAAGAAAATCATTGACAGCAACAAGCACAAGATTCAGTTGCAACCTGGAGAAGAAGAGAGGCTTGAGGATATTGCTAATGAAGTGAAGCTATGGAATGAAAAGGAGAATCATCTCAAGAAAGAAAGATCGGAGAGTACTCAAGAGGAATTCAGAAGAGCATCCAGTGCTATGCTTGAGACTGAATTAACTGCAGTGGAGAATAAAGGTGAAGACCCATCTGAAAAGGAAAATGAAGCTGAGTTGGAAGCTGTTAGAAATGGAGAACCATCTGAAAATCAGAATGAAGCTGAATTGAATGTAGAAGAAGAAGAAGAAGAATTAGGTCACCTGGCACTGTCACTTTCAGATGCAGGTGAAACTGATTTGGAAAAAAGCTTTAAGAAGGGTTATCAGAGTGGACTAAAATCCAGGTACACCTTTTGGTGTCGGATAATTTGAAGACAAACTAGCAGAAGGGCTTCCATGCAGGAAGAGAAGATAAAAGAAGACAAGAAGAAGCAGATCTTCAAATATCTAATGTGATAGCAGAGATTGGTAACTCAGATCAACAGTTAGAAGAGGAGAAAGATCTTCATATCAGTACTATGGTTGTAGAAATTGGTAACTCAGTTCAACAGATAGAAGAGGAGAATGAAGTAAAATAAGGATAAAGGAGTACAAACATGCAGGAAGCGGAGATCGTGATAGATGTAATTGTTTATTCAACTCCTCCAATTAACGTTATACGTCCAGAAACATCGGATTATGTCCCTATAGGTACTATTTTAACTCAGTTGAAGAAGTAATAAATTTGAAAGACATATTAGTTACTCTAAGAATTGTATGCAAGTATGTTTAAGTTATACCAGTTTGGATAATCTATTGATTTGTTATGAATTAATTTGTTTAAGTTGTTTATATGCATTTTTATTTTTTTTTATTAAGTGTCAACAATGAAAGTGGATCCATGAAAGCAATGGATCAACAAAAATAATGAATGATTGGTTTGTTATAAAGAAGAGTATGAGTGTTAGCATTTATATGGAATTAACTTTGTACATACAGATAAAACCATGCATACTTTTTTATTTTTTGTAAGTGTCAACAATAGAAGTTGATACAATAATGTGGGGTAAATAATGGAAATTGATCCCAAAGATTTTTTATTTTTTGTAAGTGTCAACAATAGAAGTTTATACAATAATGTGGGGTAAACAATGGAAGTTGATCCCATAGAAGAACCAACAACAATTGTTGATCCCAAAAAACAATGAGTCAACAATGATATGTTGATATTGTTTAATCTAATCGGGTTATTTCCCTGCAGGTACTACCCCAAGCTTAGGTGCGATCACTGCCTTGAATATTTACTCCTACTCCTACAGAAAAGATGGAAGATGCTCCGACTCAACAAACGGAATATACTCCTACACAGGAAACAGAAAAGGGTGATTCTGAAACTCCAGATGATGATGATATGTTGGAAGGACATAAAGTGATATACAAATTAGATGAAATTGGTGGCCCAAGTGAAGAAAAAGACACCACCCAAGACGATGATGATTCTGAAGCGACACAAAGCCAAAGGAATCAGTCTGAAGCTACGGGAAGAGCAAGGAGGTATAACACAAGGTCATCAAGGAATGCGCCAAATAAATACACACCTCTAGCGAAAGTGAAGAGGATGAACAAAGGAGGAAAGGGAAATAAGAAGAAGAAAGGGGGAGGTGTTGAAGAAGAACCGGAAACAATCAACCTTGATGATTACGTTGATGTGACGCCACCTGAGCCAAAAGAGCTGAAGAAGCAAGAAAAACTCAAACTATGGAAATCTTGCACCAAGGAGCAACAAGAGGTCCTTCGCCCATTCTTTGAGAAAGCAACAGAAAGGTATGTAACTCTGTAACAAATTGCATGTTTATTCATATGTATAAACAAATGCAACATCTGCGAAAAACGATTGTAAATCCAAGTTGCAGTTAGAATTTTCTAATGTCAAGATAATAATGCTTCAACAATAATATGTCATGTTATGTCAGGGGTTTAACATAATCTTTGCAAATGCAGTATCAGAGCATGTAGCTTTTATTTCAACAATGTAGTGGAAGAGATCGTCTGTGGAAGGCATATCCAATATCTAATGGATAACCAGAACATTAACAGCGAGATTGTTGACTGCTACACCAACATGCTGCAATCAAAGATGCAAGATCCATCTAAGCCATCATACTATGGGAAAAAAACACTTAATTTTGTCTACAAATGCTTATGTAAGTAACGAAAACTCTTAATCTGTCTTTTGAATAACTTATTACATAAACTTATTTAGTTCTACATTATCGTAGTTGAAACCATATTTAGGTGAGATGAAACAATTTAGTGTACTAAGGATGGTTCAAGTATACATGATGAATGAATTATTGTTGTTATCTGTCAAAAACAAACTAAATGCCAAGAAAACGCGTGCCCGAAGAAAACGATGCAGCAAATAATGAGGGGCTGAGTAGTAGTAGTAGTTAGCTAGCAAGATGCAATGAAAGTGTAAAAATTTGGGGATTAAGATATGTTGAGGAAACAATACCCAGTGGATGACGATGATGCAATACTGTTGATACCGATGTGTCTACAAGACAATAAACAGAAACCCTTCCATTGGGTGCTTCTTACGTTGATACGTGGAAGGTGGTTGATTTTCACCACCATTGATCACTACAAAGGATACAACGAGTAGTACAATTTCATGGTACAAACATTGACTCCTCTCCTGAACCAAATGGGTATAAAAGATGTTGAAACAGGTGGACCAGTAACTACAATTGTAGACCATTACACGGTACCACCGCAACAGGGTTTGGATTGCGCATTGCACGTCTGCTTGTTCAAGAAGTGCTTGGTGAAGCGTGGAGACTTCTGGCATCTAGATGGTAAGAGTATCCAATACCATGAGAACATAAACAGGAAGAGAACGAAGATGGCTTCCAGGATGTTAGCTGAATTCGATGCATGGAAACCAACTTTGGAAGAAGGTAAGCAAGTAGAAGAACTTACAGACTCAGTTGAAGAGGTACTCAACATACAAGATTCTGTTGAACCATTAGAATGTGGCCAAGTACAAGAAATTACAGACTCAGTCGAAGAGGTACTCAACATACAAGATTTTGTTGAACCATTAAATTAGTGCAAAACACACTTAGGTGTAGTTTAACATATGCTGGTAAGTAATTTAGTTACTCTGTGTAGGTATGCTAATTTATTTAAACTGTTAGTTTGAAAAGACATCTTTTAGTTACTGTAAATCTATGTTTAAAAGTGTGCTTATATTCTCAAACAATTTGGAAGATATTTTAATACTAGTTTGGTATGAATTAATATTACTATTAGTTATGAAAGTGATTATCAAGTGAATGAATGGTTTGGTTATGAAAGTGAATGAATGGTTTGGTTATGAAAGTGAATGAATGTTGGTAGTAAAGATTGCAGCAGGTATGCTCAGATAATGGAGTTAACTTGTACATACAGATAAAACCATGAATTTTTTTTCTTTTTATTGAGCATCAACAATGGAAGTTGATCCATTTTTGGGATCAACAATGGAAGTTGATCCCAAAAATCAATGGGTCAAAAAAATAATTGATGAATAACTGTTTGGTTTCATATAAAAGTGAATGAATATTGGTATTGAAGATTGCAGGTATAGACAGCTGATGGAGTTAACTTGTATATATACAGATAAAACCATGCAAAATTTTTCTTTTCAGTAAGCATCAACAATGGAAGTTGATGCAGTAAGAGGGATCAACATTGGAAGTTGATGCCATGACTTGGATCAACATTAACATGTTGATACAGTTTACATAGTAAAGCTTGCAGGTATACACAGCTAAAGTAGTTAACTTGTAACCATGAATTTTTTTCTTATCAGCAAGCCTCAACAAAATGGATGTTGATCTAGTAATGGGGATCAACAATGGAAGTTGATCCCTGACTTGGATCAACATTGATATGTTGATACAGTTTATATAGTATTTTTTCCTGTAAAAAAACCAGTAAACCTGCAAACTGACATAAAATGACAAGAATAACATTAATAAACAAATAAAACAGATTGTATGTCATTAAAAACACAACAAATCCAACAAGAAAACATAGGGAAAGCATAAAAATAACTAACATCCATGTTGATCATTCAAGAACTAGCATAAAAAGGTAAAAAGGAAGTTCAGAGAAATAGTAAATCATCCAGTAAACTTCAGAACAACATCCTCCTCAAAAAGTTGATCATCCTGGAATTCGACTCCCTATGAAACACTGGTGCACGAGGAGCCAAAGGAGCTCTGCGACATCTACGACGGTTGTGGTAGGCAAGTCTCCCACTCTGGCCACACTTCCTTTTCTTGCGAACTTTCTATCGAGAACCCCTGTACCTTGAAGTAGTTGGCCTTCCAGCTGATGCTCGACCACCATTTGGAGGCAAGACATAACCTTCTTCATTAATTTTAGGCGGCCTCTCATGGTTGGGAATAGGATATATAGGACGAGCATACAAACCTCTATAGTACTCAGTGGTATAATACGGAATGATGTGCTTGTAAGGTTCATCTGGCCCAATCTGCAACATAAATTTCATCAAATGTGTGCAAGGGAAACTATGCTTCTGCCACCAATTGCAAGTGAAAGTCCTAGCATCCAGATCGACCGTGTGCTTTCTAATAGGATAAATTATTTCAAAGACTTTATTACTTGATCTTTTAAACTTGTAGAAACGGCAGTCGGTAACCCTCTTGTTGATCCTAGCTTGCATCCGGGGAGTAAGTCTTGAATTCCATTTACTAGACTCCACCAACCTCTTGTAGTTCTTCTCCATTACCTTAGCACAAATGCAATTAACATCAAGTGCTGGAAGCCGCTTATCAAGCTTGATAACACTATTAAAACTCTCTGCAATATTCGATGTGTTCTCACCAAGCCTTTCTCCTTGAAAAGAATGAGCTGCCCAATTCTCGAATGGAATCTTTACCATCCAATCAATCACTGAATCAAGCTTGAGATTGCTCATACTCTTGGCAGTAACAAAACAGTTCTCCTTTGTTAAGGCAATGTAGCACTCTTCAAGCAACTTCACAGCAGTTTGCCTGCTCTTACCCTTTGGAACCGGAATATTACCTTTCATGTGGTACAAACAATAAGAATGGTAAGCCTTTGGGAAGATAATAGGGACATGCTTCAAAAGGCCAGCTCCACGGTCTAATATGATGGTCAGTGGACGGTCTTCCCTAATAATACCCTTTAGGTTGGTTAAGAACCATTCCCAACTCTCACAATTTTCGCAAGGTACAATACCAAAAGCAACTGGATAGATCTCTAGAAAATACAAAAAAAAAACCAAAGATTCAAAAAGTGACACACAAAAACTAAAATCCATGAACAAGTTATTGGGTGAACAATAAAAATTATGGGATTAAGAACGCAAGTTATGTGATCAACAACTGCAATTATGGGATCAACAACAAGAATTATGGGATTAAGAACAGAAGTTATGTGATCAACAACTGCAATTATGGGATCAACATTTGAAATAATGGATCAATGATAATGTTTTTGATTGTCGTTGTTTTATTTAGTAAATAGGATTCGAACTCTAAGACTTGTTAAGATTAATTTTAAAGGAATAAAATAGAGAGTTACTGGGTCTAAGATTCGGCCAAACTCATATCAATAGGTTCAATTATTCATTCTCAAACAATTATCGCTCGACAAATAAAACAACATCGACTCTTATTCTTGCCAAGGTAGATTTTCCAAACATTAGTTATAAATCGTAAGCATGGGACATCAAACATCTAAGCAAGCATGACCCATCTAATAAAATAATAACTAATTTTTTCAAATCATAATTCTATTTTAATTAAGTGCAAAAGTCAAATAGAAAATAAAACAAATTCACCCATGTATGAAGTCCGGCTTCCTCCGTCGCCCAGTGTTGGGGTCTAGCTTCTCATGATGAAAACACACTCAAAAAATATAATTAATAGCTCAAATGGTGTTTACAATGGTGAAAATGAAGAAAAATTAAACGCAACAATTTTGCTCTACCAAAACTCCCCCCTCTTTTCTTTGTTTGGTCCTATTAGCACCCTATTTATACACAACAACCCATTACTCAAACATCTTTTCAAAATATTCTTCCATAACTCCACCAGATCTTCTCTTTGATGAAAGATATCTCAGGAATAATTTCTTTCTCCATTATCACACATCTTCCTTTATTTGCTAGAATAAAATCCTAGGGATATTATCATTTTTTTTATTTATAAATAAAACCACAGATTTTCTTTCTCCTTTTCAATAAAAACAAACTCATCAATATATTATCTCTTTTAACTTCAAGATATGAAAACTTCTTGTATAATAGGCAACAAGATATCTTTGTCTTAAATCTTTGAGATCTCCCGTAAATTATGTGAATTTGTTTCAAATGAAGAAGAAGAGGGTGCCTCTATCCATTTGTTCATTTGTTGGGTGTCTTTAACAAGTTGGGTGACCGTATCTGAAATGATGGGTGCCTTTATCAGTTCCTCTGGCTGCTTTTAACACTTTTTTCGATCTATTTTTCCAAAAGAGCTTATTTCCTTGAAAAGACTTAAAACAAGTTTATTAGTGATAAAATGAGTCCCATCTAATGTATTTATGGGTGAAAATGCGTCGCACTTTCGTGCTTATCAAATTCCCCCACACTTACATTTTTCTAGTCCTAGAAAAAAATAGAAAACTGACCCGCTACACAGCTGGTCATATAATAAGAGACAGAGACCCGCTACACAGCTGGTCATAATTAGTTTTTTTTATTTACGAAGACCCGCTACACAGCTGGTCATAAAATGCAAGAAAAAAGAAAAGATCCGCTACACAGCTGGTCATAACCCTAATAATCATAATAATTTTTTATATATATATACCCGCTACACAGCTGATCATTATTATTATTATTTTATTTTTATTTTTTTGGAGACCCGCTACACAGCTGGTCATAAAATGCAAGGAAATTCCTGAAAAAGAAAAGTAAAACGTTAACCACTCCCCCATACTAAAACATTACATTGTCATCAATGTAATTGAGTCAACCAATGCAAAATTTAAGATGGGAAATCCATAAGATGAAAAAAAGTAAACGAAAATATAAAAATAAAAATAAAATAAAATACACCTACTGGAATGTACAAAAAAGGATCCCTAAAAATTAACAACCTGAAAATTTGGGGATCGACCCAAAATACAACATTTGTAAATGACAGCTTCACACTTATGTTATAACGATGCGGAGACATTGAAACTATCAAAAACAAAGATTTACCCCTAAACCAAGTTTTTACTGCACAAGGAAGTGCGTAAAGAACAAAATATGGGGATACTATTGAGACTGGGAAATTGTCAATTGGCTCATGCACGGTATTAGAAACAGGGACGTCCTCTGGGTATTTTGATGCAAAGTATTCCAACAAAATTTTTGAAGCACATAATTCTAACACTAAATTAGGTAACTTTTGGAAGTCTAGGGGACTAGAAACAACCTCTAAGTTGGGTGAAAGATCTTGCGAGATAGGTTCTTCTAATAAATTAGCCGAATCATTTACACAATCATTCACAGGGTCATCTATATATTCCGTATGGGACAGAGAGTCACTACATGATTCATCATCAGCAGCAGCAAATAATCTTTGACATTCAAGAACTCTCAATCTTTGTTCCAAACTAGGTGGTGTGTGTTTATAATACTTCTCGTATATCTCTAAAGGAGATTCTTCACTTACCACATGTGGATCAAAAACTCCATATCGTTGCCTCTGCATGTATTCACCAAGCGTCATCACAGATGAGGATGCATGCTGGTTTGAATTTCTACGCTTATATTCTGCCAATGTCATCTTAGGTGACGTCTCCTCGGAAGAAGTCATCATCCTCAAAAATTCCCTGAAAAGAAATACAAAAAGAAACACATAAAAAGGAAAAATAAAAATAATCTAAAATAAAATGAAAATACTGTACAAATAATTAAAAAAATAAAAAATAAAAATAAACCTAAAAATTAATCTGAAAACAAATCCGCGTCGCCGGCGCCAAAATGATATTGTTTTTGATTGTCGTTGTTTTATTTAATAAATAGGATTCGAACTCTAAGACTTGTTAAGATTAATTTTAAAGGAATAAAATAGAGATTTATTGGGTCTAGGATTCGTCCAAACTCATATCAATAGGTTCAATTATTCATTCTCAAACAATTATCGCTCGACAAATAAAACAACATCGACTCTTATTCTTGCCAAGGTAGATTTTCCAAACATTAGTTATAAATCGTAAGCATGGGACATCAAACATCTAAGCAAGCATGACCCATCTAATAAAATAATAACTAATTTTTTCAAATCATAATTCTATTTTAATTAAGTGCAAAAGTCAAATAGAAAATAAAACAAATTGACCCATGTATGAAGTCCGACTTCCTCCGTCGCCCAGTGTTGGGGTCTAGCTTCTCATGATGAAAACACACTCAAAAAATATAATTAATAGCTCAAATGGTGTTTACAATGGTGAAAATGAAGAAAAATTAAACGCAACAATTTTGCTCTACCAAAACTTCCCCTCTTTTCTTTGTTTGGTCCTATTAGCACCCTATTTATACACAACAACCCATTACTCAAACATCTTTTCAAAATATTCTTCCGTAACTCCACCGGATCTTCTCTTTGATGAAAGATATCTCAGGAATAATTTCTTTCTCCATTATCACACATCTTCCTCCATTTGCTAGAATAAAATCCTAGGGATATTATCATTTTTTTATTTATAAATAAAACCACATATTTTCTTTGTCCTTTTCAATAAAAACAAACTCATCAATATATTATCTCTTTTAACTTCAAGATATGAAAACTTCTTGTATAATAGGCAACAAGATATCTTTGTCTTAAATCTTTGAGATCTCCCGTAAATTATGTGAATCTGTTTCAAATGAAGAAGAAGAGGGTGCCTCTATCCATTTGTTCATTTGTTGGGTGTCTTTAACAAGTTGGGTGACCGTATCTGAAATGATGGGTGCCTTTATCAGTTCCTCTGGCTGCTTTTAACACTTTTTTCGATCTATTTTTCCAAAAGATCTTATTTCCTTGAAAAGACTTAAAACAAGTTTATTAGTGATAAAATGAGTCCCAACTATTGTATTTATGGGTGAAAATGGGTCGCACTTTCGTTCTTATCAATCAACAACAAAAGTTATGGGATCAACAACAAGAACTATGGGATTAACAACAGAAGTTATGTGATCAACAACTGAAATTATGGAACAACAACAAAAGTTGATACGAAAAAGAGGGATCACCAACTGCAATTATGGGATCAACAACAAAAGTTATGGGATCAACATTTGAAATAATGGATCAACAACAAAAGTTATGGGATCAACAATAATAATTATGGTATGAACAAAGTTATGTGATCCATAGAATTGAAATCCAGGGACATATCAGATTATATTGTGTGATTCAACAACTAAAGTTGAAACACTTGATAATTAAAAAAAGAAAAAAAAGATTAAAAGACATACCTTGGTTACCAGTTTTCCCGCAAGCAATCATAAGACCTCCCTTAAACTTCCCAGTGAGAAAAGGCAATCAATAAATAGCGTCGGACGACAGTAATTATTGAAACCAGTAATGGAAACTTCGAAAGAAAAAAAACACCTCTGGAACTGCTTCGTTACACCATCATACTCAAACTTCACGACACTTCCAGGATTATAACGTTCTATTGATTCTTTATACCAAACAAAGTATGAATAGGACTTGATGTCATCAACCCAAAGAGACTCTTTGGTGAACTGTAAACCATGGTGTCCCTGACTATATGTGATATCAATACCATATTCCTGATGGAGCATATCTTGGACATCAGTTGCAGTCTTCTTCTTCTTTGATGCTTGAAATTCATCTATTAAGATATCCTTCAGAAAAGACTTTGTCATCCTGACTTTTGCTGGATCAGAAGAAGCTAAATCACATGCATGCTCTCCGTGAAACGTCTTGCACTGAAACTCACCTTTAGTATTGGCAACGAGAGATGCATGAAACCTCCAGCTACAACTTTGACTTTTCTTGTTAAAACAACGCACAGTGTAACGTTTCTTGTCACTCTTACGTACTTCAAGTTTGTAACCACTATGATATTCGTACTTCTTAACAGTATCACGAGAATCAATTTTACTTTCAAAAACCTGCCCTACTCCGGTTAAGATGTTGGCCCAAGCATCTGACTTCTTGGGGACCCTTTCGACCAAGGATGAATCATCCGTCAAATCTTCTACAATAGCCACATCGTTGTTTGAAACAAAACTTGATGATGACGAAGAAGGAGCAACATAAGAAGAAGATGGAACAGAATCAACAACAATCTTAAACTGGATGTTAAACTTCACCACATCGATCCCTTTTGAGATGCAGTAGTGAAGGAAAAACCTCAACTCCAAATCGTGATTGATCACATGTGATTTTCCATCTACAGTGTAACCAAAAAGTACGAGGTCTTCAGGGACATAAGGTCAGTACTGTTTCATCACACTAATCATCTCGCTGACAGTAGTTGACTCTGAAACAGCATGTGATACGGTCAAATTGGATAAAGTGAACTCTGCAACAGCCATCTTTGGCCTGAAACAATAAAATAGTCAAATTGGATCAACAAATCACATCTAATATAAAAACAATGTTGACACCATAATCTGTCAACAATCAAAATTGATCCAATAAAACAACAGTTATCAACAACCATAATCAGAAAATTGTCCAGGTTATTGCATCAACAATGAAAGTTGATCCAACAAACCTGCATCAACAAACCAATGTTGATCCAATAAAACAGCTATCAACAACCATAATAAGAAATTTATCCAGGTTATTTGCATCAACAATGAAAGTTGGTTCAACAAACCTGAATCAACAACCAATGTTGATACAAATAAACTGAATATTGTACAAAATTTCAGTGTCAACAATGAAATTTATCCAAAATACTATGTCAACAACAAGGACTTTAAAACAAAAAAATGGCATAAAAAGCATCATATATGTTACTAGGCATCGAATTAGTATGCAATTGATGCAAATGTGAACCTGCAAAATGAAATACTACATGAAAATACATGCTCCATATTAAAAAATTCACTACAAACCATAAGAAAATTCCTAAACCTAACCTAAGATTCAAATTCAGATTACGTCGCACATCACTCGGGGGTTGCGCCCCCTCGTGAAAGATATATTCAATGTCGAACGTTAGATATGTAAACTGAGTATATAAACACTAACTTGTAACTTCTAATTGATTACACTAACTTCTAACTTCTAATTATATCAAAACTGATCAACATTCAGTATACTCAAAATAATTCTTCAACAATCAGTATTATCCTAATAATTCTCCTACTAACATATCAACACTAGGAATTCTCCAGAATAATCCAAAACGAGAACTGGTTCATGCAAAGTACATTGAAGCTAAAACTCAAACCTAACACTGAATTATGAACCGATCTAAATAAAACAACAGAAATTCAAAAATCAAAGACCGATATTGGAGATTGAAGAATTGAATAATACCTGTTGAAGATATGAATAACAATCTCGAATTCAAATAATATGTAAATTAACCAATCATTCCAGTAGAATCAAACACACATAATCAAGCTTCCAAAATCTCGATCTCTGCAATAGAAAATACAAATAATCTGAAATCAAAATATGAAGATTGAGAAACTACAAATCGAACATGCAAATACAAAATAAATCTCTACTCATCTTCAATCACGAATCACCATTACCAATTTGTTTCAGATCGAGAAAATTTTGTTTGATTCTGTTTTTGATGAAGAAACTCTTTCAGATCTGAGATTCTAAAGATACGAACAATGTTGATGAAAAGAAATTCAGTAATAGAAGAAGAAGATGATTTTGTGTTGTTGAATCTGTTGATTTCACATAGAATTTTTCGAATTTTTTCTTCTCTCTGGTTTACAGCTGACGGAAGAACAACTCTCTCTCTCTCGTTTTTCTTTCTTTCCGTTGGATCAACTGGTTTTTGGTTTAAAGATATTAATTATATACAAAGCGTAATTTAGTAATCTAGCAGAAATCTAATTGGGCCCCTGACGGGCATTGAATGGAGAGGGGTATTTTTATTGCTTCATAAGGGTAATTTTGAAGCCCGTCAAAAAGAGGGTTATTTATATAATTCCCACTTTTTCTTTTAATTTGCAAGACATGAACGGAGATAAGTGGCACAACTATATATTTACCATGCATTATTATTTTAGAAGCTGATGTAACGATTAAGATGATTATATGTCTTTTTTTTTTCATAAAAGAGACAAGCCTCGTATATTGATTGATCAGTCGATTCAAGATCGTAATGGTTACAACAGTTATTACAGTTTATATCAACTAAAAAAACAACAAAAATCAAGAAGATTCCAGCATTGTTACATAGTTTTCTCCACAAATACTGACTATAAGATTCAACTTTTACTACTGATTCTACCATTCCAGTAAACCAAGAACAAAGTAACAGGGGAAGGTTAAATGGCTAAACTTGCTTTGTCTGTAACAAAAACAAACTACACCCAATTGCAAAAAGCATGAGTGTAAGGATCATTAGATGATCCAGCCATTTCTCAGGGTTTTTAATCCAAAAGTAACTAACTAATCTAACTAAACTGAAGTACCACGGGTTTACCGGATCGGTTTGAATCAGAATGAAAAAGTATAAATCAGTCTGAATCTGCATCTGCATCGGAGTCTTGGTTGTTGTTGTTTTTGTTGGTGTCTGTTGGTGTCTTGGTGTCTGTTGTTGGATTCTTGGTACCTGCTGCTACTGCTTCCATTGTTGCTAGAGATCTTGATTTTGTAGTTGATGTATATGAAGTTACCACTAAAGATAGAGTTCTGTTAGACTAGCTAAATCGACATCCAGCTCTTCAATTTCATCACCATGAATTAAAACCCACACAAAATCAGAAAAATCTCCCAAAACTAAATAACTTAAAACAAACAAAAAGATCTTACTCTAATAAGAACCGGTTGAAACAAGGTGAAATTAAAACTAAAAAACAGAGAGAGGACTCAATCTGTAAAGAAGAGAAGAAAAAAAACAGAGACTTAAAGGTTTTTATAACCAACCCTAAATCTAAAACTAGAAAAAATTACTACCAATAGATACAGAAAGGTGTGACAAGTAATTATTTGGAAAAATCTGCTCCGATCTGCTCCCATGAGAACAGATCGGAGCAGCGGTGCCTTAGTGGTTTAGGATTTCTTTTATCATTAAAGGAAGAGGGAGAAAGAGAAAGATAAGTATATGTCTCTATGATAAAGAGAGTTGACTTATCAGAACTTAGACAAGTCGTCGGATGTCCATGATAGAGCAACATCGCCGGTATATCCATTTTCGGTCTGGCCATGGCTATGTCACGCACAAGCACAACATTGATAATAGGATACTAGTTTATTGGGCAGGGTAACAAATCCTATATAAGACAAACATAGGTACACAAAGTCACTAATTAAATTATTAAATGTAAATCATGTTTATCCAAAGCTGGAGTAAAAACACCTTTGGACACCTACCAGGCCTGATACGTGAAGCTGAAAAACAAATACAACAAGCCCAACAAATATGTGCCACAGAGGTAGGCTCAAATCTCCAATATTGGTTGACCCAAGAACTTGAGGCCCGAAATTCTCATCTACCGCTGTCACACTGCCAACAATTTTTTCGGAAACAAAGATCACAGGTGGACCGGCTAAAGGAAGGAGATATTAACACGACATTTTTTCACACCCAGGCAACAATACACCACCGTATTAACCACCTACGGAAGATACAGACAGAAACAGGTGCATGGGTGGACACATAGACATACATTGCGGATACACTTGTCCAGCAATTCACTAAGCAATACCAGACACCAGCTACAACCATTGATCTGCAGTTATTCGAGTATATCCAGACACGAGTTTCGGAGGCACACCGACAACGACTCATGGAAGGAGTCACTGCATCGGAAATCGAAAAAGCCTTGCAATCAATTGGCTCCGATAAGACACCGGGACCAGATGGATTCACTAGTAAATTATTCAAATTTCTTTGGGACACTACTAGTTCTCAGATCATCGAGATGATCACTTTCTCCTTTCAACAAAATCAGTTAGAAACACCTGTGAACCACACAAATATAACACCCATACCAAAAAACACCAACCCAACTCAACCTTCCCACTTCAGACCCATTGGGCTCTGCAAAGTGTTTTATAAAATCATTGCAAAAAATTTAGTTGAAAGAATCCGACCCATACCACAATTCATCATAAGCCCATTCCAAAGTTATTTTGTCCCAAACAGAGCTATCCACGACAACATTGCAGTAGCTGCAGAAAATTTTCACCACATACGTTCATCGGCCAACACCCCAAAATAGCTATGAAACTCGATATACAAAAAGCCTATGACTCCCTTGCTAGGGTTTCATCAAAATGGCTCTCTCTACACTGGGCTTCCCGGCAGGGTTCATTAACTTGATCATGACGTGTGTAACCACGGTGACATACTCCATCAATGTTAATGGTGCAGCATTCGGGCACAAAAAGCCAACTAGGGGGCTCCGGCAAGGAGATCCCCTATCACCATACATTTTCATCATATGTGCAAAAATCCTCCCATCCAACTTGGGCCTCCAACAGCAGCAAGGAAACATCAAAGGAATAAAAATTTCTCTAACTGTCACACCACTCATTCATCTCATGTAATGCAGATGACTTGTTACTAACCTGCATAATGGAACCAGAAACGTGCAACAACCTCCAAAAGATACTTACAGCTTATTCAACCTCGGCAGGCCAACAAATACAAGGATAAATCTCTAATTATCCACCACCCGAAGCTCCACCCGAATGAGAACAATGGGCTCCAACGTTTCTTCGAAATACCAACGGCCCAACACCCACCCAAGTATCTGGGTGTCCATTTCAAGAGAGGCAGAAACAACAACCACATGTTCACAGAACTACTCAATCGGATGGAGAGAAAATCCAAAGGATGGATATCTAAATGTGTAAATCGAGCCGGGAGAGAAATGCTCATCAAAACTTCATTTCTCCCAACTGCAAACCATGCCATGCAGACCCAGCTACTTGATGTGGTTTTTCAATGATGTTGTAGTAAGATGATTCGTTCACTCAGATTTGTTGAGAATTTGTTTTAAGACTTAATAAATAAAATAAGGAAAAACATATATACACAATTTGTCACAAGATGAAGAGAGGTTGAGACGCGGGATTCCACTACTTTTCATATTGTTATGGTTCAGTCATTAACTCTAGAAAAAATAGCTCAAACAAAAGAAGTTGTGACTCTAGTTCTTTGCCAAAAATAAATTTCGTAAAATATTATTTGTAAGTTAAAAACATGACGCATCTAAAGTATTTAGAACTAAGCATGCGGCATCTAACAAAACAACAAATAATTAATAGAAATCATAAAGCAATTAAATCTATGCAAAAAGTCAATAAAAGAATTAATTCATTTACCACAATCATGAAAAGTTGCTTCCTCCGTTGTCCCAGTGTTGGGGTTTAGCTCCTCATATCAAAAACACGTTCAAAATAATAAATCATGGCTCAAAAGGTGCTTTTATTGAAGAAATTATAAGATTCAGCGAATCTGCAGCGCTGTATTGACGTTACAGAGTTCACTGTTACAGAAGGTGTGGGTAACTGAAGATATGCGTGGCTAATGGACTGTTACAAAACAGTTTGAATATAAGACGCTAATCTTCGACTGTTCTGTGCCGTCTAATGTTCTTCAGCTAGGGTTCTTGAGAACGACACTTCTCATGTGTCGTCTGCAACCCTTCTTCTTCCCCTTCTCTGCTGCTACTGCAGAATCACTCTGCAGCAATTTCTATTGTTCTCAACCTCTCCCCAAACTCTCCACCTTCGTGTCTGTGCTCTCAAAGGCCTTTTTATACTCGACAGGCACAAAATATTCTCGGTTTAATGCATGATATTTGCCATTATTTCTCTGTAATATCCCTTGATATTATTCCCATTTGTATCTCCCTCGCACGATATTCTTCAACTTAAATTATTCAAACACGCTGCACTCTCGTAATTGATTGAGGTAAACTCATGGAAGGAGGAGATATCCACGTAACTTCCCAAAAATATACCAGAAATTCAAAACAGAATATCCAATATTATTCCCCCCTGTATTGTCGAGAATTCCTATCTTTTCTCAATCCCAGCGCATGTTGCCATCCTGTTGTGTTGTAAAGACTCGTACTAAAACAAACTGTTGAGAAAATCCCGTAACACACTGACCGAAAATTCGCAGTTGAATAAGAATTCAAAAATCCGCCCCGCCAAAATTCTCTAACTCGTGAAGAAGATAAGGGTGCCTTTAACGAAGTCTGGGGAGTTGATAACAAGAAGGGTGTGAATAGTGAAGAGTGTGCCCCTTATCAACTGGACGCCCCTTAGTAATTGAGGTGTCCCTTATCCAGAAGTGAGAGTCCAAATAAAACATGTCCTTCCGAGGGTGCCCCGGGCAATTTTTCGAGCAGAATTTTCCAACAATATTTATTTCAAAAATACCTAAAAATACACAAAAAACACAATATTAGTACAAAAATCGAGTTCCAACAATACAGACATTGAGGACAATTTAGACACAAAAATGTGTCTATCAAATTCCCCCAAACCTATTATTTTCTATTCCTCGAGCAAAACTAAAAAAATAAAACCGACTTAGTCTCGGGTGGGTTTAACAGAGGTGTACCCACAAAAACCATGACTTCTAACTGGTCACAATTATCCAAAGAGCTATCATGACATACATATTCTCAACCTATCTCCAAGTAACTAGAATGCCATAGAAATTAAAGGCGTCAGCTCTAAAGCTGACTGAAGAAAAGGGGAGACACATCCGCAACACTGCTAGATAAAGAGATATCCGCTACACAGCTAGATAAACATTGTAAGATGCGTCCGCTGCTTTACAACTGGATAAGATTAGGAGAGAGATAAAGATGAGAGGGACATCTGCTACACAGCTGGACTAATTACGTGTGATGAGTTAAACCAGTGCCAGATTGAAAGCGGACTAAAAAAGCAACCAAATGTATCTTTCTTCGACTCTCTCATAGTGCTCAGTAGAAACAACGTCTTCTTCGGTCTTCAACTGTTGATGAAGAACTATCGAACCTCATAGAACCTTGACAATTAACTCTTCTCTTCGATTTCTTCCTTGACTTATAAATTTCTACTTCCCTTTGGCCTTATTGAACAAAACGTAACGATGATTTTTTTCATTTTTTTTTTCATTTTTTTTTTTTTTTGGAAACAAAAATTACAAGACAACAATTTACATGGCCATGAGAGAAGGACTTTCAAAACTTGGATCTTCGCAACTTGTGATGTCTTGGTATCATGGATTCTAACAACTTATATCATTTGCTCTTATAACTTCAACTTTGATTTTTGAATTATTCTTTTCTATTGTTTCTTCTAAACCTTAAACGTCTTCAACTTTCTTCATAGATTTTGATGTCGCTCTCTCTGTTGATGATGATAAGTTTCTACTGAGAGAGAATTGTAATCCAGTAACTATGATTACATTGTGAGGTTGCTTCGTCTTTCTGGCATTTCCTGACCTACTTTCCTTTCCATCATGTATGGTTAGGTCCATCACGGTTACCCTCTAAAAGGAACAAGTTCTCTCCTGAATTTCAAGGATCTCAATGTATTTTTCTCTAATGTCTCAAAAGGTTGTTATCCCTATCATTCCAATTTCTATCTTTTCGGTGAGAAACATTATGTAAACTTAACTAACCGGATACCATGTGACGCTAGAAGCTTCAAAAGTGCAACTAAAAAGTTCTTCCCCACCCCCAAGCTTAAATCTAACATTGTCCTCGATGTTCTAAAGATAAAATTAAAAGCATGAACAAGGAGAAACTGTTACCACTTGAATAAAAAGAGTTAAGGAAAGATATTACCATGTTGCATGAGCATGGGTTACCTCCCAAGAAGTGCTAAGTTTAAAGTCTTCAGCCAGACATCGGAAGGAATTAGTCACCTCATAGAATCATATAGAAGTAGCCGGAATAATTGTGGGTCATCTGGATCAAAAAGTGCTAACCACAAGAAGAGGAAACTGCAACATACCAAGAATATACCGAACATACCCTTATTTAACTTTTTGTTTAAGACAACTATCTCTAGTTGTGGCTCAGGTTCAGGCTCTATAAAAGGGTCTAAATAAAATGCTTTCATAGGCTGGACTTCCTCAAAAGAAGGATTCTTAAGATCAGGTTGTAGAGTATGGAAATACTCAAGTAGGAACTTAGAAGCACATAACAATAACCTGAACAACTGCGGATCCTTAAACTCAATTAGACTTGACTCACAAAACTGACCACAATGAAAGAGTTGGTCTTCCTTAAGAAAATGTGTCGACCATATTCTCCTAAAGTAATTAGGTTTAGTCTCAAAACTTAATAACCGGCACATCTTAAAATCAAATGTTCCCACAATTGGAAGAAAATTTGTTGGTGGGAAGTCAATCTTGGTATCATAGCCTGGGTTAACCACATCAACCAGAGGATGGGTTTCTAACAACTGAGCTTTTCTCTGGACATCATTAGGTTCAGGAAAAAGTGTACGAAGATAATCTTGTAATATAGTTGAGGCACAAATGTCAAGTCCTACACGAGGGAACTTTCTAAGAGTTAAAGCACACGGAGACTGATAATCACCCCCAAACTTAGAGTTTTCTGTGTCTCTAGAAAGACTAGTCACAACTTCCCTAATTTCTAGGTCATCGGATTCCTGAAAATGGTCAATTGATTCTTCTAAGTCGGGTTCATCCTCACTCATTTCTACGAGTTCATTTTCTTTTTCTAAGTCTAATGTTTCTAAATTTCTAGACTCTAAAACAATATTCTCTGAATAAACTCGTTCCTCAAAACTATCATCGGCTTCGTAGACAGGAAATACTACATCATCTAAAACTGGGGTATCTCTAGTCAAATCCTCGTCCTTTTGAATAGGTGAATAATTAGTAAAATTATTTGGATTTGTATTAGAAACAGTATTATCATTATAAATCTCAATCGGTGTAACAAATTCCTGATCACTATGCCTACATATTTCATGTTCTTCATCGATACTATCCTCATCATAATCATCATTATAATAACATGAAAATGATCGAACCTCATCAAAACAAGTAGTGTTACCAATTCTAACCTCGTCATCTTGATTATGCAAATAACTATCCTCATTTTTAAGGGTATTACTGGAAACACTATATTTTGAAAGTAAGATTATTTCGAGCAAGTCTTTCGTTCGTCTCAGCCATCAACTTGAGGGATTCCTCTATAGAAAGTTCTCTTTCGTCAAAAACTAAGTTATTCATTTCTGCTAACTTACGTGTTGACTCAGCTAATTTACGCGTTAACTCTACTAAAGAGGAATTATCAGAAGGATCATAAAAAGGACTACTTTTCAATAGTTTCATTGCATCCTCCAAAGACGAGGGACTAGTGCTATAGTCTTATTGCTTGTATGACCGGTGCGTATGTGGATAGTAATTGGGCTCACCATGGTATGACCTGTAACCTTCAAAAGTTTCGCGTTCCCAATCACTATTCACACTATGGTCATAAAAAGGATAATGTCCAAGCTGCTCAGTCGGATACTCATTGTATTGGTTATTATAATACCAGTTCGACATCCTAACTGCAAGGGAATTCTAAACAAACACAAAGAAGGCTGACTCGACCACAACAAGCCTATTTTATCTAGCAAACAAAAAGCATGATGGTTCCACTTAGATTGTTTCTAGACCATCTTCTATTCTTTCGAAAAGGAATTCGTTACAATCTGAGCAAACCCCTCTAGAATCAATCCGAGTCAAAGTAAGCTGAATAGAGGCGAGGGAAGATGCGTGGAGCTTTGATACCCAAGGCCTCACCGCATTACAAGGCGGCGCAGTCACGCATTCAACTCACAGAAACCATCATGAACTTCGAAGTATGCTTAAAAGAGTAACCAATATTTCTCGAATGACTTTCCTACTAAGCTCGTTACCCTATAGGTCTCGTTCTATTCCAAATTTTAAAGCTTAGGTTCGCGTTTGGTTTCGTTTTCCTAAGGCGGGCAAGAAGAGAACGGTGATGAAATCCAAACCCTTATCTTGTATGGCTAGGCCTTGCCCTTTACTAGGAAATTAAAACAGCCGTATTCGATTCCTCAACATATATGCATACAAAATCATCCAGTAAACCCGCTGACAGGAGATTCGCGGGTGTTTAGAATTCTTACCTCCCGTTCCAGACGGGGGATGAACCGTTGAAGTCGGCTCGGGTCACGACTCCTATGTCATGTACGAATCCGAGGGGCCTAGGCGATATCGTAATCGCCGTCCTTCTCTGTGCAGTTTATTTAAAACTACCCTTTCGTAGGGTTTTAAAAAAATAATGTCCAAATGTCCAAAAAATAAAAATGTCCAAAAATTAAAAAGTCCAAAAATAAAAGTAAGAATTACAAAAACAAAATCCTATATACAGTTTCTAAAAATAAAATTAAAAAAAATTAACTATATACAAAATCTTCTTCTTTACTTCTTTTGGATCCCTTCTTTGTTTCCTTCTTTAGCTTCGCTTTTCTTTTCAACACTTTTTCTTTTTCTTTAGCTTAGCTCCAAACCTGAAAGAAAATAAGAAATACCAAAACGCATAAAAAAGAACAAAAAGAATAAAAAGAAAACCTAAAAACAAATTTATAAACAAATCCCCGTCGGCGGCGCCAAAAATTGATGTGGTTTTTCAATGATGTTGTAGTAAGATGATTCGTTCACTCAGATTTGTTGAGAATTTATTTTAAGACTTAATAAAGAAAATAAGGAAAAATATATATACACAATTTGTCACAATATGTAGAGACGCTGAGACGCGGGATTTCACTACTTTTCATATTGTTATGGTTCAGTCATTAACTCTAGACAAAATATCTCAAACAAAAGAAGTTGTGACTCTAGTTCTTGGCCAAAAATAAATTTCGTAAAATATTATTTGTAAGTTAAAAGCATGACGCATCTAAAGTATTTAGAACTAAGCATGCGGCATCTAACAAAATAACAAATAATTAATAGAAATCATAAAGCAATTAAATCTATGCAAAAAGTCAATAAAAGAATTAATTCATTTAACACAATCATGAAAAGTTGCTTCCTCCGTTGTCCCAGTGTTGGGGTTTAGCTCCTCATATCAAAAACACGTTCAAAATAATAAATCATGGCTCAAAAGGTGCTTTAATTGAAGAAATTATAAGATTCAGCGAATCTGCAGCGCTGTATTGACGTTACAGAGTTCACTTTTACAGAAGGTGTGGGTAACTGAAGATATGCGTGTCTAATGGACTGTTACAAAACAGTTTGAATATAAGACGCTAATCTGCGACTGTTCTATGCCGTCTAATGTTCTTCATCTAGGGTTCTTGAGAACGACACTTCTCATGTGTCGTCTGCAACCCTTCTTCTTCCCCTTCTCTGCTGCTACTGCAGAATCACTCTGCCACAATTTCTATTGTTCTCAACCTCTCCCCAAACTCTCCACCTTCGTGTCTGTGCTCTCAAAGGCCTTTTTATACTCGACATGCACATAATATTCTCGGTTTAATGCATGATATTTGCCATTATTTCTCTGTAATATCCCGTGATATTATTCCCTTTTGTATCTCCCTCGCACGATATTCTTCAACTTAAATTATTCAAACACGCTGCACTCTCGTAATTGATTGAGGTAAACTCATGGAAGGAGGAGATATCCACGTAACTTCCCAAAAATATACCAGAAATTCAAAACAAAATATCCGATATTATTCCCCCCTGTATTGTCGAGAATTCCTATCTTTTCTCAATCCCAGCGCATGTTGCCATCCTGTTGTGTTGTAAAGACTCGTACTAAAACAAACTGTTGAGAAAATCCCGTAACACACCGACCGAGAATTCGCAGTTGAATAAGAATTCAAAAATCCGTTCCCGCCAAAATTCTCTAACTCGTGAAGAAGATAAGGGTGCCTTTAGCGAAGTCTGGGGTGTTGATAGCAAGAAGGGTGTGAATAGTGAAGAGTGTGCCCCTTATCAACTGGATGCCCCTTAGTAATTGAGGTGTCCCTTATCCAGAAGTGAGAGTCCGAATAACACATGTCCTTCCGAGGGTGCCCCGAGCAACTTTTCGAGCAGAATTTTCCAACAATATTTATTTCAAAAATACCTAAAAATACACAAAAAACACAATATTAGTACAAAAATCGAGTTCCAACAATACAGACATTGAGGACAATTTAGACACAAAAATGTGTCTATCACTACTACCGACCCACATACACAAACTGGTGGATAGAATAACAACGAATTTTTTGTGGGGTCATGACATGAACACGAGGAAAATGCACCCAATAGGATGGAAAAAGGTGACAAAAACACGAAACATGGGAGGCACTGGCATCAGACGAAGTCGACAGCACAACCAAGTTTTACTACTAAAGAAAGTCTGGCAAGTGCATGGAGATGAAAAATCTATTTAGGCGACAATGTCTAGAGATAAATACCTACACAGTGTGCCTCTTCTGGCACACCCAATAGCCAAACCAAAGCAAGCTGCAACCCCATGTGGAAAAGTTTAACTAACCTAGCTGTTTTTTGGCAGGAACATTGCTTACCAAAAATCGGGAATGGCCAAAACAAATCACTCATAGGGAATTGGATACCCCATCAAATCACAACACCAATCCACCCCCCTCTACCAAACATCATGGTTTCTAACCTAATCCATAACTAGGGGTGTAAATTCGGGCAGGTCAGGACGCCCGGACCAAAAATTAAGACAGGCCGGGCAGGTCAGGCTTAATATTTGTGAGCCCGTAAAAAAATTCAGGCCAGGCAGGTCGGGTAAAAGTAGATAATTTGTTACTCAAAGCCCGCCCAAAGCCCGTTTTTTGTACGGGCAGGCCAGATCGGGCAGGCCAGGCCACTATTTTGAAAATATTTTTTTGTTAAAAAAGTTTAAATTTTCAAATGGATGGTATTAAATTTATTTATTTTTAATACAATATTCTTTTCTTTCTAACATTGCATATCATATGTGATAGTATTATTTTATATTTACATTACAATGACAAATTTCTTATTTTAGCCTATAATAAATAATTAATTAGATTACAATAAACTTTCTAAATAAGAAAATATATTACCATTAATGTTTTCAAAAAGGCTAATTATAAGTAAAAACAACTATATATTTTATTTTTCTAGATACACAGTTGACAATTATAAAATGGTAATTTTTAAGTAGTTTTAAGAGGATGCTAAATGATTGATGGCTTTCAGGCTGGGCACTAGACCGGTATCAGGCCGGGCATCATAATTAATTGCAAAGCCCGATCCCACCCAATAAATTGATCCAGACCAGGCCAGGCGGCGCGCGACGGGCCATAACAGGTTTTGGGCTACTTCGGGTACAGGCAGGCTCGGGCGGGTACAGGCAGGCCGAGTATATTCGGGTATTATTTACACCCCTATCCATAACCATTCAAACTCATGGAATCATGATCCCATGTTTCAACCAACAATTGCACATCGCATCACCAACATCCACCTACCACAAATCCCACAACCAGATACCATTATTTGGCCATTCACAACCACCGGAGTTTATTCCGCAAAAAAAGGTTACCAGATTCTCATATCCCAAAAATCCAAAACCCGAAATAACCACCAACCGGTTAATCCGCAACCCACAAACCAACCGGTTAACCCACAACCAACAAACCATCATTCCAAAAATAACCAAACCATCATGAATATCCACACCACCAACAACCCACGTCCAAACACTATAACACAATCCATACCCACTACCGATACTCCAAGCTCAACTCATTTCAAATTCATTTGGACTTTGGAATGACACCCAAAAATCAGGTTTTTCTTGTGGAAAGCCAGCCTAGAAGGACTACCCACATTCAACATCATAGCGGAATGACACATCACATCATCCAACCTATGTCCTTTGTGTAACATTTTGGCAGAAACGGTGCAACATATTTTGTTCCACTGTTTACGGGCTCACACCATGTGGAAACATATTACACAGGCAGTCAAGCAACACATCCCAACAAACCAAGAGAATGACGGGCATCATCAACCGATAACCATACAGGAAGCACTACATCTGAAGCTCTCAAATAAGACTAGGGAAATCTTTGGCTTCACCTTATGGCGCCTATGGTTGGCAAGAAACGCAATAGTCTATCGAAATCAACATCAATCACTGACTCAAATAACTTCTACAATTCATGTTATGTTTGAAGAATATAGCTGGGCAAAACAACATTTAATGCTAATTTACCAGATCTTCCCCCATCTTTGTACCAATCAAATCAAACGACATCATCAACAACTATAATGATTGGTTGCGAAGCACCAACTGAAGACTGGATAAAAATAAACACGGATGGCGCGGTAAAAGGCGCACCAGGACCAGCTGGAGCAGGAATTATTATAAGAGACAGTTATGGCACACTTCTCGTGGCAATGTCGGCACCATTAGGGAATACAACATCAACAACGACAGAAACATGTGGACTACTACTAGCATTAAGGATTGCAATTCAACAACATTGGGACAAGGTATGGTTCGAAACGGATGATGATAAATTCTTGAGTCTGATTACCCTACGGGAAATAAGAGGCACTATCAACCAAATAGATACATAGACTGTTCTGGGGCCTGATGGTTTTCCACCAGGCTTCTACGAGCACAATATAGAGCTACTTGAAGTAGATGTTTGAAATATGGTCAAAGCTATCTTTAATTCCAAACACATCCTTAAGGAGATGAACCATGCATTCTTGTCTCTGATTCCTGAAAGTGGTATCCCTCTTCCCCTATGGGAAAATTAACACATGTAACACCGATTACAAAATAATCTCCAAAATTATTGTCAACAGAATGAAACTCATGCTAGGCAAATCGATATCTCCTTTCCAGGCAACATATGTGCCTAGCTCCTCATGCATCATGGATATATTTGATGTCTTCTGTTTCATCGAGATCAGATGGTTCTTGGTCAATCTGGTACCTTCGTTGGACGCTCACCGTCTCCGATCAAACAATGCCACCTTAGCTTTCTCCACGTGCCATCGTGAACTGTGAATCCTTCGTACAAGTTGTACCTTCGGTGGCTGCATACCTTCACCAGTCAGTGGATGCCACGTATTCTGAGCCCACATAGTTGAAAACAATGCGCCTTCGCATTAAATGTTGTACAAACTGCTCAACTGCCTCTGTCAACCAGACACATCCACGTGCCTATACTACAGTCTATTGCTTAACAATTAAGTACTCTTGGTAGCATTGTGGTATACTCCGTTGTAGCATACTTTGCTACTCACACCTTTAATAGTGCTCCACACTTTGACGAAGATAGCTTCATAACTAAGCAGTCTAAGAAGCGATGTGGTGTATGTTGTTCCAACATAATAAATTGATCCACCTTTAATGTCGTGCCACGTGGCACAATAGATTTTTGGTATCACATGGTACTAATCTAGTTTATACTTCAAGCAATATCAACTATCAAATATCAATAATGATCTCTGACCACAGTCCATGGTAGAAGACTGATTTAGTCTCTCCTAAATAGCAATCTATGAACCCCTTATCTTTAATTGATGCAGCTCGAGTACCTGTACGTGGACCGACAGCTCTAGTCACTGGATCTGCCCCTGCCACTGGACCTAAAGCCGTTGGTGCTGATGGTGTAGTTTATTCTCAAGAAGGTATGCATAATTTAACCATTTTATGGTAGAAAAATATGCTGAAGTATAATTAATTGTTTCGGAAAATGGGTCATTTGTCCAAATATTTTTAAATCACGGTTCAAATGGACGAGTAAAAAATAGCTTGGGTGAAATGGCCAAAAAGAAAATAGTAAGGATGAAACTGGTTTTATCCTAACTTAAATTTAAAAAATAGCAAGGATGAAACTGGATACATCCTGTGTAAATTAAAAATCAGAAAAAATATTTGAAAATGGACACGATGAAACTGGTTACATCCGGCCTATTTTTACATTTTTGTCCATTTAAACAGTATCAAAATCTAACTGTCCATTTCACCCAGAAATTGTTGATTTTGGTCTTTTTAACCAATTTTGTGTTATTGTTTTTGATTGCATTTTGAATGAAGAATGTCCGTGCTGCCCGTGGGACTATAGCAAGCCGTTCCACAAATGCGATCTGACATGCTGCATTGCAAGACCTAATTTAACACATGTACTCACGAATACACGCATGAATAAAGCTAAAAATATTATTGTACGTGCATGATACGGTTAAGATGTTCTTTTTTTTTGACACATTGTGCGGGGATATGGTTAAGATGTTGTTGTTGGTGTACTGGTGTTACTTTGCTACGCGTGGATGTATTGATCAGTGTCCATTCAAATAAAGTTTGGTGCTTCTGTTTTATTTCTCTACACTTAACTGATTTTGTTTGTCGACCTTTTGCTAGAATTTGAGGTTAGTTCAGGGGTTTCTCTGCCTATATCCAAGGCCAATGGATATTGAAAATAAGCAAGTTGATTCGGCGCTACCCAATACTGGGATATCAAAGTTGTGTATCTGATCTTTCAGAGAACTTAGAAAAATGCCACACTAATGGAATTTTTGTTTTTCGGTAAAAGGAGATGACTTCACAAAATGTTGATATTTTTATTTTTAAAACTTATCGTGAAACTAAATAATAATTTTAATAGTTTTCTTATTTAATTATTAAGAGGAGGGATCTCCTCACACTTTTATTATCACACTATCTCACACGTTTGGCAGTATTTTTGTGAACAAAAATCAAATCGTAACAGATTTGCAGCTAATATCTTAGGGATATGTTTCTCTTACCAAGTTCTACATACCTACCAAAAATGAGCATATTACGAGACATATAACACCCACCATCTACTACTTTGAAAATGAGCCGTTGAAAATCAACAGATTTCTGGCCATCGAAATTAAGACCGTTAGATTGTGAGGTTTTATATTTCGGAATGTGCTTATTTTTGGTAGGCATGTAGAACTTGGTAAGAGGAACATGTCCCCAAAATATTATCTTCAAATCCGTTACGGTTTGATTTTTATTCGCAAAAATGACGCCCAACATGTGAGATAGTGTGATAAGAAAAGTGTGAAGGGATCCTTCCTCTTTAATTAAATCGGAAAACAACTTGTTAAAGTATACCTTCCGTAGCGGCCAAACAATTAGAGATATCTCTCTACGGGTCGTGAGTTATAACCTTAAAGGTGTCAACTATCCATCCACAAAAAACTCATCAAAATAAAAATAACACAAAACCCCAAATAACAAAAGTAACATAAAAACCCCAAAGATGTCACTATCCACCACCAATCACTACCAACCAGTAACACCATTACTAATCAACGGTAACATGCCAAACAACATCACTTTCACCATCCTACTATCACCAACCAGCAACACCATCATCATCGCTACCACTACCATCACCAACCACCACCACCATATCCACCATCAATATATACCAGCACCACCATCTCCACCAACCAGCACCACCCATCACCATTAGCTTCATAACCATCATTCCCACCACTAACTACCACTACTAATAACCAACACCACATCCATCAACAAATACTAGCACTACCATCACCATAAAAAGCACCACCACCACTAACCAGAAATAGTACCACCAAAAATTTGGTTTTATCATAAACTTACTGATTCATTATTAAAATATTTGGTTACAAGATAAAAAATAAGTTGAAATCAAATTTGGTTTTATCATAGAATTTGACGAAACGTCGTAGAATTTGATGAAAACAATTTTGTTTGGGGTTTTTGTATCAATTTTTAAAATTTGAGGTTTTTTTATCAATTTTGTTTAGTATAGAGTTTTAATGGATCCCAACATTTGAACGGAGTTTTTGTACTCCAAATTTGGTCATCTTGGTGTATCTCTCTATCTATTTTTGCTCTATGTATTCTTCCAATATTTTCACAATGATCAAGTTAGGAATCGGCATGTAAACATCTTTTGTTCTTATATAGTATATAGCTTCCTATCTGCTAATCGGCTCCTTTAATAAATATTAAAATCAATCGCCAACATGAATATTAAACGCAAAAATTTGATTAGATATTGGCTCTGTTGTTGATTCGAAGTCATTTTCATTATTGAACTACGATTTACTGATCTTGACGATAACCGTTGTATGTCTCTCTTAATTGGACGATCGAAGGGAGTCCTCATATTCGGTGACTATAATACATCTCATTCGGTGATTATAATACATCTCGTTCGTCATGTTTTATCAATTTCGTGGTAATTGGAAGAAAAAAATGGATCGAGATTAATCATATTTTTTAAACTTAATTTGATAATTAAATATTGATAGTCTCTAATTATTATTAAACATCATTAACTTGATTTAAAACTCATGGTACAGTGATAAAATTGTTCGTTAATGATATCAGCGACCTGGGTTCGAATCTTGTCAGCATTGGAGTGGTGGAATTTTTCACTTTCTTTTCCTAGCTACCTGGGCTTGTAGATAGCGGACATCTTTGAGGTTTAAAATTTAATATAACTTTTGGGCTTTAAACCCAATTCTTTTTTTTTTTTAAAACTTGGTTTAAAACAAATCAATTCTTGCTTCAAATTAAAATAAAATTTTAAAAAGGCAATTTGGAATTATACGCCTATTTTTTTTTTTTGTTGGAATTTTGAATAGAAACATGAGTTAGTTAGTGTGAATGGGTGTGTCCACTCACTTGAACCTTTTCAATAGGTAGTGTCTTATCCCAAGGGATGTGACTCTCCACTAAGGGATGTGACTTTTCATGAAAGGATTTCACCAAGAGTCACTTCTAAACCTATATAAACCCCACACATTCTCCATTGCAAAAATGTGTTTTTAGAGTCATAAACTAGTACTAGAAATTTAAGAGTTTGCATGTGTCTTCAAGAGTTAAAGAAGAGTTTGTACTACATCTATTCACGTTCGTTGTTCGGTGTTATCGAAGTGCTGCGAAAAACATCGAGGTATTGTTGAATGTTGGAGACATATGCCACTAAACCTGTAACAGCATTATATACAGGGCATCAAATGTCTTAAACAAAGAGATTACTCGCCTCAATACACCCAAGTAAGTCTGTTTAAGTTTTGTGATTGATCATCTCTTTTCTATCATTCTTTTCTTGTTTTGTTGTTGGTATTACGAGATGTAATACATAAGTGAAAACCGTGTTACAAAGAGTTGTAACAGATCGGTGGATAATACACGAGTTGTATTATTGGAGAATCGGTAACGAAGATCATTAACCAACATTTTTTAATATCATGGATAATGAATAAACAATAATTAACTGTTACTGGTTACATTTTGGATGAAGAATGTCCATGCTGCCAGTGGGGATATAGCGGTTACCCGAATAAGTACTACCTCTGCCAGAAGTATGCTGCAATACTTGATTCAACAAAGAAAGTCCTCATGCATAAGCCACGGAAACGCATATGTACTCTTTTAATGTAATAGTCAGTATTGTTAAGTTGTTGTTGTTGGTGTTATTTTGATCTTTGTGGATGTATCAAACTATCTACCAGTGTTTATCTCTAAATAAAGTTTGGTGCTTATGTTTTATTTCTCATTTTTTTCGATCAATCGTTTTGCTAGAATTTAAGGTTAGCTTCTTAGGGGGTTTTTAGCCTCGATCTAAAGGTGGCAATGGATATTAATAAATGGAGTACACCAATTTTACATTCTAATAGATGTCACTGTGACTGTAATACAATCGTAAAGTAATTGATAGCAACGACGTTAAAACTGTCGGCACCATGCTTTTTCACAGACAAAATAAACAAAATTCTACATACTAAATTTACCGTATGCCGAGTGAAAATCCAGTGGTTGGAGGACATTCTATTATTAACCTTTTAAAAATCCAGGAGATCTGGACGACCCATGTCGAATTATGTAAAAAAATCACAATCATGTCATTTCTAGGAAGATTTGAACCAGCTAAATTTGATAGACTCCGTAGTGAACCAAAATTTTCTCCCAGTACTCAAAATCTCTCCAAGAGTCCAAGGTACATTCTCATTTGAAGCGACTGAGAAAATGAAATTGGAAAGATTAGTGCTGCTTAATACTAGATCAATATCCAATTATTATCATCATTTCAATCATTCATTTCTGTATCGAGAGATAATTGTGAGGAATTATTATGGTTCAGGAGCTAATAATAGAATAACACAACTTGAACGTTTTGTGAAGGATGAGTGTAAATATGGAAAGATTAAGAAACTTGATGATGGTTTCAGATACTTTGATCAATTGATTTTGGAAAGGCCATTGCCATCTAACATTACATTTGATCATAAATTGAGTTCTCTATCGAAGATCAATTGTTATTCAGATGTCATTATGAGCTTGGTTGGGGTACAACCCAATATTTACCTGTGGCAGATAAATTTCAGAGGATAATTCATCCTGAAGCTTCTATTTGTGTTCAATGTTCTAATGGAACTGAATCCACCAAGCATCTTTTCTTTCAATGTTCTTTGGATGTAGAGGTTTGGTCGGCTGTCTCCATTGCCATTCTGCAAGATGCTAACAACTATGAAGATATCACCCAATGAATTCAATCATGGATGGATAAAAGATCATTACTTTCAACAAAGAGGAGAAATCTCAGGAATATAATTGTCATAACTATGTGGTTCTTATGGAAAAGTCGATGCTTGAAGCTGTTTGAAGGCAAAATTCAGTATCCTGCAAGCATTATTCAACAAATTTTTCAATTATGTTATTCTCATCACATATACATCCATAATAGTTACACTGCACATAGTTATGCTAGCACACATATATCCATAAATCCTAGAATTGGTTGGAATCCGCCTCCATATGATTGGTTTAAATTAAATTTTGATGTTTCTATAATCCCAGATTCTAACTTTGCTGGTTTCTCTCTTGTGTTACGGAACTATCTAGGAGAATTCATGGAAGTCGTGGCCTGGACAAGAAATGTAAGAGATATTGATCAGGAAGAAGTTATGGCTGTGCTGATAGTTTTAAAATGGATTAACGGTAAAGGTTTTTGCAGAATTCTGATAGAAGGTGATAATAAATCAGTTATGGAGGCAGTTAAAAAGCTCAACAATTTTCTATTAGATGGGAGGATCAACTAATGATGTCTGAATCTATAAGTATTTCTCAAGCTTTAGTGGATGTATAATTTAGGTTTGTTAAAAGGGTATCCAACAGAGTAGCGGATGCTTTGGCTAAGTTTGCTCTTGTAAATAACTGCAATAACAGCTTGGAGAACAATCCTCCAGAAATTCTCTTACCTTTGCTTCAACAGGAAGTTTTTTATGAGGAGGACTAATGTCTTAGCTGGTGTTGAATAGTTGTTTGTTCTTGTTATTCTAGAACTAAGTTTGGTCATGTTTTTAGTGTTTGGGGTAGTCATGTTTGTGTTTGGTCTTTCTAGTTATGTACTAGCTATGTATCTTTCCGGTGTAAGTTGTTGGAATCAATAAAAAGTCCTTTTTTCAAAAAAATAAAAAAGAAGAAGTGCTCCTTCAAAAGTCTCATTTGAAAACTACCCATAGCCCATGGCTCTTGGGCTCCATAGTGAACCTGAGTTAGCTCCCAATTTTCTTTGAACGATTTTTTGGGGACCATGGTTTTTTTGGGGACCACGGTTTTATTTTGGGTAAAGATATTAGAAGTAAATCTAGGTCATCCCTTATCTGGATATTTATATTAATACCTAAATTACCCTCCTGATTAATTTTGGGTGATGATTAGTTAGTGTTAATAATAGTTAGTGTAATGATTAGTGAGATGATTAAGTTAAAGATAATTAGTGAGATTAAACAATCAGATGGTTTTTTTTTAAAGAAGTAGAATTATTGAGAGAGTAAAGTTAGAGAAGATGAAGAAGGAAAACATGAAAAACGATGGATTTTACCAACCACAACTGGAGGAAGGGTATTTGGGTACCCAGGTGTGCTTCAAACTTAGATAATGTTGGTTGAATTGCTCCAAACTTTCAAAAAAAATGAAAATTTTTATGTAGATTTGGGTCAGTTCGGTTACCATATGTCAAGAACATGTAACCGAACACACCTGCAAGTGTAGTCGGTTACGTTTTCCAGACACGCAGGTTACCGAACTCGCTCGTTAATGGAGGTTTTGGTCGTACAGTGTAATGTTCGGTTACCTAGGATAAAATGGTAGGTAACCGAACTTTGAACTTAACAATTTATTTGGGTACATCTTGTGTGTTCGGGTTAGTTCGCAAACTTCAACGCAACCAAGTTCTCAGCCGAACTGCAGGTTAAAAGTAACCTAGTGTTAGAAGTTCGGTTGGTTCGCAAACTTCAACATATTTTGCGAATCAACCGAACTGGGCTTATATATGCGTATATGAAATTAGGCAAACGTTCGGTTACTACGAAATTTATTTCTTGGCGAATTAGGTAGAGTTCGGTTACAAAGAAAACTTAACATTTTTGCGAACGAACCGAACTTGTGGACTTCTCATTATTTTCGTAAACTAAAGTTCGGTGATATCCTTATTTTGCGAAAGAACCGAACTTATGGACTTCTGTTGTTCTAATACAAGGAGTTCGATTAGAAGTATTTTTTGCGAATCAACCGAACTTTATTGGCTAAGTTCGGTTACTTTGTAGTTTTAAAATTTTTTGCGAAAAAACCTAACTCTATTGGCTAAGTTTGCTTATTTTGGAACTCAAGATAGTGGCCACAACAACACAGTTCGGTTAGACTGGATTTGTTTTTTCTTTCAGTTCTAAGGGTGGAGTTCGGTTACTTTGTAGTTTTAAAAAATTTTGCGAAACAACCGAACAGAGAGTTCGGTGACTTAGTTTTAAATCCAATAGAACCGAACTGTTCTTCGTGTTATTTATTTTCAAGAAGTTCGGTTAGTAAACTAGGGTTTTTTGGAAAATCGTCCTAACCAAACATGGCTCTGTAACTCCTACTAAAACCCTATTTTGATGATTTCTATTCAATTGAAGCAATCAAAATCAAATTAAAGTGAAGGGTTTATTGGAAAATACCTCCGGAGTGGTCCCATGGCAGAATCAGGCTGCGGCTGGCGTCTTTTATACTCGATAAAATTATCATGTAACAGAACTTAATTGTGATTGCATTGATGTTGTTACATTTCTTAAATAAGCGGTGGTGGTGGTGGTGGTAATCGGTGGTTGGTGGTGGTGATAATCGGAGGTGGTGGTGGTGGTAATCGGCGGTGGTGGGCGGTGGTGGTGGGAGGAGGTGGTGGTTATATATATATATATATATATATATATATATATATATATATATAGGTGGTTATTAGATTGGTTTTAAATTAAATTAGATTAAGAGTAGGTTAGTCATTTCAACGTTTTAGGACATCCCTTATCACTATAGGAAAGATGGCCTAATAAAATCATGGTTCCCTCAAAAAAAATCATTCTTTTTTTCAGTCTCCCAAATTAAGCAAGACCCAACGGATCTTATCGGAAAGGAGGCAAAACCCAGATACTTCTCTCTCAACACTTCGTCATCATTGTTTCAATTTAAAGAAAAATCACTAAACAACGTATTTCAAGCGGGTATTTTCATTTCCGAAGCATAAAGATGTCGTCAGAGAGACTTTGAGGGCGAGAGTAGACCATACACTCCCAAGCTAAGGATGTAACCAGCGTTCCACATGTCCATTTCTATTCAGTCAGCTTTAGATCGGCAAAGGATCATTCATGTTATTTTTATATTTGTTTTTGCACAAATTTGTGCACCATAATAATTAATGGTCCACCGATACAATAAAAAAAAAAAGTTAGTCCGGCCAATCGATATAATATCTATGCAATAATGTACGTTGTTGTTTGGGGAAATATTCAAAAACGTCTGTTTTATATTCTTTGAAGATATATTCAAAAATCTTTTGCGATATTACAAAATATCTTTGAGTACTCAAGAATCGCCCTGCTATCCACATCCTGGATCCCCTGCTTACATGCCACTACTTGTTGTCGACGACCTCTCACGATTAAGTACTTGCCTGATCCTCTGTAACTAGACGTGAAAGTACTAACGCCTACTTTAGTTGACTAGGTGGAATAAGGAAATCCAATATGAACAGATCAAGTTAGCTATGAACCACACATACGGCAGTGATTAGCATGACAAGTTGCCCCCAAGGCAATTCCTTTTTGTCGCAGATTTGCTAAAAAGTCTTGGTGGGTTCATCTTTTCGGGTTAAGAAGGCAGTACATGTATGGTTTGGACTGGGAAGAGATAAGAACACCACATCTTACAACACTCTTATAAGTAGATAGTGAACCTAAAATATCCATTTAAAGCAGAAGAATATAGAGGAGATGAAGATGATGATTAAGAGTGTATTAATCGCATGCATCACACTTCTCCTACTCACTGCCTTAACCGAAGTGACTGACGCAGCTCGACGAACGGGACGTGGATCTAAAGCCGTTGCTACTAATAGTGTAGCTTACCCTCAAGGTATGTATAATTAAAAAGGATTTTTTTTAATTTAATATCACGGATAATGAATAAACTATAATTAACTGTTACTGGTTACATTTTGGACGAAGAATGTCCATGCTGCCAGTGGGGATATAGCGGTTACCCGAATAAGTACTACCTCTGCCAGAAGATATGCTGCAAGACTTAATTCAACAAGGAAAGTCCTCATGCATAAGCCACGGAAACGCACATGCACTTTCTAATGTAATACGTAGTATGGTTAAGTTGTAGTTGGTGGCGTTACTTTGCTCTTTGTGGATGTATCAAACTATCTACCAGTGTTTAACTTTAAATAAAGTTTGGTGCTTATGTTTTATTTCTCCACGCTTTGCTGGATTTTTGTTTTTTTGATCAAACGATTTGCTAGAGTTTAAGGTTAGTTTCTTAAGGGTTTCTTTAGCCTCGATCTAAAGGCAATACAAGATTGTTAAGAGGTGGTACCAAATCGCTTGGGGTGTAGCAAAATATATATCATCGTACCCCCACCCACAAAATTGGTACCCCTCGTGAGTAGTCTTGATCTAAAGGTGGTAATGGATATTGAAGAATGGAGTACACCAATTCTATAGTCTAGCGGATGTTACAGTAGTAAGGTGGTAAATTTATTGGGTGCTTATACCAAGGATAAAACCCATCAGCATCGTATTCTTTTTACCGATACAAAAAAGAGATTCTATAGGTGGGATTTATGAGTCCAGGAGATTTGGTGGAATTATTTTTCCTCGGTACGTTTGGTTGTCCGAATTCCTGGAATCACGTTTCCTGCGGGAATCACTTTTCCCGCAAATCCGACATATGGAGTCCGACCCCTCCTCCTAGGATTTGCAGGAAAACTTGTCAAGAGATTTGTGATTCTTAGGATAATGCCAAATAGTACATGAACTCTAAAGCAGGAGAATTCTAAAAATCCTAGGAATTTTAACTGAGTTACGAAAATGTAAGAGGGATTACGAATTCCTGGAAATTGGGAATTCTGAAAACAAACCCACCAAGTCACTGTATCCTGAGTGAAAATCCAGTGGTTGGAGGATCGGTCATTCTATTATTAAAATTTGAGGAAATTTGGACGACCCGTATCGAATTATGTAAAAAAGCCACAATCATGTCATCTTTTTTAGCTAGGTCAATAAAATTCAATAAAAAAAGCAAAAGAAAGTACATGGAGCTATGCCATTCTAACTAGCAATAATAAAACAATAATAAACCTAAAAAGACAGAATAATAAACAATAATAAACCTAAAAAGACACAGCCTATTTAAAACAATAATAAACCTTGCCAGGCCATTCTACAGACAGAATGAAGTATGACATACCTTCATAAAACTCATAAATATCCTCAGCCAACAAACATGCTTGTTTGGCCAAGGTATCTGCTGAAAAATTAGCTTCTCTATAGTTATGAACATAGCGGATATTACTATAAAAAGCCTTCGCTAATTTCCACTTCTGAACCAGCTGTCAGGACAACTCCCCATTTTGAAAAGATTGAATGCAACTTATCGAGTCTGATTGAATGCAAATATTCCTAACATTCCACGTCTTGGCTAGCATCAAACCATAAATAATAGCACACACTTCCGCACAGTAATTAGTTTGCCAACCAAGGCCAACACAAATAGCACCAAGTACCGTTGCATTGGCATCACGAAAAATAGCACCAGCACCGGCCTGGCCTGGATTTCCAAGAGACGCATCATCACATCAAATCATAATTTCACCTTGGTTAGGAGGAGACCAACTAACCTCAATTGGCGTGGAATTCTTACACGATCTATGTTGAACCTTGAAGTAGTTTAAGATACGCAATTCCTCCACATCGATTATTAAACATATGGCCCTTCATTCTAATAGAGTTATCACGAATTACCTGATAGACCATTCCTTTAAAACCAAGCCATTTGAATGCCGCACCTTCGAGAAAAGCTTTATTACGCAACTTCCATAATTCTGTGACAATTGCTAGATTCGCAACCAGCCACAAGTCCTTTATCATCCCGCTACGCCCTTGTGCGCCCTTGTAAGAGGCCACCAGCTCTTCATTTGGTTGCAGATTAAAAATGCCATCCTCCCATTCCCAAATTCTCTTGGAAACTCTGCAATGCCAAGTAATATGTTGATAGTCTCGCAACCCTTCTTGCATAAACTGCACATTGTAGGCATGCTCCTACCCGTCCTCTTAATTATATTATCTTCGGTTGCACAACATTCCTTCATCCAGATTTTCCAATATTGTACACCAAAAGTAGGATGCACAACTGATCGAGTAAAAACAACAGCACTCGGCTGCACATCAAAAGACGTTCTAATAGCAGCCTTTGCAGACTTGACTGAAAAATGCCTTTGGAGTCCAAATCCCATATTTTATAATCTTCACTACCCCCAATAATTGGTAAATTATCAACATCAATATTACACCGAACCATCAAAGAACAAGTTCTGGGTGGAACCACCCAAGCATCATCGACAATGAGATCACTTACCTTGGACTTAATATCATTTGGGCCCAAAAGAAGTAATACTAAGTCTCTTCGCAATCGAAAAATCACCACACCAATTATCAAAAAACAAGGAAGTATTAGCACCATTATCAATAATTGAGCGCGTATGCCGATGCACAAAATTATAAATCCATTTTATTCCAGGGAAAACCGTGGAACCCAACTTGTAATCAATCAAGTTGCCATTTATTTTGAAGTATTTGTCCTTCAAAAATTTCTCCCAAGTCTTGTCAGAGTCACGGATAGTAACCCACAACTTCATAAGCATTGCCTTGTTCACAACAGAAAATCTCTTAATACCTAGGCCACCTTCTCTTCTTGGACATCACAAACTATCATAAAGCACTGTAAAATACTTACGTTTCTCAGCATCGCCAGACCAAAGAATATTTCTAATGGCCATTTGTAAACAACCATAGAGTGAATAACGTAACTAGAAATCACGGAACGAACCAACACCAATCTAGCTTGAAAAGATAAAATCTTACCCTTCCAGCCAGCAAGTTTATCCATAATATTCTCAACCACGTGTCTAATATGTATATGGCGCATTATGCCAGGTTTCAATTGAATTCCCAAATCTGTCAGGAAATAAACCTCTTCACATTCCCAAAAAATTAGAGATAGCAATAGACCGATAACAAGTACCACCTCCAATAAAATTTGCTTTTGGTACGGTTAACGTATTGGCCAGAGGCCCTTTGATACATACCAAGCATATCCATCATATTATGCAAGCTATGCCGATTTCCTCTACAGAAAATAAGGATGTCATCCGCAAAGAGAAGGTGTGTAGGCGCCACACCCTTCTTGCTGACCATAGCATGCATGATTTTTCTAGCAAACAATTTAGAGATATTAGGACTTAAAATATCTTCAATAAGAACAAAAATCAAAGGCGAGAGAGGGTCACCTTGTCGCAAACCTCCAGTGATACTAAATAAACCTTCAGGGCTGCCATTGATCATAATAGAAATCCGAGCCGATTGAAGAATATTAAGAATCCAAGAACACCAATTCTCGGAGAATCCATATTGACGAAAAACCTCAGCTACAAACTCCCAACTATCTGTATCAAAAGCAATGTCCAATTTAAGGCCAACATTCTCATGCTTCCTAGTCACGTCAATCTCATTGTTTAGCTCAGACGCCAAAGCAATATTTTCATGAATATTTCTTCATTTCATTAACGCAACTTGCTCTTCTGAAATCAACTTATTCAGCACCGTACCAAGTCTGGTAGCCAAAATCTTAGTGATAATCTTGAAAAAAAAATTACTCAAACCAATAGGTCTATAATCCTTAATTGCATCAGATGCATTATTTTTTGGAATGAGCACAATAAAACTGGAGTTAATGTCATTAGGAATTTTTCTCATCTCCCAACAGTTTGTAATGGCACTAAATAAATCCCCAGCAATACTATTCCAGCACTGTCTGTAAAAGATACCTAAGAAGCCATCCATACCAGGCGCAGAATCAGCTCCGAAATCAAATATAGCTTCTTTAATCTCCTCCAAAGTTGGCATGGCATCCATAAAAGCACTCTCGGATGCTGAGATACTTTCATGTTCAATATCAAACAACTTCAGGTCAATATGAGTTTCACCACCATTAAACTTGTCTTTGTAATAATTTACAGTATAGAAAGTTATTTCGTCCTGCAAAAACAAAGTAGTGTTAGTGGAAATCTTAAGCTCTGAAAATGTATTTTTGCTCCTTCACATTCGAATGCTATTGTGAAAACCGAGTGTTTTGATCACCATCCTCCAACCAAGTAACCCTCGATTTCATCTTAAGCACAACTGTTAAGTCAGTTCGCACATCGTCAACAGCCTTTTTAGCATCCATAAATTTAGTAAACTGAAACTCGTCTGTCGGGTCATAGTCAAGAAGATCATTCTCCACTTCAAGTTTGAGTTCAGCCTCCTTTAACCAAAACTAAACATCACCATATACAGTTTTGTTCTATAATTTTAACGCATCTTTCAACCTCTTTAATTTTCTAACAAAAACAAAAGGTGGGGCACCATCTAACCTCAGTTTCCAATTATCTTCAACACATCTCATAAAAATCGGATGGGTCAACCACATATTCTGTATTCGAAACGGTGCTCTAGCAGGTCGTGGATTTTCAAAAGCATAACCAAAAAGAGGGAAATGATCTGAAGCAATCCGTGGCAAAGCCTTGCACCTCCAATTCACATATTTATAGAGCCATGCATCATTAACAACAACTCTATCATGTTTAGAAACGATTCTTGATCTTCCACTCTGACAATTAGACCAAGTATATTTCTTACCAATCGCATCCGCCTCAACAAGTCCATTTTCCGAGATCCAACTTCTAAATTCATTCATATAAACATTTAGAGGAACCATACCACCCTTCTTTTCTTGTGAGCGCAAAATACAGTTAAAGTCACCAAGCACCAACCAAGGAATAGATATAAAACTCAACCCCAACTGTTGCCAAAGCAATTTCCTAGTAACTGGATTAAAAGAAGCAATCACCATTAAATCCAAAGAAATAGCCTGACTGGAACGTGATCAAATACCTGGCCGAGTTAAAGAATTCTTCCACAAGACCCATATATCACCTTTTTCACCATCAACCTCATTTGTAATAACATCTTCACTAAAATCATCCAACCTCAAATTTCTAACAAAACGTGTAGTGTAGAAAACCTTAGGCTCCGCAATACAAATAATGTCATGTTTGTGCAAATGATAAAGTTCTTTCAACTTGGCCTTTGCACCATCCTTAGCCAAGCCTTGAGCATTCCAGTAAAAGACACGCATTAAGAAACATTTTCTCTAGAAGGGCTTGCTGAACCCTGACGTGACCTACTTCTGCCTCTTCTAACTTCACCTTTACCTACACCCTCCATGGATGGTTTAGGTGCACCAGTATCATCTGGTTTTTTCTTCTTGACTACCTTTGGCTTTGGAGCACCAACCTTAGCCAGCTCCTCCAATTTTTTCTTCTCAGCTTGCTCCTTCCTTTCCCTATCTTCTTGGTCTTTAGTGGCACTCCAATCAAGTTTTTTTGCTGCTTCTTCCAATGTGCCAGAATTTGGATTAATTGATAAATTTTCAGGCGGATTTTCAGCAAAAACCTCCTCGCCGTCTTCCTCCAGCTCCTTGGTCCCAGTATCAAACCTATTAGAAGTCGAAATGCCTTTTAAATGTTTCCCTGGTGAAATTGATCTTCTTGTTGTTTTAGTTGGAGAACTAAAACCATCATCTCCATTAGGTTCTAAAATATAATTAGTTGGAAAAGAACCCCTACATTCTCAATGCGATTTTCAGTTGATGTAGATTGAATTGAAGGCACTTCAGGTTGCTTGTTATTCTCCAATACCAGTCTCCTCAAACTTTCCAGCTTAGCCTTTACAGCATCTTGCTCAATTTTCGCCATATCAGCAGCTTTATCTAACAGAAATGATACACGTACTGAAGCATACCACCGTGATGTGCACCGTGATCAGATCCAAGGGCTATTATGGCATCCCTTGGGGAGATTTGCAGGGGGTGAGGCTAATGGTGGGGTCCACCATATTTTTTCTCTCACACAAACATCACGGTGCACATCACGGTACAAGGCCGCGGTACACCAATCATTTCTGTTTATCTAATTCCCTGGCCCTCTTTTCCAGTTCTTCATACTCCTTGTAAGCCGCCAGCTCATCATTCTCCATGCTTGAAACTTTGGGTTCTGTTTGGACAGCGTTACCCACAATCGTGTCATCACTAGGAAGATCTGAACCAACTAAATTTGATAGACTACATAGTAAACCAAAATTTGCTCCCAATTTTCGCTCTCTTTAGTCTTTATGAAGTCCTACTCAAAAGCTCTCAAGGTACATTTTCACTTTCTCTGAAGCGCCTGAGAAAATGAAATTGGAAAGATTAGTGTTGCTTAATACTAGATCAATATCCAATTATTATTATCATTTTACTCATCCACTTCTGGATCATGGTGTGCCAATGGAAAAGACACACAGAAGAAGCTTGCAAGTATACAAGGCCAAGTTATGATATAGAAGGTAAGCAGGGGAAAGTCCACAGGGAGTGGGAGCAAACTAGAGAGAAACCTAAGCTAACAATGGAGACAGGGCACTATGGCAGTGAGCAAAGCAAGGTAATGTGGCAGATTCAAAGAACTAAAACAGTTACACAACAAAGCAGCACAACAGAATAACAATAGCAGGGAACCAAGGCTATAAGACAAGGGCAAGGTGAGGATTGTGCACTGATTTCAGTGCACAACAGCTACAAATTGCAGGAATTTAAACAAGAAAAACAGGCAAGGAGAATAACTGATCAGGAAGCAAAATAGAACTGAATAGAGGTGACTGCAAAGGGATTGGTGGTTAAGCCAAGGCTTAGGATCCACCTTGTGTCCTAATCAAACAACATGTTTCTAGGTTGAGTTTGATCCTATGCATACATCTAGAAATAGAAGATACTAAATTGCTCAATAGTTTGCCCCTAGCATTGGCTGTCTTTTGACAGCACAGCCAATCACAGGCACTATGAGCATTGGTATCTCCCATTTGCTCAATCAAAACATACATCAGGAGAACTATCCTAGCAACCTGTCAATTGACAGTACACAAGGCTTCAACAGAGCCTTAGCTTAGTGCTACTTAGCTCATGCTCAACATGTTACAAACACAAGCATTCATCATACAGAAATAATTCAAACATAACATAACAATCAACTGTTAATTGCATAAGAAGACTGAAATTGGAATTGCATAAAATTGTCAATTCTCTACTGGCTAGTCCAGAGAGATACACAGTGTCCTTCACACACACCACATAATACCAATTTATACCCCCCATATCAGTTTAGGGTTCACACCCCTTTTCCCCAAAAACAGAAAATTAGGTAAATTTGGTTTACCTAATTTTGATGAGATACTCACTCCATCTCGTCGACCCACTCTCCAATTACTTCTTCTCGTTCATCTCCTGCTCCAATTGCTGCTCTAACATCAACTTATATCTTCAATTTCTCACCTAGGGTTTCAGTGATGAGAGATGAGAAATTGAGGAGATTAGTTGATGAAAAAGAGGTAAAACGTGATAGTGATGATGGGTTTTGGTTATGGTAGGTAGAGTAGAGTGATTTGGTGGCGTAGATGGTGGAGTGATTTGGGGAGAGTGGTGGTGATGGAGACGGACATGGTGGTACTGTTGCAGAGGGGGGGGGGGAAAGATGGTGTCGATGGGGTTTGAGGAAGGGTGTGTTTGGCAATGGGTATAGGTATTAGGTACTAGGGTGTTGAGCAGGTGTAGAGGATTTTGATGTTTCGCGAAGCTGGACCGATGGATGGGAAGATGGTAGGTGGATCTGACGGCGATGCGGAGGCAGGCGATGAGCGACCGTCGGATGAAGAGATACAACGAAACGAACGGTACTTGATGGAGTTAGGTACTGTAGTGTAAGGCGGAGATATCAAACTTCGATGCACAGCAAGGGAGCGACCGTCGGATGCTTCTGAGAACTGATCTGACGGCTGAAGACGCAAGCGGGTATGGATTTGGGTTTTAGGCTTTTGGGTATAGAATATGGGTTTGGGAAATGAGTTTGGGCTTGGAAAACCTTGAGCCCACTTCTTCTTTAAGAACAACTTTCTTCTTCTTGAGCCCATTTCCAGCTTTTTGGACGTGCGCTCCATTCTTTGCGGCTTCCTTGCGTAATTTCTCCCGGCTTTTCACACTTTTCTGCTCTTTTTGCTCCGCAACTCATCCAATCTTTATTTATTACCTAAAAATGCAAAATTAAGTAAGAAAAATATTTATTCTTGAAAACAATGAAAATACAGAATATGGGATAAAATGTAGAATTAATGCACAAAAGATGAGTTAAATGCCAACAAAAAGGGATAAATATATACAATATTTGGCACTCATCAAATACCCCCAAACCTGAATTTTACTTGTCCTCAAGTAAAACAAAACTAAGGAAATCCTAACTATACCACTGTCGCTGGTCTCTCGAATGCATTTAGCGTATGCACTAAGCCTTTTAAACCACTAAGTGTCCCTAGTGGACGAGTTGAAGTCTCGTGAAGGTTTGCTTAGAACGTACCTACAAAGTTCTAGGTCAAAATATAAGCTCAGATTCCATCAAATGTGACATGTGCAAAACAGTTTAAGCTCACAGCAAAATGGAGATGTCAATCTAGCTATCGAAGGCACAATCCTAGCACTGATAACAAAAAAAGACATGTGATAAGAGTGTAAAGTGTATCTACACATGTGTAAAGAAAGATCTGAAGTTATGACTACTAATCACCAAGAGATAGTTTCTCAGGCTAAGAACTGAGGTCGAAATCTAGCTAGCTGTCCGGACTTTACGAGAATTGTGAATGAGTTGGAGGTATTTCACAATTACTCGCGTTGTACATCAATGGCATACACCCTCCTTGCTTATTACAATAAAACACAAAAATGACTTTACATGACTCTTATTTACATTGACTACTCTCTTTTATTTTTGGAACAAGAGATGATGGAATTGATAAATACTTGATTTTGTATTTTTCTGATATTTTTTCTTTTTTTTTTTTTTTTTTGAATTACATCTTTTTTTTTTTTTTTTTTTTTTTTTTTTTTTACAAGGAAACACTTTTGATACAATACAAAAGGAAACAAAAATTACATGACACTTTGCAAGAGGTAGCCCTTTTTGATGCACCCAGTTAAATTCGATGGTTGTCTTTCTTAATGTAACCTCCACCTTCTATCCCAACCAACCAAAGAACAAGCTAGTCAAGTTTCGTTCAGTATTCTAAAGTGATTGGCAATCGTAACTTCCTATCAAACACCTTGAAGATCGAGGCCATACATGTATTGGTAGATCGTGCGCGTGCAAATTTCTTATCACTATGTGAATTGTGCTAGAATCAGGGTGCCTAAATATCTAGACTAAGACTCCTAATAATACATATTTGCACAAGAGTCAACATTTCAAGGTAAATGAGCTCCATTTTTATGATTTTTTTAATTTTTTAATTTTTTATTTTGAATTTTTCAATTTTTTCAAAAGAAGAAGGAGTTCGTTTTCAATTATGGCAAATTATCATGGTATCTACTCTATACCCCCAAACCTAAACTAAACATTGTCCTCAATGTTTCAAAATATGGAAAGAATTATAAAACAATATATGAAGAGGAACATGCTGAGTAGAGTAAAAGGAGAGAGAATACCCGATTGTACGGCGAAAGCTCGATTAAAACTCCGTTATTCAAGGCAAAAATCCATCATATTAGGAGTCACAATGGATGAGCACAAAATATACAAAAGGAAATTTAACTAACACATTATCTACAAGAAAATTTGGTTTTTAATGGGATTGGACTTTTTGGAAAAAATTTGGTTTTGTTGGGAAACATTTGGTTTTGATGGGAAAACGAAAAATTTTGGTTTTTAGGGAAAGATTTGGAAAACTTTTTGGTTATTTAGGGAAAGAGTGGACCAGTTTAGTCCACATAGACTGGGTCCTCCAGGTTGGTTGTTTCAATGTCGGGTGGAAATGGCTCAAGGAATGGCTTTAATCTCTGCCCGTTGACTTTGAAAACGTTCTTGTTGGAGACATCCTCCAGCTCTACAGCTCCATGAGGAAAAACTGTGCGTACTAGGTACGGACCCTTCCATCTGGAACGCAGTTTTCCTGGAAAAAGATGTAATCGGGAGTCATACAGCAAGACTTTCTGACCAGGAGTGAAGGATTTGCGCAGAATACGCTTATCATGAAACATCTTCATCTTTGCTTGTACAGCTTGGCACTGTCATAAGCCTCATTTCTCAATTCTTCCAACTCGTTGAGTTGAAGTTTCCTTTGAATTCCAGCTTCGTCCAGAGAAAAGTTCAGCTCTTTGATTGCCCAGTAGGCACGATGTTCTAATTCCACAGGTAGATGGCACGGCTTTCCATACACTAGACGATAGGGGGACATGCCAATTGGTGTCTTATAAGCTGTTCTATAGGCCCACAAAGCATCATTCAATCTCAATGACCAATCTTTCCTGGACGGGTTGACCGTCTTCTCCAGAATGTGCTTAATTTCCCTATTAGACACTTCCACTTGTCCACTAGTCTGAGGGTGGTACGGAGTAGCAACCTTGTGAGTTATGCCATACTTGCGTACTAAAGACTCGTACTATTGCAGAAAATGTGAACCGCCGTCACTGATGATAGCTCTAGGGGTACCAAAACGTGCAAATATGTTCTCCTTTAGAAATGAAAGTACCACCTTGTGGTCATTTGTTCTGGTTGCTATGGCTTCTACCCACTTAGAAACGTAATCAACTGCGACTAGGATGTACAACTTGCTGTCAGACATGGGAAATGGACCCATGAAGTCTATCCCCCAAACATCAAAAATCTCCACAATCAAAATGGGGTTCAATGGCATCATGTTTCTCCTCGAAATGCTTCCTAGCTTTTGACAGCGTTCACAAGCAACACAATAATCATGGCAATCCTTGAACAATGATGGCCAATAGAATCCACACTGCAAGATCTTTGCAGCGGTTTTCTTGGCACTGAAATGGCCTCCACATGCTTGGTCATGACAGAAAGATATCACATCTTTCTGTTCAGTTGGGGACACATCTCCTAATGATTTGGTCGGGCAGTACTTAAACAAATATGGGTCATCCCAAAGGAAATGTTTGACTTCAGCCAGGAATTTAGAGCGGTCTTGTCTCGACCAACGTGAGGGCATCCTACCTGTAGCGAGGTAGTTAACAATATCAGCAAACCAAGGAAGGTCTGAGATAGACATCAGCTGTTCATCTGGGAATGATTCTCTAATCAGCTCACATTCATCAATAGACTCTAAAGTTAATCTAGACAAATGATCAGCAACCACATTCTCACAACCTTTCTTATCACGGATTTCGAGATCGAATTCCTGTAATAAGAGTATCCATCGAATAAGGCGAGCTTTAGCATCCTTCTTGGAAAGAAGATACTTCAAAGCCGCATGGTCTGTGTATGATGATCTTAGACCCTATCAGATAAGATCTAAACTTGTCTAATGCGAAAACGACGGCAAGCAATTCCTTCTCGGTAGTTGAATAATTGAGTTGGGCATCATTAAGGGTTTTGCTAGCATAGTATATCACATATGGTAGTCTATCAACTCGCTGTCCTAAAACAGCACCAACAGCATAATCAGAGGCATCACACATAAGTTCGAACGGAAGCTTCCAATCGGGTGGTCGGACTATAGGAGCGGTGGTGAGAAGGGTTTTTAATTCCTCCCATGCCTTCACACAAGCAGCATCGAAATTGAAGGCAACATCTTTGGAGAGAAGACTGCACAGAGGTCTGGAGATTTTGCTGAAATCTTTGATGAATCGCCGGTAAAAACCAGCATGACCTAGAAATGATCTGATCTCCTTCACAGAGCAAGGTTGTGGTAGATGTTGAATGAGGTCAACTTTAGCTTTATCCACTTCAATTCCTTTTTCTGAGATGATGTGTCCTAGAACTATTCCTGAATTCACCATAAAATGGCATTTTTCCCAATTTAGAACAAGGTTCTTTTCTTTACATCTGGATATCACGAGGGCAAGATGCTTCAAACATTCGTCAAACGAGGAACCAAAAACAGAGAAAATCCATAAAGATCTCGAGAAAACTATCTATCATGTCAGAAAAAATGCTCATCATGCAACGCTGAAAAGTAGCAGGTGCATTACACAACCCGAAGGGCATACGTCTATAAGCAAACGTCCCAAATGGACACGTGAATGTAGTTTTTTCCTGATCTTCGGAGCAATGTGAATTTGGTTATAACCGGAAAAGCCATCTAGAAAACAGTAGTGACTGTGTCCAGACACACGTTCTAGCATTTGGTCAATGAAAGGGAGCGGGAAGTGATCCTTCCTTGTTACTGTGTTCAACTTCCTGTAGTCGATGCATACTCGCCATCCTGTGGTTGTACGAGTAGGGACTAATTCATTCTTGTCGTTCTGAACTACAGTAATGCCTGACTTCTTAGGCACAACTTGAATGGGACTAACCCATTTGCTATCGGGAATTGGGTATATGATACCCGCATCAAGTAGTTTCAGGATCTCTCCTTTGACTACATCTCTCATGTTAGGATTAAGTCTCCTTTGCATTTCCCTCGATGGTTTGGCATTCTCTTCAAGGTTAATGTGGTGCATGCAAATGGTGGGACTAATTCCTTTGAGATCTGAGATGGTCCATCCTAAGGCCTCTTTGTGTTCCTTAAGTACTTCTAAAAGCTTACTTTCCTGTTCCGTGTCTAAACATGATGAAATAATGACAGGTAAAGTATCAGAAGAACCTAGGAATGCGTACTTCAACGTACTAGGCAATGTTTTCAATTCAAGCTTGGGTGGCTCAACAATGGATGGAATAAGCTTGGAATCAGAGAGTAGGGTGGTTCCACTTCATATTTCCTTTCAGTGACGTCCATTTGAGGTACAGATTCGAGCAGAGATAGGACGTCACTACAGTATGCATCATCATAGGAATCAGGGTTAAAGTTCTCCATACATGCTTGAAAGGGGTCGACGGATAGAATGTTAGTCAACGAATCTTGCATTAATCCTTCAATCATATTAACTTCATGCACATCATCATCATCAAGATTCACAGGTTGTTGACTAATATCGAACACATTCAATTCTACCGTCATGTTACCAAAAGACAGTTTTAACACTCCATTCCGACATTAATGATCGCGTTGGACGTAGCCAAGAAAGGACGTCCTAAGATGACAGGAATGTGACAGTCTGGGTTTTGTACAGGTTGAGTGTCTAAGACAATGAAGTCTACGGGAAAATAGAATTTGTCAACCTTGATCAAAACGTCTTCGACCACTCCACGAGGAATCTTGACAGATCGGTCTGCCAGTTGTAGAGTGATAGATGTTGGTTTCAACTCCCCAAGACCTAACTGCTCATAAACAGAATATGGCAGTAGGTTAACACTTGCACCTAGGTCTAATAACGCTTTATTGACCGTGTGTTCTCCTATAGTGCAAGAAATTGTTGGACATCCTGGATCCCTAAACTTGGGTGGAGTTTTGTTCAGAATGATGGAACTCACCTGCTCAGCTAAGAAAGCACGTTTTTGCACATTGAGCTTGCGCTTTTGAGTACACAAGTCTTTGAGGAATTTGGCATAAGCAGGGATTTGCTTGATTGCTTCAAGAAAAGGAATGTTGATGTTGACTCTCTTGAACAGATCTAACATCTCATTGTAATGGGTACTTTTCTGTTGATAGATCAATCTTTGAGGAAATGGGGCAACAGGAGAATGAGTTGGCAAAGGGACATTCACAGCAGTAGAATTGTCAGATTTTCCAACTTGCTCAGTTCTTTGGTTTTCTGGGGTTGTGGAGACAGCGTGGAATTTGTATCAGATTCATTAGGTTCGCCCACGTTGTTCTCGATGACTTTACCACTTCGGAGGGTGGTAATGGCATGGATTTGATCAGGTGAGGTTTCAGTGCAGGATGTTGTGCCTGTTTGAAATATCCTCTTTGGATTTTGTTGGGGTTGGCTCGGAAGTTTACCCTTTTCTCTCTCACACATTTGATCCATCTTTTGATCTAGATTTTTCTGACTTTGCATCAAACTCTGGAACATTTCCTCTAGGGTGGATAATCTCTTGTCGGTATTGTGTTGAGGATATGATTGTTGTTGAGAGTTTGATTGTTGTTGAGGGTTTCTCGGGTGTTGATAACCTTGATTGTTCTGATATCCCTGATTGTTTTGATAGCTCTGATTGGGTTGAGATGGTCCTCCTGAGTGGGTCCTTTTGACCATGAAAAGTTAGGGTGGTTTCTCCATCCTGGATTGTAGGTCTGTGAATAAGGGTTATGCTCTGGTTTTTGAAACATGGCATGTGCCTGTTCAAGCCTAGACTCCTGGACTGCAAGCAAATCTGGACAATTTTGGAATTGATGGTTGGGGTCGTTACAAGCAGCACAAACAGACGAAGCGACATGTTCTCGGAGAGTAGTGGTGGAAGGTTTTGAATTTTTATGTAGTTCTAACTCTTCTAATCTCCTAACTATTGATGCCATGTTTGCTCTTCCCTCAAAATCCGCTTCAATCCTAAAAGCCTTTGCTTCGGATGTAGTCTTTCTGGTTTCACGGATGGATTCCCACTGTTGCGTCTTTTCAGCTACTTCAATCAAGAAGTCCCAAGACGCAGCAGTTTTTCTACGAATAGACCATTACACATCGACTCAACCGTTGTTCGGGTGGACACATCTAGACCTTCATACAAAATTTGCACAAGTCTCCATTTTTCAAAACCATGATGGGGACATTGGAGCAATAATTCATTGAATCTCTCCAGGTATCTAGCTAAGGTCTCACCTTCTAATTGCACAAAGCTATTCAGACTTTGACGAATTGTCGCAGTCTTGTGGTTCGGGAAAAACTTTTTGAAAAACTCCTTTATGAGGTCATCCCATGTCATGATGGATTGAGGCTGTAAAGCATAGAGCCAGGCCTTTGCCTTATCTTTCAGGGAGAAAGGAAAAAGCCTTAACTTAGGGTTTCGTCGGACATTTGAGTGAAACGCAGAGTTCCACAAATTTCCTCGAATTCTCTCACGTGGTGGTACGGGTTTTCATTCTCAACACTCTAAAAATAGGAAGCATCTGTATTGTGCTTGATTTCAGCTCATAATGGCCATTAGCCTCGGGTAGCACAATACAAGAAGGTTGACTGGCTCTAGTTGGGTACATATAATCCTTGAGGGTACGGGGTTCTCCCATTGTTTCTGGTTGATCTGGACTGTCTCCCTCAGAACTTAGAATTTCGATAGGTTCGTCTGGGTTAATTCTAACAAGTCTGTTTGTCTGGTCTCTGTAGGTCACAATCATGTCCTAGTAGGTACCTTAACTAACATTTCAGTCAGAGCAATCGGAAACATTTGGCCCACAAGGGTTATGAAGATTTGGTTTTGAATGGGTTTTGGTTTAAAGGGATTTTGTTTTTGGTTTAAAATTGGGCTTTGGAAAATTTTTGAACTAAACCTAGCATAAATTAGCACAACTCATAAAAGAAAATAAAAACAATAATAATAATTAAGACAAGCCCATAAAAGAAAAAGAAAAATAAAAGAAAAACAAAAAAATAATTACAGTCCCAAATATAAAAAAAAAAGAAAAAGAAATAAATAAAAATTATTACAATCCCAAATAAATAATTAAATTAATTATTACAAGCCCGAATTTGAATTTAAATGAGGCCCAAGTGGGTTAACTCATGGGTTAGGCTTACTTGTTTTTGGAGGGAAGCCCAAAAATAGGCTTTTAGTCCCCTTTTAGTTGCACAGCCCAGTTGGGCTTTAGGATCGTCCTAAGCAGCTCACGTCCAAGCCCAGCAGCAAAGGCAAGCCCAAGAGCAGAAGTTGCAAGCCCAGCGAAATTGAGGTTACTAAGCCCAGCTCAGTTGTACAAGCCCAGCAGCAAAGGTTGGAACAGAGCCCAGCAGCAGAGGTGCACAAGCCCGGCAGAAACAGAAATAGGCGAGCCCAGTTGACAAGCTCAGTTGGCAGCAGCAGGCTTTGGCTTGCGCAACAGCAACAGCAGCTTGGCAGCAGCAACAGCAGCAGCAGCTTTGGCAAGAAGGCACCAGCAGCAGCAGCACAGCCAAGGTGGTACCTGCAATGATCACAGAGTGCAAAGATAGTCAGCCAAGATAGTCAGGCCAACCCTGCAAAGATAGTCAGGCAAGTATGCAATGATCTGCTGCAATGTTTGCAAGCAGAGGGTTGCAATGATAGTGAAGCAGGCCTGCAATGATTGCAAGGCAGAGATGCTAATGGAACTCAGCAGTGGCAACACCACTCCCCGGCAGCGCGCCGCCAAAAACTTGGTGTGCCAATGGAAAGACACACAGAAGAAGCTTGCAAGTATACAAGGCCAAGTTATGATATAGAAGGAAGCAGGGGAAAGTCCACAGGGAGTGGGAGCAAACTAGAGAGAAACCTAAGCTAACAATGGAGACAGGGCACTATGCAGTGAGCAAAGCAAGGTAATGTGGCAGATTCAAAGAACTAAAACAGTTACACAACAAAAGCAGCACAGAATAACAATAGCAGGGAACCAAGGCTATAAGCCAAGGCAAGGTGAGGATTGTGCACTGATTTCAGGCACAACAGCTACAAATTGCAGGAATTTAAACAGAGAAAAACAGGCAAGGAGAATAAACTGATCAGGAAGCAAAATAGAACTGAATAGAGGTGACTGCAAAGGATTGGTAGTTAAGCCAAGCTTAGGATCCACCTTGTGTCCTAATCAAACAACATGTTTCTAGGTTGAGTTGATCCTATGCATACATCTAGAATAGAAGAGTACTAAATTGCTCAATAGTTTGCCCTAGCATTGGCTGCTTTTGACAGCACAGCCAATCACAGGCACTAGGAGCATTGGTATCTCCCATTTGTCAATCAAAAACATACATCAGGAGAACTATCCTAGCAACCTGTCAATTGACAGTACACAAGGCTTCAAACCGAGCCTTAGCTTAGGTTACTTAGGATCATGCTCAACATGTTACAAACACAAGCATTCATCATACGAAATAATTCAAACATAATAACAATCACTGTTAATTGCCATAAGAAGACTGAAATTGGAATTGCATAAAATTTTGTGGAAATTCTATACTGGCTAGTCCAAGAGATACACAGTGTCATTCACACACACCACCATAATACCAATTTATACCCCCCCATTATCAGTTTAGGGTTCACAGCCCCTTTTCCCCAAAAAGAAAATTAGGTAAATTTGGGTTTACCTAATTTTGATGAGATACTCACTCCATCTCGTCGACCCACTCTCCAATTACTTCTTCTCGTTCATCTCCTGCTCCAATTGCTGCTCTAACATCAACTTATATCTTCAATTTCTCACCTAGGGTTTCAGTGATGAGAGATGAGAAATTGAGGAGATTAGTTGATGAAAAAGAGGTAAACGTGATAGTGATGATGGGTTTTTGGTTATAGGTAGAGTAGAGTGATTTGGTGGCGTAGATGGTGGAGTGATTTGGGGAGAAGATGGTGGTGATGGAGACGGACATGGTGGTACTGTTGCAGAGAGGGGGGGGAAAGATGGTGTCGATGGGTTTGAGGAAGGGTGTGTTTGGCAATGGGTATAGGTATTAGGTACTAGGGTGTTTGAGCAGGTGTAGAGGATTTTGATGTTTCGCGAAGCTGGACCGATGGATGGGAAGATGGTAGGTGGATCTGACGGCGATGCGGAGGCAGGCGATGAGCGACCGTCGGATGAAGAGATACAACGAAACGAACGGTACTTGATGGAGTTAGGTACTGTAGTGTAAGGCGGAGATATCAACTTCGATGCACATCAAGGGAGCGACCGTCGGATGCTTCTGAGAACTGATCTGACGGCTGAAGACGCAAGCGGGTATGGATTTGGGTTTAGGCTTTGGGTATAAATATGGGTTTGGGAAATGAGTTTGGGCTTGGAAAACCTTGAGCCCACTTCTTCTTTAAGAACAACTTTCTTCTTCTTGAGCCCATTTCCAGCTTTTTGGACGTGCGCTCCATTCTTTGCGGCTTCCTTGCGTAATTTCTCCCGGCTTTTCACCACTTTTCTGCTCTTTTTGCTCCGCAACTCATCCAATCTTTATTTATTACCTAAAAATGCAAAATTAAGTAAGAAAAATATTTATTCTTGAAAACAATGAAAATACAGAATAGGGGATAAAATGTAGAATTAATGCACAAAAGATGAGTTAAAATAGCAACAAAAAGGGATAAATATATACAATATTAGGCACTCATCAGATCATCATGAGATAATCGTGAGAAATTATTATACTAACAATAGAGTAACACAACGTTAACGTTTTGTGAAGGACGAGTGTAAATCTGGAAGGATTAAGAAGCTTGATGATGGTTTGAGATACTTTGATCAATTAATTTTGGAAAGGCCATTGCCATCTAACACTACATTATGTCATTTATTGGGTTCATTATCCAAAATCAAGTGTTATTCAGATGTCATTAAGTTGTATAAGAAGATGAGCTTGGTTGGGGTACAACCCGATATTTATACATTCACCATTTTGATCAAATGCTTGTTGGGATCCTAGTCCCACATTGGTTAGATTTTTTTTTTGAAGCATGTATTTATTAAACTACTAAGATATTGTTACATGAGGATATATAATATCCCAAGATTCATCAAACATAATTTGAATGGTAAGCCAAGAATAAGCAACAACATGATACTGGAGCGGTAAAGCGGTCTTCAAATCGGAGTTGCATCGGGGGCGGATGTTACAGTCGAAAGTCAAAAGGCCTTCGGTCAATGCTTTCCACAAGAAAAGCTGTATTTTTGTTGTTGGACACGATAGTGCCCACACGAGTTTTGTTGGAGGTAGAGGTGTTCGATGCAATTGATTAAAGATGCTACTCTGGCCTTTATATCTTGATGCTGCGGTGAACTGCTTGATTGACAGTTGTGAACTTCTTCGTTCTTCAGCTTGATCCATAACTTAGATAGGACTTAATTAGTAGTTTATAAGTCAATGGGATCCCTCATTGGTTAGATGGGACTTAATTGGTAGTTTATAAGTCAATGGGATCCATCATTTAGTCAACCGGTTTTCGAGTTGAGTTCTATCCATGGGCTTATGACGAGTTTAGGGTCGGTACCCTAACAATACTTCTGTGAATTAGACAAAGTGAATCATGGGTTTTGTTTGCTTGGAGAGATTTTTAAGAGAGGCCATCATCCTAATGTTATCACTTTCAATACACTGATTAATGGGTTGTGTGAACAAGGAAAGATTTATTCTGCACTCGAACAGTCTGGTAAAATGACTCAGACAGGTATTCATCCTACTGAGGTTACATGTAATACTCTTATACATGGGCTTTGTACAACTGATAAAGTGGGTCTTGCTCTTCAGTTAAAAAACAAGATGGAGAAATGGAACTGCAGATACCAATTATACTAGAGGCCGGTTGAAAGCACACCAGTCTTTTACAATATTTTCATCCACTGAGAACTAGAATTTTCTTGTCTGCTTTGCCTTACCACTTGTGAGTCCATCAAAGTGCAACTGTTTTACTGGAGGAGTTTGGAAAACCTGATGTGCCGGCATTGGCTGTTCAATTTCCGTCAAATTTACAAGGAGAAGGATGTCGTGGTGTAGTTGGTTATAGCGAGAGAAAAGCAAAAAGACCAAGAGTTCTTTTTCAGTATCTAGATTAGTTTCTTGTTTCTTACATTTACCACTCCTGATTGGCTCTGCCTTCAAAGAGAGGTTCAACATTTACCACTCCTTGGAAGCTTAACAAAATTGCCCAGACTGACCGCAATAAAATACAGTTTCGCAATATTAAGTTAAGTAGCAAGCCATCAGCCATGATCGACTCCTACAAATGCCCCATTCTCAATTCATGTTAATGAACATTTGAGAGAAAGAAACAAAAGATGGAAATAGAGGTGAGTTGACAAATCTAATTTCAGCACATGTGAGGCAATAGAAGATAAGAAACTACGGAAACACGAAACCTCACAAATCAATATCCTGCAATGATGTTGTTAACCACCCAGAACCTAAATATTTAGGGAAATTCCATATATCACTTGACGAATGAACCAGTATGGTTCAAATGCTTTGAAATCAAACATTATTAATTGGAAAATAATCTAAATTGCATCGTCAAACCTACATGGTTCTCAAAACTTACATGGACATGGCTGGGCCTCAACAAATAGTAAACTTCGCCTATTCTATTCTATGACTGGACGACGGTGTTTTTTTACTTGCCAAATGAGAATGACTCCAGTTTAAACGCTCATGTGGAACATATTATAAAATAGAAATCGATGATTATAAACTCGAAACTAATCTAAGAGCATCTCTGAATTAAAGATACATATATCTCAAAAATCCAAGCATTTCATCTTTCTCCAACTCTGTTGATTAGGAACAGGAACAGCTAAAAACTGACAGAAACGGAAAAAAAGATTTCAGAAGATAGCAAAATGATTCAGTTTCCTAAGAGTCCCAAATTTTTAACATACAATGAATTAAAGGAAACAGATTATATGTCACCAAAGTAATAAAAGAAACCGATATCAACCATGTAAACAGCCTACCACCTGGTAAATGAGGTGGCAACTGGCAAGGTTAAGCAACAAGGGTTTCTCAATACTGTTACCCAGTATTTGGCAAGGTTAAAAAATCCCTACTATTTGGCAGGCAGGTGAGTTCAAAATGATATCATCATAGTATCTTTAATCCCGGGCTACTACACCCAGTGGACAAGGCATATATATTAGGTATGCTATGCATGTATATATTCAGCAGTAAGAAGTCTGTAATCCCGTCAGAACAATACCCTAATCAAATTCCCATATGCAGTAGAACATAATTTAGAAGCCCAAATTTTTCAATAAACCAAAAATTCGAGCAAAGTTTGATTGACAATTCAAACAACCAATCAGCACGAATTACAGGAAAAATCAACCGTGCCATTAATGAACAACTGTAAGATTAGGACCTAGCTGTAGTGAGTGATCCTAGTACCCCAAATAAGCAATGAAACTGCTTTGTTTCAGTGGCCAGTTTGCTGCAGAGGAAAAACTAAGAAATATGTGACTGCTCTAAAATCTAAATAAGTTGACTGGAGCAAATAGCTTAAAATCTGATCTAACCATAACCATATTGCATTTCCCAAAACTGTGATACAGAGTATTTAGCACAGCAATTGACAGAAATTTTTACAAAAAGCATTATATGGTTAAAACTGAGTTTCAGTCATTGTCAATTTTTATAAAGCAGGAGTTGTAGTTGTACATGAGGAAGTTACCTCACCGTGTCTCATTCCACTGCTGAATGCACTTCGATTGCAGAAGATTGAAGAAGAACCTTGAGCTCTTCCGAGTAACCACGAAGACGATTGCATCTTGAGATATGATTTGACAAGGTTTCTGAAGTGGAGTTCTCTTCTGCAGGTTTAGGATATTCTTTTGATTGATTACGCAAGATTTCATCACGATACAAACCAAGAGCATCTTCTTCAGAAACTGAACTGATAGATGTGTACAACATCTGAAACTTCTCTCTTGCTTCTAGGCTTTCAACTAACTTTTCCTTCAAACCATCTGGAAGGCATGCCAATGCACTTCAAGTCCACCACGAAGAAAATAAAACATGGATTCAGTTTATTCCGATCTTTAAAACATCAAAATTCGAAATTCCAGGTATAATAAAAAAAAGTATGAAGAGTTGATTGATTCTTTACCTAGAAACACCACGAACTAAACCCCAGTTATATCCAACGGATACAGATTCCTTGAATCCATTTGTAAAACCATCTTGTACAGCAGCTTCTTGCCCCTTTGAAAGACCTTCATGATAGCCAACCTAAACTCATAAGGAACGACAATGTAATTTGAATTCTCAACAGATACCTCTTTGCAATGATACACTATGAAATCAAGAGCTTCACAAAAAGGAAAAAAATCTTTATGTTGTAAGGATACTGTATGTAATTTGTTAAGCCGAATCCTCTCCTGCCTGTGAAACTCAGATGCGTCATCGGTATAGTAATCATCACACCATTTGTCATCGACGACATCGCTGCCATTATCCATCATCATCTATTGGTATAATGCAACAATTATAATCTCAGTAAGCTTTTCATCTCAATTATTATAATCTCAGTAAGCTTTTCATCTATTGGTCATCAACATCGCTGCCATTATCTCTTTTCAAATCAATAGACAAAAAATTCCAAAATATTTCTCTACAATTCACGTGTTTGGTTTTTCAAAGGTTGTAAAAGAATCTCTAGGGCAATAATTCAAACAGATATCAAGGGTTTTATCAAACCCACTAAAAACGAACATGGAGAACCAGAATTGAAAATCACAAAATTGGGGTCATAAATAAGAAGATGCTAGATAAATTTACCTCGACTCCTCCTGATTTGTATATATTATTCTTCTCGAATCTCTTTGTAGCACACTGTGTCCGCTCTGCTGCTTCTGTCTCTCGTCTGAACTTCAAACAAAGACTTAATGTATTTATTGGTCCGCGAATCCAATTTTGTGCCCACTGTTATTTATGGGTGCCTTTATAGGTTTTCATCTGATTTCACTTGTCGCGATCTGACTCAATTGCATTTGAATATTATTTCTGGTGTTTGGATATCAGAAACAGAACTGCTTCTACCTTACAAAAAGTTACCTATTTTGCTTCCAGAATATTAAAAGTAATTTCTTAGTAAGGTAGTAAAAAAGTATCTTGGCCGAGTTATACCTAATTCAAATCCCTTTGAATTATATGTATGAGCCGAATCATACCTTGAATTAGAATAAAAAAAATAGAAGTATAAGAAAATAGATCTGACGAGTTAGCACAAGACGAGTTAGACGACGAGTCAAATCCAAACAAACAAGGTGTTATTTTACTTTCTTACGTTGACCTTTATGATGCTCCAATCTAAAGGGAGGACAAGTTTTTGACAACGTTTTGGTGCAGATGTTTGCACGCTTTTTTTGCCGACATGTATTTTTTCGGTAACGTCCGGATTGCTAACTAGGATTTGGATATCATTTTAGATGTTATTTTTCGGCTTAATTAATTTGACAATACAGAAGAAAATTTAGGACTACAGTTTCGGAATAACTTCTGGAAGCAAAAAAAAATATATAAAATACTTTTTGTCAATTAAATTATTTTTGCTTTTAACTTTTGAGATTATATATTTAAACACCTTCAAAATTTTAAAATGATTTAATATTGGGAATTTTAAGAAAATGCCACACTTTTAATTTTAGGCTCCATTGGCTCGTTGGTACTGAATATTTTTAATCACGGCCACAAGCGGCCATGTGCAAGGTCCATGATCGGATGTATGGTTCCAATACCGACTCCGTTTGAAAAGAACTATGTGTCCCTAGGGTTTTATTTAAGGAAATCACATATTTGTTATGTATAAGATTGGTTCACTGATTATGTATATGCACGTTCCGAAACCTCAAGAAATCCTTTTGTGATCTCATGGAGAGTACTATGAATGGATGCAAGAAGAGAGGTGAAATTGAAGATGGCAAGGTTATTGAGTTTCTTAAGAATCCTCTCATCATAACCTGTTACTATGCATGCGATCATGAAGACAATAGACTGATTCAAATATCAACTGATTTGGTTGAAAATGTTCTTCAAGATTTTACGGTTGTACGTGATCAACTTGCCATGGCAACAAAGAACCTTGATTTTCTGAAGACTGGACTGAAGAAAGCAACTGATGATCTTGCTCTTGTTTGATCTCTAATTGCTGACTATGTCTGAGTCTCTTAGTATGCTTTTAGGTTTTGCTTTTTTGTCTAGGAAAGTTCTTATAAGAATTTTTTTTCTTATGTTTAAGAAGGATAACTAGGGTTTGGTATAGAAAATATTGTGACTACACATAGATATTTCCAACGATTTTCATCCCGCAATGTTTTTAGATTTATTTATTTAAATTCTAAGTTATTTGGAAGATGATCTTGCAGTATTTAATCTTATTGGTTTTATATATTGCAAATGTCTTATGAGATATATATATGTGTTTGAGTTCGTGAACTATGCTATTGTCTCATATATGCTCAAAAGTTAAGTCTACTATGTCTTTATGCAAATATTGATAAAAGATAGGATGAACTTTTTGAGAAAATTCCGCAGTATTGATCTTTTCCTGATCCACTATTATGTGAAAGTAATGTATTTGCTCCGTAAAGTTTTCTTATGTTGAGTGTTTCCGGTTAGATTAATCATAGATATTCTCTTTTGATTAGTTTACTCGATGATATTTTGGACTTTAACAAATCGCATCCAAAGAAATCCTTTTTTCTCGTAAAAGTAAGGTCGCTCATGTTGTTCTCTTGGGAATGACATCAAATGGGGGAGAGTTCTTAAATGAACTTGTGCTTAATTGTCATATCTTTGTGGGGAGAGCAGTTGTGGAATTTGAAGGGGTTAACTTGTATCTTAATAAACTCCTTGATGAATAGACTAAATTTCGACTATGTGAAATCATGGAAAGAAAGTTGATATGTTTCTCTTCAGTCATGAATTATCTTTTGAAATTCATCATGATCCATAGTTTTCGTACATTTGCCAATTTATATTGACAAAAAGGGGGGAGAATTATTTAGTAGTTCACACAACATACATATGGTTTATGGATCATTACGTAAGGGGGAGTGGTTTTCATTCTAAGATGGAAGTATTTACTAAGGGGGAGTGATATATATATATATATCACCATAGTATTATTTCAAAGTTTTGATACAATTGGACTTTGATTCTATATAATAATACTATGACACTGAATAAAAATGATTGAGAACTTTCGTTTTCATATTGTTATTGTTGCTACGGATTTTCAACAACAATGATGCTGAGTTGAACACATTCAGAATCGATGGAGAACTTGAAGTAACGAAAAATTCAAGGAAGTTGAAGAGCCAAAGAAATCAAGCATGATGGATTAGAAGCTACAAAGTTTATTTATTTTGTAATCCATATGTATTGATAGTTTTGTTACTAAAATTGACAAATTGGGAGATTGTTAGAGCACTGCTCGGTCGAACTCGCAATCGTTGCTATCTCAAGCTTGTTTTTCAAGTTTAGTTGACCAAAACTATATACTTGATTTCTAGTCTACTTATAGCTATGTCTAGGATTAGGATAGAAATGTGCAGTTGAGCTTTATACTTCACGGCGTTCACCAATTAAAGAATAAGATCTACTGAAGAGCTTGGAGGAACTTCATCAACAAAAGGTATGTGGAGACTAAAACGTATCTATCACGCAAAAGTCTGTTCTATTTTATCTTCTAAAGAGACTAAGTCGTATAGCTATATAGACTTTTACATATACACATTTGAAATTTCGAGTCGAGTTATATCTCGTTTATATATTTCTCTAAATACGTGTTAGAATCTTTTTAACTCTGGCTAAACTTCATCATCTACTTGACGAGTTTAGTTGTAAACAATTTGTTTGTTGGAAACTAAATATTAAGTCAAGATGATCATGTGAAAATAACCTTGAACATCTTACATGATTTGTGTGAGACAATCATTTGATGTTAACTTGTGAAGTTTTGTATTGATTGATTAATCACTTGAAAATTACTTGAAGCTAGTGGTATGTGTAAGATTACAATTGTTGTCTTCTAAGGATGTTTCAATGATTAAATGAGAATTTTAGAACGACTACCAATACCTGGATATAACACAGTATATATACCTTGTATGCGAACTGTGAAGTTTTAGTTAAGGTCTGGAACTCTTGTTTGTGTGCGGGTTTACCTGTGAAAGGTCTGAAACTGTGGTTTGCGAACAATGTTTACGAATGGCTAGAGTAGGTAGGTCCAGAACTTTCGTTTGCGAACAACATGACTAGGCCAAGTACGGAACCGTGGTTCGCGTACTCAGTATGCGGACACGGTGGTTAGGTTCTAAAATCGGTAAGTATGAAATTCATACTCATGAACGCATCAGGTTCGTTTGCGAACTCAGTTTACGAACTAAAGTCCCTGAAAATTTAATGAAATAAGGTATGCGACTTGTTTTGTGAAACATGGCATTATGTTTATGAATTGGTTCTTGTATATACTTTGTACAATTAAAAACCAAACCGAATATGTTTCAAATGGTTCATACATATTTCTATGAGATGATGAACATTTGAACAGCTCTCTTAAAGCACATTTAGATTCATTTGGTTATCTATCATGGTTGATTGATCATCATATTTGATCTAGAAGTGTTAGATGATTGTGGTTAAACTATAAGTGTTCATATGGCTAACTTCGGTTAACTGTTATTGAGCCAACAGGTTATACACGTTTAGGTTGTGTTACTTCTTTTTCCCATTATATTTGTTTATATAATTGAAATATCACAGGTTGTGCGTAGTTCAATCATAGTTGATAAATCCGACCTTGTTTGTTGGATATAACTTGATTGACACTCAGACATTGGTCTTTAGTACTATCCGAATTATTCTCATATCAATCAGTCTCACGGATTTCAGTCTCACGGATTTCTATCTAGTTGATTTACTGATTATATTGAGAAAGAGATAAAGCTCTTTAACATCTTTCTTGATTGAGTCTCACTTTTAAGTTGGTGCTCTCAGAATTATATTGGAGTTTAGTCCATACAGATTGCCGAATAAAATATTGGGTGTGGTTGTTATTAGGGTTATCGAGGGATCCGGGTACGGATCCTAAATTTGTGGACCCAGAACTGGACCCGTTAAAAATCTCGGAAACCCATCGGTTCCGGGTACCCGTTAGTTACTAAGAAAATACACATAAAAGTTCAAAAACTTGATATATTTATCTTTTTTTTTGGCATGAATCTAAATTATCTTACTATAATAAAGAAAAGGGGTCTTTTCAACTGCGGCACAGAAAATACCTAGATTACCCCTCCGTGTTTTTAAGCTTTCAACAGTTTTATTCGTTGATTTCACATAACGAAGGGGTAAACATATAATGCCAAAAATCTAACCATTTTCTTCGTCGTCCCTGAATTGTTTCAGACACAATCTAACCATTAACAACCTAACCCCAAAATAGGTTGTGTCTAACCATGCTTGATTTTTCTTCGAACCCCAATCGACTTTTCAATTTTGAAATTTTGATGTTAATTTTTCAGACCTACAGCGTACACCCCCAAATTAGAAGAAAACATATCCCAAAATATTTAGATTGTGAAAATTCTTGCCATCTTGATTTTGCTGAGCAACATCAAATCATCAGGAACAAAACCCGCTGACAAAAACTAACAAAGGGGCTTTTAAGAGAGCGACTTCAATAAACAGAAACATTAACAATCATCCACAAAGACCCTAATAAAACGAATCACCAAAAATTATTTTCAAACCATAAAGACAATGAATTACCATCTTTAAGACAAGAATACGAAATTAAAAAGAAAACGAATTCACTTTCCACTGCTTAGTGGTGGTGGCTTTGACTGGGAGACGATTGTGTTTTGAGAAAAAAAAATACAAAACCAGATGTCATTTACAATCAAAGAAAAATTAGGCTTCTACACGTGCTCAACATGCGAGAGAATAGTGTCGTTTGGTTATTCATTTACCCGTTTTTTCTTAAACGTAACTTTGAGCTTTGCATGACCCGATGAAGTAACCGGACGTGCAAACACATGCCCAGCCCACTACAACAATTTTTGTAACAAAATGGCAAATTGGCAAAGCAGGCGTATCATGCAAGCGCCACCTAGAGTGGGACATGAAGATAATGGGAGGGTACTGATGTCAAACTGTTCTAAGTCGAAGAAATCTTCAATTTTAAATCGTGTAAGCATCAGTTTTAAATCGTCGAGTGGCATCAATGGGAGGATGTTAGATGTCAAACGTCCCGGTCAAAGAGAACTTCAATTATAGAACTTTGTGTGCCTCCGACTCAAGCCGCACGCGCATCGTGCATGCGATTTTACTGGTTTTTATAAAAATATGTTATTATTTCTTTACTAATGTACTAAATAAACATTAAATGTAAGAAAAAAATGAAAATTTTAAAAAAAATCAAAGCCAAAACTAGCAAAATACTTATAATTTTGCTAAAAAAAAAGAATAAATGAATGGATAACCGGGTACCCGTCGGGTGTTGGAAAACGATTAATAAAAAAATAATTTTTTAAAGTTTTAATAAAAAATTATAATTTATTGTTTTATTTTGTGAATGAAACTTTTTAGTCCCACATTGTGGAGTTTCCAATTTTTAGTAGTTCTAAGAAACTATATAAACTTATTAGTCTCACATTTTGGAGTTTCCACTTCTTAAATTGTTTTATTCCATTATAAAAACAAATTCACTACTTTTGTAAAATCTATGGAAAAGGGGTTGCTCTATATTTTAGAGGGACCCCTAAGGGAAAATATTATATAGCGTTTTTTAAGAGTTCGCGATTTTCCTTAACGGTTTTTTCGGAGTTGTCAAGCTCAAGTTGAGCATCTACTACATATGCTAGTAGTAGGTGCAGTAGGGTGTTTTATCCTGGAGATATCCGTCCTGTGAGGGCTATAGCATCACTCTTGAGTGTAGCCGTGCGCTAATGTCTTAAGGGCAACGTGTTGAACACGTGACTCACTCTGTTTTTCCAAAGTTTTGCCTTGTTGCTGTTGTGGAGATATGAGAAGCTCGTTCGTTTCGTCAATCGATCAATTCCATTATAAAGGAGCTAAGTATCAATAACTTTTGCTTATTTGATTTTTTCTTTATTTTGATTATTGCACCCAACAATCTTAAGACATTAGAATTTGTAATAATCGAAAATGGTTGGTTGGTTTGTGAATCATGGATGTTAATTGTGGAGTGAAAAACAAAAACAATTTTTTGGTCAGCTGTAGAGTTTCGAGATTATCTCTTAACCTAGAAGGAATTTCGATGAACCCTTTTGACACAACGTAGTAGACATCCTGATAGTTACCCACGTAAAATTTCAGAATTTTTGGAGTTGTAAAAGTATTTTTTTGATATTTTACAAAACAGACAAATGTTCCTGAAAAATTCTGACGGGCAAACTTTTGTTGTTAACTAAAGTATTTTTTATGGGGTAATCATGAGTTTTTTGATATGGTGGTTCAAACGAAGTTTGTAAATCTAGATATTATCTTCAAAACTCATATTTTATCTTCGTTTCGGAACTAAGGTTTGTGAGATGTGGTGTATTAGGTGATTGGGAAATTACCGTGTCCGTGGTCAGAGTATAAACGAAGATTGTGACATGAAATTGAAAAGGAACATGGCTACCAGGCGCATGTGGATGAACACAAGTCTTCCAAAGCTGACAAAGGCGAGAACATCAAACACAACTCTAAGCGTAGTCTTCATAAGAAAGGTATGTTTCGTAAAACTGAATCCGGCATTACTTTAATTAAGGGTGATTGTTATGTTTGTAAAATTCCTGGCCATACGGCAGTAAAGTGTAGACAACATAAAACCTTAATAAGTAAAAGTTAATGCTAATTTAGTTGAAACAAATTAGAACGAGTTCATTGACATGATGTCGGAAGTTATTTTAATAACCAATGTGAGAGACTGGTGGGTGGACTCTGGAGCCACTAAGTATGTTTGTTGAAACAGAGACCTGTTCACCTCTTATCAGAGGATAAGGGATGTCGAGAAACTCTATATGAGTAACTCATCTGCGACAGAGGTTGCATAAAAGGGAAAGGTCGAGCATAAGTTCATATCTGTAATATTCTCACACTGAATGAAGTTTTCATGTTCCGAGCATATGAAATAATATTGTATCTTGTTCTCTTGAAGATGGTAAAAGATTGAAGATCTTAATTAAATGTGGAAAACTTGTTATAACTAAGGGTATTGATTTTTAGGCAACAGTTATAGGACTTAGGGTCTATATAAGTTTGAAGGAAAATCTGATGAAGTGAACATAGTTGATTCTTGTGCTTTCTTTTGTGTGTCTTTGAATGTTTTGCATGGTAGACTTGGAACCGTAAAATTATAAGTCAATGTATAAACTGCCTAGCATAGGCTTCGTACCCAAATTTAGTTTGGATCTTGAACACAAAGTGAAATGAATATGCTATAAAATCTTTTAGCACAAATGTTCATAGTAATTCTAATCCCTTAGAATTAATTCAGTTAGGCCTAGTTGACATGAGTTCAACCCAAAACCACTATGGTAAAAGATGGTTTATAACTTCCGTAGATGATTGTACGAGGTACTATCTTGTATATTGCTTAGGGATAAGGATGATGCCTTAGAAGCCTTAAGATGTATAAACTTGAAGTTGAAACCAATTAGAAGCCTTGAACATTAATTGTATCCTTAAGAGATCATAATTACCATGTTGATTAGTTCAGGATTACCTGCGGTCTTGTGGGAGGAGGAAGTCCTCTTAACTAGTATATCCTGAATATAGTACCCTTAAGGATCAGATGAAACTCCATATGATTTATGGAAAGGTAGATGACCTTCTTATGAATATGTCAAAGTGTGGGGGTGTTTGACTAAGATTGTCATTCCTCTTCCTAGAAGAACTAGATAGAAACCAAAAATGGTGATTGTGTCTTCATATAAGGTATGCTGAGTATACTTCTACATATAGATTTTTGGTTGTGTGTTCTGATTTTTCATACTTTTGGTGTGATTTTTCTGACTTTGTTGTGAATACTATTACATAATCTAGGGATGCTGAGTTCTTTGAACATGTTTATTCTTAAACCTGTACCTCATTAGAGATGTGTTGTTGATCCCCTAGATTTATTTTCAAATAGTCAGAACTTATCTTAAAGGAAGATGAAGTTAAGGTTGAGCCTAAGAGAAGTAAAACAATTAGACTTGAGACTTCTTATGAAGCCGACTTCATAACATGCCTAGCGTAGTCTAAGCCCTGGACTTGTAAAGAAGCCTTGATATCTACTGAAACCCCATTCTGGTAAGAAGCTTCATTTAGTGAAATGGACTCAGTCCGTCGGAACCTGACTTGGGAGGTTTATAGTTTACCTCCAGAGAGTAAGACCATGAGATGTAAATGAGTCTTTAAGAGGAAACATTAGGTATATGGAACTGTAGAAAAATATTAGGCTAAGTTGGTAGCTAAAGGCTATAAACTAAAAGAAGGTGTATATTTCCTTGATTCTTATTCACATGTGACGAGATTTACTTACGTTGAGATGCTAATTGTTATTGCTGTCATAAACAAATTAGAGATACATCAGATGGATGTTAAGACAGCTTTTCTAAAATCGTGAATTAGATAAAGAAATTTACATAGACCAACCTGAGGACTTTGTAGTGAAAGGTTATGATGACAAAGTTTGTAAGTTGAACAAAATTTTGTATGGTTTATAAAATAAGCACGTAAACAGTGACATGGAAAATTTGATCATGTGATAATGTGTAGTGGATTTAAGTTAATGAATCTGACAAGTATATTTACAAGTAACTTGTTAAGGATGCCTGTGTGATGTTGTATGTATGTTGATGATATGCTTATACTTGATACAAACATAGATGTGATTAATTCCACTAAAAACATGCGCTGAATGAGAACGTTGACTTGAAAGACTTAGGCCCTGTTGATGTAATCTTAGGGATGAGGATTAGAAAATAATCTAACATATGTAGTCTTAGTCATTCTCATTATTTTGAATTTGTGCTTAAGAGATACAATCAGTGTGATTGTAAGCCTGCTTGTACTCCGTACGATTATTCTTGTAGACTCAAGAAAAAAGGTATGGAGTATCTTAACTTGAATACTCAAGAGTTATAGGATGTCTGATGAATTTAATGAACTGTAAGAGTCCAGACATTGCCTATATGTGAGTAAGTTAAGTAGATATATTGTAGTCCAGAGCAAGAGCATTGGGATGCACTTAGTAGAGTATTACGGTACCTAAAATACTCTATTACCTTTTGTTTGGTTTATGAAAGGTATCTTGTTGTCCTTGAGATACTTTGTGATGTAAACTGGATAGTTGACTCAAAGGAGTCTTAAGTCTACGAGTGGATATGTTTTCACTCTAGCATGAAGGTTTGTTTTGGAAGATTTCCAAACATACATAAATTGCTCAATTCATTATGGAATCTGAGAGTATTGCGATAGATAAAGAACGAGAGGGGGCTGAGTGCCTAAGATGCTTTTTAGAAGACATTCCTCTCTGGCATAGGCCTGTGCCAGCTATATCTATATACTGTGTTAGCCAAGCTATAATAGCTAAAGCTAAAAATAACTAATCTCAATTGGCGTTATTTCCATTGATTGGATAAAGTCCAAGGAGAATATCGCGCAACCTTTGACGAAAGGTTCATCCAAAGAGATTGTTAGAAACACATCGAAGGGGATGGGGCTTAAGCTCATAAATTAAACTTGCCATGAAGGATACTCAACCTTGCTGATTGGAGATCCCAAGATCAAGGTTTCGAATGAGACAACTAATTTATGGTGGGTAAAGGTAAACACTATCAGAGAATTTTATTCTCTGTCCCTTCCCTATGGTGTAGACGTGATAATGTGACTGCATGTGAAGGATGACTTTTAAGAAGTCTTAATAAGTTCTATAGTTTCAATTTAAGATTGAAGTAGGGTGTAGAAGTAACACTCTTTATGGAAACTCACCTATCTGAATGAGGAAGTGGGCCGCTTCCTATGAGAATATGAGCTTTGATTCTCTAGAGCATTATGAGAAACAGGATATGTCCAGGGCCAAATTGGACAAAACGGCACGAGCTTGGCAGCAATCTTGGAGATATCACCCGTGGTTGTTATCGCGAATTACATCAAATGCTAGCAGTTCAAGACATAGTTCACTGTCTCTAGCAAGTAATTCCGGTAATATCTCACTAAGCAAAGGTTCAAGACCTCATGGACACCTCTGCCTAAAATGGTATTTCCTGCGCTTTTTATGTGATTTTCGTTTTGATGGTTTTGGTATTACTGGAACTTAGGACCTAAAGGTCACTAAGGGTTCACTAGTTCATGTTTTTCACTTTGGTGAAAGATACCTATAGTCTCACCATGTGGGAAATAAACATGAAAGCTCTCAATATTATTATGATTTATGCAATCCATAGTAAGACCTGGGGTCAACACACTTTTGTGTGAGGGAGAGGACGTCGAAATGACTAGTATGATTTCAACACTTGCACGATCAGTCTGTTTGGATCGTGAGGTTGGGATGTTGATTTACCAAGATCTATTTGTGTTTTCATGTTTTATTGAGTTTTCATTCATGTGGGGGATTGTTGGAAAACGATTAATAAAAAAATAATTTTTTAAAGTTTTAATAAAAAATTATAATTTATTGTTTTCTTTTGTGAGTGAAACTTTTTAGTCCCACATTGTGGAGTTTCCAATTTTTAGTAGTTTTAAGAAACTATATAAACTTATTAGTCCCACATTGTGGAGTTTCCACTTCTTAAATTGTTTTATTCCATTATATAACGAAATTCACTACTTTTGTAAAATCTATGGGAAAGGGGTTGCTCTATATTTTAGAGGGACCCCTAAGGGAAAATATTATATAGCGTTTCTTAAGAGTTCGTGATTTTCCTTAACGGTTTTTTCGGAGTTGCGTTTCTTAAGAGTGGTGTTTTTCGGAAAATATTATAAACAAATATAATACGGAAAAAAAATAACACAGACACCAGAAGTTTTGTTAACGAGGAAACCGAAAATGCAGAAAAATCCCGGGACCTAGTCCATATTTAAACACCACACTGTATTAAGCCGCTACAGACACTAGCCTACTCCAAGTTAACTTCGTACTGGAATGTAGTTGAACCCTAACCAATCTCACAGTGATCAAGGTACAGTTGCGCTCCTTACGTCTCTGAATCCCAGCAGGACTCTACGCACTTGATTCCCTTAGCTGATCTCACCCACAACTAAGAGTTGCTAAGACCCAAGGTCGAAGACTTGATAAACCAATCTGTCTCACATAGAAAAGTCAATTGAGTAGATAAATTTGTCTCTCACAGATATACGTATGAGTTTTGTTCCGCCTTTTGATAAATCAAGGTGACATGAACCAATTGATATACCGGACTTATATTCCCGAAGAACAACCTAGAAATATCAATCACCTCACAATAATCTTAATCGTATGGAAACGAAACAAGATATTGTGGAATCACAAAAGATGAGACGAAGATGTTTGTGACTACTTTTTATCTTGCCTATCGGAGATTAAATCTCGAGCAAATCTCAGAGAAGATAGTACTCAATCATGATAGAAACCGATTTTAGAACATAACCCTCTCAAGTATGCAAATGGGTACGCATACCACCAAACTCAGTAAAGTCCTGAAACTTGAGCCTCATGCCAGTACGCATACTGGTATGCGTACTTAGTTCTCGGACCTCTACTAAACCAATCAGTACGCATATGAGTATGCATACCATGGTTCTCGAACTTGGATTACACATATGCAAGTACGCATATTGTGCTTATATCCAATTGTTCTAAACTCTCATTTCAATCATTAAAACATTCTCGAAAGACGACAATAGCTGTCTCACAGAAACTATTAACTTCAAAGCAATTTTCAAGTGATCGAATGATCAATACGAAACATTTCGAGTCTACATCAAATGACTGTCTCACACAAATCATGTAAGATGTTACCAGGCGATTTTCACATGATCATATTTTGAATTTCGTCAAGAATATAAGATGAACTTGGTTAAAGCGAAAGCTTACCAACGCATATTTCGAGAAATATGTAAGCGAGTTAAACTCAACTCGAAATATCAAATGTGTATAAGTGAAGTCTATATAGTTATACGACTTTTGTCTCAAATAGGAGATAGAGTAGATAGACTTTTGATGGATAGATGAGTTCAAGTCTCCACATACCTTTTGTTGATGAAGTTCCACAAGATCCCCTTAGTAGTTATTCGTTTTCAATCGATGAACACCATGAAGTCTAATGTTCAACTACACTTTCTATCCTAATACGAGATTTAGCTATAAGTAGACTATAAATGAAGACTTATAGTTTTGGAAACTAAACTTGACAAACAAGCTTGAGATAGCAACGTTTGCGAGTTCGACCGAGCAGTGCTTTAAAAATCTCCCCCTTTGTCAATTTCAGTGACAAAACTATCAATACATGTGGAATACAAAATAAATAAACTTTGTAGCTCTCAATCCAAATGCTTGATTTCCTTGGTTCTTCAACATTAATCGAAACCTTCGTCACTTCCAAGTACTCCAGTGATTCTGAATGTGTTCAACTCAGCATCATAGATGTTGAAGATCTGTAGCTATAACAATGAGAAAACAGTAGCTCCGCTCAATAATTGTTATACAATGGTATTATTACACAGTATCAAAGAGTGTCATAGTATTATTACACATCATCAAAGTCCAATTGTATCACAACTTTGACAACAATACTATGGTGATATGTATCACTCCCCCTTAGTCAACAATTCATCTCACATGAAAACCACTCTCCCTTACATAATGATCAGTAAACCATATGTATTTTTAGTATGAACTACACATTAATTCTCCTCCTTTTTGTCAGTATAAATTGGCAAAGGTACGAAAACTAGTGGGATCCTAATGAAATTTCCATAGAGATACTTCATGGCCAAAAGAGAACATATCAACTTTGTTTCGATAATTTCACATGGTCGAAACTAGTTTATTCATCAAGGAGTTTATAAAGATACAAGAAAACTCCTACAATATTCCACAGCCGCACTCCCCACAAATATTTGGCAATTAAGCACAAGTTCAAATAAGAACTCTCCCCCATAAAATGTCATCCCCGAAAGAACAACAATAGTGACCTTACTTTTGCAAGAAAAGAATGATTTCTTTGGACATTAACAAATCACATTAAACATGAATTTGTATCCAAAATACTTAATTAAATCAACCACAAGAGAACCCATGTTTAATTTAATTGGAAATGCTCAACATAAGAGAACTTATGGAGCCGCACAGTATTTACACAAAGATGTGGATCAGGGAAGGACCAATACTGCGGAATATTCAAAGATTCATTCTATTTTTCATCAATATTTTCATAGAGACATGTAATGGACTTAATATTCGTAGACAAAAGTTCATCCTATCTTCCATCAATATTTGCATAATGACATGATAGGCTTAACTTTTGTTGTCAAAAGTTCATTATATCTTTTATCAATATTTGCATAAAGACATATGATAGACATAACTTTTGAGAGAATATGAGACAATCATAGTTCACGGACACAAACACACATATCCCATAATAAGTTGCAATATATAAAACCATAAAGATCAATACTGCAAAATCATCTTCCAAATAAACTTTAGAATTAAATAAATAAATCTAAAAACATTGCAAGATGAAAATCGTTGGAAATAGCTATGTGTACTCACAATAATGGTTATTCCAAACCCTAGTTATCCTTCTTAAAACACAAGAATAAATTCTCATAAGAAGTTTCCTAGACATTGTAGAGCTTTCTCAGAGCATCTACTTAGAATTCCTTCTCATTATTGAAAAACCCATTGATTATGGGATCGTTTAATTCCTCCAGATCTTCAGAAATAACAGTTAACTTACTAAGTTCTCTTTTTAGTCCACACAAGGTGTTCTTTGTCAAAGACAACATACGTTCATAGTGAGCTATCTTTTCTAAATATAAAATAATTTGAGATTTTAATTCATTTTTTTGTTGATGAAATCTTTCACCATACCTCTAAAGGTATTATCAAAATGGCAAACAGAAAAGAGGCAGTTAGAGGAAGAATCTTCTTCATCATTTGTGGATTTCTCCTTCTTCTTCCTTGAGGAAATGATTCCTTCACAAAGATACACATTAACTTCTTCAACTGCATCCTTTTTTGTGGTACCTCTAGTTACAGGAGCCATGAAACTGTATCTTTCAAAGATAAGATAAGTGAAGGGCATTTTAATCACAAATGAATATAAATAGACCTATCGACAGCCAAAACTAGAAGAACTTTGAACAAGTCTTTTACGGTTCATGATCCATTATCTATTTTAACAAGAGGATATTTTCTAAACATAAATAGAATAAGAAATTAAATACAAAACTTGAGCAACCTTGATGCAATCCTCATTTCTCAAGTTAAAGATGAGGACGCAGACATCACTAGTATTAGATAATGATGGAGTGAGCAGAGTGCTCACATCTTTTATCACATAGTGACATATCAAGGTTTGTTGTATAAACAGACTTCTTACCTCGTCTGAATTCGGTTCTTTTGGATTTCTTCTTATCTTCAGGAGTACCCTGTTGGTTACCCATGGCCAAATTCATTCTTTGCATGTCATGTTGAAGTTTAGCAATCCTTTGGTTATTCCTCTTGAACTTCCAACACTTATTTTGTACATGATTTGCATTTCCACAAAACGAACAAATCAAGGAAGATTTATTGTCTTGCTTATTAGCCTCATGTTTATCACAACATTCATCATTAATTATTCCAAAACTGGCTGGAACAAATGAGTTTTTTGTGCTCACAATTTTGCTTTTGAACCCTAAACCATTTGTGTTTCCCAAAGACTTCTGACCGAATAACATTGTTGAGATTTTGTCAGAGCTTCCAGACAACCTTTGTAGGTCACACTTAAGGGTATTAATATCTTTTTCCTTCAGAGACAGGGTCCTAGTGAATTCATCATTAAGACAATCTATCTCAAGATTTTTCACCTGAAGTGATGATTCAAGTTTTTCCAACGAAGCCTTTAGTTGGAGATTTTTTGGTGAAATTCTTCACACTTATCCAAGAATTCAAAAATCTCAGTGTCAGATTCAAACTCTGAATCAGAATTTGAGTAGGAAGAAGTTTTTATTGCAAGAGCTGAAAGTTCATTGCACACATCGGAAGTATGCAATATTTTGACAACCTGGGATGATTTTTCTTGTATTGAATCATCTGAAGCATTAACCAGAGAGAGACCTTTCTCACTTCTTTTGCTTCTTCTTACAATATCCTTGATCCTTTGTGTAATCAGTGATTTATCAAAATCAACATGATAGGAACAACATTCATCAGCCCAAGACAAGTTAGAAGATTCGCTTGTGTTGGTCACAGCATTGAAAGCAGATGTTCTGACTGTGTTTTGATCAAGATCAAGAATTTTTAACTTTCCAACAAGAGTATTTCTGGAAAGCGTATCAAGGTTATTTCCTTCAACAATGGCATGTTTCTTAGAATCGTATCTGGCTGGCAACGATCTGAGAATTTTCATCACAATGTCCTTTTCAGGAATAGTTTTACCCAACGCAAAAGATGCATTAACAATTTCATACACTTTGTGATTAAACTCATCAAATGAATCTTCATCTTCCATATGAAGGTTTTCACAATCAGAATTTAGATTTTGAAGCCTAGCTTCTTTTTCACAAGTATTCCCTTCAAATGAGGCTTCTAACATATCCCAAAAATCTTTAGACCGAGTGCATGTAGTCACATGGTGTTGAAGATATGAGGTAATGGCATGGATGATTGCATTAAATCCGTCAGAATTTTGCTATGCAGCAAGAATCTCGACAGCATCATAATCACCAATATCCTTTGGAACAGTTACATTTCCTATTGTAACAACCGGAGGAACATAGCCATTAACAACGTAAACCCATGATTGAAAATCACGCACTTGAAGAAAGGCACGCATATCAATTTTCCAACACAGGTAATTCGAGCCATCGAAGACTGTCGGTACGTTTATAGAGACAACACTTCTGTCCATAGAGTCAGATCGCTATAAACATATACTTATAAGATCTTAAACGTGTTTGCCTACTCTGATACCAATTAAAAAAACGGGGGTCTAACAATCACACCCAATATTTCGCTTAGCAATTTGTATGGACTAACTCCAATATACTTTAAGAGAATCAACTAGACAATCAGACTCAATCTTAAGAAAGCGTATATCAAAAAGCTAAATCTCAATTTCTCAATTCAATCCGCAATCAAACAAGTAGGAATTTGCGAGCCCGATTGAATATAAGAAATAAGTTGGACGGTATCAAAAACAAATATCCAAGTGTCAATCAATTTAATCAACAACCAAAGGTTGGATTCACAAAATATTGAACTTATGCAAGACCTGTGATATTTCAATTATATAAACAAATATAATACGGATGAAAATAACACAGACACCAGAACTTTTGTTAACGAGAAAACCGCAAATGCAGAAAAACCCCGGGACCTAGTCCATATTTGAACACCACACTGTATTAAGCCGCTACACACACTAGCCTACTCCAAGTTAACTTCGGACTGGAATGTATTTGAGCCCCAACCAATCTCACACTGATCAAGGTACAGTTGCGCTCCTTACGTCTCTGAATCCCAGCAGGACTCTACGCACTTGATTCCCTTAGCTGATCTCACCCACAACTAAGAGTTGTTATGACCCAAAGTCTAATAATTGATAAACCAATCTGTCTTACACAGAAAAGTCTATTGAATAGATAAATCTGTCTCCCACAGATATACCTATGAGTTTTTTTCCGTCTTTTGATAAATCAAGGTGAACAAGAACCAATTGATAAACCAGACTTATATTCCCGAAGAACAACCAAGAAATATCAATCACCTCACAATAATCCTAATAGTATGGAAATGAAACAAGATATTATGGAATCACAAATGACGAGACGAAGATGTTTGTGACTACTTTTTATCTTGCCTATCGGAGATTGAATCTCGAGCAAATCTTAGAGAATATAGTATTCAATCACGATAGAAAAAGCAAGATCATAACACGCAACTACAGAGAAAATAGTTGGGCCTGGCTTCACAATCCCAATGAAGTCTTCAAGTCGTTTACCTACAGGGTTTTAGAAAACCCTAAGGTTAAAGGAGAATCGACTCTAGTTGCAACTAGTATCACACAGGAGGTGTGGGGATTAGGTTTCCCAGTTGCTAGAGTACTCCCTCATATAGTCTTCAAATCAGGGTTTGCAATCAATGTTACCTTGGTAATAAAGCATCCAATATTCATCGTTAGATGAAAAACTGATTAGACTCAAGCTAATATCTTTCAACCGTTAGATCGAACTTAGCTTGTTACACACAAATGAAAAGTGACTTCATTTAGATGTGAGTAACCGTACCTAAACGTGTGCACCTTTGTTGGCTCAACAATAGCTAACCGAACTTAGCCATATGAACACTCTCATATCAACCTTATTCATCTTAACCATAACTAGTTCAAATGACTCAAATGAAACTAGTTCTAGAGTTGTTCAATTGTTTATATTCTCATAGAATTATACAAGACACAATTGAAGCAAAATCGATTTTGATTCACTCAAATCAAGTCATGAACATTATAGCCACGGTTTGCAAAAGATTACATTCCTTATTATATAAATGTATTAGTTCATGAACAAACCAATTTTAGAACATAACCCACTCAAGTATGCAAACGCGTACGCATACCTAGGTGGCCGGATTAACTTTGGGACCAGACTCAGTAAAGTCCCGGAACTTGAACCTCATGCCAGTACGCGTACTGGTATGCGTACTTAGTTCCCGGACCTCTACTAAATCAATCAATGTGTATACAAGTATGCATACCATGGTTCCCAGACTTGGATTATACAGATGCAAGTATGCATACTGTGCTTATATCCAATTGTTCTAAACTCTCATTTCAATCATTGGAACATTCTCGGAAGACGACAATAGCTGTCTCACACAAACTATTAGCTTCAAAGCAATTTTCAAGTGATCTAATGATCAATACGAAACATTTCGAGTCTACATCAAATGACTGTCTCACACAAATCATGTAAGATGTTACCAGGCGATTTTCACATGATCATCTTTTGACTTTCGTCAAGAATATAAGATGAATTTGGTTAAAGCGAAATCTTACCAACACATATTTCGAGAAATATGTAAGCGAGTTAAACTCAACTCGAAATATCAAATGTGTATAACTGAAGTCTATATAGTTATACGACTTTTGTCTCAAATAGGAGATAGAGTAGATAGACTTTTGAGTGATAGATGAGTTCAAGTCTCCACATACCTTTTGTTGATGAAGTTCCACAAGATCCCCTTAGTAGTTCTTCGTATTCAATCGATGAACGCCGTGAAGTCTAATGCTCAACTACACTTTTTATCCTAATCCGAGACTTACCTATAAGTAGACTAGAAATCAAGACTTATAGTTTTGGCAACTAAACTTGACAAACAAGCTTGATATAACAACGCTTGCGAGTTCGACCGAGCAGTGCTCTAACATATCTCCATGAGAATTTCATTATGATCCCACTAGTTTTCGTAGCTTTTCCAATTTATATTGACAAAAGGGGGGAGAATTAATGTGAAGTTCACACTACAAATACATATGGTTTACGGATCATTATAAAAGGGGGAGTGGTTACATGTGAGATGAAGTATTGACTAAGGGGGAATGATACATATCACCGTAGTATTGTTGTCAAAGTTGTGATACAATTGGACTTTGATGTTGTGTAATAATACTATGACACTGTATAACAATGATTGAAAGCTACTATTTTCTCATTATTATAGATACGGATTTTCAACAACTATGATGCTGAGTTGAAAACATTCAGAATCATTGAAATACTTAGAAGTGACGAATATTTCGAGTACTGTTGAAGAACCAAGGAAATCAAGCATTTGGATTGAGAGCTGCAAAGTTTATTTATTTTGTATTTCATATGTATTGATAGTTTTGTCACTAAAATTGACAAAGGGGGAGATTGTTAGAGCACTGCTCGGTCAAACTCGCAAGGGTTGCTATATCAAGCTTGTTGTCAAGTTTAGTTTCCAAAACTATAAGTCTTGATTTCTAGTGTACTTATATCTAAGTCTCGGATTAGAATAGAAAGTGTAGTTAAGCATTAGACTTCACGACGTTCATCGATTGAATACGAAGAACTACTAAGGGGAGCTTGTGGAACTTCATCAACAAAAAGGTATGTGGATACTTGAACTCATCTATCACTCAAAAGTCTATCTACTCTATCTCTTATTTGAGACAAAAGTCGTATAGCTATATAGACTTCGATTATACACATTTGATATTTCGAGCTGAGTTTAACTCGCTTAAATATTTCTCGAAGTATGTGTTGGAAAGCTTTCGCTTTAACCAAGTTCATCTTATATTCTGACGAAAGTCAAAAGATAATCATGTGAGAATCACCTGGTAACATCTTACATGATTTGTGTGAGACAAACATTTGATGTAGACTCGGAATGTTTAGTACTGATCATTAAATCACTTGAAAATTGCTTTGAAGCTAATAGTTTGTGTGAGACAGCTATTGTCGTCTTCTAAGAATGTTTCAATGATTGAAATGGGAGTTTAAAACACTTAACCATAATTGGATTATGTGCATTGTATGCGTACTTGCATATGTGTTGATCCAAGAACGGAATGTAGTATGCATACCCGTATGCGTACTGGCGAGGTCAGGTAAAGTCTGGGAGATAAAGTATGCGTACCAGTACGCGTACTGGCGATGCCAGTTGAAGTCCAGGTACTATAGTATGCGTACTGGATTCAACTAAAACTTGGAAGTGTACGACAAGTATGCGTACCCGTTTGCATACTGGCAAACACAGTCTAAGTCCGGCTACTTAGGTATGTGTACCCGTTAGCATACTTGAGTGGGTTATGTTATAAAATTGGTTTGTTCATGAACTAATACATTTATATAATAAGGAACGCAATATTTTCCAAACCGTGGCTATAATGTTCATGAACTGATTCGAGTGAATCAAAATCGATTTTGCTTCAATTGTGTCTTGTATACTTCTATGAGAATATAAACAACGGAACAACTCTAGAACTAGTTTCATTTGAGTCATTTGAACTAGTTATAGTTAAGATGAATATGTTTGATATAAAAGTGTTCATATGGCTAACTTTGGTTAACTATTATTGAGCCAACAAAGGTGCACACGTTTAGGTGCGGTTACTCATATCTAAATGAAGTAATTTTTCATTTGTGTGTAACAAGCTAAGTTCGATCTAACGGTTGAAAGATATTAGCTTGAGTCTAATCAGTTTTCATCTAACGGTGAATATTGGATGTTTTGTTACCAAGGTAACATTGATTGCAAACCCTGATTTGAAGACTATATGAGGGAGAAATCTAGAAACTGGGGAAACCTAATCCCCACACCTCATATGTGATACTAGTTACGACTAGAGTCGATTATCCTTTAACCTTAGGTTTTTCTAAAACCCTGTAGGTTAACGAATTGAAGACTTCATTGGTATTATGAAGCCAGACCCAACTATTTTCTTCGTAGTTGCGTGTTCTGATCTTGTTGTTTTCTATCGTGATTGAGTACCATCTTCTCTAAGATTTTCTCGAGATTTAATCTCCGATAGGCCAGATAAAAAAGTAGTCACAAACATTTTCGTCTCATCGTTTGTGATTCCACAATATATTGTTTCGCTACCATACGAATTATTGTGAGGTGATTGATATTTCTAGGCTAATCTTCGGGAATATAAGTCCGGTATATCAATTGTTTCATGTTCACCTTGATTTATCAAAAGACGGAACAAAACTCATAGGTATATCTGTGGGATACAGATTTATCTATTCAATAGAATTTTCTGTGTGCGACAGATTGGTTTATCAAGTCTTCGACTTTGGGTTGAAGCAACTCTTAGTTGTGGGTGAGATCGGCTAAGGGAATCAAGTGTGCAGAGTCCTGCTGGGATTCAGAGGCATAAGGAGCGCGACTGTACCTTGATCAGTGTGAGATTGGTTTGGGCTCAACTACATTCCAGTCCGAAGTTAACTTTGAGTAGGCTAGTGTCTGTAGAGCCTTAATACATTGTGGTGTTCAAATCTGGGTTAGGTCCCGGGGTTTTTCTGCATTTGCGGTTTCCTCGTTAACAAAACTTCTGGTGTCTGTGTTATTTCTTTTCCGCATTATATTTGTTTCTATAATTTAAATTTCACAGGTTGTGCGTAAGTTCAATCAATTGTGAATCCAACCTTTGGTTGTTGATTAAATTGATTGACACTTGGATATTGGTTTTTGATACCGTCCAACTTATTTCTTATATTCAATCGGGCTCGAAAATTCCTATTTGTTTGATTGCAGATTGAATTGAGAAATTGAGATATAACTCTTTGATATACTTTTCTTAAGATTGATTCTGACTGTCTAGTTGATTCTCTTGAAAGTATATTGGAGTTAGTCCATACAGATTGCTAAGCGAAATATTGGGTGTGGTTATTAGACCCCCACTTTTTCACCTTCCTTGCGTGATTTTCACTCTGGAGGTTGTAGAAACTTCGTTTGACGTTTGATTTCAATGGTTACCCCAACTATCGAATACAAAAGACCTTCCTTTCATCTACTAGATAAAAATTAGGATCTGAAGATTGTTTTTCCGGTCATAAATCCATATGAAGTCGAACTCGGAGATATATAGTTTTTCAGCAGCTATACATTCTAGTTTTTTGATCACATCTCTTACATTGTATTTCGGTACACCTGAACCTTTTAACATGAGGTAGTAGGGACATAGACGTACATTTTTCGTCGGGGGCATCATCAAATTCTCTATTAGTTTTTCCCAGATCGTCGAGTTAGATTGATGAAGCGTGAGCCACATCTGAATAGAGTAGAAACTATAGACTCTTCTTCAACTCGATTGCAAACCCTAATTTGTCTCATACGTGAATCCGACGCAAATGGAGGATTCAAAAGCGTATTCTCTTTGGTACATGCATCCGTTTGTGAAAACCTTTCGAAGGGGTTTAAAAAAACCTGCTAGCTTGCTTGATCATGACATAAAACCTAAATTTGGCTTGATGGGTGAGTTTTTCTCTGAATACGACGAAACCTGATCATTTTGAATCTTCTCATATTCGTCTTGTGGAAGTATTCCATCCTCTCTATCGTGAGATTGATCTCCAGTCCCTAGAAGATAACATCTTGTCAAATCTTAACATAGTCGCAAGAGTTGAAGCGCATTTTCTTAGGAGAAAGTTATTGTGCCCGAGGCTCGGCCATGAGAGCTGGAGTCGTTCTAGAGATACGATTCTTCCTCATGTATCTTAAGTGAGAAGTATCTGACTTGGGACACTCTGAATTATACCAATTTGTTACGTGTTCCAGAATCTTCATGCCAACGGATAAAGAGTTTGTCACCTAGGAATTGATATTTGAGACGCCTCATGTTGGTCACACAGATGTATGATGAACGGTTTTCATCAGTCATCAATTTGCTATACGAATAGGGATTCTCATTTACTGGAGATATTTGATCATTGAGGGTAAGACCTCTGCATTTCTCGATATTGAGTCTTCATGGATGAGGTATGTCTCTGCTAAGTGTCTTGACCTAGATTCATGTGAACTTATGGTTGGAAATTGCTGAGATCTTTTTTTTTCTTCTGAAGATGGTCAACACCCTCTGTGACTGAGGGAGATGTAAGCGGCCTTCATATCTTGTTCTTCGGTCATCATGTCTGACTTTGATACATGTGAAAGCTTGTGGAGACGGTCTCTTTGAGAGGAGAGGATTTAACTGCGGGAACTGCTAGGAGTGTCTGGATGAGTAGCTTATGGTCTTATTGATGAAGAGTTACGGTCTTGGATCCTTCTCTTATTTACGTCAGTGACAATATCTGGTTGTGATTGTATATCGAGTAATGAATTCTTTATATGAACGGTTGACCTCACGAGGCCAATCCTGGCCGGGACGTCCTGTTTGACACCTCTAGACAGTCATTAATCTCAAATAGGGTGATTCGTGCTTACAGGAGACATGTATGTCTCCGCTCTGAGTCATAAGTCCGCCGGGGACGTTTTTACACATCTACAGAGCCTACATGACCAGTAGTATCTCGTCGATGATGTATACTAGGAACCATGGCATCACAATCAGCTGCGTCTCGCAAAGACATGCTGGAATTGTGGTTGCTCTGGTTCATAAGTCTGCTGGGGATGTTTCTACAGAACCTACGTGACCAGCAGTATCTCGTCGAGGATGCGCGCTAGGAGTCACGACATCACGACCAGCAGTGTCTCGCGGGGACATATACTAGAAATCTTGGTTGTGGGTTCCTTGAGGACTAAGGGCTTAATCTCTCCCGTTAAAGTTGAGTTTTATCTATGGTCTTCAAATGACAGTTTTGCACGTTATCCAAATTTCACCATCTACAGTTGTATAAACGATTTGAGGGTTTCATTTTTGCTCAAACCCTAGGATTGGTCCTCGAAGGACTTGTATATGATCGAAGAACATATTCTAATTTGTAATCCTTAGATATTCAAATTATGTTCAGACATCCACTTGATTATACTATGTCAGCTGGTTTAACAATCCTCTATGTGTTTGTAGAAATTGGTACAAGACCAAAAATCTGGATTAATTAGTTGATGATATCAACTTTATAGGTCTCTTGAAGAGATCTTAAAAACACTAAAATCCACGCTTTAGCAGCATAATTCTATTTTTTCTTCTTTCTTAAATTTGCAGTTAGAATTATGCTAGCTTAAACTCGACTTTGGTATATACTAGAGTTATGATTTTGATGCTATGTAATACTCATATAGTTGAGTTATCATCCATAAATCGTCAAAAGTTGTACTCTTTTTCCTTCGTTTCAGGTTTTGTCATATGTGGTATTCCTGACAAGGTTTTAAGAGGCAACATCTCGCAGACGATGAATTTTTATTCAAAATATTCATATTGTGCTCTTTTTCCTTCGTCCATATATTTTTTCCCATTGGGTTTTGACTGGAAAGATTTTTAGTGAAATAATTTATTTCAACAGGGCGGTCATCCAAGGGGGAGTTGTATCAATTTTGGCTATTTGGTGGATTCCCACCATTTACTATGTCATTTTGTTAGACCAAAACAACATTGCAAGACCTTAGAAATTTGGATGTTATTCTAATCCAAATAAGGTATGACTATAAGTACAATTTTATTCACTTACGGTAATGTATTTGTATCTTGACACTTTGTTGAAAAACTAGATCAACTACTTTTGTAAATCATCTTCGAGAAGCTATCTATCCAAGACACAAATCCTCAATATATTTAAAAAATAATGAAGACTCGAGAACACTGTTATTCGAAGACAATACCTCTTGATCAACACTAAAGAAGAGTTCATTAACTAGCAGATTTCTTCATGAAGCTATCTCCAGCATTCAAGAAATTAGCTCATCGAAATTGGAAAGTTTCCACTCAAAGATTTGCAAGCCAAGATTATAATGAAGTACTTATCATGGGGAACACCATCATCAAATCAAAGTGCATTCACTAGACTTTATCACGTTGTACTTTTTTTCCTTCGTCAAGGTTTTAACGAGGCAACATATGTATGTCCAACATTATCCGAGTCTTTACATGCTTATGCAATTTCAGGTTTTTCTCTATTGAGTTTTCCTGGTATATTTGTAATGACTTAGTCACAATGGTCATCAGAGGGAGTGTTATAAACCAAGTTTATTTACTAAGGTTCCCTTTGTGTCTCGTATTAGATTTCCAAATACTTGGGAACCAAGTCTTCTATCTATATAAATAAAGACTTAAATCTATGTAAACACATACGTTAATATAATTTTTCTCTCTCTTCATCCCCTCATTTTTATCTTTTCTTTTTCTCTTTCTCTATCATACAACATTTGTGACTTATAAAGCAGATAATAATGTTTTAATTTATATGTTAAAAGAAAATGATTGAATGGACTAATTAATCATGCTATGTAAATTTCTTGTAGTATTAACTACTAATTTATTTTAGGGATATTTTGACTTTGGGTCACAAAAAAGTGACCAGAGTTGTGTTTGGGTCACCACGAAATTTTTATTAGAATTTGGGTCACAAGACCGGCGCTGACCATCTTGACCATTATCTAAATAAATTTATTTTATATTTTTATACGCCGTTAAATCCCAAAATAAAATATCCATCACATTCTGTTTCTGAGAAAATCAAATAAGAGAAAACACAAAAGTTTACGATGAGATAGTTGACTATTGAGTGGTTTTTAAGAACTGGAATTGAACTATTGTCGTCGATATTGGTAGTAAAAGATGAAGATTCTTTCATGTTTTTAAAGCTGTGTGAATTCCAGCATGATTAAGACGATTGGGTTTTGCTCCGATTCAAATTCTCAAGCGCAAATTTTGTGGAGAACATATGTTGTTTGACAATTTTCCATAGAGAAGAGATTGCAATTCACCAACAGAGCACGGGATATGATGGATATAATATTTGAATTAAAGGCATTCAAATCGGACTAAACAAAATATCAGATATACAGAAACCTAATGGTGCACTATTTTTGCTCGTGTTACTTATGGATCTCGATTAATTTGTGGTTGTTATTGATTTCAATCTGGGTTGTTCAATTTAAACTCGTTTAATTTAATTTGTAATTTTAGGATCTTGAACATACAGTGGAACCGAACAGATAGAACAAGGTATTTGGTGAATATCTTCCACAATTGTTGTGTGGAGATTTGAGAGATATTTATATTGAAAGATAATGTAATGCAGTTACAATTATTGTTACAGACTCTGTCAATGTCAAGGACTTTAACAAATTCAAAACTACAATTCAACTGAACGTAAACTTAGCCTTATATATCTTCCTTGTTACTCGGTCTTCTGACTCTCTCTTTGAGACTCAGTCGCAGAGTCAATTCTTGTATGGTTAACACGAAGGATTATGAAATTGGGATGATTTTGTTTGTTTTTTTCTTTCTTTTCTTTGCAATAAATAATTGAACATGCATTGACACGATTGTGAGATTAGGTTGATTGGATTGTGGAGAGAAGATGCAGTCGACTTCTCTATCTTTTAGCCTCTAGGGAAAACTAAGTTAACAGCCATAGTGGTAAAGTTTGTAAATACTATATAAAATATGGCTTAGTTGGTCTTTTTAGTATTTAACTAACTTTAATAACGATCAAGACGGTCAATGATGCAAGGCTTAATTGGGGGCTCTGAAAAATAATTGGGGGCCTCAACAAATTTATACCGACACCAGAAAAGTTAAGGGGCTTCCAAAATGATGGTGAAAGTACCATTTTACCCTTCTCACAAAAATAACCCTAAAATCCTATTAAGACTTAAGTAAGGCCCCAATTTCATTCCATCACAAAACTGTTTCATCTTCTCCTCTCCCCCTCCCTCTCACAGAACTGTTTCATCTTCTCCATTAACGACCGTGGAGAAATTTTTTTCCATCCGATTCATCGTCGAAATCGTCGATGCGAAAACTTTAATCGGCGATTAACTTCTTCTACAAACATGACACGTACTAAGAAGACTGCTAGACTAGCCAATGAAATTAACAATCTCGTTGATACTGTTAAAGAGGCGAAGGATTGTTTGAGAACAAGCAAGAAATCAAAACCTCCGGACAAAAAAATGGCTCCAATTAGATGGTATGTCCTTTAAAAACCCCTACCCTAACTTGGGTTTTAGTTTAATTTGATGTTCTGCTGAAAATTAGGGTTTGAATCAGAGAAATTGATTTCTCAGAATATGAGTCGTTAATCACGAAGTTTGAATGTCTAACGATTTTTCATATGCATGTTGTGCTTCGTAAAAATCGTCAACCATTAGGGTTTGGGAGAAAACGATTCCTGCTGTAGTAATTTTTTTAAGGTTAGACTCGTTAACCAGTTTTGATTTCTTAACGATTTTTGACATGCATGTTGAAATAATCTGGAAAACATTAGCCAATTGTTTAGGTGAAAACGACCCTGTGTGGTTTTTTCTCTGACGACCGTTTTTATTAATCAACGACTCCATGATTTTCCAAACCACCATTCTGTCCCAAATAATGAAAAAGTCGTCCACATAATTGGAATAAACTAACGACTTTTATGGACGACCAAATTTAAAAGTAAACGACTCTGCACCACACATATTTGGTCTTCTGCCTAAAAAATAGGAAGAATCGTTAAGAAAAAATGCTTGAATCGTTAAGACGACAAATGAGAATCGTTGATGATATACATGGAGTCGTTTGTTTTTGTAAGAGTTGTTTGTTTTATGATTTTTTTTCTGACGACTCTTAAATATATTTGTTGTTGGCCTTTCAGTAACTAGAATAAAAAGGATACGAATGTCTTGGTAACTCCTCCATGCAGACCTCACCGCAACCAAAAATACCTAAATGCGGGTCTATTACGAGGAAAAACACCGAGTGAGGTAGCCTTAATTATCCGCGAACCTAGAGAACCATGTGCTGATTCCTCTGTATCGTCGTCTTCATCATCTGTTGTTGTATCTACAACCCCAAGCGATGAAGAATTAGAAGTCGCGGAACATGAAGAATTAGAAGTAGGTGAATATGATGCTTATGATGATGATCAAGGTAATGGTGGTAATGGAGGGAATGGTGGTGATGGATTGAATGGTGGTAATGAGGTGGCAGAGATTGAGGAAGAGGGGATCAAGGTAATGATGAGGATGAGGATGGAAATGGTGGTGGTAGAAGTGATGAAGAGGATGATGGTAATGATAGAAATGGTAAGGAAAGAAATGGTGGTAGTGGCGGTGATGATAATGATGAGGAGGAGGAGGAGGAGGAGGAGGAGATTCAAGAGGATGAGGAGGATGCTGCACAACCACATCAACAACAACAACCTAAGCTGAAGGAGAAAGTCTCACTTAAACCAAGCGCGTGACACATTCCACCCATGCGTTTGCAGCTTACTCGTCTACCCGGTGGGAAATCCAGAGGTGAACCTAAAGATGGCGGAAAAGTTCTATTCGGATATGATAACTCGTGGGCCCTTACCATCAATGAGACAATTGTAACAATCTCACCTTTGCTTTTCATATGAATTTTGATATTTAATTTCTTATGTTTTAATTCTATTTGTTTGTCTTTCGTAGGATCATAAGAATGCCACACGTCTATTTAGACACCAATCTTCTTATGCAAAAATGAAAAAATGGCCCCTATAAGGTGACTGTCCAAGAGTGAGAGCCATTGTTGAAAACTCAGGTTTGTATGATGTCGTTCAAAACTATGTGATTGCATATGACAAGGCTGCAGTATCATGTTTGACTGAGAGGTTTTACGGCGAAGTCGATGCATTCCAATTCCCTTTTGGCGAGATGGCATTGATTCCCGAAGACGCAGAACAGATTCTAGGATTGCAGGTTGAGGGTAAATCCACGGAAGACAAGTTCAAGAAGAACCTAGATTGGAAGAAAATTTATGAATTGACGGAGAAGTTGTTTGGATGGGATGAAAAGAAGACGTATGGCCTCTTTGTGATGGGAAAGAAGTACCCAAAGAAAGAGTTTAAACTTATTGAGATTAGAAAGATGCATGCGGGGTCACTTGAGAAAGATGGAGACAATGAACTACTCTCTGATTTTGAAGTCCGTGCGACAGCAGCCGCATACTTTTTGTATGTCCTTGCTTCGGTTATATTTACCGATAGCAAAGGAAACAGAGTCAAGGTCAACCTTCTTCAACTTTTGGATCCCTTGGAGGAGGTGAGTAGGTATTCGTGGGGGACTGCCATAGTAGCACATTTGAACGCTCATCTAGCAAAGGCATCTCGGGAAAGAACTTCTCAAATGAACGGGAACTTGGCTTTACTTCAGGTAATTTGAGTTATCAAATTTGTTTGTTGTTCGTAATATTTGTTTTTCTATATTTTTAGATTTAACATTATTTTTATTGTTTTGATGCTGTTTCAGGTGTGGATTTACGAGCATTTCCCCTCATTGATCAAAGGCGATGAAGACATCCAATTGCATCCAACATGGAACAATACTAAACCAAGAGCAACCCGATACAAGTACACTGGATCTCAGGATAATGAGGAAGCGCAGAAGTTGAAGTTGCTATCCATGCGCCAAAAATTAGACAACATGACAACCAAAGAGGTAACCTTTGATCCCTACAAGGAAAATAGAGTAGGAGGATTGCAAGATCTTGCATATTACCATGGCCCTCTGTTTTACCCTTATGGATACTCAATGTACAATCCGCATAGAGTAATGCGTCAGCTTGGGTATATTCAAGATTCACCCGATGAGGATTATGTACCACCCTTCAAATATAAATTAAAAAAATGCAAGGCGGACAAAAAGGCGTTGGTTGTTGCTTATGAACCTGAGCCTAAGACCGAGCATTGGAATAATAGGCATTTGGGTACTAGTAGGGTAGAAATCTCTTGGTGGGAGCATGTTAATGAAGGTCATGAGGTAACCGATGATTACATGCCATGGTATGAAGGCTTCTCCCACGGTCGAGTCATTAGGATTGATCAGACTACGGGTAGGAGGAGCAACAAAGCATCTTCCGCTGCTTCTACAGACGACACTAGAGATGACTCTTCCATTCTTAAGCTTGTGGTAAGTACTTATTTTTCGAATTGTGATAATCATTTAGATACAGTTTTAATTATGTTAATCTTAATTGGTATTTGAATGCAAATAGAGGGAACGAATGAAGATTTTTATGAAGTCATTTTGCTGCAAAGCCGACAAAGGAGAAGTCATAGAACCTGAGCAAAGTCGCATGTATGTTGAGTACTGCCAACACATTGAAAATCCACAAGCAAAGAAAATGTTCGCTGATCTGGAAAAGCAATGTAAGAGGTCGAGGTCGAGGTGGTAGTAGTGAGTGAGAAGAACTTATGGCTAGAACTTTAAAGTGTATGGTTTAACATTTATAACTTATGTATTTTAGTATTGTCGACTTTAACTTGCGTCTTTCTTAGATACAACTATTTTTTGTAGTTCGTACTATCGGTATTTTGTGTGGATTGGGTTTCCTAACAATTTAGCATGTTGTTTAGAAGTTGTTGTGCTTATTTTTGAATGTTCAAATCATGTGAAAATATGGAGAATATGACAACTTGTTGTTTGAGTCGGTAGCAAATGTTTTGCAGATCAACGACTCTAAATATGAAAATTTAAGTCGCCTTAAAATGTTTTACAGTCGTCAACACGTTTTATGAAGACCAACGACTCCAAACCCGTTGAAATTAATTTAGTGTTAGAGTCGTCAACAGATTTTATGAAGACCAACGACTAACCCGTAGTCCAAACCACCTCTTTGTCTGATTTTATTAAAGGGTCGTTCACAATTATATGACTGATTAACGATTCTCCACTGACGACCCATTGGTTAAATTAACGACTTATTTCTAAAACTATGTAGCTTCTCTATCTAAAACCTTTTAAGACTCATCAAGGAAAAAAAACAAATGTTAAAAGTTGTCAATTATGTTTCTAGAGTCGTTTAGGAAAAATTTAAAAAACTTAGGGTCGTCTATTTTGTTTTAAAAGTCGTCTTTTATCTTTCAAGGGTCGGTCAATTTTGTTAATAGACTATTAACGACCTGCGAAATCTATGCCTAGAGTCGTTCATTTGTTAATAGGAAAGATAACGACAATTAAATTCCAAAACATTCAGGAGATCCTCATTTATGGTCTAACAGAGTCGTTAGTTAATTAATACACAGTTAACGACCCTTTAAAGTTATGCCTGCAGTCGTTCGTTTGGTAATTGGCCTGGTAACGACCCTGAATTTCCAAAACATACAGGAGGCCATTACATTTGGAATACAAGGGTCGTTTATATTTATGAATACTTACCTGACGATTCACATTGGTAATGTAAGAGTCGTTACCTTGATTTGCTTAAATGTAAACGACTCTAATTTTAAAAAAAAAAAAGTTTTGTAATGAAAAGTTGATAACACAAAGATAAAATACATTGTATTCGTGCATTGACTTCCAAAAAAAACAACTCCTTCCACATTTAGTCGCACATGTCAACGTGTTCAAGCATTGTACTTAGTGTTCCTTCCAAAGCATTCCACATGTTCATTCCATACTCGTACTGGTTTGTCCACTCCTTGGTGTAGTCTCCCCAATCACCATAGACCACCCGTGGTAAAGGACATTCTTCGGAAATCTTCAAACCTATGTAATGGTTATTGTTGACATGTGCCATTACAATTCTTCTTTTCTTTATCGCGGCGTTGCACCTAGTTCTTGAGGGTACGTACATACAAGACGCTCCGGGGAAGCCTTTGCTGAATACAATTACCACACAAGTGAATGTGTCCGCTAAAAGTTGACCACCAAAAGGCATTTGCATCCAAAACTTATAACCAGCCTTTTTCGACCCCTTCCTCCATTTCACGTTTGAAACCAACTCCCTAAACTTCAATTCCCTCTCTTTTTCATCTCCTTCCATGAGCATTGTCAAATAAAGTTGTTTGTTCTCAACTAGTTTTTGTGCCATTTTTTTCATTGCATATTCGAATTTGGGTGATCTTAAGTTCGTCGGCCTCGTCGAAATGCCCTAATTGTTCCGTTGCAACATGGTAACCACAATTCCCATCCCCATCAACGTCGTCGGTGGATATAAGGTGATCTAAGATGACGTAAGAAAGTTGGTTGGTATACTCTTTGTATAAAGTGTAAGCAACACGATGTGGTCTTCCTTGCGAATCCCTAGGTGTCTTAGGATTACCTTTTATTCCTCTTATCGTCACCATACCACTAGTTTGGCTTTGCTGGGTATCGACCACATGCTCAACAATATCCATATCTTCATTTTCTTGCTCTTTTGACCGATCTTGTTTCTTAGGAATGAAATACTTTTCGTACTCCTCATATTCCACCCGGACATTCTCATGACGTGATAGGTCTCTATCGCAACCCTTGTCATTGTTAACAGTTTCTCTAAATGACATTTTAGTTGTTGGTATTCTGGGTGGTTTTTGTTTGATTGGCTCTCCTTCAAACCCCAAGCTCTTACAGGCGGCCAACCACAAGTTAGCAACCAAAATATGTCTTCCTACACAATTCATTTTTCGGTATTTTTCTTTGATGTACTTTCCAATCTCCAAGTCTCCAAATTCTTCATCGGCTAAACTCGCGGGCTTTGGGATGAATGAAATTTACTGCCAGAATGGATCGATATCTTCAAGAGGAATGTAATCTTTGTACCCACCAAGTTTATGTTTACAAGGGAGGCCGAGCCAAACATCGGTTGTACAATTACACTTCATCACCTTTCCGGCCTCCGCTTTAGCTTTAAAATATATAAGCTCATCCATCATATAGTTAATTGCCCACCATGATACTTGGTGTGCTACCAACTGTAACAAAGCTTTGTCCCTTATGTGTTGCATCAGAAAACGGTCTTTACTTTTCTCCATCTGCTCCACTATTTTCCTTAGGTCATCCTCTGCGTGCTCGTGAATAACTTCTTGTACCGTAACTACCCCACACCTATTTTGATCCAAAAAATTTTCAAACGCCCGTGAGACGCCTCTGCAATACTGGTAGACTCATTTTTGAAGTGCTTGTATTTGTTTGTCCATGCATAAACAAACTTCTCATTCCAAGGATTCAACTATGTATTCAGGCAATACTCAACAACCTTCTTATGATCCGTGCTCCAAACATCAATAAACTTCTGCAAGTTAGCATAATACTTAACCTCTGTTTTCGAATGAGCCAAATATTCCCAATCTTTGCAAAAAAACTTTCCATAGATCCCCCTCTTCATCATATTTTTCCTTTTCTTTCTTTTTCTCTTCCGCTAGCTCTTTTTTGGAAAGTTTACTTAAACGCTCATCTTCCTCCTTAGAACGTTGATTACCCTTCTTAGTATGGATCTTTTGGATTTGATTCTTGGAATTAGAATAAAGATTGGTTTGGATGTGCCACGTACAAAGAAATTGTTGAGCAAGTGGAAAGACTTGACGAACGTCACTCATAATTGCAAAATCTCTATCTGTAAATATAACTTGCAGCGTCTCTTCTCCACGGTAAATCAACCTCACTTGTTCCAACGCCCAAACATAGTCCTCTATTTTTTATTTTTCCATAAAGAACCATGCAACAGTGAATGAATTTTTATCCGAAGTATGGCTTACCACGTTCAACATCGGCATGTTATACTTGTTTGTCTTATAGGTGCAATCTATGAAGAGAACCTGGTAAAAACACTGAGCCAAATCCACCATCCTTGGATGTGCAAGAAAAATACGAGTCACTTTCTCATCCGGACCCATCTTAATTTGCATGGCGTAGTTAAGTGTTTCCGCTAACCACTCTGATTGTTGCATAATCAACCTACCATTCCATTCGGTTCTTTTAATCGTTGCTTTAGCGGCGTTGATTGTGGAAATGGTTTCATGATGTCTTCTGGAAACAATCCTGAACGGGCATTCACACTTCTTTGATTTTGTTCTGTACACCCTAGTCGTCTTCTTATCATACTTGTAATTCTTTCCTTTGTAACTTTCACCCTCCTTACCCGCTCTCTCGCATACCATTTCCATCTTGTTACTCGACGTGTCTACTTTGAAAAACCACACACATCTTCTCTTTTGCCTTGGAGATAAGCCATTCCTTGATGTCATCCTTGGTTTCCCATGTCTACATTGAGCAAACAATTAAATTAGACAACCATGAGATCACTAATAAAATTATTTGAATATATCGATTTTGTTAAGGTAACCGTACCAAATTAGTCATATAGTGTTGGGAGGTATCCAGACCCAATATAGATACGGGTTCTGGATGGGTGCTTTGTCGTACTGCCAACTAAAAAACAAAATACAAAAACATCATCAGAGGGTCGTCCAGTCTTATATGGCAAAATGACGACTCTTCAAAAATTATATTAACGACTCTTAACACATTAACGGTAAGTTTGACTTTGACGAGCAGTTACTAAACATATTAAGGGGTCGTTAGGTTATATATATAACCAATACCGACTCTACATGCAGTTAATGCAGAATTTCAAAATCAAAGATATGTTTGATTCCTAGGAGCAATTATTGCTATTTTTTGAAAAAAAGAAACGGTTTTATTCAAAAAAAAGTAGCCGCTGAGTACATTTTTGCTATAAATAGAGACATATCTCTTCCAAACTTCCTCACCCATCACTTTCAATCATCCTAAATTAGTCACACATCACTGTCAAACACTAAAAATGGCTCCTACTCCGTTCAATAATCTGGAAGATGTTGCTATTGTTAGAGCACACACCACTCTCACAAAGCACTCCGTTGAGGAATCACAATGGGTAACCAGTAACGAAGACCCAACAAGAGGGCCTTACATTGGGCATGATCAAAACACCAATGCTTGGTGGAAACGTGTGTTTAAGGTTTTTAAAGCACTAAACGAAAATCGTTATAGGAGGACGCTCCCGCATATAAGGGAAAGGTACGCTTATTTATACAATGGATGCGTATTGCTGAGAAACGAATTGAAAGCTCGAAAGGACGCTATGCCAAACGAAGACCGCATGAGTAGAGTAAGTTTGTGAATCAAGAGGCCGTTCATCAATAATTATTTGTTTGGTTATGATTATTCAACAACACTAACTTATTAAAATAATTGTTTTTCCAGTAATCTTTGGGTTGGACCCAATACGAATTAAGGTACAACTATGAGTTTTTGCACGAGGACTGCTACACTCTCTTGGAGGAAGTTGAATGGAAATTCGCCTAATATAATTAGTCTCGTATACATTTTCTAGCGCAATGTATTCAACTATTTTATGTCTTTTCCTTATATTTTATTTCATAGTACATGTATGTTTTTTTTTCAATTTAATAATACTAGTTCAACCATAAATATTCCCAAAAAAGGTCCTCATGGACATAAATAAAAACTGACGACTCCACACAAATTTGGTTTTCGACCCTAAGAGTCGTCAACCAATATTTTGCAGACTGACGACACCATCTAGAATCGTCAACCAATCTTTTGCAGATTAACGACTTTTATGACAGCATTATGAGCATTACACAAGTGTCGTCAATCTGCTAAAATGATAATTGCCGACACTTAAGATTACTTGACGACTCTCAACATAAACTAAAGATTCCGGACAAACATATATACACCATTCTGCTAAGTTTTCTTCTAAAGTCGTTCGGTTCTCTATGTCCCACCTGACGACGAAAAATACATACTCTAAGAGTCGTTTAGTTGTAAATGTAACTTATTAACGACTCAAGATACTACTAGCATTTATTTGGGAATTGAACTCTACCAAATGTGGTTGAGGCAGTTGGCTCGTTCAATTCTATAAATACAGACCAATATCTCACCTCTTCCTTGCCAACACCATAATTATCAACCTTCTCTTCTCCTTCTCATTTATTCATCATCCAAGAGGAAAAAAAGAGAAACACCATGACTCCCTACACTCCTGAAGAGAATTGTGCCATTACGAGAGTTTGGTTCACAGTCACAAACCACTTTCAAAGTATAGACAAAGACATTGATGAAACATCGGATGCTTGGTGGAACCACGTATTCATCGTTTTTGTGGCGTTGGACGGAAATCGCAACTCAAGGTCTTTGAAACAAGTCAAGGAACGCTTCAAAGAGATAAAATTCGAGTGTGATGTTTTGAAAAGAGAATTTACGGCCGTAAGGGAAGCCTTTCCGGATATGCTGAGTACTTTAAGAGTAAGTATTTAAACAAGAGGTAAAATTTATCCAAAGCTTTGATCGATACTAACTAAGTATGTTTGCGTTTGCGTTTTCAGATGAAGAAGGCGTATGGATACTACGAGCTGCTTCGTGGGAAAAAGTTTGAGTTACACGATTGCTACTTTATCTTCAATGGAACCATGTATAATTACATGCTTTATGATTGAATGTAGAAGTGCATCGTTATCATGTATTGTATTTAACCCTATGAAAGATGTATGACTTTTAGGATTCAATGAAATGTTGCTATGAAATCAGAAATTATAAAAAAAAGAAGAAGTTTGAGTCGTCAATTTTTTCAGACGTAGGGAACAACGACTCTCAGTTAATATGAAAGGGTCGTCCGTTTATAGTAATGCTAAACTAACGACCCTTAGAGTGATAGTTACAGAGAGTAAAAAGTTTTTTAGTCGTTGGGTTCTAAATATATTGAGTTAACGACTCTAGATGACCTAAAAGATGGAGTCGTCATCTTTTTCAAACTAGATTAACGATTTTTCATAACTGAAGATTGGAGTCGTCAATTGTTTCAAACTTGGTTGACGATTTCTCATAACCTGCACATTGGAGTCGTTTATTTGGGTGCTAAGTCACTGGCGACTCAACAGAGTCGTTAGTTAATTATACTCTCGACCTAACGACCCTCCCACTGAGCTGTTGCATATTGACCATGAATCGACCACTTGGAGCATCATTCATGCGATTTTAAGGGTATTGGAAGTTTACCTAATTGTTTTGAGCTCCGGGTTCCTCGTATGGAGAATTGGTTCCTTCATTTTTGACCAATGAGATCTTCATTTCCACCATTATTCAAGGCTTCCTCTATTAACATCTCTTCATCAAAGATCCAATCCATAGGATTAGTTGAGACAATCTCACCATCAACACAATCATGTATGTTCTTTGAATCTTCACCTACATCATTTCCTCCACTAGAATCACCCATTTCAAATAACCTTAAATTTTCCCCCAAAACTCACTTTCTTCCTCTCTCCAACACAAAAACACAAAATTTCTGTTATCAAAATTTAATCCTTAAAACTGATTTTAATCTAACTAAATTAATTACCAATTAGTTAACTTAATTACTAATTACCACTAATTATTAGGGTAGTTTAGCCATTTAAAATAATGGGGATAAGGGATAACCCCTAGTTACTATTTCATGACCTTTTTTGTCCTGTAACTAGGAGCCCCCAATTATTTTGCAGGGCCCCCAATTAAGCGTTTCAATGATGGTCATATGACCCAAACTCTAATTAAAATTTCGTCCTGAACGAAACGCAATTCTGGTAATTTTTTTACGACCCAAAGTCAAAATATTTCTTTATTTTAAATAAGAGTAAATTTCACAAAAATAAAAATATTATTGCAGTAGACTCTCGGAAGAATGTATGATGTGTGGGAGAAGGCTCCACAGGGAGTCCATACCATCATAACCACTCAGCTAGTGGGGTCGAATCTTGGTGCCAACAGCAGCAACACCTATTAAAAAAATACCAATTGGGACTTGTGATCACCACACCACACCCCATCTTCTAGGTTGGTGTTAGTCACCATCAAAGCTGGTTTGGACTTGGAAGACTTGGAATTTGGAGTGCAGACAAATTAGAGATGTCATGTCACGGACAAGATATGACATACAAGTGGTCCAGTAGTGCAACAACTAAATAAATTTCTGTCATTTCCCAGAAGAAGACTGACTATCACATTACATAGGATTCTGCTCCGCTTCTTTGTGCTATAAATGCAAAGAGGGAGTAGTTGGATTTAGAGTGTTCTAGTGATGGGTTGGGCGATCGCACTCCATGGAGGTGCTGGACCTATCCCAAACAGTCTTCCTAAAGAGCGCAGAGAACCACGAGAAGCAGCACTTCGTCACTGTCTAGCTATTGGTGTCGAAGCTCTCAAGGCCAATTTACCAGCCTTGGATGTTGTTGAACTTGTGGTAATTTCATCTTATTTCTCCTTTTTTTTTCTTTTCTTTTTTTAAATTAAATTAGAGGAAAATCATCAATTTTTTCATTGCTGCTTTCTGTTTCTTGATCGGTTCTGCTTGATACAGGTGCGTGAACTTGAAAACAATCCCTTTTTCAATGCGGGTAAAGGATCGGTTTTGACTGCCAATGGAACAGTTGAAATGGAAGCTTCCATAATGGATGGTAGAACAAAAGCCTGTGGAGCTGTTTCTGGCTTGTCCACCGTTGTGAATGCTGTGTCTCTTGCGAGACTCGTCATGGAGAAAACTCCTCATGTTTATCTTGGATTTGATGGCGCAGAGGCTTTTGCAAGAGAACAAGTGAGTGGAACAATCTGTACTGTCAAATTTTCTGCACTTTCTGCATCTAAATTACTTGTTGAATTGTCAAGCTTCGGACTGATTATTGTAGCTGCAATGAATTCTCTGAAACTGCAGTAATATGTACAAATGTCTAGTTATTAAACACTCTCTTTTACTGCAGGGTGTTGAAACTGTAGATGCAAGTCAGTTTGTTACTCCAGAGAATATTGAAAGGTTAAAGCTAGCAAAAGAAGCTGACAGAGTTCAGGTAGTTTCGTATGAAGTCATTCGTGATGGAAATCGTCTTATGATTAGTTTTGCACTTTTCTAAGTGTGCTATATATAAATTGCAGGTCGATTATACACCAGCAGTTCAGAAAGAAATTCTAGTAGAAACGCACACAGCTGATGGAGATAGTCAAATTGGGACTGTTGGATGTGTTGCAGTTGATAGCAGTGGGAACTTGGCCTCCGCAACTTCAACTGGAGGATTGGTGAACAAAATGGTAGGAAGGATTGGAGACACGCCTGTCATAGGTGCAGGAACTTATGCGAATTCTCTCTGTGCGGTGTCTGCTACGGGAGTAGGTGAAGCCATTATCAAAGCTACAGTTGCTCGAGATGTAGCTGCGCTTATGGAGTACAAAGGTCTATCTCTCGAAGAAGCTGCAAAATATGTGATCCATGAGAGTGTTCCTGAAGGTAATGCAGGCCTTGTTGCTGTTTCTGCCAAAGGAGAAGTAGCCATGGAGTTTAACACGTTTGGGATGTTTAGGGCTTGTGCAACTGAGGATGGGTATTCTGAAATCGCAATATGGCCTTCTTCATCTGTGCAAGAGTGATGTATTGTGATCAAGTGCTTCATATGAATCTTGGCAGAACTGATTCACTAATAATTGATGTATGAACGTGCATTATATGAAAAAATCTTAGGAAAACCAGCATGCATCCTGAGAAATTTACCCTTTTTGTTTCAGCCATTTTGCTTTTTCGCAATATCAGCAATGCTGAAGTTTTCTGCACTGTATGCTACTCCAATTCTTAAGAGAAGCAGCTTTGATATGGGGTTAACTATCCATATCAATTTTTCTAAAGAAGCATTTTCCTTTGAAATGGACAAAAAAAACATCTTCAAGAGCCCAGGAAGCATTACCAGACAGAGTTTGGCCAAACGGAAAACAAAATGGCCAATTGGAGCATCTTTAAAGATGCACAATATTTGTTTTTGCCTTCTTGCTTGGGACTTGAGTATTTCATACCAAAAGCTGGCTTCAGTTTCAACTTCAAGCTGTTCACATGAACCAGAGGAGAGACATGACGATTATTTGATCGAGAGAATGAACTTTTTTTTTAATATCACTCAATATCAACTACTGAATTCTGAACGATCCACAATAGTAATCAAAAAAAAAATGAACAGTGTGTATAGTAGCCAACTTTACAATGAAACAGCTTTTCTTAGAGCTAATAGGAACACAATAAAAAGTGGAGCGAGAAGAAATATGACGTATGGAATAGTTTGTCTGAGCGCAATGTTATCTTCTTCTTCATCGGCTGCTCTAGCAGACCCAGTTTTTTCTTCTACAAAAGCGTCAAAGTAATTTTGATAACCTAAATTTATGGGGAGGGATGTGCTCTTAAACTTGATCATTTCCATGGCCTGCGATTAACAAAGGTGTTGTTGTCATCAGTGTGTATTTTTCTGAAAGCTTAAAAGAACAAGGTGTAGATGAAAATATGAGTCTAGCTGCAGACTAGGATAGTTAGATGTACCTCGAAGCCGAAGTTTAGTTGCTTGGCTTTCTTTCTTACGTCAACAGTTGGATGAGACTGCAGTTTCTCGTACATAACTCGAGCCTCAGCTGACCTGTTATTGTCTCCACAAATGCAATAAAAATAATTACAATAGCAATGGATACGCTAGAGGTCTTCATGTTCAAGAGTCACAATATATCAAGAGGATGTAACAGAGCTGTATGTCATTTCATTGATTTTACTTTAGATGCATGCACATTGGTGTGTGCATGCTACAAGCACAACTACTAGTTGTTTACTACACAAGGGTAAAAAAAAGAATTCCTGAAAGAATAACAGGTCTGGGAGTTTGGTAGGATGTCTCTAGCCTACAAGATTTTAAAATTCTACAACATTAGAGTAGTTAAAAATGGCTTCCAATCTTTTAACATGCTATTTCTAATGCCCAACTTTATACACGCTAACTGGAAGTTTACACCTGAGTTCCTGCTTCCCTTCCCTTTCATGCCACAAAATTCAGTCGTTCTTTACATCTAGAAATAACTCAACTGAAATTTTGTTCATCAACTACCATTTCATAGATGTTACACCTGAGTCCTCGACCACATACCATCCTTGTTCATCGTAGAATTCCACCAAAGACGAAGGAAACCTTTAAAATCAAACGTGTTACCATACCTGTTAAGTGAATCTTGACAAATAGACCACTGCAAAGCAGCTCGCCCATGAAGCTCATTCTGCAAATAAATACTGTAGAAGATTAAGAAATGTACATCAGAAAACTGATAATATTCAAATTCAAGAACTAGACACAAAAAGTATTATCCCAGCACTAAGGCTATGAAGAATGACACTAACAGCGTAGTTTCCATTTATCCGTTCAAGATACCTCCTGGTCATGTTTTTTTCTTTTGATTATCTAAGTTTCTCCTGATAATTGATACTTCTCTCCCTTCGTGTGGTCAAGTGACTTTTTGAACTGGAGAGAAACCAATTTCTTATCTTTATTGGTGAACCCTAAGTAGTGGACAAGAACAAATATGCAAATTCGAACTGTTCTCATTCTGCAAGAATAAACATAGAAGTCAAGGAAATAAGTTGTGTACACTATTGGTAGTTTCTTAGTACTGTGTGGCTGTGTGCTGTATGTATGTATGTATGTATGTATGTATGCAGAACACTTTGCAGAGTCTGTAACTCCCAGAAAGTAACATAAGAACTTTGTAAGGCAAAATTAAGAAAATCATACCACCATGCAGACTCTACTTAACCCATTGTATTGGTGGCAATACTTAAATCTCTACATGCTTAGGCATTATTACTAAACTTTAACGGAAAGTCCTAATTTCATACACAAAACTGTATATTACTGGGAAACTTATAAGCTGCGCTAACGTAATCTACCTAATCAAAGCGGCACTACACCCATACTTTTCATATACAGAAACAAATTACCTGAAAGGCCATATCTTTCATTACTTTTTCATAATAGGGTAATGCTTGCTGAAGTTTTCCCTTGTCCATCAAAGTGTCACCTTCTTTCAAAGTCTACAATTGCGAACATTTGAAAGTTAGTCACAGTGATGATAGATATTAACAAATAACCATAAAAAGCAAAGTTAAAAACAAATGTTCACTGTCACGTAGTTTTAAATCATACTGCTGAATTACAACATTTATCTGCATACAGTGGCAAGATACTCGAGAAGTGACACTTTAGTTGTATCTTGGGTGTTTAAAGAGATTTAAAGATCGCAAACACGAATTATATACAAAGAACTCGTGGAGTTAGGAATATGGAAACCAGAGAAAATGAATTCTTAATTATCAACTGTTGTTCCTTTATCTTACGAGAAAGGATTTGCAGAAGCAAAAGACAAGCAAAAAAGTTAACGACTATAGAATACAACTGAAAAATGTTGCTCAGCAGCAGAACTATTTCCACGAATAACAGATGTGATTTGCTAATGTAGCACTGAATATAATGTACTTCTTCGACTTTCGTTAGTTTTGTATTAAACATCTTATCAGCTATAGCAAACGTGTAAGTCAGACATAAAAAGATACTCGACATAAGCAACCATATGACAAAAATAAAATAACTAAATAAGTTAAAAGCAAGTGGTTACTGATTTTTTTTTCTTTTTTTTGCATTCAAAAAAAACCTTTTCGCATTCAGACTTTAGCTTGGGATCGACAATTAAGCCCGCCATACTCTTGTAATTTGCGACAAGTTTTTTAGTGCGCGCGTCTTTTGCAGCTTTATCTCTTGATGCTTCCTGAATCCCTCCTGGTTGAATGACTTTTCCACCACCATACTGAACACAATGAAGGTAGGTTGGAGCGAATATGTCAAATAGAATATCAAAATGAGATTGCTAACATCCTTCGAAAGTATGAAATGAAAATCTAATGTATTACCAAAAAACAGGTTAACAGAATAGGAAAACTGGTATAGATTAACCAAGGATACAAAAACCAATTACCACATACTGAAAGCATGGTCAAGGTTAACAGTATGACCGAACTTTAAAAAAACTTCCTTCTGATAGCTAGTGAAGCTCAGGACGCCCTATTGAAAGCAATTGAGGGTCGGATTATGTAGTCAACTCTGATCCAAAATTCGTCCGATAAAATGAAATGCAATTCTATCATTAGGTAGCAACCTGTTGATGATAGGCAATCTGAAGGAATCCTCCAAGGACAGAGCATCAACAGAAGACAACTTCAAGAACCCGTGGAAGATCAGAAGAATAACAACAAGTAGAAGACCTTGACCAGAAAGAGCGCAATGCTAATTATGCAATCGTCATCTCCCATGGTAATTTTCAGACTGGATTTCTGAAGCAGCACTATTATCTAAGATGGCGGCTTACCAACTTAGGAATGGTGATCTTATTTGGTAGGCTCAACTACAGAAGGATTGTCAATGATTGGGTAAGCCAATGGTGATGTCATCTTGGAAAGTGAAACTTAATAAGTTTTTGCTGCCACATTATGAGCAATACATGTTTCACATACATCAGTACTGTTCTCAAGGAAACAAGTTTCTTTCTGAATGTATGTCATACTTTTCTAGGCTTGCTGACTGCAACAGCTTGAACAAACCAGTAAATGCATGAACGACGTAGCATAAAACAAGTGTGTTCATATCATCTATCTATCTATTCAAATGACTACAAGATATCACTCAAAAGACAAGGAATATAACTAAACAGAATCAAGTGAAATTCACTAAGCCCTTTGGCAGATATACATATAGAAATTTAAAGTTACCGTTTTCGATATGTTACTAGGCCTTGGAAAGACTCCCCAAGTCGAAACCGTAGGTTTATACACATCAGAATCATCTTGTTCTTCCTCAGTCAACTCTGGTTTTAATGGTGTTTTAGGTGCAAACTTGCTGATATCCCCAGCAATGAATTCCACCTCAGGTAAATCACCATCCGAATAAGAGTCCGTCATAGGAACCAGACCAGCTGGTAACCCTCTGGTCTGCTTCTTATCAGAAAAACTGAGACCAACAAAATCAATGCTAGGAATCCTGGATACTCCTTTCTTACTCAACTTTTCCTCAGGATACTCATCTCCTGAACTTTCCCCAATTGCATTCCCTGATCCTAGATGCAAATTGTACAGTCAATAACAATAGGGGGATTTTGCAATGTTTCAGAACCCTAATTCTCATCAAATAATCAATTTTTTGTACCTTTTAACAATAAATACCTGAACTTTCCTCCTTGTCTGGAACAATGATGCTACTGCTGCTATCAATAGTTTTAGTCTTCTTGTACTTTTTAGCTTTCTCCATTGCAAGTCTAACTGCAAGAGGAATTTCTTTCTTTCCACTATTGATATTATCAGAAGATTTGGGTTCAGATGAATCATTGTTAGAATCACTTGAAGAAGCTAAAAATTTTAGGTTTCTTAAGTTTTTGGATTTTGATGATATAAAAATGCTACTTTTACAAAATGAAGATACTCCTCCATTAGTGTGGGAGATGGAAATGAATGAGGGTTGAGTAATTAAAGCCATTTAGAAGCAAATTAAGGTACGAAAATGGGGTTTGATGAGAGATGGAGGATGGAGTTCATGGTGGCTTGAAACTGTGATTTGTTTTCTGCAACACTGAGGTGAGAGTGAGATAAGGAAATGTCATACTCCCTCCGTCCCACTCCTAAGTGACCTATTTGAAATTTGCACAATTTTTAAGGCAAACAAGGAAAATAGTATTTTTAATCATTTTTTACAATTATACCCTTATGAATAATAACTAGTGAAATTTAAAAATGGTTTATCTCTCAAAATACTCCACGGATGTTCGCAAATTTCATACAATTGAAAAGCATTTTAAAACACCTACGTAACGAATATAAACATGCCTATCAAATTATACATATTTCATATATTATTTATAATTAACTAAAAGGATAATTCCGGAATATCTCATTGTTTAGTGATATAGGTCACTTATCATTGGGACAAAATCTAAAATCAAATAGGTCACTTAGGAGTGGGACGGAGGGAGTATATCTTTTCTTTTCTTCTGTTTTTCTGAAACCATAAAAAAGAAATCGGTTTGGAAGGTGTTTGGATACTAAGACCCAAAAACAAAAGTGGATCTGAGTAGTCAAAAGTAAAAACAATTGGCTTTATAAAAATTTAATTTTTTGGCTTCTGATTCAGGAAGTCAACTTATGACTTTCTTGCTTCTTGAAATCAAGAGCGAACTTCTAGAATGATATCATAATTCGTTGGTGGGAGTCAACATATGTGGAACCGGGAGATTTATAGTGGATAATTTCCAATCTTCCTAAGGTATAGTGGGTTTTTAGTTTTCTGTGATGCGGCACAAAAAATAGCCAGATGTTTTTGTTTCGTTTTTTTTTTTCAACAAGAAAGTAGACGCTTTTAGTGGTGACTTAAATAATAAAATCAAATTACTCTTCGATGAGAGTCTTTAGCAAACTAGGGAAATCCCCAGACCAGGACTGTTCATTCTACTTGTCTTAGTTTCTTTCGCTGGACAATTTGCAACCTTATTTGGCTCTCTACGCACACAAGTGCATCTCCAAAATGGATATTGTTTAAAAACTTTTTACAACCAACGATAATATTAGTGTTTGTCCATGTAATAGATCCAACATTATCATTTATTGCCTTTACTGTATTTAGGCAATCTCCTTCCAAATGCAAATTATCCACAACAGATCTTATGGCCCATTTGATAGCTTTTAGTGCTACTAAAGCCTCAACATGCTCCTAATCTTGAGCTATCCCTATGATTGGTACTTCCACTCCACATTCTCATGCATGAGAAAACATAATCAGGCAAACATCCATACTCTTAGTTTCCTTAAGAAGTGATGCATTAAAATTAATTTTTTAAAAATTTCTCTCGAGCAGTTGATATGGAAAAATGTTCCTGGATTTTCTTCATGATATGGCTCAAATTCTCTGTTTACCAGTGTTACTTTCTCAATCATCTACTTGTTTTTTTTACATATCTAACCCAGATTTTTTTTATTACTTTTTTTCTTCTGAAGAATGCATTTTATTAAACGAAACTTAGGATATAATTTGGCGCGGGTATGTGGTACCCACAGAGTCACGAAAAATAACTTTACTAATAAAAATTGGGATTGTCTGATCCCAAATTTTGGTTGATAAATTTCCCATTTGGTTTCCATCTGCCGCATGATTGGCCAAACCATTTACTACTTGATTTCCTTCTCTGTAGTTGTGTCGTATAGCAGCCTGCGAAATCTGTTGTATCATATTCTTTATTTCCTCAATCATCCCTGATATTTATATCTAACCAAGTAAATGACCTGCACATCAATATTATCAAAATTACAGTATATTGAAGTTTTGAAATATGACAAAAAGTAAAACCAACAAAAATTATGAAGTTATTCTGACTTTCTCTGCTAGTGCTGGTGTTGATAAACCAACTAGCAATCCCAACCTGTAATTCCAATATTATGATCAAGAACAAACCATAATCGTTTTGTTACATGAAAATTCATAAGCAGATGTTGAGCTTTTTCAGATTCTAACTCACAAAAAGGATATTTATTGTCTATGGTCGTCACAAACCTACCAATCTTCTGTTTAACTTGTTTAACTGGGTGAAAATTATGCATACATTTCCACGAGAAATGTTTAGTTTTTGGTGGCAAGTCAAATTTCCAAGGAAAGTTAGTTGTTTCTTGACCATACACATAATTAATTATACACTTGTAAGCAGTTTTAACAATAAACATCTCGTTATAAGAAGAAATCCATCTTATCACATTTGAGCCTGAAGAGGGAATTTAGGTTTCACATATTATCTTAAAGTATTGTTGTAAAACAATTCATTAAGAATATCTATATTCAATTTACCTTCATCCTGCAAAATATGACTAAAAGTTCTCGTATTAGTTCTTGTATATGCAAAGGAGGTATCTAGCAAATCATATATATTTGGAACCGACTTATCTTTCCAAATATTAATAGTCCTAGCATCCCGACTTCCCAACAGTAATTCCTCTTTATAACATTTAGACCTCTGCACAAATCTCTCTAGACCCAAGAAACAGAAGTTCCATTCACACATTGTAAAGGGTTACTGTTAGGAAAATACTTGTGCTTGAGAATCTTAACCTATAAGGCATCATGTTTATTAATTAACCTCCAAGCCAATTTAGATAACAAAGTAGTATTAAAGTGCTTAGTTTTTTTTTTTTGATGTTTAAACCTCCTGAAACTACAGGCTTAGTGGCATTCTCCCAACTTCTAAGGTAAACACCCCTAGTAATACCTTTCTTATTCTACCAGAATTTTCTTTGAATAACATCAATCCATCATTAAATATATTTGATATCATAAATCTACCAATATTCAAATTATTAATTATTCGAACAAAAAAATCGAAGAAGTACCCCAAAATTTCCTCATTATGTTTTGAGGGATAAGGGATAATTATTTATTGATAGTTTACGAAAGTACGTACCATATGACAAATGTAAAGAAGAAAAAAACTGAAATCTTTATTTTGCATGCGACTTTATGATGTAACAACAACTTCACACCATACATAAAGCAAGAGATATAAATCAGACTCCCTTAGTGATTAGACTATCAATCATATTTATTTTATGGTGAACAACACATCAAAAGAAAAATATACCTTTGGAAGGATTTTCGAATTCCACACTGTAGAATAGGGGATGTCTACATAATCATAATTCCAAATTTTTACACAATGAAAATAAAGAGAGATTTTTTATTCTTATTGAAAGTTTCATTGAAGGAAACAAACACGATATATACTTACGCATTTGATGTGTATTATCATGAGAATGGCATGATCCTAAAATTGGTGACTACAATGAAGTTGCTTTCAATTGCTACTATTAAGCCAAGTGAGATACTTATGATCATCTCGAAATTATTGATTTCGGATATATCCCTGAACTTCTTGCATTCGCTTTCAGTATGTTAACTGACATAAAATTTTCTTGCTTTTATCGATAAAAAATAATAAAAACAAATTAATTTCAATTTTTCTTGGGTCAGTAATGATGGTTTAACAACGGTTACATCATCTAATTCCACAAGTTGGGTTACATAAGTAAGATCATTTAACAAAACAACAATAGTTACATCAACTAACTCCATTTTCTCAGATTCTACTCTTTAATTCAATGTTATCGTCTTTTCATGCTTCGCACTCGTTAATTTGATTTGTTTTCAGGTTGATTAATTATTTATTATATTGGGTTAGACACTTGGGTTCACTCTTCATGTAACCAATTTTTCTCTTCTAAATAATCCATCATGCACAAATTTGCAATAATAATTTTAATTTACATTTGTTCGTTTTTTCGAAAACTTAACTTTTTCAAACAAGTATGTTTAAATGCGCGAGTGTTTTCGACCAGTTTCTTTCTCGTTACTTTTAAATTAACAATAACATCTTTTTTTTTCTTGTGAAACAATTTCATTTATCGTTATAATATTATATAGTAGAATAACAACATATTCATATACACAAATTAGACCTAGTTATATAAATCATATATTCATACAGATATAGATAACACACGTATTTAGTTGACATATAATTGTTTTAATGTTATATTGCATGTTTTTTCAATGTTTAAATGGATATCCTACATAGTAGATGAAATGATAACGAATAAAATCGTCGATTTTTATTAGTTGTTTTTCATGTAACTCAATGCTTGATTATGAAAAAGTTATATACTAAAAGAGTTACAAATCTAATTTAACAATGTATCTTAATAGTAATTAAAAATACACTCTCTTCCATATCAAAAGTAAGTTAACTATAGTGAATGTGATTTAAAAAAAATAAAATAAAAATACCATATGTTATATTTATTTTCTTATCATATTATCTTCTTTATATTTTCTACATTAAGCATGATCATTTAAGATAACCCGACTTTTTAAAAATAGATAATCTGACTTTTTAAAAATATGTTTACTAGAAAGACTTCCAATATACCGTGTTGAAGGAGGTCCGGTAAAAAAAAACTAGAAACACCAACAGTTTTTGGAGCGGAAGAACCCAAAAAACTTGGTTCTAGTGTCGCATTACTATTCATAATGATATTTGGATTCAAGTTTCTATTAACAAAGCACAACCCGTGTAATTTACTATGATATCCCCTCTTTTGAGATGCCGCTAAGTGCATGAATTTTTTTGTTGATTAATTTCTTGATAATAATTATCGTTTACTTTTTTCTATTTGAAAATCGTAGTCCTAAAGTCGTATACGTTGATAAAAATGAGAAAAATGAAATATTTCCATTTGAGTGTGTAGGACAAAGAAGTGCTTTGTCTTCAAAGGTTCTTTATAAGCATGGCTCTTATGATATGGATAAAGAGGCTGCAAAATCAAGGGTTAGAGAGGTATTACAAGTAGCATCTTTTGGATTGTTCAGCGGCGAAATTATAACAAGTGAGTAAAATACATATAATAAACAATCATTTATACGAAACAATCATTTATGTTCAACTTTTATTTTCTGTTTATTAATTGCAGTTGCCATAATGGACAACAATCATATTGTCGAGATGTATAGAGGTCCAGTTGAGTTTGTAATTTCATTTTCATTTTCTTTTTTTGAGAACTGCAAAAATCTTTCATTGGAAGTTAAATGAGTACGAAGGTCATACACTCACAAAACAGCAGGAAACTTCCATTCTTGGCGTCGGACAGTTTAGATTCAAAATCGGGATTTTCCAGAACCAACTCCCTTAGTAACTTGTCATAATATTCATTGACGCGATACGAAAAGTTGTTACACTTCCCTCCACCATAAGATAACAACAGATTTTGGCCATCTCCACATACTCCAACTTCTTAATCTCCTCTTCGTTACCACATCTTTGAAGAGTTACCTTTATTTTGGTATTACTACCGATAATTCCATCGAATGTTGCGTTCAGGACGTATTGACTTGTGTGCTTTAGATTGCCTCCATTGCAAGGAACAATTGGTCCCATGCCTAGTTAGTAATTCAGGGTACGGAGACAAGTTCGGGATGGCATACGTACGAGAACTATACGGATTCAGATGATTCAGGTTCGATCAAAAATCCGGTCAACGGTTCGTTGTTCGGCAGTGATTCGGAACGGCATACGTACCTGTATAATTCGTTTTACAAACATGAATTCGGTATCGAAAATTCGACATGTATATAAAATTACTAAATAATACATTTCTAAGGTTACGTGTATCAAAAAATATAATTAGACCAACTATTATCATTTATATACGTCATACAGTTAGAATATATTACCAATAATTGATCAGCTCAATGGTTGGAGCCTTAGATTGGGGTAAGGTGTCATGGGTTCAATTCCCTTCGACAACATTCTTTTTAATTTCTGTACAAAAGAAGCGAATCGTCCCAATCCACTGGATCGGCTGTTGACTCAATCTGACAGCTGTCTGAAAGAACTGACCGAACAATAAGCGCACCGAATAATTCGCTGATAATCCAACACAACGTCGTTGGCTAACATTGGGACAGATGAAGGTAATGACGCTGTCTGGGATTGGGATCTCTTTCTCTTTCCCTTTCTTTTTTTATTTTTGTTTCTTTGCCGACTCATGACTGCGGACAAACAAATTCGAGAATATTGAATCACAGAAGAAGCTAGCCGACGCATGATTGCGAACAAACAAAGCCGAGAAGAAACATAGGCACTTTTCTTGTTTTTGTTTTTGCTTCTTGACCAACTCATGACTGCGAACAAACAAAGCCGAGAATAGTTAATCACAGAAGAAGCAGAGGTACTTCTCTACTTATAGTCAGAACCGAAATAATCCACATAAATACAAGTACTCTTTCCTAATCTGGATATTATGTCTGAAGTTCCTAATCTAAACAGCAGGAAACTTCCATTCAATCCAAATTTCTACTTGAGCTACCTTATAATTTACCTTTATACATAGATCCACTTCCATTCTTAGTTTTAAGTACATAGACCCACTTCCATTCTTAGTTTCTACTTGAGCTGCATTCTTAATTTTAAGTACACAAACCCACTTTCATTTTACGCATTCAAGAGTGTCAAAAGATTCATCAAAATCTTTCACTAAATACAAATTATCTGTTGCACAATTTGGAATTGATCGTTGTACTGCCCTTTGGATTGCAGACAATTGGGTCACTACCACTTGCCCCATTTGTGCCATACGAGCCACCTGAGTACGAATTGCATATCCCACTTGCGCCACCTAAGATAGGCTCATTACCATTTGAGGTATTATGTCTTAATTACCCAGCCTTATCTTTAGATTTTATTTTTTTGTGATTCAAAAAGATAAATACAGTAATAAACATATTTTCTAATGTAAACAAGAAGGAGAAATGCAGAGAAGGATTCTATAGAGACTATCAAATATCTCAGACATATTAGTTTATTATCAGTAATCTATCTACTAGGCTAAGCATGTAATAGTCAATCTACCATCATTCGAACAATGTGCAGACATTAATGGAAGACAGGTTATGTGGTTTCCTACCGTGGATGAGAAAGTCAAAGGGAACTCCTAATTTTTCATATTGATTCATAGCAGATCTGAATCAATTTCCTATTGGCTCTTGGAATGCGTTACTGGACAATAAAATTCTTGCTGGAGTGAGAAGAAGAAGCATGCTCAAATGAGCGAATTCTTTTGATTTTCTTATCAAAAAATACATCGTGAATAATATTTTCTTGTTATAATATTATTTCGATAAATAATACATGAGATACATTTTCATTTTATTTCTCGTTACTTTCAAAGTCATAACTCCTTCTTCTTTTTAGGCGAAACAGTTTGATTCATCGTTATGATTTTGAGCAGTGGAAAAACAATTTATACGAATTAGAACACATGTTTAAATACCAAGAAAAAATATATATCTGTTGAAGTAATAATGGTAGTGGATTTCCACCATACTTATTTCTCCGTCGTTATAACCATTACGAGTACAAATTTGTGTGCCCCCTAAAAACCGGGATGCACAATCTAGCCGTTTTTATTGAATGTTAAAATTGGCAAAACCACCTTTTTTTTTTCTCTTTTCTTTTTCACTTTACTTTACTGTTTTTTTTTATTGTAAGAATTACAAAACATTGAACTCTATTTAAGTCTGCGACAATATTACATAATTAGTAAATCATGATTTCTTTTTGAAGCATCCAAATCATGATTATGATTTTGATCAGAATCTTTCTAATAATCAAAACATATGAAGACTCTTAGCTCTTATTTCTACAGGAAGATTTTTAGAGTCTTGTCTTTCAAAATGTTAGGAGTTTATTGTCTGCAATTCCGAATAATCATTTGTTGTGGATTCATGGAGGAAAACATGAATTCAATAATAATGCCGATGACTTTGTATTTTTTTTTTACAATAATATCATTAAATGTTCATCTTTCAATAAATAATAATGAGTTCAAGACTCGTATAAAACTTTGGTTGGTAGCCTAGCAACAAGCTAAGCTCCAACACCTTTTTGAATATCTACACCTAATCTATGAAAAATAAAACTACCTACTCCACTACTAGCATCATTACAAACTATACAATTTTTCAAACGCTTAAAAAAACACAAGGTATCCTCACCAAGCTCTCTCAAAGTAGAGAAAGCTAGTACGCTTTGTATGTACTATCATTATCAAAATCGCAAAGAAGAAACCAAATTCCAAATTCAAATCAAACATTCTGAAATAAGCCTAACCAATTGGAAATCGTTCATATCCCACTAGCAACAGCAACAAACAAAGTATTAAAGTAGAGAAAAATAAGGACGAACATCGTGGTAAAAATGAAACTTTATTAATCAAGGCTCCTGCTGTTCAAATATGAAATTTAAGTTTAGACTCTTAATTGATTTTTTGAATTTTCGATCGAATCTGCGAATTAATTTGTAAACAGACCAATACATTTTGAACTGGTATTGCTAGTTTCTTTGAATCAAGAAGAAACGTTACTAATCACCTTCAATAATCCGAATTGAAGAGGGAGTATAGAAAAAAATTGGGGTTATATTAGGTAATGAACTCCTAATAAACACGATTTATGGTAACAAGATTTTTTTTTATCAGATCCAAAATCTATTGTTGCTTCTGGTGGTGCTTATGATTATTATGGTGAACATCAACTATTGAATACCAACTTGTTATCAATTGCTGTGATAATCCATTTTTCGATGATGTTGGAGGTTTAAATCAAATTATGGGAGAGAGACTATAGAAACACGATATAAACAAAAAAAGAAAAAAATATAAATAAGTAAAGTCAAAAAAAAGGGAAAAAAGAGGTGGTTTTGCCAATGTTACCAGCCAATGAGAACGGCCGGAATGTGCACCTCGGTTTTTAGAGGGTGCACAATCTTGGACTCAAGCATTACACCTTATGTAACATTTACACTTATGGGTACATGGTGCATGGTATTTAATTAGTACACTCATATACTAATTCTCTCTTATACCTCTTCATTAACACCCACTCTGTTGTACGTATATGAATAGAGATCTTACAAAATGTACTCGATAACAAATATATATATATATATATATATATAAGATTGTTTGTCTATTTTTCTTTCTTATATTTTTTTAATTCTAATATTTTTCCGATTCTTTACTCTAAAACACGTTATATATCAACATCGAATCGCTTGGTTCAGTATAATATTATTGAGGTTACATAAAATGCAAGCAAAGAAGCAAATGTGGAGATTTGACGGAGAGATAGTCTACAAGCATTCATATGCAATGATGCAGGAAAGGATTTATCTATTCTTTGCTCTTTATAATTTAGCTAATGTTGTTGTATATAGCTTGTCGCATGCATATTTCACAATGTTATACAGTTTATGTTGCGATTAGGAATTTACAATTACAACAGTAGTTATCTGACATCGATTAATACACACTAATTAATATAGATAAGTCATTAACTTCGATAGAAAAGTTATCCATTTTCTTTTGTTTCGATTTAATTTAATTAAAATAATTAATCAAATAAAGGCTCATCACTTCTTAAATATGCACTTAACTAACTAAATATAATTGAGTTTGTTGATTTTAAACCCTTACTTAAATTAAATAGAGCAAGAAGGATATATATCTCCGCAATTTATATTTGATCATGATAACAATAACAAAAGCCAATGTTTATTTGAGTGACATTCAGTGGTGGAACCAGAAATGTTGGGAACCCCTGGCTTGACCATTTTATACCCCTGGCTAGGTTGGATTAAGCCTAAAATTAGCATACTAAAATTTGGCCCAATACAAATAGGCTGTTAAAAAAAGAACGATTTTTTAGGGACCATGGTTTTTCTGAGGGGACCATGGTTTTTCTTAGGGGACCATGGTTTTAGTAGGCCACCTTCCCTATAGTTATAAGGGGTGCCCTAAAGTATTGAAATGACTAACCTACCCTTAACCTAATTTAATTTAAAACCAACCCAATAACCACCTATATATATATATATAACCACTACCTCCTCCCACCACCACCTCCCACCATTGCCGATTACCACCACCACCACCTCCGATTATCACCACCACCAACCACCAATCACCACCACCACCACCGATTACCACCACCTCCAATTATCACCACCACCAACCACCGATTACCACCACCACCTCCGATTATCACCACCACCAACCACTACCACCACTATATATATACAGCTTAATTTAAAACATTAACAAAGATATTCTCACAAACCCATTACTTGTCATTCGTTTTTGGTTGAATAAATGAGAAGTAATCATTAAAATGAGTTAAAAATGGAAGTTGCAAAGAGGTTTAATGGAGAGTTTTTTTTTTCAGAGAAAAATTAGGTTATCACGAATTAATTTTTTCTTAACCGAACTAAGAGTTCGGTTGTTTCGCCAAAAAATACGTTTAACCGAACTCCTTGTATTAGAACAACACAAGTCCATAAGTTCGGTTCCTTCGCAAAATAAGGATATCACCGAACTTTAGTTTAAGAAAATAATGAGAAGTCCACAAGTTCGGTTCGTTCGCAAAAATATTAAGTTTTCTTTGTAACCGAACTCTACCTTTGAAACTTCGTAACCGAACTCTACCTAATTCGCCAAGAAATAAATTTCGTAGTAACCAAACGTTTGCCTAATTGCATATATGCATATATAATCCCAGTTCGGTTGATTCGCAAAATATGTTGAAGTTTGCGAACCAACCGAACTTCTAACACTAGGTTACTTTTAACCTGCAGTTCGGTTGGAAACTTGGTTTTGTTGAAGTTTGCGAACTAACCGAACACACAAGATGTATCCAAATAAATTGTTAAGTTCAAAGTTCGGTTACCTACCAGTTTATCCTAGGTAACCGAACATTACACTGTACGGCCAAAACCTCCATTAACGAGCGAGTTCGGTAACCTGCGTGTTTGGAAAACGTAACTGAACTACACTTTCAGGTGTGTTCGGTTACATGTTCTTGACATATGGCAACCGAACTGGCCCAAATCTACATAAAAAAATTCATTTTTTTTTGAAATTTTGGAGCAATTAAACCAACATTATCTAAGTTTGAAGCATACCTGGGTACCCAAATACCCTTCCTCCGGTTGTGGTTGGTAAAATCCATTGTTTTTCATGTTTTCCTTCTTCATCTACTCTAACTTTACTCTCTCAATAATTCTACTTCTTTAAAAAAAAACCATCTGATTTTTTAATCTCACTAATTATCTTTAACTTAATCATCTCACTAATCATTACACTAACTATTTTTAACACTAATTAATCATCACCCAAAATTAATCAGGAGGGTAATTTAGATATTAATATAAATATCTAGATAAGGGGTGACCTGGATTTACTTCTAATGTCTTTACCCAAAATAAAACCATGGTCCCCAAAAAATCGTTCTAAAAAAAAGATTTTTGTGGGCTTTGGGGTGGCTTAAGCCAGTCCAATCTAGGTTGTAGTTCCTCCCCTGGTGACATTTAAATTTAAAATCATGTCTTCTTGTTGAATATAAATTGGGTCCAATCGAAATGACGTTTGTTTTAGGTTAAATGGATGAATTAACTAAACACAAATTAGACATTTTGGATTTAGAAGTACCGGAGTATTATTATTGGGAGCCTATTCTTTGTGGAAAAGAACTCACAACAGATGACATGAATCAATAAATATATTCGTTATTATACTTATTCACGATACTAATGAATCAGTACAAATTGATTTATGACCAAGGTTGGTTGTGATTTATGACCAAGGTAGGTTGTTGATATGTACAGAAAGATTCTCTTGATCTAGAAATTTGAAACCTGTTTTGAGGCATACTTATATAATGACAAAATAGGGTCACTAAATAAAAAATAACATCACCCCTTATCCACTCTTTTTGATAATGGCATAACTACCCTTACATAATTAGTGTTATTGATTATGATTAGATTTGATTAGCTAGGAATTTTAAGGATTGATTAAAAATAAAATTATTAGTGGTAAATTAGTAGATAAATCAAATTTATGTGAGAGAGTTGGGATTTTTGAGAGGAAGAAGAAGAAGTGAAAAAAAAATTGGGTTTTGAATTTTGAGATTTTAGTGATTAGAAGTGATCAAAATGGGCGACTCAAATCAGAGGTAGACTTCTATACGAGGTTTAATTTCTTTTTATAAGTTGAATCTTTCAAAAAATGAATTTTTAAAACCCAGATCTACAAACCAGATGAACAGTTCGGCTGATAACTTTTCAGCCGAACCTCCGTTTTTTAAAAGATACCTAGGTTCGGTTGACAAGTTATCAGCCGAACCTAGGTATATTTTAAAAAAATTGAGGTTTGGCTGAAAAGTTGTCAGCCGAACTTCACTCTGAAACTGACAAATTTAAGTTCGGCTGATTCGAACAAAATTTAGCAAAGTCGCGTGAGCCGAACATAGTGTTTCTCTAAATCATACACTAGGTTCGGCTCAAAATTGATACTCCAAGATCAGCCGAACTGATCTTCTGAAAATCCTAATTTCATCTTTGAAATCATATTCTATCGATCAAACAAAATAAAATCAATCAAAAACAAGATGGGTTTGTTACACGTACATTCTAAAATACATCTAAGAGCAATTGAGGTTTGGATTTCGCACTTCAATATGACTCACTTTGATTCGTGTTTGCTTTACTTGATCAATTTCTTAATTGAATTGGAGTCCAAGATGTTTAAGTTTAAAGTTTATTTTGATTTTTGATTTTAGGTTTTTGAGGATAAGGACGTTCTAGTAATTTAAATTGTTTAAGGATATATAGGTAATTGAACTACCTTTAGACACCCCTTATAAATCCACCCTAGATGGTGTAATGAATGAGTATGCCTCAAAAAAATTGAGTATGCCTCAAAACACGTTTCAGAATTTTCTCAAATTGTAGCAGCTGAATCTTTTGGGCCGTCATCAGTTATTGGGCCATCATTAGTTTTTGGACCAACAGAAGACCCCCAGATGGAGACTGCAGAGTTTTGTTAAGAACCGGCCGAACAAGCTGTACACGAATTTGGAACCAGAATCCCCTTCAGATTTGGAGTTATCCTATCCGAGATTTTCGGGCTGCATTTGGAATGAAAATTAGCATTTGAACGTGAACGGCTGCCAGTGCCAGTGCCAGTGCCAGTGCCAGTGCCAGCTTTAGAATCAGCATTCGATTGGCTGCAAGCAACAAATCAAAATTTCCTTTCCTATTCTGAAGCAACAGCAAATCTTGGAGAGATATGATGAAATAATATTAGAGGCGAGAGATATCATCATGAAGATCATCAGTATGAACAGACAATAGTTTAATAAAACTGATGGAAGTTAAAGTCTTAATTAAAGATGATATCAATAGACAAGACAAGAGACTGATGGAATATATGTCTGTTTGGTTTGCCTGTCTCAGGTAGTAAAGATAAGAAAGAAACACAATGTGAAATATAACAGGGATATATTTAAGAAAAGGTCTAATCAAGTTGAGTAAGTAGAAGAGTAAAAGAAAAGGTAAGTTGATATACACTGCGGGTAATGACTGTTATTTGGGATGTATAAGCATGTCTCACCTCAACTATATTTGGAAACGTAATAGTTTCATCCAATAGGCCATCAGTCTCCCTTCAAATCTCTACCCTAAATCTCTTTTCTTCTCAAATAATCTTTTGTCACTTCTGGTCTTGTCAATGCTTTCTCCCTTAACTATGTGTAATCAACTTGTTAAGTAACAGATAGTAATTATAATTAATCAAATGTCTCTAAATCTCAAACAGTATCAAACTTTTCTTCTTTTGGTTAGACTTACTCATGACTATTACCTGAATAGCTGGCCATGCACTTTTGGAGTTACAGTATTCCTGCATACAAAAGTTTGACAATTAATGTGTATGGTTACTGAGTTCTTAACCACTGGATATTGACTTAATCTTCTTGTGACTTGTATGCTACGATGCTTGGGTAATTGGGCATGGGTTGGAAAGCAATTAAACTATCAGTCTATTTCTCTATCTCATGCAATGGACACGACAACTTTATTAAATTACATCAGATGATATGTGGTGTACTTTGCATTATCATTAGGATTTGCATACACAAAACTATACATGCATATTTTTGTTAAGCATGCGCAAGGGATAACTAAAAAACATCAGTGTCCTCATTTTCTAAAGTTCAAAAGGAGCAGATATAAGTCCCATCTTCTTGTTTTTCCAATTAAGAATATACCAGAACCATCTCTACTAGTTTACTAATTTGAAAAATGGTTTAATTGTTTCAGTCCAAATTTTCTTATCTGAAGTCACTAATACTATTAAGTGTGTCATAATTAAACTGTGTCAACTAATTCAAACCGACCCATATATATGTTGGATGGTGATAGAAATTTTTGGCAGGTATGAGATAGTACATATGTATATTCATATAATCAACATGTATATATATGGGGTGATTATATTCATAAGTACTTGATGCTGATATTTGCATTTTTTAGTTATGCAAAATGAATCAGCCAAAAAGGAAAGAGGTATAAACTGGCAAAGCTAAATAAGGTTCAAAGTTTACCAAGTAAGATCCATTTGTAGACATAGGATTTTAAGTGCCAGAATTTTCATGGGTTTTTGTATTTCTTTCTGAAGAAACTCTCATTACTATCTACTCTAGTAGCTAGTACCTGTATTCTCTACTCTTACCTCTGACCAGAAAACCTTAACTCTCTATCTCGTCAGCATCATCATCATATTTTTCACAGACTCCTAGCTAGTACTCACTTTCCCTTCTTTTTCTTTCTTTCTTTCTTTCCCTTTCATCGTTTTGAGAGATCGATGGGTCTCATCTCTTAACTTCTTGTCTCAGCTACTTTATCATATAAACTCATTTCATTTCTTATTCTTTCAACAACACTTGAAAACATAGACTTCTCTCTGCTATCTCTCATCTATACTGACCTCCCTAATTCATCATTACACCAATTCTTGTTTTAAGCAATAAGTTATGGTAAGTTAGTTTTCCTCTCTTCTCATCCTTAATCTCTTTAGATTCTAACCTTTTAGTTACGTTTTCATTCTGTTTGTTCACCTTCACGTACAATATGCTTTTCTTTAGATTAATTAATTGGTCTAAAGTTAACTTTTGAAGGTTTTCCTCTCTTCACTCTGACTTGATATTTTGTTTTGATACTGATGCAAGGTTGAATCATCAAAATGTAAAACGGAGAGAATCCACATCAACAACAGCAAAAACAAGGTTAAGCAAACATGGGAATACAACAGAAGTACTGATAATTACGGGAAAGAAACTACAGGTAGTAAGTCCTCATGGCCACCGAGACCTTACACATGTAGTTTCTGTAAAAGGGAATTTAGATCTGCTCAAGCTCTTGGAGGTCATATGAATGTGCATAGAAGAGATAGAGCTACGTTGAATAACCAATCAATTCCTTGGGACATTAACCTGCAGCATGCTAACTTCATCATCCCTAACCCTAATAATCGTCATCCATCAATTTCTACTACTTTCACTAGTCACCATTTTCCACCAGCTTACCCTCCTACAATTGCTTATTCCTTGCCTAGTACTAGTAGTATTATTACTCCTCCATCTATCACTGCTTGTTCGTCATCAGCACCACCTTCTACTGATGGAAATACAAGGAATAAATCATTCTCAAGTATATTTGTAAGTTCATCTTCTTTCAGTCAGTCGTCCAGCTCCAGAGGCGCGGAGAATGTAAAGAAGAGCACCAGTACTACTTTACCTATGATGGAAACGTCGTTTGAAATACTTGGAGACCAACATGATCAGCTTAAGGGTTTCATGAATGATAATGATAACCATTATTACTGTGGCAACAATAACATGCAGAACATTCATGGTGAAATTGTTAGGTTAGATTTGGAGATTGGCTTGTGCTCTGAAGAGGATTTAGATTTAGAGCTTAGGCTTGGGTTCTCTTAACGAATTAGTCTCATCATCAATTTAAATTTACTATCTAAAAGACCAGATTTTTCATTTCTAGTGTTTATCTAGTTTTATCTTATTTCTTTCTTTCAAAAGCTTTAATGTGTGCCGTGGAGAAAATTAGACTTGTCTGGATGAACTTTTTGCATGCATGAATCATCGATCTTATACTATGTTCTTTTTTTATCTCTTAATTACTTATTAAGAAAGTGATTAATTATGAAGTGGCTCAATTATGATTAGTTAGTAACTATAATGACATGTGATGAGTTTGTTTCTTGCTCTTGTAATTACATGATGGCCGGTGGTGGAGTGGCTAGCTAGATCTTGGTAGGTTAACAATAATATTAATATCTTAGATGATAATACTTTATTGATTATTTGTAGTTGTTAACTTAAATTATGGATTTTCTTTATTGAACCTTTACTCCTTAAATACACATTATTCTAGTATTTTTTGTGAAAGATGGAACACGGAGTAAATTATTCAAAAAAATCGATGTTTAGAATGGTATGGAGCTCCAACTTAATTTGGAATATTTTTTTTTTAATTCCTCCCTAACTAAAATGAACAAAAGGGAATTATCTAGACATAGAAGCAGTTCTTGTGGAACGAATAAATTCCAAGTTTATTCATTTTACTTCCATTATGGAATGAAAATTGCATGTTCAAATCAACAAATTTGTTAGTTTGAACGTTAAGTCGGACCACTCAGCACGTGCTTGATCATGTTATGTTGTCGATGTTTTAGGAAGGTTCCAGAATTTTCTAGAATCGTCTAGGTGTTTTCTTATTTTGGTATAACTGGAGGTTTCTTGTTTTAGTTAAACTCAAGGTTTTCTTTCTTAGTTATGTTTAGGTTTCCTATTATAACTCATATACTTGGAAGACAAGTTTGTAACCTATATAAATAGGTGTACAAGTCTTAAGGAAAAATACACAACACAATTTAACTAGAGAATTTTAGGGTTTAGAGCGTTTTGTTCTAGAGAATTATTTTGGTGTTTGTGAACATCAATCTGCTGCTCATAGTTTGGGATTTAATTCTCTGTAACCCTTTCTAATAATAAGAGTTGATCGTAGCCGTTTGTGGACGTAGGCACATTGCCGAACCACGTTAAATCTTGTGTCTTTCTTGTTTCTTTTGGTGCATCTTATTTTCTGTTTTCTTTAGTTCTATGTGATCCAAACAACTAGTGTCTTGTGAAGAGGTTAATTCTAAGGTATTAATCCTAACAAGTGGTGCGGTGAGCGTGGAGAGGATCATAGTTAGAAGTGAAGATGTCTAGTTCTACATCAAGTGGATTTTCGAAGGTGCATGGATTTGATATTATCAAGTTCAATGGGAAGAATAATTTCACATCATGGCAAACTGATGTAAAAGATATTCTTGTTAGTATGAAACAAACCAAAGCAATCAAGGCGAAGCCAGCAACGTTACCAAAGGATTGGACTGATGAGAAGTGGGCTGACCTTGATTTGATGGCGTGTTCAACTATTCGTTTATGTTTGTCAAGGGATATCACTCATAACTTTTCGAGTGAAACCTCTGCAAAGGTGTTGTGGGAGAAGTTAGAGAAGCTTTACTTACAAAAGGATTTGACTTCTGAACTTTACTTGAAGCATAAACTCCATGCCATTAGGATGTCTCCAGGTAAGTCTATGATGGATCATATTAATGAGTTTAATAAGATCTGTTCTGATTTGTTTAATATCAGTGTCACTATCTCTGGTACGAATAAATCCATGATATTATTATGTTCTTTGCCTCCATCGTATGATGATTTCGTTGACTATTTGCTGAGTGGGAAAATCGATGAAGACGACGAAGATGAAGATAAGTTGGTTTTCGATGATGTTGTCTCTGCTTTACAAGCTACGGCATTAAGGAAGCAAGAGTTCAGCGATGAAGCACAAGTCGAGGGCTTGTTTGTTGATAGATGAAAGAATGGTAATAAGAAGTCAAAGTCAAAGAATCGTTCCAAAAAGAGCGATATTTAGTGTTATTATTGTCGGAAAACTGGTCATATTAGGGCTGATTGTCTCAAGCTTAAGGCAAGAGATGACAAACGTGAGAAATCAGATTCGAAAAAATATTGTTGCTTCGGTTGCTGAAGGCAGTGAAGTTTTAGAAGACTCAATGTGTGGTTTTGATGAGGAAGTGTTAACCGTTACATCAAAGAGTTATCTCAATGATGGTTGGATGTTTGATTCCGGTGCTTCATATCATATGTGTCCTTCAAAGGATTGTTTCACTACTTACAGAGAAGTGAATGGTGGTACTGTTATGATGGGAAATTCTAATGCCTGCAAAACAGTTGGAGTTGGTACGGTACAGGTTCGTTCACATGGTGTTATCATAACACATTAAGAGGTTAGACATGTTCCAGATTTGAGAAAGAGTTTGATTTCGTTAGGAGTACTTGAATTACTTGGATACAAGTATGTTGCTGAATATGGATTCTTGAAGGTATTCTACAATGGTAGTTTGAAGATTAGAGCTGGCAAACCAAGCCAAAACCCGCGGGTTGGCCCGTCCCGTCCCGTGAAAACCCGCACCCGTCCCGGATGGTAACTAAACAAGACGAGCGCGGGTTGTATAATTAGTGGCTTGTGAAGAAACGGGTTAACCCGGCCCGTACTGTGAAACCCGCGGCTGGCCCGTAAACCCGTAATTTCATTCCCATCTGCAACCATTTCTTCCCTGAAAATTAAGATCCACGGATGAAAACCAAATTCTGGTGAGGTAATACCTTGGTTTGAGATCAATATATCAAAGCTACTAGTGGCTCTCTAAAAGAGTCACAAACTAATACCGCAAGTGCACGGTGTCGAGGTGTAGAACAATGCAAATACGGGTCGATCCACAGGGACAAGGTGTGTGTAGTCGAAGCTTAAGGTTTCACTAAAACTGAGTTGTAACAAAGAGTCTTGGTTGTGTTAAAACACACTTGAGATGATGGCAGTGACTGAACTGAAAAACAGTAGAATGTAAAGCAAGTAAACAGGAACATGCTAGGGCTTTTGAATCCACTTCTTGATCCTAAACTAAGGCAGATCCTAATCAAATCATGTTCTTGCTTCATCTCAGGGAAGATTATGGATGATTTACTTAACTAATCTTACTAACTTACCCCTAGCATCAACTGTCTTCTCACAGTACAGCTGATCACAGGCTTGTTTGCTCAACCAGTCATCTAGCAATCCGCATTAGTGGAAGGTTAATCCCCTAAGTTCTCTAGTTCACCCCTAGCATTGAGTGTCTTCTTACAGCACACTCAATCACAGGTGCATTTGATCACTAAGTTTACTAACTTCCCTACTTCAATTAAGCACAGTCCTTCAAATGGACTGAATCCTTAGTTACTCTCACTCTTACAACCCTAGAATCAGCTGTCTTCTTACAGCACAGCTGATCACAGGTGCATTCACTCAACTAGCCAATTATCAATCCTACTTAGTTTCAGCACTACAAGAACAGTGACATGAACACGGACTATCCTAGCTTACAATTCAAGAGTATCATCTAACCCCTAGCAAATGGAGTTAGAACATAATGAGATTAAATGACAATGGAATTAAAATTGTTTAAAACATTGAACTGAACTTGAACTGAAATTGAAACAACATTAACAGTTGAGGTCCTGGCTATTCCAGGCCTCTTGGTGGTGCTCTGGCTAATCCAGGCATGCATTCTACAACACCCACACATCCCTATTTATATCCAATTAATCGATTTAGGGTTTACAAACAAAATCCTCAAATTCCCAAAAAAACAGTAAAATTAGGGTTTACCAAATCTTACCTAATTCGATGAAATAACTGCTCCATCACGTCGACCCATCCTTCTATTTCTCTTCCCGCTCCATGTCCTGCTCCAATTACTTCTAGTTCATCAACCTATTTCACCAACTTCACACCTAGGGTTCAGTGGCGTGAAAAATAGATGAAATTAGTTGTTGAGGAAGATGTAGGACGTGGTAGTGATGATGGGTTGTGGTTGTTAGAAGCCATGATGGCTTTTGGTGGGAGTTGTGGTGGTTGAGAAGGGGCAGTGGAGGTGATGGTGGTGGCAGAGTTTTCTCTGCAGACGGAGTCGATGGTTTTGGGAAGAAGGGTGCGTTTGTTTTGCGGGTATAGGTGTTAGGTGTTTGGGTGTTGAGAGGATGCATCAAGTCTCGATGATTCGCAAAGCTGAGCCGTGGGATGCGGAAATGATAGATTGATCTAACGGCTACAAGTGAAGAGGATGGTATCGACCTTCGGATGCCTGATACAACGAAACTGACGGCTCAAGATGGAGTTAGGTGCTGTAGTGTTAGATAGGAGCTTCAGACTTTGATGTACTGGCGATGCTGCGACCATAGGATGCTGAGATGATCCAATCTGACGGCTAGAAAGGGAAACGGGTATGGATATAGGAAATGGATTTGGGTGAGGGTTTTGGGACTTGGGTATGCCAAGCCCATATCTTCTTTAAGAACAATTCTTCCTCTTCAAGCCCACTTCTAGCCTTTTGGTCTTGTGCACAACATTCTTCGCGGCTTCCTTGTGTGATTCCTCTTGGCTTCCACCACTTTTCTGCTCTTTTCGCTCCGCAATTCATCCAAACTTTATTTGGTACCTAAAAATACAAAATTAATTAATAAAAATATTTATTCTTGAAAACAATGAAAATACAGAATATGGGTTAAAATGTAGAATTAATGCACAAAAGATGAGTTAAATGCCAAGAAAAATATATAGAAATATGCACTTTTTAGCACTCATCAAATACCCCCAAACCTGAATTTTACCTGTCCTCAAGTAAAACAAAACTAAGGAAATCCTAACTATACCACTGTCGCTGGTCTCTCGAATGCATTTAGCGTATGCACTAAGCCTTTTAAACCACTAAGTGTCCCTAGTGGACGAGTGAAGTCTCGTGAAGGTTTGCTTAGAACGTACCTACAAAGTTTTAGGACAAAATATAAGCTCATATTCCATCAAATGTGACATGTGCAAGAAAGTTTAAGCTCACATCAAAATGGAGATGTCAATCTAGCTATCAAAGGCACAATCCTAGCACTGATAACAAATAAAGACATGTGATAAGAGTGCAAAGTGTATCTACACATGTGTAAATAAAGATCGGATGTTATGACTACTAATCACCAAGAGATAGTTTCTCAGGCTAAGAACCAAGGTCGAAATCTAGATAGCTGTCCGGACTTTACGAGAATTGTGAATGAGTTGGAGGTATTTCACAATTACTTTACTCGCGTTGTACATCAATGGCATACACCCTCCTTGCTTATTACAAGACTATTTACAACAAAAAGATGACTCTTTACATGACTCTTATTTACATTGACTACTCTCTTTTATTTTTGAAACAAGAGAGGATGGGATTGATAAATACTTGATTGATTTTTCTTTTTTTTCTCTTTTTTTTTTTTCTTTTTTTCTCTTTTTTTTTTTTTTTTTTTTTTTTTTTATAAGGAAACACTTTTGATACATACAAAAGGAAACAAAAAATTACATGACACTTTGCAAGAGGTAGCCCTTTTTGATGCACCCAGTTAAATTCGATGGTTGTCTTTCTTAATGTAACCTCCACCTTCTATCCCAACCAACCAAAGAACAAGCTAGTCAAGTTTCGTTCAGTATTCTAAAGTGATTGGCAACTAAAACTTCCGATAGAACACCTCAAGGATGAGGCTATACATGTATTGGTAGATCGTGCGCGTGCAAGTTTCTTATCACTATGTGAATTGTGCTAGAATCAGGGTGCCTAAATATCTAGACTAAGACTCCTAATAATTACATATTTGCACAAGAGTCAACATTTCAAGGTAAATGAGCTCCATTTTTATGTTTTTTTCAATTTTTAATTTTTTATTTTGATTTTTTCATTTTTTTCAAAAAGGAAGAGTTCAATTTTTTCAATATAGCATGTTATCGGGATATCTACTCTATACCCCCAAACCTAAACTAAACATTGTCCTCAATGTTTCAAAAGATGTAAAGAATTATAATACAACATATGAAGAGGATTATGCTGAGTAGAGAAAAAGGAAAGAGAATACCCGATTTCGGCGAAAGCAAGATTAGAACTCCTTTATTCAAGGCAAGAATCCAACATATGTCAGCCGAGATCATATTGGATTAGCAAAATATATACAAAAGGAACAACAGGTTTTTTTTTTTTCTTTTTAAAAAAAAATTTATCTACTGGATTATGTACAAAAAATTCACCATACACCAATAATCTAAAGAGTTGAGGATCAACCCAAAAGACGAAGTGTAGAGGTTTCAACAGCTTCACACAAATATAACAGAAAAGAAACGCAAGTGGAACTGTGAAACAAAATGAGCTACCCCCAAACCTGGATTTTTCAACGGATGAAATTTTGGAAACGAAATCTCGCAGTTTTGGGGGTTCATCATGTACAAGGTCTAACTCAAAGTGAACTGTGCTAGGGACGGGCAAACATGTTAATTCCAACTGTGGCTCCTTAAAAGTATTGTATTTAGATGTAAAATAGTCCAAGAGGACTTGAGAGGCATACAGTTCCAACCCTAGATTAGGTATTTTCAGAAAAATTGGTTTGACAATATGGGTACAAACCAAATCTAGGTTGGGTGGAAGGCCATTAGATTTTGACTCAGGAAGGACGATAGGCACATCATTATTAATCAAATCAATATCTCCTAAGTCTTCTACAAGTGTCACAACATGCTCACATTCATCAAATAAATTAGCAAGTCCACAATCAGAATCAACATCATCAACAGATTTATTCTCATGCATCGGCAAATCAGGAGAAATATCACAATGTGACCTAGGTAGAGAATCAGACACATCAAATATATTTTCATGCATATTAACATTAGTGTCTACAGAAGATTCAACTATTCCTATGTCATGCTCATCTTCACATAATAATTGTACGAATCCCATGTCAATATCAAAATCATATGAATTACAATGAGTATTAGAAAAAACAACATTCATGAAGGTCGAGGGCGAGAAGCCATATGTTATTGAACCAACAGGTTCCACAATATTTTCATGTTCTTCTAACATATCATCGTAATCATCATAATCATCATCATGGTAGCATGCATATTGGTCCTCATTAACAGTGGTAGTGTCATTAGTCGATTCATGTTCCTCTAAATTAGGTTCATATTCAACATCATTTACATGAATGGGACTAGACACTTCATTAGGGACAACATACATTTCCTCATGAATTTCCTCCTTTTGTAGGTGAAGCAAAATCTGATCTAAATATGCCTGAATTCGTGATGTAGATCTATCAAAGTTTTGCTCACTGAGTCTGAAAGCTTCTGTGGTGGAGTCTAAATTCATGGGAGTACAAAATTCTTCATGTTCAAATTGTGGTGAATGGTACATGTGTGCATGGTCATTAGGGTTTACAAAATATTGATCGCAACCCTCAAAGGATTGATATGGTCCTAATGACTACCATTCTCACAATTTATGGGCATTTCATACCTTGGATTTTCTCTAGATTGCCTAAAATTATGCAAAATATGACAATTCTCAACAGGGTGGTCTAAACTACCACATGCGGGACATGCATAGATTTCAGGTTGCCTAAGAAAATTAGATGTGACAGATTCCTCACGTGATTGCATTTCTAAAGCTGCGATTCGAGCTTCTAATTGATCGATCAGTGATGATTGTGTGAGTGAGGCACTAGCAAAATGTTCATTTTCACGTTGTGATGAATGATGCATGTGTGAATAGTTATTAGGGTTCATGTATTGAGGCTCGGGACTTTGAAAATGTCCATAATAATTCCTGTAACTATTGACATCATGGTCTATGGGAGGTTCATAACGTAGAGTATGTCCATACACAAGTTCTCTAAGGGATTTGTTGTATTCCCCAACTGTAAACCAAGATCTAGACATGATTTGGCTCAAAAGCTAAGTAACTATGTTACAAAGCCCAAAATTTGGTTTTTAATGGGTTTGGATTTTTGGGAAAATTTTGGTTTTTTTAATTGGGAGCAAAAATTTTGGTTTTAGTATTGGGAGCAAGCCCACATTGGTGGGAGAAATTGCTTTGCCAAGGGAAGGTGAACAAGCCCACAATGTGTATGCAAACTGAAGCCCAATGTAGCTTTTGAGATAGCCCAATTGTTGCTTGTTTGGTCTGCGGCCTAGTTGGGCTTTTAAAAGTTCAGTTTTTCTAATTTAAAACTACAGGCCCAAATCAATCTAACACCACAAGCCCACAAGCAATTAAACACACAAGCCCACAAGAAATTAATTACAAACCCAACAAAAAAATGGAAAAAATTATTACAAGCCCACAAATTAAAAATGGAAGCCCACATGTTGGGTTCTCTTAATGGGTTTAGGCTTACTTGCTTAAGCACAGCCCAGCTGCTCAGTTTGGTTGCAAAAGCCCAGTTGGGCTTTGGATCATCCTAAGCTTTTGTCTTTGTTGAGGCCCAGTTGGGCTTGCCTCAACTTGTTAAGCTTGGCAGAAACTTCAGCAGGCCCAGTTGGGCTTGTGATTTTCTCCTCAGCAGCACAGTAGCACCAGCAACAGCAGGGCTACACAGCACTCAGCAGCAGCAACATGCAGCAGCACAGCAGCAGTCTTGGCAGCAGTAGAGGCTGGCAGCAGCAACAGGAACAGGGAACAACAACATGAGTACAGCAGCAACAGCAACAACACCAGGCAGCCAGCAACAGCAGGAGCCACAGCAGCTCAGGTTGGCAGCAGCACCAAGGGTTGAGCACAGGTAAAGCAGCAACAGGTCCTTGGCAAGCAACATGTCAGTTGGAGAAGGCACCTGTTACTCAACAGAGTTATCAGTTAAGAGCAAGCTACAAAGAACAGGAAAATTACACTAGATGCTACACTAAATGCTCATGCAGGAATGCAATGCAAAGATGAATATGCAAGTTATGATGCAGAAATGCAAGCAAGAAAACAACTTCAACACATCACCAGTCCCCGGCAACGGCGCCAAAAACTTGGTGGCTCTCTAAAAGAGTCACAAACTAATACCGCAAGTGCACGGTGTCGAGGTGTAGAACAATGCAAATACGGGTCGATCCACAGGGACAAGGTGTGTGTAGTCGAAGCTTAAGGTTTCACTAAAACTGAGTTGTAAAAAAGAGTCTTGGTTGTGTTAAAACACACTTGAGATGATGGCAGTGACTGAACTGAAAAACAGTAGAATGTAAAGCAAGTAAACAGGAACATGCTAGGGCTTTTGAATCCACTTCTTGATCCTAAACTAAGGCAGATCCTAATCAAATCATGTTCTTGCTTCATCTCAGGGAAGATTATGGATGATTTACTTAACTAATCTTACTAACTTACCCCTAGCATCAACTGTCTTCTCACAGTACAGCTGATCACAGGCTTGTTTGCTCAACCAGTCATCTAGCAATCCGCATTAGTGGAAGGTTAATCCCCTAAGTTCTCTAGTTCACCCCTAGCATTGAGTGTCTTCTTACAGCACACTCAATCACAGGTGCATTTGATCACTAAGTTTACTAACTTCCCTACTTCAATTAAGCACAGTCCTTCAGATGGACTGAATCCTTAGCTACTCTCACTCTTACACCCCTAGAATCAGCTGTCTTCTTACAACACAGCTGATCACAGGTGCATTCACTCAACTAGCCAATTATCAATCCTACTTAGTTTCAGCACTACAAGAACAGTGACATGAACACGGACTATCCTAGCTTACAATTCAAGAGTATCATCTAACCCCTAGCAAATGGAGTTAGAACATAATGAGATTAAATGACAATGGAATTAAAATTGTTTAAAACATTGAACTGAACTTGAACTGAAATTGAAACAACATTAACAGTTGAGGTCCTGGCTATTCCAGGCCTCTTGGTGGTGCTCTGGCTAATCCAGGCATGCCTTCTACAACACCCACACATCCCTATTTATATCCAATTAATCGATTTAGGGTTTACAAACAAAATCCCCAAATTCCCAAAAAAACAGTAAAATTAGGGTTTACCAAATCTTACCTAATTCGATGAAATAACTGCTCCATCACGTCGACCCATCCTTCTATTTCTCTTCCCGCTCCATGTCCGGCTCCAATTACCTTAGCTCATCAACCTATTTCACCAACTTCACACCTAGGGTTCAGTGGCGTGAAAATAGATGAAATTAGTTGTTGAGGAAGATGTAGGACGTGGTAGTGATGATGGGTTGTGGTTGTTAGAAGCCATGATGGCTTTTGGTGGGAGTTGTGGTGGTTGAGAAGGGGCAGTGGAGGTGATGGTGGTGGCAGAGTTTTCTCTGCAGACGGAGTCGATGGTTTTGGGAAGAAGGGTGCGTTTGTTTTGCGGGTATAGGTGTTAGGTGTTTGGGTGTTGAGAGGATGCATCAAGTCTCGATGATTCGCAAAGCTGAGCCGTGGGATGCGGAAATGATAGATTGATCTAACAGCTTCAAGTGAAGAGGATGGTATCGACCGTCGGATGCCTGATACAACGAAACTGACGGCTCAAGATGGAGTTAGGTGCTGTAGTGTTAGACAGGAGCTTCAGACTTTCATGTATTGGCGATGCTGCGACCATAGGATGCTGAGATGATCCAATCTGACGGCTAGAAAGGGAAACGGGTATGGATATAGGAAATGGATTTGGGTGAGGGTTTTGGGACTTGGGTATGCCAAGCCCATATCTTCTTTAAGAACAATTCTTCCTCTTCAAGCCCACTTCTAGCCTTTTGGTCTTGTGCACAACATTCTTCGCGGCTTCCTTGTGTGATTCCTCTTGGCTTCCACTACTTTTCTGCTCTTTTCGCTCCGCAATTCATCCAAACTTTATTTGGTACCTAAAAATACAAAATTAATTAATAAAAATATTTATTCTTGAAAACAATGAAAATACAGAATATGGGTTAAAATGTAGAATTAATGCACAAAAGATGAGTTAAATGCCAAGAAAAATATATAGAAATATGCACTTTTTAGCACTCATCAGCTACTACAAAAATAATGTGTTCAGAATCTTCAGATAATTCATCTATAGCTATAGCCTATAGGTTGTTGAAATGAGATATCATTATTTATAGCTGACTTAATCAAATAGTCCCAATGTTTGATAATGGATGAGGTTGAGTGTGCAAACTTTTTTGCTTCCTTTAACACAGTTGGAGATGCCTTGTTTGACAGGATGCTCAGGCTGTTGCTTGATGAGAAGAGCAGATGTGCAAGCCTAATCTGAATCTGGAATTCATCCCTGCTAGGTTCATCGTTAGGTGAAGCCACCTCATTTACCACTGAAGGAGAGCGATACTCAAAACTCATAACTTGGCTAATAAGAGTTTGACCATCCATGCTCAAATGTAGGTTTACCAACCCAGGAGAATGTGGTAAAGCCTTGCACCGATATACCCTGTGTTGAATCATTTCAGCTGGAACACATTCGTCACCTAATATCATAAGTAAATCCGAATCGGCAAGATGTAATGGTCCTCCATTAAAATATCCGATCACTATGACCTGTGAAAGTCATAGTCATTAAAAAAGACAATGTAAGTAAGATGACTAATGATATTTCCATATACTACCAGAGAGTGGCGAAACCAAAATACTGAATGGAATGAGGAAAAGCACCTTTGTTTCTTCAGATGAAAAATCCCATGTAGGTGAAATTTCAGTAATGGTGAAAACTTGTTTATGCATAGAGGAGTGATGATGATCCACTTCCCCATTTATATTCGATCCATAACCATTTGAAATCGAGGATCCACCCGATGGATTGTCTAATGAACCTGGGGATTCGGTCATCACGTAGTTCATCCACCTTCCGAAACTGTCTTGTGCCAGCAAACCATCTGCACCCTCTACCATTGGCTCAAAGCCTTCTTTCCCGACATTTGAGTTTGCTTGAGTAACCACAGTCTGAAAGTGTCCACCGGTTGGAAGTGTACCATCAATTGAAGGATGCACAGAAGTTGTGTTTGTAGAACCGCGAAAGGATGAATCGTGCTTATTTACATTGTCAGATGGAAGAAGGCCGCTCTGCAATGAAGAAGTATAGCATGGTTAACACGCTACTGCAGAAAGAGCAACAGATCCAGGCTCCAGCCTCTTCTTCGACATCAGCAATCAATCACTACCTCCCCCATCCATTGTTCTTTTTCCCACTGGCTTCCTCATATCAACACCACTAATTTGATTCTCTGAAATCTCGTTCTTGAACTGATCTGCAGTATCAATAGCACCACCAATCGAATCTCCTTCTGCAACCGATTAAACCCATTTCATCTTCACAGCATCGACAACTCCTTCAATTCCTTGACAATGAATATGAACCCATCTTGATTCTTCCCTGAACTCTTGATTCAAACCCACAATTCCTATGGCTTCTTCTTCTCTGAATTTCATATCTCAGAAACAATCGTAACAGATAAAATTACCTCAGACCCATCTTTCAATTTCACATACACATGAACCCATCACTGAACATCAACATAACTCTAACTACAAATACATGCAGCTCCACTCCATCCCAAACTCAAGCCTTAGTTCCATTAGTACCAACAAAACTCGATAATTGAAACAACTCGATTCAGAAACTAAAATTAAATCAACTTAGAGGCTTCCCCAAGCATTAGCGTCCTCTGAATTGATATTTCCCTAATTCATCTCCACTGAACCCTAGAATTATCATCTCAAATCTTGAAATCGATCACCACCATAAATTTCTTCACTTGAAACTTGACTTCATCAGCAATTCTAACCTAATTCATTCAACCTACTCAATACGCATCCATAATAAGCAACTGCACCATCTAAAACAACCCTTCCTCCCGATCTGTGATTAACTCAAAAATAGCAGAAATCCTAGTCTTCAAATTCGTAATCCTACTAACACCAAAACATCAATTAAATGAGAACCCCTTTGTTCTTCATCTATCATCACTTGATTACTATCAATTTCATTCAGTTCCCAACTCCAATCTAAAAACCCTAATTAACTGAGTAACATCATCAGCTTCTTCCTTCCCGAACTCGATAAACATCAACACCACCACCAACCGTGAATCCTTAACATAACCCCTACGATGGTCAATCCCAGAACCTAGATTTCTCTCAAACTCGCAGAGAAGAAGAAGAAGGAGCACCCGTTTCTCGATTTTGAGAATTTATGGTTTTCTTTATTTCTAGTTAACCCGTGAGCACCCGTGAACCCGCGAGTTTTACCCGGGACGGGCACGGGTGGGATAAATGACCACCCGTGAAGAATTTCAACCCGCGAGCTTAGGCTTGTATTAACCCGTAACCCGCGGGTTGGTCACAAGCCAGACCCGTCCCGCCCGTTTGCCAGCTCTATTGAAGATGACCGGTGAAAGACATGGTAATTTATATTTCTTACAAGGAGATATAGTTTGTGGTGGAGCTATGGTTTCTCAATCAATTGATGAGAAACAGGTGGAGTCAACACGTTTATGGAATATGCGTCTTAGGCATATGAGTGAGAAAGGTATGTTGGTGTTGAGTAGTAAAGGCTTGCTTGGTGGTGAGAAGACTTGCAAGCTTGATTTATGTGAGCATTGTATCTTCGGGAAGCAATGTAGGAGCAGTTTTGGTACCGCTGCACACCATACACAGGGTATGTTAGATTACATCCATTCGGATGTTTGGGGTCCCTCTCGTACAATTTCTAAAGGAGGTGCAAGGTGGTTTGTGACCTTTATCGATGACTTTTCGAGGAGAGTTTGGCTTTACACCATGAAGCATAAGAATGAAGCCACCGAGGTGTTTAAGAAGTGAAGACCATGGTAGAAAAACAACTTGGTCGTGTGGTTAAGAAGATACGTTCCGATAATGGCGGTGAATACATCGAAGACCCATTGAAGGAGTTTTGTGAGGAACAAGGTATCGTTAGGAACTTCACAGTCAAGGGTACACCACAACAAAATGGAGTAGTGGAGAGAATGAATCGAAAGTTACTTGAGAGAGCACGGTGCATGTTGTCAAACGCAAGTTTAGACAAGATTTTGTGGGATGAAGCAGTGAATACGGCATGCTATTTAGTGAATCGATCACCATCAACAACTATTAAGTGTAAGTAACCTATGGAGGTATGGACCGGTAATTCCGTGAACTATTCTAATTTAAGGGTGTTTGGTTGTCCAGCCTATTTTCATGTGAAAGAAGATAAGTTGGGTGTTAGGGCTAAGAAAGTAATTTTCTTAGGTCATCCATTAGGTGTGAAAGGATATCGCCTATGGTGTCCAGAATTGAATAAGTTCATAATTAGTCGTGATGTGACCTTTAATGAGAAAGCGATGCTTGATTCAAAGAAGTTCACAGGTTGGGACTCTCAAATTGAAAGTGAAAGTAGTAGCGGTGTTGAAGATGATTCGATGCAGGTGGAGCAAAGAGTTCCTAGTTCATCTACTATAGAAGAAGAAAAAGAAACTCTCGTAGAAGATGAAGTTGAGTTTGAGGTTCCTAGTGAGGAATCTACACAGCAACAAGTTGAGAATATTCCGTCCTTGACGTCTCAACGTGAGAGACGTCCACCAACCCGATATGGTTTTGATGAGTATGCATCTTATGCATTATCTGTTTTTGAGGATGAGTCGTTTACCTTTGAGGAGGCAATGAGTAATACTCATGCCATTGAATGGAAAACAGCCCTGGATGAGCAGATGAAGTCTCTTCACAAGAATCATACTTGGGAACTTGTTAAGTTGCCTAAGGGCCGAAAGAAGGTTGGGTGCAAGTAGGTCTATAAGGTAAAAGATGGAATTCCAGATTCCAAGGGTATTGTTAGTGGTGTACGATACAAAACAAGGTTAGTGGATAAGGGATATGCACAAAGGGAAGGTGTGGATTATAATGAAGTTTTCTCTCTGGTTGTTAAACACACTTCTATCCGAGTCCTTTTAGCATTTGTGGCGTAGTTTGACTTAGAGCTCGAGCAATTAGATTTCAAAACAACATTCTTGCATGAAAATTTGGAGGAAGACATTTATATGTCACAGCCCATTGGTTATGAAGTTGCTGGTAAGGAAGATTATGTGTGTCGACTTGAAAAATCATTGTATGGTTTGAAGCAATCACCAAGACAATGGTACAAGAGGTTTGATACGTTTATGTTGCAGCAAAAGTATACTCGTAGTAAATACGATCAATGTGTGTACTTTAAGAAATTTTCGGATGGAAGTTTTGTTTATCTTTTACTCTACGTGGATGACATGCTCATAGCTGCAAAGAGCAAGTCAGAAATTGATGTTTTAAAGAAACAATTGAGTTTAGAGTTTGAGATGAAGGATTTGGGTCCAGCTAAGAAGATTTTGGGTATGGAGATTACTCGAGATAGATCTAAGGGGAAGTTATGTCTTACTCAGAAATCCTATCTTGAGAAGGTTCTCGTCGCTTTGGAATACATAACTCCAAATCTATTAGTGTTCTAATACCGCCTACAGTTAAGTTATCAAAACAGTTGTGTCCTACTACAACTGAGGAGAAGGAGTTTATGTCAAAGGTTCCCTATGCTAATGCGGTAGGTTCTTTGATGTATGCTATGGTTTGTACTCGTCCGGATATTGCACAAGTTGTTGGTTTAGTTAGTCGTTATATGGCTAATCCTGGGAGAGCACATTGGTATACGTGAAGGGAATTTTGAGATATCTTAATGGGACATTGGATATTGGTTTGGTGTTTGAGAAGGAGCAGAATTTGAAGGTCCGTGGATTTGTTGATTCTGATTATGCGGGTGATAGAGATAAGTGTCGTTCTACTTCGGGGTATTGTTTTACATTGAGTGGAGGACCTATCAGTTGGAGGTATATGTTACAATCAAAGCTACTACGGAGGCAGAGTATATTGTTGTGACAGAGGCTGTTAAGGAAGCATTATGGCTTCATGGTTTAGTTAAAGACTTGGGGATTATACAACGTAGTGTTGTTGTGAACTGTGATAGTCAAAGTGCTATTCATTTAGCTAAGAACCAAGTTTATCATGCACGCACCAAGCATATTGATGTTTGTTATCATAAGGTTCGAGAAGTGGTTGATAACGGATTAATACAACTATTGAAGGTTGATAAAGAAGATAATCCAGCAGATATGTTGACGAAAGTCGTTCCGAAGGTCAAGTTTGAGAAGTGTCTCAGCTTGATGAATGCTGCTCATTGTTAAGGCCCTAGGGGCATTAGAGGCTGCGGTTAACTTGTGAAGATCAAGCTCAGTTTGGTGGAAACATCGGAAAGGTAGAGAATTGTTATGTTGCCGATGTTTTAGGAAGGTTCCATAATTTTTAGAATCGTCTAGGTATTTCCTTATTTTGGTATAACTAGAGGTTTCCTGTTTTAGTTAAATTCAAGGTTTCCTTTCTTAGTTATGTTTAGGTTTCCTAGTATAAATCATATACTTGGAAGACAAGTTTGTAACCTATATAAATAGGTGTACAAGACTTAAGGAAAAATACACAACACAATTTAGAGAAGAGTTCTCATAACTAGAGAATTTTAGGGTTTATAGCGTTTTGTTCTACAGAATTATTTTGGTGTTTGTGAACAACAATCTGCTGCTCATAGTTTGGGATTTAATTCTCTGTAATTCGTTCTAATAATAAGAGTTGATCATACCCGTTTGTGGACTTAGGCACGTTGCCGAACCACGTTAAATCTTGTGTCTTTCTTGTTTCTTTTGGTGCATCTTATTTTCTGTTTTCTTTAGTTCTACGTGATTCAAACAACTAGTGTCTTGTGAATAGGTTAATTCTAAGGTATTAATCCTAACAGATCATAGGTTAGGCGATCGTGCCACGGAAGCTGAGTTGGGAGGAAGATCGTTGGAGTTGGAAGGAAGAACGCCCCTCACATATTCTCTCTCCAAAACCTGGTTATTATAATTAGGTTTTATTTTTTATTATTTATTTTATTAGTTAAATAATCTGTGAGACCAAACTCTTATTAGTTTGTATAAATAAAATCATTAGTGGGACCCAACTCTTATTAGTTTATGTTAATAAAATCACTGGTGGGACCCTAAAATATCAGATTTGTTCATTTTGCCTTGTTTCTCATGGTGGAGAATGCAGTTTGTTCATCCACATGGCTCAACAAATTTTTATTTTTGTTCATTGTCATAGAAATTGCCCTAAGTGATATCATCTTTTCCCTTTCATTTCCCTTGACTTCTTCACTAACTTCAAGCACGTACATTGTGATTGTACTCTAATTTTTCTTAAACTTTAAGCAAAAAGCAATTCCAAATAACAATATTTTTGTGTGATACCCCAAATGTAAAGTTTAAATAGCCAGACATTTTTAGGGGCGACCCCAAAAGAATTAGGGGCGACTTTTTTATTCCCAACCCATATACACCGTTAAGGGATGTCCAAAAATGCGGAGAATACGTTAATGCCCTTATATAATCGGAAGTTATTTTGTGCCCGATTAGTATAAAGAAATTGGAAGCTTAGTAACGATATTATACTACCGATTAATATCGATTTTGTGCCAAACTCGTACCTGGCTTCTATAACAATCGGTAGGAACAAGAACCTCACGAGACTACCGATTGTTAAAGTATAAAAATAAGAAATCTTTAGAATTTTGCAATGGTGAAATTTGGGGCTCCTATATAATCGGACGAATAAAAAAATGTATAAGCTAACGATTTAGGGCTTCCCATAATCGGGATGGTAAAAGTAACAATTCCTACCGATTATGGTAGATTTCAAATTTCCTGCAATGAAGGATTATAGAAAAAACTCATTTTGGGGCAACCTATAATCGAGAGGTTTTTTTATCTATTTATCTTCCAATTATGACTACATCCAAAATACGAACCAAATAGTTATGGCCGGCTCTGTACCTTCGAAACTATGGAATTTGGCAAAGGTTCGATTTGGGGCTTCCCTTAACCGGTAGGTTATAAGTAACCATGTCTACCGATTTGGGGCTACTCAACAATCGGTAGCTAATGAGGTGGTATTACCTCCCGATTAATAATTGTTTGACAGATAAAACCAATGTCAGCCTAAATTCATTTCATTTCATTTCTTTTCAACTTCAACTCCTCTTCTCCCCTTCCCTTCCGATTTCAGAGAGGAAAACTTCCCCCTCGTTGAACTCCGCTACAATACATAGTTATCATTAATCGTCGAATCGAATCATCGTCGATTATTCTCTATAAAGATGAAAGAAAAGGAAAGTAAGAAAGCTAAAACCAAAAACGTTTGTCGCGGTGAGGATCCAAACATTGGATTGCATGCCCGTAATAAAGAGGTTTGAACTCACGTACCCGAAGAACACGAAGAAGATGAAGTCCCTAAAGTAGGTGATATATTGATATCCAAACTCTCCGGCAACTTCAAATGGCCCCGATTAGGAAAGATTCTACCATTAATTTGGTTTATATTGCTTCAATTCGACGAATCCATGTTTTTTTTCTTTAGGGTTTTCGGTTATTACCCATATTCGGTAGGTTAGTTATTGTTTTAAACTTCCGATTGTGGTCGAATTCTTCATTTCACAAGAACATTTGTCATATTCGGGTGGTAAATATTTAGGTTGCCTACCGATTGTAGAACGTTTTTCATTACTGAGGCCTAAATCGATCATAATCAGAAGTTAATTGTGTTTTTTCCTTCCGAATATACTAGGGAAGAACAAGTATTAGAGACACAATAATCGGGTGATATGTTTTGTAATTTGCTTCCGGTTATTTAGGCTCAACCACTTTAGTAATTTCTGGATACAAAGTGATGCATATTCAGTACAAATTATTTTTGTGAGGCTTTCGATTGTGATGCATTCGGAAGGGTATACTTTTTCTGACATTCGATTATTCGTATTCCGAAGATTATGTTGAAATTTAGCATCCGATTATTGTGTGTAGATAAATATATTCGAACACCAAAAAAATTCTTTTGTTTCTGATCATCCGTATTCGGTAGCTTTTGGTGAACTGAAACTTTCGATCGTTCATAATCAGAGGCTAATGGTCAACTCAACCAACTGAATATGTATATTTGGGAACGTTGGTTTTAGATTAACTTCCGATTACTAACATGTTGTACTTTCTTTTGTTGTTTAGGGATATGCGAGGTAAAAAAGTCGAAGATGCAATTGTCTCAGCTAGTGCAAGGAAGGAAAGGCGTCAGAACCTGACAGCTAGTGCAAGGAGAGCTAGGACTGCTAAAGTCGCTTCAAGTGCTCAAGATGGAACTCAACAAGAAAGTCAAGAAGGTGTTCAACCAAGTGCCCCTCAATCAGAACCGGTTCAAGAAGGTGTTCAATCAAGTGCCTCTCAATCACAACCAGTTCAAGAAGGTGTTCAACCAAGCGCTCCACAATCACAAGCAGAAATTCAACTAGAAGCACCCGAAGATAGAGTACTAAAAGTAGGACAACCTAGTGGTGCTCAAGAAGAAGGAGAAGCCGAAAAGAAAAATCCTCCTCGAAAGAAAGCGCAACACCTTGTCCCACAAAGACTGAAGGTTCAGGATATTCCAGAAGGTGTAATCCTTGGGCTGCCATGGGCTGCCAGAGGATGGAGGACAATTGTTATTTGGATACAAAGACTCATGGGCCAAAGAAATATATGAAACCTAGGTAACAATCGTATCCATTTTATTCACCTATTATCTTTTTCTTTGTAATAGTTTTAAGGGTTATAGTTTTAGGTTATTCTAATTTTTTTTTAACTTGTCCAATAGTATCATCCCGATGCGGTTCGTCTACTCAAACTCACCGTCGCACCAACTAAAATGCTGGATTGGCCTTTGAAGGATGAATGTGAAAGATTCAAGACAATTATTGCTAATTCGGGGTTGGCTGATGCTGCCGAGAACTCCATGTTGGAACATGACCGGGTGGCTATATCGGCATTTGTGGAGAGACTTCTATATTAATAATCTTCCGATTGCAGCAATTACATAAAGACCTTAACGTTACAATCACTTTAAAACCACCTAAATACTCTTACAATCACTTATTAAAAAAGATCATAACTTCCAGTGACCATAGAAATTGTCCCTCTTGATTTTATAGCATCCTTCATGTTCAAATCGTTTCCCGTAGAGGTCCACATACCCGCGATCCGCAAGATTTTTCTGAAATTACGAATGAGTAACAAGTTAGTACTAACTTATGTTAATGTGAGTCGGAGTTACAGAGATACTTACTCGTTTTTCATACGTCTACCAAGGAAAAGCGTCCCTAACAAATCGTTCCTCATCTTCAAGTTTTTCAATCTCCTTATCGAGCGCCTTTAACCTCATCTTAATGTCATTGGATGATCTTCGAATTCGATTACCATTTAACGCCTCAAATACTATTAAAATACGGTTCCATAGCTGCTCTTGGGATTCCGATTTGTGGAGCTTGTGAACACGATCATGAGCAGTTACCACAATGTACGCTCTATAAATAGCACAATCTTCTTCTTCGGCAAAAGCAATATCCATGTTTTCGAAAAGAAAAAATAGAAATGAAGAGAGGAAAGAGTTTGGTGCAATTGGGTTGACAGATATGATTTTTTTATATAGGTTTAGGGTCCAACATCTCTTTTTCTTTTTCCCAAAAACTCCAACGACTATTTCATAAGTTTGGTTAAAACTGCAACGACTAATTTGACGAAGGTTGAATCTGGGGAAACCAATAATCGGTAGGTATTTAAGTTAGAATATCTACCGATTATGGTAGCTTTCAAAATTTGAATCTGGGGCAACCTATAATCAGAGGTTTTATAACCTATTGGACTTCCGATTAAGGCTACATCCAAAACACAAACCAAATATGGTTGTCAAGGTGAATCCGGGGCCACTTATAATCGGTAAGGTATAAGTTTGATAATCTACCGATTATAGCAGATTTCAAATTTTGAGAAAAAAGGATTTAAGCAAAAACTAATTTTGGGGCAACCTATAATCGAGAGGTTTTGTAACCTATTTGACCTCCGATTATGGCTACATCCAAAACATAAACCATATGGTTATGGTTGGCTCTGTATCTTCATAACCTATGCAATTTGGCAAAGGTTGAATCTAGGGCCACTTATAATCGGTAGGGTTATAAGTTTGATAATCTACCGATTATGGCAGATTTCAAAGTTTTGAAAAAAAAAAGATTTAAGCAAAAACTCATTTTGGGGCAACCTATAATCGAGAGGCTTTGTAACCTATTTGACCTCCGATTATGGCTACATCCAAAACATAAACCATATGGTTATGGTTGGCTCTGTACCCTCATAACCTATGCAATTTGGCAAAGGTTGAATCTGGGACCACTTATAATCGGTAGTTTACAAGTTAGATTAGCTACCGATTATGGCGGATTTCAAAGTTTATCAAATAAAGGATTTAAGCAAAATCTCATTTTGGGGCAACCCATAATCGAGAAGTTATGTAACCAATTTGACCTACGATTATGGATACATCCAAAACACAAATCACATGGTTATGATAGGGCTATGTACCCTCAAAACTTATGGAATTTAGCCAAGTTTCAATCTGGAGCTACTAATAATCGGTAAGTTTATAAGTTACTTTAGCTACCGATTACAGAATGACGTATTATCCGAAATATGCACACAATAATCCGAGACTAATTAGTATATATCTACTACCGATTATAGGTTAACTACCGATTGTTGTGTTTGCTACCGATTATATAAGGGCACATCGGCCATTTTGAAAATTGGAAGATAAGGGGTAGCTTAGATTTACGTTGGGTGATCTTTTTTGTCTTTTTGTGTCGTCCCTAAAAATGCGAGGTTAAATAGTGGAATAATTTTGCAACAATAATTCAATCTATCTTAAGATTTTGGACGGCTGTTGCGAGCTGCAGTGGTGTATTTATTTGGTCGAAATAAAATGATCCCAATGATTTTTGAGATAAATTTGGGTCCTAAATCTGTCCTTTAATTCACACAATCACGGTACATTCTTTAGCAGTTTTTTTTAGTAAGAATGTCTTATGTCTGCAGCTTCCTATTTAAAATCTACAAAGACTTGATTAATTGGAATAGGCATCAAAAGTGTGCAAGTTTGAACACCTCAATGTTGCTTTAATCTTGACAATAACCTCAGATGGAGAGCAGACACGACCACCAACACCATCTTACTTCCCAGTTGCAAAAAAGTCCAAAGGAACCGCCAAATATCGTCGCTCCTTTTTCTTTTTTCTTTTTTAACATTGACCATTCTCCGAGCAATGAAATTTTGCTTTAAGAAATTAAGTGCAAAGACTCCAAACTTTCCAAGCAAACCTGCAGTGCACATATATATATGGTTGACAGTCTCATGCTACTGCAGAGCTTGCAGTCAATATTCGCTGCAGCATCAAAAGAATAGGTAGAGTTCTGGAAAGCTGCCCAACACATGAACTGAACTTTTGGGGAATTTCCTTTCTGCAACTCAGCTGAATACCGTCATTCAGTGGAGAAGAACCTGCAATGATAGAATTGTAACAGTCTGTCGCTGAAGTTAGAATTATCTTTAGAATTAAAGAACTGGATGGTATCAGGCTATCTGCAATCTGCATCCCCTGTCATCCAAAGTAGGACAAGGCCCAAGCATAACAAGTAATTTGATGTAAGTTATTCAAGTCATCCCCGATTAGAATCTTTAGATTAGAGTTGATAAGATGAAAAAATTCCAACCATTTGCTGAAGCCCATTTGTGTTTGGTTATTCTGTAAAGAGAAGGAAACTCTGCCTTCAGATCATGTTGTTCTTCCACTTGCCATGCCAAAAGAATATCAGCTCAACATTTTGAACAAAACACTTGCTATTGTATAACAAAGTCTGTTTAGAATTCAAAATACCTTTCCAAAGACATCTCACTGAGCATATCAAAGACGATGTTCACATTTTGAAAAAATTAACGCATTTCATATCAAATATATCCACCTTCATTCAGAGCATCAGAGCACACGAAAAATTCTTTTAAAGGCAAAAAGATCTCAAATTCATAGAACACAAATTAACAAAAGAAGCCTACACAAGAAAATGTTCATTCCCATATCGAAATATTATTAGATATCCTATCAATGTTATCGTAATTTGGCAAATAAAAATATGAAAAATACCAGCAAGTAACACTCATTTAACTAAATAGTGTGTTTTTCTAAATTAGACAAAATTAGAGCCTAACAAGTAGTGACACTATCATTAATCCCAACAACGCTAATCATAATCTAGAAGAAAGATCAATTGCTTTGAATACCACTTTCTAAGGAGGGTCCAAGAGTTCCAGCAGTTTAGAACATACAGTTTTAATTTGCTGACACCTAGCTAAGGCCATTTTACATAACCAATGAAATACAGGAAGATAAAACCATACGAAACATGAAGTATGTACGAAATCACCCTCAGGCCACAAACATAAGTAATTTGATGGGTGAAGTAAAATCTCATTAGCTGGATGATCTCAACGCCACCATATATGGTGCAAATTCTGCAAGCTCATCCTTATAGGCAAAACCCAAACAACGTAGCACAGTTAACGATATTCCATAAGGGGATTCTAAAATAAGGTTTCATGAACTTCGATCCAGTTTTACAACAGTACCTACCAACAGTGAATGTAGTTGATTCTCTCAATAACTAGTCCAAGATCCTTCAAGTAAAAAAGGATACTGAGGCAGCAATGTACTCAAGGGTCATCCAACGTTCAATGAATCCTCAACACTTGTAACATCAAACAATGGAATAAAATGGAAACGCTGTCTCTACGAGTTTCTATGTAAAATGTTAGATTTTATTACTTTAAAAAAATAATCATCCGTATTAAAAATGGTAGAATTGAACTGCATATAACTTCACCTGCATGATAGAATATCCGAAGAAGTTGTTGGTAAACAAGGAATCCCCGTTACCTCACCTAGAAACTGAAACAGAGAAAAACTTAGAGGTCAATAACATAAATATCAAGCCACGTTTGCTTTTTTAATCGATGCGAACCCTCATCCGCTACAAATATTTTTGAGCAACACTTGACGCACTGCGCAACACTACACATACAGAAAACTAAGAACACATTCAATCACTGCAGTTACAACCCAGAGTCCCAACATTTGGCAACTTTCTTACCATGTGGGCATTTATTGAGCCATTTAATGAGCTCACACTGACAAACATGTTGCGAGGGCTGCTGGCAAACCAAACAGTCAGAAACACCAAATTTGAAATCCATGAGTAAACTGTCTTTGCATCTAATTTAGGATTTTGTGAGCTAACCCCCTGTTACCCCTCACCCAATAGAACAGAGACAACTTCAATTTTAATATGATTGCAAATTTTTTTTCTTTATTGACAATTAATGCATTTCATCACAGATAAATGAGACAATTCACCAACACATAAGAAATAAGAATTCAAACACATACAAGAAGGAAAACCCTAGAAATTTCAACAAACAAACAAAGGAAAATAAAACACACAACACTTTTTTTCTCATTGATTTTTTTCAAACTTACATGATAATATATAATTCCTTTTTCATTACAATATCGTTAGTGAAGAGTTATTAACTACTAAATACTACCTAAATCAGCTTTCTAAACAAGAGAAAACCACAAAATATCTTCACTATTTGGAAGTTAAAGCTCACACAAAAAACAACCTAAACCCTAAAGAGAGGAATGCCATCAATCAACCCTCTTTGTTTTCCTCTCTCTATGTCTAGGTTCATTCTCCTCCTCGACGAGGGCGAGACTGTTTGAGACCTAAATATAAGGCTATGCTGAGAGCCAACAAACCACCTCCTAAAGCAACAGCAATGGCATATAAAGAGAATCCCAAAGAATCAGTAATAACCTTTTCCCCCAAATCAGTGATATTCTCCCTAATAATTTCATCTTTAGTAACTCCCTGCATATATACTAATGCCTTCAGTCCTACATCTTGAGTTTTTTGTTTCACTTCATTCACCAACTCTGGATCCCTAATCGCTTGCTTAACCAGAGCTGCACCCATCTCTCTAAGAAGGAAGAGAAAGAAAGAAGACCAAAAACACAAAGGGAGGACCGGATCTTTGTTATGCAAGCGACCAATAAATATGAGTCATAGGACCAACCCTAGAAATCTAATGGACAGAAGTAAAATAGATTACAATCCTACGGCTATGATTTTCACGTACGGACATTAAAAAGATTCGAGATGCCTTCTAAATATTCTTTTTTCTTTCTTTTTATTATTTTTAATTCTCTCTCTATTGTGCAACTCTTGAATCAAGAGTCTTGATTGGTGCTTATTCCCAATAAGTGTACGACGCATGCCATCATGATACGTGGCTTTGGCCGGCTGTGATCTTATTACATTTACTCACGGAATGTCGCTTCAATAATTAGAGTTTGTTTTGTATACTAAGACAAGCTAATTACCCTTGAATGAACTCACTAATTGCAAGAGTGTTATTACGAACTAATGAAATTTATAAACTGGTAAACGCTTAGCTCTGTTTTCAAGTTGTCAATCAGATCGCTTTTCGAATTATATAACCATTTGACATGATCTCCTTTTTCTTAAAAATAGAGCAGCTAGCCCAACAGCAATAAAGTGTCTTGAAGAGTTGAGGAATGTTAAAAAGAATAGACGCCTGGACTGAAAAGTTTATGCAACCGTTTCAATCCGCTCAAAACCTTTTGTTTTGGTAAGCTTAGTCTACTTCTGACACCTAATAAGAATATAATTTTACGCATACCTAAATACAGTCTGCGGAATCTTAGAAGTTAGAACACAACATACCAGAGTATCATAGCAGTTTAACTGTAACAGAAAAAAACCGAAGAAAAACAACCATTCATCCATCTTTATAGTTAGAACATTATAAAGGGAACAAAAATTTCATCTATACGTAAAAGATGTTTCTGGACGATGGGTCTCATTTGGCCAAAGTTCTGCGCTAGAGGCTTCTTTGGTGCATATCCTTCCATCGAGCCAGCAAGTAAAGTTAACTCTTGGTTTTTTTCCTGTCTTGGAGCATCAATTTGCATTCTCATCCTACTGCATTTGTCATTAGCAAACAATGTTTACGACCCTATTAATTCACTCATAACCTTTCTTTTTGGAAGCTTAAGTCTACTTCTGACAGAAATGCCTCATCTTTCTAGTTAGAATATAATACAGTGAACAAGGATTTCGTCTATACTTCAACTATGTTTCTGAGAGATGGGTCTCATTTGGCTAAGTTCTGATACAAGATGCTTTTTTTTTGGTGCATATCCGTCCTTCGAAGTTCGAGCCACTAAGTGATGTTAGCTCTCTTGGTTTTCTCCTGTCTTGGAGCATCCAATCTCTAATAGCCTATATGCATTCTCATCCAACTGGACTAGCCATTACCATTCCCTGGTGATAAATAACTCAAACTTTACAAGCAGCAGTGGTATCCACATCTTCACCAGTCTGGTCAATTTCCTACAAAGTTCTTAGACATCAACGCTTGGTAGTGCTGCTGAAACCACTACTGTGACTCTGACTATTGCCTGGATAAGATAAGCTTGGAGTAGATCTCCTCCACGTCTACCCCATGCATAATCGAGAATTTTCTTGCATAAGAGTTAGTAAAACTCCTCAAATATACTATCGAGCTCAACTTTTAAATGGTCGGAAAGTGATGTGCTACTAAGGTTCAAGGAAACTATCAGCTTGAAATATTCTTTTCTAAGTGAGTCAGTACATTGATTGCACTACTGCCCACAGACCTGACAAGCAATTCCACTAAGTCGAAGCCTACCAGAGTTTTAGCATTTCTCATGTCCTCCTGGGGTCAATCTAGAAATCTACTTTTTGGTGACAATGTAACATCGAACCTAGTTATACGCGGTGGCAACTTGAAGTCCACCAGTCCAAACGAAAAAAAACTCCTAAGCATGTAATTCTGCTCATACCAGCCTACCAAGTCAGTTTTCCAAAGTTGTAGAGTAGACTACTTCTAATTAAGCATGTAATTCTACTCATACCTGCCTACCAGGTCAGTTTTTCTAATTGCGGACAGGATGGAGTCGATGGACCATATAACTTAATGACGCCAAGTGTAAAGTTTGTAAGGTATCAGTACTTTCTTATGATGTAAAATTCTGAAGTTTGAAGTGAATAAGTTATCTCCCAAGTGTTTCTTTTTGACTTAAAAAATCCCAACTTCCATAAGATCCTACGTTATATGCGCCAAATTGCAAATTTGCAACATTATAATCATGATCTAAGACTAAACTTGTTTTTATTCAAACTATCTGTTACACCACCTAACTGATTATGAAGCTTTCATTCCTAATCATAGAAATTCATGAAGGCTATCGATACATAATTGACCTAAATAGAATAACAGATCATTCAGATGCAAAAATAAAATTAACAAAAAAATGAAATTCACGCAATAATATGAATAAAACTCAATCTTCATTAATTAATTAAGTAATTAGTTCGTTTGTTTCATAATTAAAGGAGGTATATACTTAACATATATAAGAAAGGAAGACCTAATTATGCCCCAGAGTTAGGGTTAGGGTTATCTCCTTTCCGTGGTGGTGGTGGTGGTGCTAAATCCGACGTATAGATCGTTGCTGCCAGACAACCAAATCCGAATAAAATCGTAAGGCAAATGGGAGAGAAAACAACTTTGACCCAGTAAGATGCTTCCATGAATTCTGAAAATTGGGGATTTCTTCTTCTTCTCTTTTTCGATTTTTTATATTTCTTTAAGATCTTACTGGTTTTCGAAGTTGCATAAGAATATAAATATCACCTCCTCGTGAGTCGTGATAAGGTCACGTGACTCTACGAAATAGATAATCTCAGCTAAGGGTACACACGGTACGGTTCGGTTCTTGCTGAGGCCGAATACTTGTACCTCTCTGATTTCGGTTCCAAAGTTTTGAACCGGTACCTGTATCCTATATCTCGGTTCCGGTACCATTCGGTACACGTGCGGTATCAGGTACGGTTCCGGTACTAGTCTCGATTCTGGACCAAAAAAAATCCTGAACATCTTGCAAAGAGCTAATCAGTCCGTAATATACTTGAAATTCATCTTTAATGTAATCGCGATCGATTTTCTATATGGAGGATCTCAGACTTCCCACCAATTCATGCAACTCATCTTCACCTGGTTTTTTCAATGGTCCTTCTAGTGCAGGCGCAATGAGACTCCCTATAGAATGGTCAGGCAATGGAGGAACCATCCTTCGGCGTATGTTCACGGCCATACACAACATGGATGGTTTTGAATCTACCATAAACTTTAGCTTCGAAGCACACTGCCATAACAACGATGTTACTGATTCCACCTTCGTCGGGTTTGCTACATGTAAATTATTGGCAGCTTTGGCATTAAGAGCAACAATTTTGGATTAACGATATCACTGTCTCCTGGATCCATTTTGAATGGAAGAACATTAACGAATGTGCTTAATGATGCTGCATCAGCCATATTATGCAACACAGAAACCCCAATTACCATTCCGCCACAATCAAACATGTTAACTTGAATTACTAGTTGCACCAGATTATCTCTGCATGTACCTGATTCTTTATTGTAATGGAGGTTCATAGGAATGAATTGATCCATAATATAACCTTCATTAGTAACACAGGAAGAGAGAAGACGGAAAAAAAAAAAAAAAAAGATAAACCCTAGCGAAGTTTTTCTATATATACCACCCCTAAATCTAATGGCTATCATTAGTCTACTACCCCTAAATCCAATGCTTATAATTCTTCGGTACATTCGGTTCGGGACGGTACGGGACTAGGAAAGGACCGTGTACCTGTACCTGCTTAGCCCCGATTCCTATTTTTTGGACCGGTACCTGTACCACCTTCCTCGGTTCGGTACAAAAACAGGTACGGTTCCACCGGTTCCGAGACGGTTCGCCGGTCCGGCTCGATTCCTGTGCACCCTTAATCTCAGCAAAAAAAACGAAATAAATAACCGAGACCGGCCCAAAGAAGGAGCTGTAAATTGGCCCGTGTCTAATGGATTGGTTATTTGGGAACTTCATATGGGGGCTTTTGGAAACACTAAAGGGGGTGCTCATGTAAAACAAAGAAATTAAAGCTCCTTATTTAAGAAGGCTGAATTGGGGGCCTCCCATTAGAGGATAAAAAAGGTCACCCAATCCTAATTTGGGTCACCCCTTATCCAAATATTTTGGTAATGCCTAACCTACTCCTTATCTAATTAGTGATAATCTCATCTAATTAGTGATAATCTCACTTAATTAGTACAAAATTTTAAAATCCAAATTAAATTTTTTTTTCCAAACTTTATGTTTGCAAAAAAAAATTATGTTCAAATTTGCGTGAAAAGTCGCCATGAAATTTTAAAAAAATTAACGACCCTCAAGAATTGTCATTGTTTCAGTGACGACTCTAAACAGTCGTTATTGTTCCAAAAACGACCCTCAAGAGTCGTCATTGTTTTAGTGACGACTCTAAACAGTCGTTAATGTTCAACTACGCATATGACGATGCTTTAATGTATTCGCCATTAATGAATCTTCAAAGAAGATAACGACTCTTTTATAAGCAATAACAACTGTTTAGAGTCGTCACTGAAAGAATGACGACTCCTGAGGGTCGTTATTTTTTAAAAATTTTCATGACGGTTTTTCATACAAATTTGAACCGAATTTTTTTTTTTTTGCAAACATAAAATTCGAAAAAAAATTGATTTTGATTTTAAAGTTTTGATTTTGATTTTAAAATTTTGATTAAAAAAAATAAAAAAAATAAGGGGTAAAACAGTATTTTCACTTTACTATTGATACGCCCTTGAAAGTTTTGGGGTGCAAACAAAATTGGTGAGGCCCCCAATTATTTTCCAGGATCCCCAATTAAGCCTTGTTATTTAACTATTTTGGTTAAGCCGCCCTCATTTAATTAATGTTATGTTGATACAAAGATAAATAATGAGAAGAACGAAGAAAACTCTTTTTTTTTTTTTTTTTTTTGAAAGAAAACGATAATATATTAATTAAGCAATATAATACAGAAGGTCTATAATTTTATTTTTTCCGAAAATATTAGAAATAATAATTTCTTTTTGCACTCGTTGATGCAAATGTTTCGACATGTGTTGTAGTCTCCTGATTCTTGCTTCTTTTTCCACTGAATCCGCTGCTGCATTGTGATCTCTATTTATAAATTTTACCTTAGCTTGCGGTAGTCTTCCAAGTATAGAAGTTGCTTCTCTATAGTATTCTCAGCTGCCCAAGAAGTATTTGTTCCTTTTTTTATAATGATCAGTCAGGACTTTACAATCAGTAGCGATAAGGACACTTGAGAGTGTATTGTCTTCTAGCCATTTTAAAGCATTTAAGAGGGATTTTGCTTCTGCATGTAGAGCTGAGGATGCCCAATCTGAACCTGCAGAAAGGTGCAAAAAATCTTCTTGTTCGATCTCATAGAGAATGAAGGCGTAACCCATGGATAAGTTCTCCTTATCAAATGAAGCATCTGTAAAAATTATCCAGTCCGCTTTGAAGTTGTTCCAAGCAGGTTTAGTTGCTTTCTTTTTCTGAATATCTTTGTTAATATCCTCTTTCTTGTACGGTTGGGATTGAGTGAAATTCTTAATCTGTTGAATTAATGAGTATGGATCTGGGTTGGTTTTTCTAAAAGTTACTTCGCATCTATATTTCCATATAAACCAGGTGATTGTTGCGATTTGTTCACATTATTTGGCGAATTTAGGATCTGATATCCAAGTTTCAACCCACTTAACAACTGAATCCGTGTTAATTTACGAGATAACCATATTCAAATCACTTCCAAACCAAATCGATCTAGTGAAATGACATTTTCTAAAAAGACGGTCTTCTGTTTCAGACAATTGGTTATTACATAGGGGACACTCGGGGGAAATTTTGGGTTGTGAGGTACTAGTCTACTATTAGTCGGGAGAGCTTTTTGAATCAGTTTCCAAATAAATAGTCTTATCCGCGATATTGCCTGCAGTTTCCAAATATTTTTCCACGGAAAATTGATATCCTCCTCATTGTTACTATTATTATTGATAAGGTAGTTGCAAATATTTTTGCCGTGAAATTCCCAGAAATATGGTGCTTCCATATAATCCGATCTTTTTTTATCTTTATTCGGGGTAACTGCTAAAAACAAATTCCTTAAGTTCCGGTGTAAAGTACTCGTTTAGTTTACCAATATCCCAGGAACCGTTTATACTTATTAATTAGCTCTTGAACTTTTTGAGGCATAGGATCAGGTCTATCGCTTGTTTTACGTATTATATTTGTATTCGAGATCCAACTATCTTCCCAAATCTTCATATTAGCACCATCTTTCACTTGCCAGACAAAATTTTTTTTTATAATATTAAGACCTTTTTGGATGTTGGTCCAGATCCAAGAGAGCTCATAGTTTCTTGTTGGTTCAAATGGGTTAGAATCATGATAGTATTTCGCTTCTAAAAGTTTTACCCACAATTGATCCTTTTCCGTCATTACTCTTCTTACTAGCTTCGTTAGCAGAGCTATATTGAAATTGTGCGGATTCTTAATTCTTAAACCTCCCTGTGATTTTGGTTTACACATTCCCTTCCACGCTTTAATATAACCACCTTTTCCTTTTGACTTATCTTTTTCCACCAGAAATCTCTTTGAATTTTGTCAAGCTTATCTACAGTTTCTTTTGGAAGGGAAAGCATATGTATTTGGTGTGTTGGGTAAGCTTGGAGAATTGATTGGATTAAAATTGTCCTGCCCGCTTGAGATAATAACTCGTGTTGATGTATACATCTTTCATATATAGATTATGACTCTCTATGATGTAGGACATCCAACTCAGAAGTTCCTCAATTTCCTAGTTCTAGCTTATTTCTTTATTTGGAATTTCCTTTTCTAGTTTGGTCTGATTTCCTTTTCTAGTTCTAATCATATGTAGCATTGTTGAAGCCTATATAAGAAGGCCTAATATTGTAGAGAAATACAATTCTAACCAGTATTATTATTGGATAAATATCAAAAGTTATCTTTTATTTAGTATCATTTAATTTTATTATTACTTTTATGAATCTATTGATCTCACACTAGTTTTTATCTTTTATCGGATTTTTGATCCAAACAATACACTTCCGCTACATCAAGTGGCATCAGAGCCACGGTTGAGATTCTTTATAATTGAGTGTTTTGGCTTTGTTTCTATCCACGGTTAAGAACCTCCATTGAGTTCCTTAATTTTCAAGTTCTTCGTTATGGAAAAGGAATTTTGTACTACTTTCAGAGTAGGTGGAAAGATCATCGACTTTATTCTTGATCCATCTTCTCCGAAAATTACGTGTCTATCACAACAGCAAATTACTTCAACAAAAACAATTGCGGTGAATGAGATTTATTTGGAAGTCTTCTTGAATTTAGTTTCCACAAAAGTATATATTGCAGTTTTTGCTTATTGTGAATTATCTTTTAGGAACGATTGTCATGTGATATTAGGCGTCGAGCCTTGGCTATCGAGTTTAGGTGTTGTTTACAATGAACGTATGCATAGTTTTGATTTTCGTCAAGGAAAAATGTTGCATTAATTAATGGGATTACGTAAACAAACATCATTAGAACATATGATTGATTGAGGAAAAAAAGTCAAATTCTTGGAAAGACAATGAGATATTTGCTCGTTTCTAAGAGAAGTATTTGGAAAAGTTTACTGATAATCATCCATGTTCTGAAGCCTTTAAAACAACATTAACTTCACAAGTACCCATCTTAGAATAAGAATAAAATAAGAGCGATAAAGAGAGTTCTATTGTTGCTGATATTAAGCATCCACAATCCCTTTTTTCTGTTGTATCCGCCATAGCTACCTCTGTTCCTAAGAATGTGCATACTCTTGAGATACTCGATAACGCCGTCATGAATCATCCTTAACGTTTCGAGATTGTTGACGTTTCTGGTACTCTCATCGATTTTGTTATGCCAAAGTCAAGATTCTTAACAACCGTTATTACGTTAGGCTTTTAGATTTTTTTCCTATTTTATGGCCAAAACAATCGAAGGTACATGAGCACTCGAGAATCATCTTTACTCTGAAGTGTGTATTTTTCCATTTGGGTTGTTAGTTGTAAATACACATATCGACTGAAATTTTGACTGTTCTCAGGATGTGTATCTACATTATAAACTCGAAATAAGACTTACAAAAAGACTTACACAAAGACATTTGGAGACTTCTGTATCAAATATGTGAAGACTGAATCATTTTATTTTACTCGTTATACCATCATTCTATCTATTGAGACTATGTCATATGACTTATAATAGATTAACAAAGAAGATGTTTTGAGTCAAGCTTGTCCGGTGAAAATCTCGAAATATGATTTAGCAATTGGATATTCAAAGGTCCTTAACAATATTAGTTATGTTAGAGCACTACTCGGTCGAACTCGCAAGCGTTGCTATCTCAAGCTTGTTTGTCAAGTTTAGTTGCCAAAACTATAAGTCTTGATTTCTAGTCTACTTATAGCTAAGTATCGGATTAGGATAGAAAGTGTAGTTGAGCATTAGACTTCACGGTGTTCATCGATTGAAGACGAAGAACTACTAAGGGGATCTTGTGGAACTTCATCAACAAAAGGTATGTGGAGACTTGAACTCATCTATCACTCAAAATTCTATCTAATCTATCTCCCATTTGAGACAAAAGTCGTATAGCTATATAGACTTCAATTATGCACATTTGATATTTCGAGCTGAGTTAACTCGCTTACATATTTCTCGGAATGTGTGTTAGTAAGCTTTCACTTTAACCAAGTTCATCTTATATTCTTTACGAAAGTCAAAAGATGATCGTGTGAAAATCGCCTAGTAACATCTTACATGATTTGTGTGAGATAGTCATTTGATGTAGAATCGGAATGTTTCGTATTGTTCATTCGATCCCTTGAAAATTGCTTTGAAGCTAATAGTTTGTGCGAGAGCTATTATCGTCTTCCGAGAATATTGCAATGGTTGAAATGAGAGTTTAGAACAATTGGATATAAGAACAGTATGCGTACTTGCATATGTGTAATCCAAGTCCGGGAACCATGGTATGCATACCCATATGCGTACTGATTGGTTTAGTAAAGGCCTGGGAACTAAGTACGAATACCGGTACGCGTACTGGCGTGAGGTTCAAGTTCTGGGACTTTACTGAGTTTTGTGGTATGTGTACCCGTTTGCACACTGGCGAACCCAAACTTAGAACGACCACTAAGGTATGCGTACATGTTTGCATACTTGAGCGGGTTATGTTCTAAAATCGGTTTGTTCATGAACTAATACATTTATATAATAAGGAATGCAATCTTTTGAAAACCGTGGATATAGTGTTCATGACTTGATTCGCATGAATCAAAATCGATTTTGCTTCAATTGTGCCTTGTATACTTCTATGAGAATATAAACAATTGAACAACTCTAGAACTAGTTTCATTTGAGTCATTTGAACTGGTTATGGTTAAGATGAATATGGTTGATATGAAAGTGTTCATATGGCTAACTTCGGTTAACTATTGTTGAGCCAACAAAGGTGTAAACGTTTAGTTACGGTTATTCATATCTAAATGAAGTCACTTTTCATTTGTGTGTAACAAGCTAAGTTCGATATAGCGGTTGAAATATATTAGCTTGAGTCTAATCAGGTTTTCATCTAACGGTGAATATTGAATGCTTTGTTACCAAGGTAACATTGATTGCAAACCCTGATTTGAAGACTATATAAAGGAGAACTCTAGCAACCGGGAAACCTAATCCCCACACCTCATGTGTGATACTAGTTGCAACTAGAGTTGATTCTCCTTTAACCGTAGGTTTTTCCAAAACCCTGTAGGTTAACGACTTGAAGACTTCATCTGGATTGTGAAGCTGTTAGAGCATTGCTCGGTCGAACTCGCAAGCGTTGATATCTCAAGCTTGTTTGTCAAGTTTAGTTGCCAAAACTATAATTCTTGATTTCTAGTCCAATATAGCTAAGTCTTGGATTAGGATAGTAAGTGTAGTTGAGCTCTAGACTCCACGATCTTCATCAAATGAAGACGAAGAACTGCTCGAGGGAACTTGTGGAAATTCATCGAAAAAAGGTATGTGGAGACTTGAACTTATCTATCACTCAAAAGTCTATCTAATATATCTCTTATTTTGAGACAAAAGTCGTATTGCTATATAGACTTCAATTATACATATTTGCTATTTCGAGCCGAGTTTATCTTGATTATCTATTTCTCGAAATATGTGTTGGTAAGCTTTCGCTTTGGCCAAGTTCATCTCTACTCGTGACGAAAGTCATGTTGATTATTTCAATAACTTGAAAATCGCTTTGATGAAAATAGTTTGTGGATAACGACTATTTTAACATCCTCTAAGAAAGTTTCAATGATTGAAATGAGAGTTTAGAACAAGTAACCATGTTTGGATATAAACATAGTGTGTTCTCACATTTGTGTAAAAGTCCAAAACCGGGAACCTAAAGTATGCGTACCCGTACGCGTACTGGCGCTTGTTGGGAAACCGGGCAAGTATGCGTACCCGTACGCATACTGGCAGAAGTTTCACGTCCGTGAATTTCTACTAGTGTTTGGAAGAGTGAATATGTATTCATACCCGTACACATATTGGCGTAACCAAACTCGGTCCGACTACTTAGGTATGTGTACCTGTTTGCATACTTAAGTAGGTTAGTTTCTAAAATCGGTTTGTTCATGAACTAAAACATCAATATAATAAGGAATGCAATCTTTGCAAACCGTGGATATAATGTTCATGAATTGATTCGAGTGAATCAAAATCTATTTTGCTTCAATTGTGTCTTGTATACTTCTATGAGATCTAAGCAATTGAACAACTCTCAAACTAGTTCATTTGAGTCATTTGAACTAGTTATGGTGAAGATGAATAAGGTTGATAAGAAAGTGCTCATATGGCTAACCATTGGTTAACTAATGTAGAACCAACTAAGTGTACATGTTTAAGTACGGGTACTCAAACCTAAATGAAGGTGCATTTATTTGTGTTTAACAAGCTAAGTTCGATCTAACGGTTGAAAGATATTAGCTTGAATCTAATCAGGTTTTCATATAACGGTGAATATTGAATGTTGTATTACCAAGGTAACTTAGATTGCAAATCCTGATTTGAAATCTATATAAAGGAGAACTCTAGCAACTGGGAAACCTAATCCCCACACCTCCTGTGTGATACTAGTTGTATAAGCTAGAGTCAATTCTCCTTTAACCTTAGGTTTTTCACGAAACACTGTAGGTTAACGACTTAAAGACTTCATTGGGATTCTGAAGCCAGACCCAACTATTTTATATCTAGTTGTGTGATCTGATCTTGCTATTTTCTATCGTGATTGAGTGCAATCGTTGGAAAGATAGAAAATTAGTCACAAACACCTTTGTCTCATCGTTTAGGATTCCACAATATCTTATTTCGTTAATCGATTAAGATTATTGTGAGGTGATTGATGATACTAGGCTGTTCTTCGGGAATATAAGTCCGAGTTATCAATTGGTTCATGTTCACCTTGATTTATCAAAAGACGGAACAAAAACTCGTAGATATATTTGTGGGAGACATATTTATCTATTCAATAGACTTTTCTGTGTGAGACAAGTTTGTTTATAAAGTCTTCGACTTTGGGTCGTAGCAACTCTTAGTTGTGGGTGAGATCAGCTAAGGGAATCAAGTGCGTAGTATCCTGCTGGGATCAGAAACGCAAGGAACGCAACTATACCTTGAATCAGTGTGAGATCGATTAGGGTTCAACTACTGCCCAGACCGAAGTTAGCTTTGTAGTAGGCTAGTGTATGTAGCGGCTTAATACAATGTGGTGTTCAAATCTGGACTAGGTCCCGGGGTTTTTCTGCATTTGCGGTTTCCTCGTTAACAAAACTTCTGGTGTCTGTGTTATTTATTTTCCGCATTATATTTTGTTATATAATTGAAATATCACAGGTTGTACGTTAAATCTATCAATTGGTAAATCCAACCTTTGGTTGTTGATTGAAATTGATTGATCCTTGAACATTGGTCTTTGGTACCTTTCAAGTTATTTCTCTCATATTCAATCAGGCTCGCAAATTGTATTTGTTTGATTGCGGATTGAATTAAGATATTGAGATGTAACTCTTTGATATACTTTTTATTAAGATTGAGTCTGACTGTCTAGTTGATTCTCTTGAAATTATATTGGAGTTAGTCCATACAGATTGCTAAGCGAAATATTGGGTGAGGTTGTTAAACCTCCGCTTTTTCAATTGGTATCAGAGCAGGAAAACACTATAAACCTATTAAGTTTGTGTTTGAATGATCCTTAAAGTTTTCCCTTATGGGAAATTTATTTGGGAAACTTGATCTCGACATCTGTAACGCACACCAGAACTCCTTAAAGATTGTTCAGAGATTATTATGGACCGAACCTATGGTTTCTCATGATAATATCATTCCATATAAGACTTTGGAAAACTTAGATGATGTGAAACAATCTAAAGGAAAAATTAAAAAGAAAGGAAGATTGAGAAAACGTTCATTACGCTCAAAGATATCAAATCTCACTAGATTAACTCTTAATCTCTTTGAGGAATACTATCGTGATGGATCAATTGACAAAGATCTATTTAGAGCATTTGAAAACGTTTTTAGGTTTTAGAAAAGCTTAATTTGGTTAAAAATAAGAATCAATCTGATAAAAGTCGGTACATGTCAAATCATGCAATCATGATATACGAACTAAACATGTTGTCGACACAAGCATGTCCAATAAAACGGGTTCTTGTGTTTTTGATATAGGTTTAAGATATCGAAAAATATCCTTTCTGGTCATATGAAAAGGAAGCTAGAAAGCTCTGTTAACCCTGATTATCATCATTACTATGATTATATCACTGGTACTGCTCACAAATATCAACCGGAAATGGTGCATGAGGATCTCTCTGCACATCTTGTCACTAGGTAACTTGCTTAGCACTACCCCATTTGTATATATCTTGAGATGGGGCAAGAAATGGTTTGATTTGTGTATACTTGGGTTAATGTTTTATTCTGTCCTTCTTAGGATATTTGAATAAGCTTTTTACTGCAACATTTTTTTACACGTTTGTGTGCTTTCGCGTGTTGCATAACCATGGTGTTTGAACACCTAAGAAATCCTACATTTCTCTTGTGGGTCGCGGTTAGAAACGGGTCCAAGCCCATTCTTGGGTATATAAAAGGAACGTACGCATACCTTCTTCTTCCTCCCATCTTGTCCGCGTTCGTGAACGTCTTAGGGTTTTTTTGTTTCTCCATTAATCATCCTTGGAGATCAAAAAGGTGAAAAGGGGTTTTAAAAAAACATATCAAGTAATTCATCTCTTCCTATAATTTCTTAATTTCTAGATCTCATGAAGAATTTCAAGTTTTCAAAAGAGAGTTCAAAAAACTTGGGTTCTTCATCTTCTTCTAGTATGAACTTATCAATAGATCAAAGTTCCATTAGAATTAGATTTGTCAATGATTCTTGTGGAAAGGTTTTTGAAAGAATTTCTTCTAATGGGTTTATTCAAGAAAAGAAGTTGGATTTTACTAGTGGGCATAAAGAGGATTTGATTTGTTTTGAAAAATTCAATCTTGGAAATATCTTTGATGGTCTTGGTGAAGGTTTTGACACTCTTACAAGAATCTTCTATGCTAACATCTATGATGTTAATTGTGATGACATGGAATTCAAGACCATGATAAATAGAAAAATGATTCATGTAAATAGAAAGTTGATTTCAAGGATTACTAAAATTCCATTTGAGAGTTTTCGCCTACCAAGACCTAGTCATGAAAGACCTTCTTATGAAACCATTTCCATTGGTCTCTATGGTAAGAGTGTTGATTGGAATATGAGAAAATTTCCTACTAATAATCTTAGTTTCTCTTTGATGTCATTTGGTAAACTTGGTATGTCTAATCTTTGTCCCTCCGCGATTGTGAATTCTCGTTGGAGCCGTGAGTTTGCGGAGTTGGTCTATTTCCTTGAGCTGGATACTCAAAGTCTCGACATTTATGGGTTTACCATTTATCAAATGTTGTCGATGACGTCTTCCAACAAGAAGTTAGGCTATCCTTGCATGATTGAGAGAATTTGTCGCGCCTTCTCTACAACTCTGATTGGAAACTCCATTAGAACTCTCAAGCTTGTTCGTCCATGTACTTTCAAGCGTATGAAGGAGAATGCTTGCAAGAGACAAAGATATGACACCCTTGATGGCTCATGTGATTCATCCTCCATGAATCTTCTTCATCAAATTCTCAAAGGTGTTTGTAAGATTAATTCCATGGTAAGGTGTGTGGAAGAACAATTACTTTTGATTGCTACTAAGTTTCCAGAAATCAAGGAGGACGTGGATAAGATTCAAGCCAGTCTTATGGTCTCCGATGATGAAGATGGTGATTAGTTTTTCGCGCTTTATCTGTTTTTTGGTTTAGAGTTTGTCGTGTTCTTAATATCTAGGAAACTTCTTATGAGAATTTATTCTTATGTTTTAAGAAGGATAACTAGGGTTTAGAATAACAATTATTGTGAGTACACATAGCTATTTCCAACGATTTTCATCTTGCAATGTTTTTAGATTTATTTATTTAAATTCTAAAGTTTATTTGGAAGATGATTTTGCAGTATTAATCTTTATGGTTTCATATATTGCAACTTGTTATGGGATATGTGTGTTTGCGTCCGTGAACTATGATTGTCCCATACGTGTTCAAAAGTTAAGTCTATCATATGTTGGTATGAAAGTATTGATAAAAGATAGAATGAACTTTTGACAAACAAAAGTTAAGCCTTTTATGTCATTATGCAAATATTAATGGAAGAAAGGATGAACTTTTGTTTACAAAGATTAAGTCTATTATACGTCATTGTGCAAATAGTAAAATAGAATGAATCTTTGTATATAGCAATATAGGTCTTCCCTGATCCATATCTTTATGTAAATATTGTTCGGCTCCGTAAGTTCTCTTATGTGAGCATTCCTGATTAAATTAATCATGGGTTATCTTGTGGTTAATTAAATTGAGATTTTTGGATACAAATTCATGTTTCATGTGATTTTTTAATGTCCAAAGAAATCCTTCTTTTCTTGTGAAAGAAAGGTCGCTCTTGTTGTTCTTTCGGGAATGACATTTATGGGGGAGAGTTCTTAATTGAACTTGTGCTTAATTGCCAAATCTTTGTGGGGAGTGCGGCTTTGAATATTATAAGGGTTATCTTGTATCTTTATAAACTCCTTGATGAATGCATTTAGTTTCGACTATATAATTGTATTTTTAAAAGTTGATATGTGCTTTTCTTTTGGCCATGAAGTATCTCTATGGAAATTTCATTAGGATCCCACTAATTTTCGTACCTTTGCCAATTTTATTGATAAAAAGGGGGAGAATTAATGTGTAGTTCACACTACAATTACATATGGTTTTCGGATCATTATGTAAGGGGAGTGGTTTTCATGTGAGATGAAGTATTGACTAAGGGGGAGTGATACATATCACCATAGTATTGTTGTCGAAGTTGTGATACAATTGAACTTTGATGCTGAAAAGCGGGGGTCTAACAACCACACCCAATATTTCGATTAGCAATATGTATGGACTAACTCCAATATACTTTTAAGAGAATCAACTAGACAGTCAGACTCAATATTAATGAAAGTATATCAAAGAGTCATATCTCTCTTTCTCGATTCAATACTTACTCAAGCAAATAGAAATTTGCGAGTCTAATTGAATACAAGAGAAATCACTTGAACGGTACCAAAGACCAATGTTCAAGTATCAATCAATTTCAACAACCAAAGGTTGGATTTCCCAATTAATTGATTCAAACGCACAACCTGCGATATTTCAAGTATATAATAAAATATAATGTGAAAAAGAAATAACACAAACACCAAAATTTTTGTTAACGACACTAGCCTACTATAATCTAACTTCATTAAGACGCTACAGACACTAGCCTACTAGAAGTTTTGTTAAGGACACTAACTTCATTAAGCCACAAACACCAGATTGAACACACATTTTATTAAGCCGCTACAGACACTAGCCTACTACAAACTAACTTCAGTCTGGACTGTAGTTGAACCCCAATCAATCTCATATTGATCCAAGGTACAGTTGCGCTCCTACGTCTCTGATCCCAGCAGGATACCACGCACTTGATTCCCTTAGCTGATCTCACCCACAACTAAGAGTTGCTACGACCCAAATTCGAAGAATTTAATAAACAAATCTGTATCACACAGAAAAGTCTACGGTAATAGAGAAATCTTTCTCCCACAGAAATACCTACGAGTTTTTGTTTCGTCTTTTGATAAATCAAGATGAACATGAACCAATTGATAAACCAGATTTATATTCCCGAAGAACAGCCTAATATTGTAATCACCTCACAATAATCTAAATCATATGATGGCGAAACTAGATATTGTAGAATCACAAACGATGAGACGAAGATGTTTGTGACTACTTTTATATCTTTCCTATCGGAGAAATCAATCTCAAGTCAATCCTTACGATTGTACTTGTTAGAGCATTGCTCGGTCGAACTCGCATGCGTTGCTATCTCAAGCATGTTTGTCAATGTTAGTGATCAAAACTATAAGCCTTGATTTCTAGTCTATTATAGCTAAGTCTCGGACTAGGATAGAAAGTGTAGTTGAGCTCAAGGACTTCATGGAGATTCACCATACAAGTAGAAGAACTACTCAAGGAACCGGTGGAACTTCTCGACAAAAAGGTATGTGAAGACTTGAACTTATCTGTCACTCAAAAATCTATCTACTCTATCTCCTACTTCTTGAGACAAAAAGTCGTATGCTATATATATATACTTATATTATACACATTTGGTATGTCGAGCCGAGTATACCTCGCCTATCTATATCTCGAAATATGTATTAGTAAGCTTTTCGCTTCGACCAAGTTTATCTTTACCTAGTGACGGAAGTCGTGATATGTTTCAATCATCTTGAAAATTGCTTTGACGAGAAATGGTGTAACAATTATATAACGTCCTCTAAGAATGTTTCAACGATTGGAATGAGAGTTTAGATTACATAACCAATGATGGACATAAGCATTGTTGTGGGAACACATTTATGTATAAGTCTTATTCCTTGAACCAAAGTTTGCGAACTTTGTTGATCAAGAGAAACCGGAAGAATGGCTTGTTGCCAAGTCCGCGAACTGCCGAAGTTCTCAAAACCAAGAATTTCTGCTGGAGTTGATAAACTACTTGCGTGAGTACCAGTCCGCAAACCCAATCCGCGAACCGGCGGAAGGTCTCTTGCTGAGATTTTCTGCTGGAGTTTGTAAACTCTGCCGGTTGCTTAAGTCCGCGAACCTAGTGTGCGAACTTAAGAAGGTTATATATCTGAAGATGATTTCTGAACTTAAACTTTAAAAAGACTAAGGAATGCAGTTTGCAAACCGTGGCTATAAAAGTTCATGAACCGATTCAAGTGAATCAAATCATCTTTGTTTCAATTGTGTCTTGTGTAGTTACATAAGATTTCCTTGCAATTGAACAACTCTCTAACTAGTTCATTTGAGTCATTTGAACTAGTTATGGTGAAGAATAACATGTTTGATATGAAATGCTCATATGGCTAACCTTTTGGTTAACTATTGTTGAACCAACAATGTACACGTTTGGGTACGGTTAACAAACCTAGAAGCGTGCAGTTCATTTGTGTATAACAAGCTAAGTTTTCGATCTAACGGTTGAGAAATATTAGATTGAATATAAATCAGGTTTTCATCTGACGGTGAATATTGATTGCTTTGTTACCAAGGCAAAACCCTGATTTGAAAGACTATATAAAGGAGACATCTAGTATTGTGCAAAACTAATCCTCACACCTTACTTGTGATACTAGTTTGCGTACTAGAGTCAGTTCTCCTTTAACCTTTGATTTTCTTCTTCTAAAACCAGGTTAACGACTTAAAGACTTCATTGGGATTGTGAAGCCAGACCGATACTACTTTTATCGTAGTTGTGTGATCTGATCTTGCATCTTCTATCGTACGAGTACAATCAAATTGATTGGCTTGAGATTTGATATCTCCGATAGTCAAGTTATAAAAAGTAATCACAAACATCTTCGTCTCATTGTTTGTGATTCCACAACATCTTGTTTCGCTACCATACGATTAAGATTGTTGTGAGGTGATTGATTAATCTAGGCTGTTCTTCGGGAATATAAGACCGGATTATCAATTGGTTCATGTTCACCTTGATTATTATCAAAAGACGGAATAAAAACTTTAGGGTTTTTCTGTGGGAGACAGATTGATCCTTTGATAGAGTTGTCTGTGTGAGACAGATTTGTTTATTGTCAAAGCCTGCGATTTTGGGTCGTAGTAACTCTTAGTTGTGGGTGAGATCAGCTAAGGGAATCAAGTGCGCAATATCATGCTAGGATCAGAGGTGTAGGGAGTACCACTGTACCTTGGATCAGTGGGAGACTGATTGGGGTTCAACTACAGTCCATTCCGAAGTTAGCTTGGAGTAGGCTAGTATCTGTAGCGGCTTAATACAGTGTGTGTTCAATCTGGACTAGGTCCCGGGGTTTTTCAACATTTGCGGTTTCCTCGTTAACAAAATTTCTGGTGTTTGTGTTATTTCAATTTCCGCATTATATTGTTTTATCTTTATAATTGAAATAATACAGGTTGTGTATTAGATCAATCAATTGGAGAATCCGACCTAATGGTTGTTGATTGATATTGATTGACACTTGGATATTGGTCTTTGGTACCATCCAAGTTATTCCTTGTGTTTGATTAGTACTTGCAGTTTCTGTTTGAGGAAATCAAATCAAGAGAGAGATATAAACTCGTTGATATACTTTTAATTGATCGAGTCTTGTTGATTCTCTTAAAAGTATATTCGAGTTTGTCCATACAGATTGCTAAGTGAAATATTGGGTGGTGTTTTTAGACCCCCGCTTTTTCAATTGGTATCAGAGTAGGCAAACACGTTCAAGACCTCAAAAGTCTGTGTTTGTAGCGATCTGACTATATGGACCATAAAGTCTCAATTGACGCCTCACCAGGTTTAAAAACCAGACGTAGGGTTGGATGAACAAATCCGGATCAACTCTGGTCTTGTTGCAGAAATTGCAAATCTTAAGGATTTGATATCTTGTAAAAGTCCCTTGATGAATCTGAGTAACTCCAGTTGTTCCTCTTTAAAGAGTAGTCGTAAATCAGATGGTAATCAACGACCAGTTTTTATGAAAACTGATATGACTAGGAACCACTCAGACAAACTTGAAAGTCTTGGCACATGTTGGTGTTGTGATTCTTCCGATCATCGTCAACAAGTCTGTATGCCGTTTCAAATGAGCCTAAATGTTGCAAGTGATCTTTGTAAGAAAGTTAAACAACTTTTTGATACTCAGAAAGGACATACAAAACTAGTAGGA